>NC_054471.1:45251501-45881918 GCF_017639515.1 Carcharodon carcharias | reverse complement strand
GGCGGGCAGTCGACCCCCACCGCCGTAACGGAGCATGCCGCCATTTTGAGTGGGCGGACCAATTAAGGCTATGCTTCCTGTGCGGGTTGGGGGGGGGGGGGGGGGGGGGGGGGGGGGGGGGGGGGTGGAATCCCCAACTATCAAAGTCCTGCTCCTGAGGCAAAGTGCTGTCTCAGGTAAGAAAAGTCAAAAAATAAAGAAAAGTTAAAATTATTAGCATGTCCCCCTCATGTGACAATGTCACACGAGATGGGACATGTTAACAAGAAACATAGAAAGTTTACAAAATTTTTTTAAAATGGACATGAAACTTCATCCCAGTGGATGAAGTTTCGAGCCCACTGGGGCTCCTGGCCTGCCCGCCAGCCTTAAGCTTGGACGGACAGGTCTTTAACAAGGTGAATTAAGGCCATTGACAGGGCGGCGGGCGGACAGCTGATTTCGCTATCCGCCCGCCTTCCTGAAGATTTAAATGGACTGAGATGACATCGGGGGTTCTTCCCGATGTCATCCCGTGTCACTTTCCCCTCGGCGAGCGGGCCCTGCCTCCAAATCGCCGAGGGGAAAATCCTTGTGTTTGTATTTTTGTTTTTCTTACCAAAGTGGATAACCTCACATTTCTCCACATGGTATTTCATCTGCCAAATTTTTGCCCAGTGGCGTAATCCCTCCAAATCTCCTTGAATTGTCTTTGCTTCCTCACAACTTGCACTTCCACCTAGTTTTGTGTCATTTACAAACTTGGAAATATTACATTTAATCACCACAGCCAAATTATTGATACAAATTGTGAATAGTTGGGGCCCAAGCACTGATCCTTGCAGTACCCCACTAGTCAAAGCCTGCAACCTGAAAATGACCCATTTATTCCTACTGTTTTCTGTCCGTTAACCAGTCCTCAATCCAATATATTCCTCCCAATCCCATGTGCTCTAATTTTGTTTACTAACCTCTTATGTGGGACCTTATCAAAAGCTTTCTGAAAATCTAATATAACTCATCCACTGTTTCCCCCTTATCTATTTTGCTCATTATATCCTCAAAAAACTCCAACAAGTTTGTTTTACATGATTTCCTTTTCATAAATCCATGGTGACTCTACCCAATCCGACCATTATTTTCCAAGTGTCCTGTTATCACATCCTTGATTATAGATTCTAGCATTTTCCTTACTGCTGATGCCAGGCTAACCAGTGTGTATTTGTAGTTCCCTGTTTTATCTCCTTCCTTTCCATTCCAGAGTCTATAGGGTTTTGAAAGATGATGACCAATGCATCTACTATTTCTACAGCCACCTCTTTCAACACTCTGGGATGTAGATAATCAGGTCCAAGGGATTTGTCTATTTCTAGTCCTTTCTCTTCAAGTAGAAAAGTTCATAATCGTCTTCAACTAAGTCTTAGATCAATGGATAACTTAGTAAGGGCAAGATCGCATACTTTGTCAATGCCCTTGGCTTCTGGTTTGCACTGACCTAGAACGAAATACGTAGAAGCTGTTACATGCACAAGGTAGCCTGTCTGACCCTCTACTAGGCTTTTGGTGGAAAGGGCATACAAAATACATGAAGGAATTTATTAAAAATAATTTTGCAATGCGGAATTTCTGTCACATATTGGTAAAAAGTTTCTATTTTTCTCTTCGTACTTTGCAATTTAGTTTTTATAGCGCTTCCTGTATTATAACATTCCCCTTGAAAACTCAGTATGCCAGAACACTTGCAGAAAGCGTGCATCTTATAGGAATTAGGAATAAATTGTACATCAATTATAAATTGTAGAATTGGTGCAAAATCCAATCTGTTTTTGGTTATGGTTTTGCATTGAATTGACTGTCTCAATGCTTTTGAAACCAATATAACTGAATATACAGCTTCATCAACACTTCTGAAGTGTAGATAACATCACAATAGAAAAAACATAAATGTGAATACTGAAAATCGGAAATAAAAAGAGAATGCAAAAAATACAGAGCAGATCCGTTATCATCTGTAAATGGAAAATATAAATGAATATTTTGGTCTGAAGCTCTCAGGAAGGATCTTCACCCAAAATGCTAACTTATCTTTCTGTTTCAGATGCTAATGAGCTTACTGTGGATTTCCAGAATTTTGTTCTTATCTTAACTCAATTTTACCTCACTTTCTTTCTTTTTTTCAGCCCGCTCTGCCAAAAGTTCTTCTTTTCTTTTAGCAATTTTTTCTTCCTAGAATGCACAGCATAATGATTGACTGGTTAACAAAGATTTCAAAAATGTAGTTTAGTCAGAAACAATAATATTTTTAAATCAATTTATATCTGAACTCAAAATAACACTTAAAGTTCCTGCCACAAAAAAAAAGCTCAATTCTCAATGTATTTCTACAAATGTAGATCATACACTTGTAAAGATGGCATACTTTTATTCATGTATTCAGTAAGAAAACGGCTGAAAAAGTCCTGCTTCTCAGCACAGCAGACAAGATTTATCTTTCTGGCAAATAGAGAGAAATTACATTTTTGCAGTGCCTTTCAATTCTTCGAGATGGCTGAAAGTGCTTTACAATTAATGTGTTGCTTGGAAGTGTAGTCAGTGTTGTATAGGCCAAAATGACCATCATTTTTATGTACAGAAATGTCCTAAGTAGCAAATTAGATAGATGAACATCTAATCTATTTTGCAGTGTCATTTGAGTGAGGTTAGTTGATCAAGACAATGGGGGAATTTTGTTCTCCTCTTCAAATAGGACCAAGGGGTCTTTAATGTTCACCTCAACAGGCAAACAGAGTCTTGGTTTAATGTTTTATTTAAAAGGCAGCAGTTTCAACATGGCAACATTCCTTATTACTGCACTGACAAATTAGCCTAAATTAATAACAAAAACAGAATTACCTGGAAAAACTCAGTAGGTCTGGCAGCATCGGCGGAGAAGAAGAGAGTTGACATTTCGAGTCCTCATGACCCTTCAACAGAACTGAATGAATCTAAGGAGAGGGGTGAAATATAAATTGGTTTAAGATGGGGGGGGGTTTGGGTGTGGGGAGAGAAGTGGGGGGTGGTGTGGTTGTAGGGACGAGCAAGCAGTGATAGGAGCAGATAATCAAAAGATGTCACAGACAAAAGAACACAGAGGTGTTGAAGGTGGTGATATTATCTAAACGAATATGCTAATTAGAATGGATGGTAGGGCACTCAAGGTGCAGCTCTAGTGGGGGTGGGTGGAAAGGCTAGCAGGGCATAAAAGATTTAAAAGTAATGGAAATAGGTGGGAAAAGAAAAATCTATATAAATTATTGGAAAAAACAAAAGGAAGGGGGAAGAAACAGAAAGGGGGTGGGGATGGAGGAGGGAGTTCAAGATCTAAAGTTGTTGAATTCAATATTCAGTCTGGAAGGCTGTAAAGTGCCTAGTTGGAAGATGAGGTACTGTTCCTCCAGTTTTTGTTGGGCTTCACTGGAACAATGCAGCAAGCCAAGGACAGACATGTGGGCAAGAGAGCAGGGTGGAGTGTTAAAATGGCAAGCGACAGGGAGGTTTGGGTCATTCTTGCGGACAGACCGCAGGTGTTCTGCAAAGCGGTTGCCCAGTTTACGTTTGGTCTCTCCAATGTAGAGGAGACCGCATTGGGAGCAACGAATGCAGTAGACTAAGTTGGGGGAAATGCAAGTGAAATGCTGCTTCACTTGAAAGGAGTGTTTGGGCCCTTGGACGGTGAGGAGAGAGGAAGTGAAGGGGCAGGTGTTGCATCTTTTGCGTGGGCATGGGGAGGTGCCATAGGTGGGGGTTGAGGAGTAAGGGGGTGATGGAGGAGTGGACCAGGGAGTCCCGGAGGGAACGATCCTTACGGAATGCCGCCGGGGGGGTGAAGGGAAGATGTGTTTGGTGGTGGCATCATGTTGGAGTTGGCGGAAATGGCGGAGGATGATCCTTTGAATGCGGAGGCTGGTGGGGTGATAAGTAAGGACAAGGGGGACCCTATCATGTTTCTGGGTGGGAGGAAAAGGCGTGAGGGCAGATGCACGGGTGATGGGCCGGACACAGTTGAGGGCCCTGTCAACGACCGTGGGTGGAAAACCTCGGTTAAGGAAGAAGGAGGACATGTCAGAGGAACTGTTTTTGAAGGTAGCATCATCGGAACAGATGCGACGGAGGCGAAGGAACTGAGAGAATGGGATAGAGTCCTTACAGGAAGTGGGGTGTGAGGAGCTGTAGTCGAGGTAGCTGTGGGAGTCAGTAGGCTTGTAATGGATATTGGTGGACAGTCTATCACCAGAGATTGAGGCAGAGGTCAAGGAAGGGAAGTGTCAGAGATGGACCATGTGAAAATGATGGAGGGGTGGAGATTGGAAGCAAAATTAATAAATTTTTCGAAGTCCCGACAAGAGCATGAAGCAGCACCGAAGTAATCATCGATGTATCGGAGAAAGAGTTGTGGAAGGGGGCCGGATTAGGACTGGAACAAGGAATGTTCCACATACCACATAAAGAGACAGGCTTGACTGGGGCCCATGTGGGTACCCATAGGCACACCTTTTATTTAGAGGAAGTGAGAGAAGCTGAAGGAGAAATTGTTCAGTGTGAGAACAAGTTCAGCCAGACAGAGGAGTGTAGTGGTGGATGGGGATTGTTCGGGCCTCTGTTCGAGGAAGAAGCTAAGGGCCCTCAGACCATCCTGGTGGGGGATTGGCCATCCATGGTGAAGAGGAAGCGGTTGGGGCCAGGGAACTGGAAATTGTTGGTGTGACGTAAGGTGTCAGAGGAATCACGGATGTAGGTGGGAAGGGACTAGGCAAGTGGAGAGAGAAGAGAGTCAAGATAACGAGAAATGAGTTCCGTGGGGCAGGAGTAAGCTGACACGATCGGTCTACCGGGACAGTTCTATTTGTGGATTTTGGGTAGGAGGTAGAAGTGGGCCGTCCGAGGTTGGGCAACTATCGGGTTGGAAGCTGTGGGAGGAAGATCTCCAGAGGAGATAAGGTCAGTGACAGTCCTGGAAACAATGGCGTGATGTTCAGTTGTGGGGTCATGGTCCAGGGAGAGATAGGAGGAAGTGTCTGCGAGTTGACGCTCAGCCTCCAAGAGATAGATTCAGTGCGCCAGACAACAACAGCAGCACCCTTGTCAGCGGGTTTGATGACAATGTTGGGGTTGGACCTGAGAGAACGGAGTGCTGCAAGTTCAGAGAGAGACAGGTTACAGTGGGTGAGAGGAGGAGAGAAATTGAGACGACTGATGTCGCGCTGACAGTTCTCAATGAAAAGATCAAGAGAAGGTAAGAATCCAGAGGGGTCCAGGTGGAGGGAGAATATTGGAGGTGGGTAAAAGGACTCTCTGCCATGCGCCGCCATATGAACACACTCGACCTCTCCCTCCAGCAGCATCGTGCCCCCAGTTTCATTTTATTCTTCGTCTCATCCGACACCTCAACAAGAAACTTCTCTTTCTCTCAAGTGCTAAGGAATGCAAGCTCCAACAACTCATCGACACCAACACCCATCTAGGACCCTCCACCCTTGCCTGTCCCTCCGTCCCCACCCCATCTTCCAATCCCAGCCCCGGCCGTGTATTCACTATACCCCCGACCTTCCCCTCTCCGACGCTGAACGTTCAGTGCTCAGCAAAGGACTTAGTTTCATACCCTTACACCCTCATCTCAATGAATTTCGGGCTCGGCGCGATGCTGAACTCTTCTTCCGCCGTCTTCGTCTCCATGCTCACTTCTTTGGGCAGGAGTCCTCTCCCCATTCAACGGGTCCTTTTACCCACCTCCAATATTCTCCCTCCACCTGGACCCTTCCCTCTGGATTCTTACCTTCTCTTGTTCTTTTCATTGAGAACTGTCAGCGTGACATTAGTCGTCTCAATTTCTCTGCTCCTCATTCTAATCTGTCTCTCTCTGAACTTACTACACTCCATTCTCTCAGGACCAACCCCAACATTGTCATCAAACCTGCTGACAAGGGTGGTGCTGTTGTTGTCTGGCGCACTGACCTCTATCTCGCGGAGGCTGAGCGTCAACTCGCAGACACTTCCTCCTACCTCTCCCTGGATCATGACCCCACAACTGAACATCAAGCCATTGTTTTCAGGACTGTCACTGACCTCATCTCCTCTGGAGATCTTCCTCCCACAGCTTCCAACCTCGCATGGCCCGCTTCTACCTCCTACCCAAAATCCACAAACAGAACTGTCCCGGTAGACCGATCGTGTCAGCTTGCTCCTGCCCCACGGAGCTCATTTCTCATTATCTTGACTCCCTTCTCTCTCCCCTTGTCAAGTCCCTTCCCACCTACATCCATGATTCCTCTGACACCTTACGTCACATCAACAACTTCCAGTTCCCTGGCCCGAACTGCTTCCTCTTCACCATGGATGTCCAATCCCTCTACACCTCCATCCCCCACCAGGATGGTCTGAGGGCCTTTAGCTTCTACCTCGAACAGAGGACCGAACAATCCCCATCCACCACTACTCTCTTCCATCTGGCTGAACTTGTTCTCACACTGAACAATTTCTCCTTCAACTTCTCTCACTTCCTCCAATTAAAACGTGTAGCTATAGATACCCGCATGGGCCCCAGCTATGCCTGTCTCTTTATGGGGTATGTGGAACACTCCCTGTTCCAGTCCTACTCCTGCCCCCTTCCACAACTTTCTCCGGTACATTGATGATTACTTTGGTGCTGCTTCATGCTCTTGTCAGGACTTGGAAAAATTTATTAATTTTGTTTTCAATCTCCACCCCTCCATCATTTTCACGTGGTCCATCTCTGACACTTCCCTTCCCTTCCTTGACCTTTCTGCCTCAATCTCTGGTGATAGAGTGTCCACCAATATCCATTACAAGCCTACCGACTCCCACAGCTAACTTGACTACAGCTGCTCACACCCCGCTTCCTGTAAGGACTCTATCCCATTCTCTCAGTTCCTTCGCCTCCGTCGCATCTGTTCCAATGATGCTACCTTTAAAAACAGTTCCTCTGACATGTCCTCCTTCTTCCATATCCGAGGTTTTCCACCCACGGTCGTTGACAGGGCCCTCAACTGTGTCCGGCCCATCACCCGTGCATCTGCCCTCACGCCTTTTCCTCCCACCCAGAAACATGATAGGGTCCCCCTTGTCCTTACTTATCACCCCACCAGCCTCCGCATTCAAAGGATCATCCTCCGCCATTCCCGCCAACTCCAACATGATGCCACCACCAAACACATCTTCCCTTCACCCCCCTGGCGGCATTCCGTAGGGATCGTTCCCTCCGGGTCACCCTGGTCCAATCCTCCATCACCCCCTTACTCCTCAACCCCCACCTATGGCACCTCCCCATGCCCACGCAAAAGATGCAACACCTGCCCCTTCACTTCCTCTCTCCTCACCGTCCAAGGGCCCAAACACTCCTTTCAAGTGAAGCAGCATTTCACTTGCATTTCCCCCAACTTAGTCTACTGCATTCGTTGCTCCCAATGCGGTCTCCTCTACATTGGAGAGACCAAACGTAAACTGGGCAACCGCTTTGCAGAACACCTGCGGTCTGTCCGCAAGAATGACCCAAACCTCCCTGTCGCTTGCCATTTTAACACTCCACCCTGCTCTCTTGCCCACATGTCTGTCCTTGGCTTGCTGCATTGTTCCAGTGAAGCCCAACAAAAACTGGAGGAACAGTACCTCATCTTCCAACTAGGCACTTTACAGCCTTCCAGACTGAATATTGAATTCAACAACTTTAGATCTTGAACTCCCTCCTCCATCCCCACCCCCTTTCTGTTTCTTCCCCCTTCCTTTTGTTTTTTCCAATAATTTATATAGATTTTTCTTTTCCATTATTTTTAAATCTTTTATGCCCTGCTAGCCTTTCCACCCCAACCCCACTAGAGCTGTACCTTGAGTGCCCTACCATCCATTCTTAATTAGCACATTCGTTTAGATAATATCACCACCTTCAACGCCTGTGTTCTTTTGTTCTTTTGTCTGTGACATCTTTTGATTATCTGCTCCTATCACTGCTTGCTTGTCCCTACAACCACACCACCCCCCCACTTCTCTCCCCCCACCCAACACCCACCCCCCCTTAAACCAGTTTATATTTCACCCCTCTCCTTAGATTTACTCAGTTCTGTTGAAGGGTCATGAGGACTCGAAACATCAACTCTTTTCTTCTCCGCCGATGCTGCCAGACCTGCTGAGTTTTTCCAGGTAATTCTGTTTTTGTTTTGGATTTCCAGCATCTGCAGTTTTTTGTTTTTAGCCTAAATTAATGTTAGTCTATGTTTCGAGTATTCAAGTGGTCTTAAACTGGCAACCTTCCAGATTCAGAGATGAAAGTTTTACCAACTGAGCCCAAATTGACACAAACCCCCAGTTGCAGGTACACTTTCTGGAAGGCCTTGATAGTGTCGGCAGACACTGCGTGTTCCCTCTCCAGGGACACCTGGTCAAGAACGCAGCTACGGAAGAGGGGCAGATGACTCCATTGATGGCCAATTTGGCCAGGCCTAGGAGCAGGCATACAAGGAGGTCCTCCTCCCTCCTCTTTCCCCTTCACACAAAGTGCTGAAACATCTGGAGAGTGGGGCTGAAGTGCAACCTAACATTTAAAAGCAACCATTACTATGATACATCAGAGGTTGGAGCACAGAGCTAGGTTGGGTCACTCATCTCAATTAAACCTTAGCATCCCACGCAGGGCTCAAGATGTTACATATATGCGAAGCCATCTTGGTCACCTCAATGTGTGTGCTAGTGTCTCAGCGACAAGGTGGCATCAGCCATGATGCAAGTAGGGCAGAAAAAACTATGGATCCTTACAGTTTCCATACGTTTCATCTTCTGAGCTTCACTTTCTTGCCCCTTGAATCATTAATGTCTTCAGTTTTTCCTTTGAGAGAAGGCTCTGGATCCAGGGCTCAATGCTGCCTTTATCAAGGTCCTAGTGCAACGGGGGAGGCAAAGGAGGGAGAGGCGATGCCACCCGCAGCTCCAGCAGGTGACCACGCCTGAGGGACATGGTCAAGCAGAGCCAGAGCATGAAGATGACGTCAGGAAGAGAGACACAGACAATGGAGGTGAATCACCAGGGTTTATTGTAGAAGAGTCTCCTATTTACAAATGAGTGAGAGGCAATGACGTGCACGTCTGTGCTTGTCCTGAGATCTGGCACATCACATATGCCACATTCTTCGTGAAGGCCTGACGCCACATGTTGTTGGAGGGTATCCCCTGCCAGTGGCTTTGAAGGTAACTGCAGTGCTCAGTTTCTTGGCCTATGGGTCTTTCCGGGGATCAACAGGGAAACTGTGCGGCATCTCTCAGTCTGCAATACATTGATGCATAAAGGAGGTCACAGATGCCCTTTACAGGAAGGCCCATCATTATATCAGGTTTGGTCTGGATGAAGGTAGCCAGGCTGTGAGATTCACTGGTTTTGCTGCAACCTCAGGCTTCCCAAGAGTGCAGGGTGCAATAGACTGCACCCATGTGGCTATTCTGGCTCCATGGCAGCAGGTCCTAATTTTTATAAACCACAAGGGCTACCATTCCATCAATATACAACTGATGTGTGATCATTGGAAGCACATACTGCGCATTTGTGCACGGTACCCTGGGAGTTGCCATGGCCCCTGCATCCTGAGTCACTCCCAGGTGCCTGAGGTTTTTATGGGGCCATTACGTCTGTAGGGACGGCTGCTTGGAGAAATGTTGGGGATGACACCAGTGTGTCACCCTCAGAGTAGTTCCAAGGAGAGGTACAACGCTGCTCACAGCTCCACATGCTTCCTTATAGAGC
The DNA here is from genome assembly GCF_017639515.1 of Carcharodon carcharias. Taxonomy (NCBI): domain Eukaryota; kingdom Metazoa; phylum Chordata; class Chondrichthyes; order Lamniformes; family Lamnidae; genus Carcharodon; species Carcharodon carcharias. The sequence continues at coordinate 45,872,158 of NC_054471.1, read as the reverse complement.
AGACATAGGGCTTCTCAAGATGCACTTCAGATATTTGGACCGCTCAGGTGGCTCACTACAAACACCTCTGATAGGGTTTCCTGCATCATTGCAGTGCGTAGTGCCCTTCACAATCTGGCAATACAAAGAGGTAAACCCGTGCCAAAGGGTGAACTGGAGGAGGATGGGAGCTCATCGGAGGATTAAGATCCAGAGGCCCAGGAACTTCAGGAGGCTGCTGAGGGTCAGTATGAGCACAATCACACCATGGAGGAAGGGCGATGTGGGAAGCATGCCTGTGATACTTTAATTGCTGACAGGTTCCAGGAAGAGTAAAGTTAAGTTAGGGCAATTAGCCATATCTTTCCTAGCTCTCAATGCCATTCCCTTTCATCTTGGGGTATGTCCAACCACATGCAGCGAGAATGAGAATTGCATTCACACTTGCATGTTCTGGCCTCATGAATCACCAGGCCATGATCTCTGCTTTGGTCAACGGTGCCCTGTGAATGCGCTCACTCTGAGAACTGAGAGTCCACTGAGGATCAAGAGCAATGCAAGAGAAGACTTAATACCACCACCACCATCTAATGTTGCAAACAGTGCTGCAACTGAGATGTGGACAGGCCTAGGGATGTCCTCCTCCCATGCATGTCCTTTTTTCTTGCCACTAACACTGAAGAGACACAAATGCTGCTAGAATATCAATGCTGATGAGCTGCCCTCACTCAATGGTGTTATTTGAGGAAGAAGGGTTAGAAACACTTACATCACACACTTTAAATAAAGATTTAAAGACATCTCCTTGACATCACATAAGGGTGTGGAGACTAGTTCAACTGAGCTTGACATCACATGAATGTTAATCTCACAGTGGGATACTATCACTGAGTAGAAGGATGGCTAAACCTCAACGTAAGAGGATTTCATTGGACAAATTCACAACGCCTTCAGTTGACCAAAACATTCACATAACCATCAAATGTATTCACAAAAGTGCAACTTCTTGACAGTTATAGTACACCCATGACCCAAATGTGACATCAAAATTTCTTAACTTTCCTAACCCTACCACTACACCTGGGTGTAGCCTCGACATCCGCAGCAGAGGCGGAGGCAGCCTGCTGACTGCTACGTCCTGATGTCTGCAATGATCTTGGCGGACGTCCTCTGGTGGCCAGAAGCTGGAGGGCCCCAGCTTGATGAAGGTCTCCTGCTCAGGGGCAGAAGCACCCTCAGTGGCCTGAGCAGCTGGGGTGGATGGATTCACGGGCACAGGGGGCTGTGAGCGCCTGCACACCCTTGGAGGCCCCCTCATCCTCCATGTGGCTGCTCGAGGGCCCCTCCCTGACTCCTGCAGGAAATGGTGCAACTGGAGAGGGGGTCAAGATGCCTCGTCCCCATGTCATCTACATCTTGATGGTGCCCATGGAGTGCGGGACTGAGTGCAAATCCTGCAACACCTGTTGGACCAAGGTCTCCATGGTGATTGCCAGTCTTGCCATGGTGATCTCAATGTGCCAGCATGTCAAAGCTATGACATCAGACAGAACGTGGACGGAGTCCTCCATTTTTAGTCTGCTGAGTGACTGTTGAATCTCTGTGTGATGTTTCACCATCTGTTGTTGCATCTCCAGCATTGAATTGGTGGCCGCTTCCAGAGGCTCATCATCTGACTCAGACTGAGTGGATAGCTGGTCTCGACCAGTGCTCTGAGTGACGGAGACCTGGGCTGTCCCTGTTTTTGACTGCTGTAAGTACATGACAGTAAGGTCTTCTCCAGACAGTGACACCAAGCCTAAGCTAGAGCTGTGCCCCACCAACATGTGTGTCTCTGGACTGATGGAGGGTGCGTGTGAACACTGTGACGGTTCTTCCAGCTTCCCCTTCAGCCACGGTCTGGGAGCTCGGACTGGTGCTCGGCTGCCTTGTGGGCCTCAATTTGCTGGTGTCTAGAAAATAGAGTTTCAGTTGATGAGCATGAGCTGTAAAAGACTGCATGTGACTCGCTGTGATTGTCAGGATTCGATGAAGTGATGGAGCTGTGATCTGTATTAGGTTGCTGGGAGAGGCCAATCTCCCGTTCCCTACACGAGTGATCCCTGTCCTTCCCAGCCAGCTCAGCTGCAGCCTCCTTGAACTCAGTGAGGGCAATGATGTCAGCCGTCTCGCCCTCGGTCTGGGACCTTACGCGTCTGATGTGTGCCAGCTTGGCTCGCATGAAGAAGAAAGAAAGGCGTGTGATGAGAAGGAATGGAACAGAAGCTGGGTAAGGTGCACGTTGCCTGCATGTAGTGAGCTCTCCGCAGAAGGACCTGACGATGGAATGTGAGCAACATGATAAATGGGATGGTGGTGATGTGATAGTCCCCATGAGAGAATGAGTGTTGATTTGTGTCCGCTGCTAATGGTTGTGTGAGTTCCCTGGGGCAGGATTCTCCCCCCGTTGGGGGGGGGGGGGGGGGGGGGGGGAAGTTGAAGTGCGGGCATGCAAGAGGCGTGCCTCTGATTGGCGCCCCCGATTGGGGGCGCACTGCCATTTTACGTGGGCGGCCCAAAACCCGAGAGTGCGCTCTTTCGCCCATGCGCACGAAAGAGCACACTCAGAGGCTAATTGCTGCTTCAAGGAGATCGTCTCTACTGTAAAAAATATTAAAAATAGGAAAAAAAATCACTGACATTTCCCCTCATGTGACACTGTCACATGAGTTGGGACATGTCCATAACTTTTTAAAAAACTTTAATTAAATTTTTAAAAACCTACATGAAACCTCATCCCACCCGCGGATGAGGTTTCATGCTTTTTCTGAAGCCTGCCAGGACTCCTGGGCTGCCTGCCTGCCAACCTTAAGGTTGGACGGGCAGGTCCATTAATTACTTCAATGACTGTCAATGGCTTCAACTGCCCATTGACAGGTCGGCGGGTGCACAGCTGATATTTCTGTGCCCCCGCCTACCTGAAAATTTAAGTGGGGAGCATTGACATTGGGAGTTCCGCCCGACATCACCACATGTCATTTTACGTGTCGGTGAGCAGGCCCCCCAAACCCCCACTCGCCGACAGTAAAATCCTGCCCCTGAAGAGAGTAGCTGTTTGAATGCATAATGCCATAAAGCGAGTTTAATATTGGAGGGAATTGAAGGATGACTTACTCTGGTGGATGAGATCATTCATCCTCTTCCCACATTTTTAAAAATTAATTTTACGAGATATGGACATCACTGGCTGGGCCAGCATTTATTGCCCATCGCTAATTGCCCTTGAGAAGGTGGTGGTGAGCTGCCTTCTTGAACTGCTGCAGTCCCTGTGGTACACTCACAGTGCTATTAGGAAGGGTGTTCCAGGATTTTGACCCAGCGACAGTGAAGGAACGGTGAGTGGCTTGGAGGGAAACTTTCAGCTGGTGGTGTTCCCATGTATCTGCTACCCTTGTCCTTCTAGATGGCAGCAGTTGTGGGGTTGACAGATACTGCCGAAGGAACCTTGGCATTTCGGGCGTGGTTGCCATCCGTGCTGACCAGCTCTGTGACGGCCTCCCAGGCCGGAGGTGTGAGACTGGTGTGCTTCCTGCAGCCATACCTGGGATACAGGACATGCCTGTGCACCTGTACTCCTCTGATCAAGGCGTAGAGGGCCTGGTGGGTGAAGCGGGGTGTTGCTTTCTTCTTGAAGCTTTAGGCCTTTTTCTTGTGGCTGGAAGACACCTCATAGAGTCAGAGAGTCATAGAGTTATACAGCACAGAAACAGGCACTTCGGCCCATTGTGTCCATGCCAGTCAACAAGCACCTATCTATTCTAATCCCATTTTCCAGCACTTGGTCAGTAGCCCTGTCTGCACATCTCTGCACATGTCCTGAATTCAGGTGGGCTGGAAAGAGTGAGATGTGTGTATTGGACTGGCATTTAAATGTGGGATCCGGACTTTTGACCCCATTAGCTGACAGCAGGCAGACGAATCAGTTTCTGACCCGCCAGGTGATTTGGCCTGATACTAGCCTGTGCATAATTAATGAGCTTCCAAGTGCAGAAACAGGCGCGAATTCCCGCCATTCCAGTCAGCAGGATAGACACTGCTGAAACCGCCCACCACTCAGTCTCACAATTGGAAAATTCCACCCAATATTGTGGTATTACACCTATAATTCCAGTTACATATAGATTATCAGTGAGTTATTGTATACTGTTGGATATTAGAAGAACATGAGCGTCAACAGTATTATTGTTAGTTATTTGTCCAATTTCAGTGAGCTCCTATTAGTGACTAGTGGAATCAAAGTACCTGCAACATCTGGTTTCCTTCCTCTGAGTACCTCACCCACTTTTCATTTGCCTTCTTCTCTGCCCTCAGTTTCCTTTCTTTGCCTGCTTGCAAGTGGGCTCCTGATTCTCAAACAAAAGCTACTGCCACAAATCCAGGAGAAAAGATACAAGGATCTAACCAGTATACTTTAAACACAACAACATTTGCAGATGTTGCATGATCAGACATCGCGTGACCAACATTCTACCAATACCTACAATAAGAATTGGCAACCTTATGCATCACTGGTTGTAATCTCATCCTTTGTAGCAATTAAGTAAAGCAGTCACAGGTAAACTTTTATCTGGCATGAATATGCAAACTGTTGATGTGTTTCTGTTTGTGACATGATGGATTCTCCATCTGGAAGAGTAGCCACATCAGAGAGCAGGGAAACTAGTTATGAGGTACTGAAATTTAGTATTTCAGTTGAAGAAATTAGCTCTACAGCATCCAGGCATGGTTTTTGTTGATTTCTGAAAGCAAACATTGACAGGCAGATACTACATAAGGAACATTAGGGTAACATTTCAGGCGACTTAACTGCATAATGCACTGGCTGGTTGTTTGGTCCCTCTGGTGGGAGGAACAAGCCACTTTGAACCAAGGGTTTCATCAACATGGTGGTAGGATTTCCAACTCCGGTTGGACCTATTCCTGGAGGTATTATCACATGACCTCCTGGTTCCAGCCCTTTCACTTGCACATTCCCATCACAGGCCACCCATTGTGTCCAACTCCATTGGAAAACAAACAGACTCTTCATTATCCAATTGGATAATTTTTGACTGTCAGTCAAACAGCCTTTTTCTCATATCTAATTTTTTTTTGTTATAAGTAGTAAACAATACTTTTCAAAGGTCTTTAAAAATAACATAATTTTTTATTGCCCCTATGGATTTTTCTCTTGAGTTCCTCCCAGAAGGGCACTGGAGATTAACCTTTCATTCCTGGAGAATTCAGGGCAATTCTGGAGGGTTCGTACCCCTATAAGGTGGCTGGGAGAAAGACAGGTTCATGGATGGGGCAGGGTGAGGTGATAAGAACCCTGAGCGGCAGCTGCCCATATTGTTCATGTGGGAACCCTTTCCCTTGGCTGCTAGTTTTTTTCTGCACATAGAATCCCACTCAGTAGTACCTCTAAATTGCACTGGGGTCTTTGTGAATTATAGGAACCTGATTTGTATAGATCAATGAGGCTGCCGTTGATTCAGGTGCACTGCAGATTACGTGAGTTAAAAAGACTGCAGAGTAGGAAATTTGCTCAGGTACTTAGTACAGCTGATTAAAAAAATGCATGAATGAGATTAACCCAGTGTGGTTTGATTATTTACACTAATTAATACGATACAAGATGCCACTTTCTATACAACAAGGTTTCATTACCAAGAAATCTTTGATGCATACCTTTATCTTGTGCTTCAGCTCTTTTATTTTATTCCTGCGTTCTTGCTTTTGGTTGCGTTTTTCTCTCCATTTTGCTAGTCTTGGAGGAAGGATCCAATTGATCACATTAGCCTCTTCAACGTTAATGTAAATAGCTGCGTCTGGGAACAGGCTATTGTTTGCCAGGTACTGAACTTCATCTGTTGTAGTAGGGAAGCCATCCAGTACAAACCCTTTGGATCTGGGCAATGCAATGTTCATCAATATGGTTTTATAATGCATGTCTTCATAATATAAACTTGTATATAATAAACTATGCAATGTTAAATAGTTATGATCTGGATCTTCTGGCTGAAGCAGCGATGAATGTTCAGATAAGCATGACTCAATTCCACTATTGCAATCCGTTTAGACTGAGCTAGTAGTTACATTATGGGTCATTTGAATGGTTGTATGGCATGTAGCAGATATTTCACATTATATTGTTTATATTGTCTTTCACAACCTCAGAATTCCCCAAAGCACATTACAGCTAATTAGTTTTGAAATTTAGTTATGTAGGGGATGTAGGGAACCATGACAGGCAATTTGTATTAGGCAAGGACCCACAAATAGCTCCCCAGGTAATCTGTTTTGCTGATATTGCTTAAGGTATAAACATTGGTCAGAACAACAGAAGAACTCCCATGCTCTCTCTTGAATTGTGCCCTGTGATTGGGAGGTAATTTATCTTCCTCATTCACCTGCAATGGCTTTTCTTTCTACTCCTGCACCATTAGCTCTGATGACCTCCAAGTATCTATTCCTGGGCTACTCCTTTTTCTCGACTGCGGGCCTGAGAAAGAACATTGCCAGAGGCCAACAGATAAAAACAATGGCAGGGAGTCAGCAGAAGACCAAGCAAGCATGAGAGGGAACAGAGTCAGAGACTGACAGGTAAAAGCAGCGGCAGGAAGTCAGCAGGTGTTAGCAAACATAAGAATATAAGAAATAGGAACAGGAGTAGACCATTCGGCCCCTCGAGCCTGCTCCGCCATTCAATAAGATCATGGCTGATCTTCTTGTGCTTTGATTTCCACATTCCTATCTAACCCCAATAACCTTTGATTCCCTTGCCTAACAAGAATCGATCTACCTCTGCCTTAAAAAATATTCAATGATCTCACCTCCACCACCCCCTGAGGCAGAGAATTCCAAAATCATACAACCCTCAGAGAAAAAAATTCTCATCTCTGCCCTAATAGGGTGACCCCTAATTTTAAAACAGTGCCCCCTAGTTCTGGACTCACCCGCAAGAGGAAACAGCATTTTGATGTCCACCTTGTCAAGGCCATTCGGGATCTTGTATACTTCAATCAAATCACCCCTCACTCTTCTAAACTCCAGTGGAAACAAGCCCAGTCTGCCCGGCCTTTCCTCATAAGACAACCCACTCATTCCAGGTAATAGAGTCCAGTAAACCTCCTTTGAACTGCCTCCAATGCATTTACATCCTTCCTTAAATAAGGAGATCAAAACTGCAAACAGTATGCGAGCTGCGATCTCATCAATGCCCTGTCTAACTGAAGCATAACCCCCTTACTTTTATGCTCAACCCTCTCGTAATAAAGGATAGCATTCCATTAGCCTTCTTAATTACTTGCTGTACCTGCATACTAACTTTTTGTGACTCATGTACTATAATACCTAGATCTCTCTGCAGCTCAGAATTATGCAGCCGTTCTCCATTTAAGTAATACTCTGCTTTTTTGTTCTTCCCGCCAAAGTGAACTTCACATTTTCCCACATTAAACTCCATTTGCCAGATCTTTGCCCACTCACTCAACCTATCTATATCCATCTGCAACTTCCCATGTCCTCTTTCCTACCTATCTTTGTGTCATCTGCAAATTTAGCCACCATGTCTTCACTTCCCTCATCTAAGTCATTGATATAAATTGTAAAAAGTTGAGGTCCCCTGTGGGGCGCCACTCGTCACATCCTGCCAATCAGAAAAACACCCATTTATGCATACACTCTGCTTTCTACCAGCCAGCCAATCTTCTATCATGCTAATATGTTACCCACTACACCATGCGCTTTTATTTTCTGTAATAATCTTTGATGTGGAACCTTATCAAATGCCTTCTGGGAATCCAAGTATAGTACATCTACAGGCTCCCCTTTAGCCACTAAGCATGTTGCTCCTTCAAAAAACTCCAATAAATTGGTTAAACGAATGTGTTTACAAAAGGGAAAAATAATCAAAAAAGGGAGGTAAAAGGAGGAGCAGGGCTGATTATGCGCCTAAGTAGGGATTTACTCATGGAGGCAGGGGCATGACTGAGGTACTAAATGAGTGCTTTGCATCTCTCTTCACCAGGGAAAAAGGTGCTGCCCAGTGAAGGGATGGAGGTATGGTGAATGGCTTGGAGAGGAACTTGCAAGTAGTGGTGTTCCCATGCATCTGCTGCCCTTGTTTTCCTATGTGGTAGGGGTCGTGGGTTTGGAAGGTGCTGTTGAAGGGGCCTTGGTGAGTTGCTGCAGTCCATCTTGTAGATGGTACACACTGCTGTCACTGTGTGTCGGTGGTGGAAGGAGTGAATGTTTGTATATGGGGTACTAATCAAGCAGGCTGCTGTGTCCTGGATGGTGTCAAGCTTCTTGAGTGTTGTTGGAGCTGCACTCATCCAGGGAAGTGGAGAGTATTGCATCACACTTCTGATTTGTGCCTTGTAAATGGCGGATAGATTTTGGGGGGTCAGGAGGTGAAATACTTGCCGTAAAATTCCAAGCCTCTGACCCGCCCTTGTAGGCACAGTATTTATATGGCTGCCCAGTTGTTTCTGGTCAATGGTAATCCCCAAGATGTTGAGGGTGGAGGATAAATAATGGTAATGCCATTAAGTGTCAAGGGGAGGTGGTTAGATTTTCTCTTGTTGGAGATGGTCATTGCCTGGCACTCGTATGCTGTGAATGTTATTTGCTGCTTATCAGCCCAAGCCTGAACATTGTGCAGGTCTTGATGGATAAGGACACGGACTGCTTCACTATTTCAGGAGTCGCGATGCAGGAGACTTTTGGTTGCATCATTACCAATCACATTGAGAGAAGGCCGAGGTGAAGAAGCTCAAAATGGGAAAAAAGGAGGAAGAAGGCAGCCAGAAACCCAGTAACAAGGCTAGGAGTCCTGGGTCCGCCTGTAATGAGAATATCTTCATGGCCCCTTTCAGCAATGGTACAGCTAAAGATGAGGGAAGAGATGGCTGGAAACCCAATAATGAGGGTGAGGGCAGGGCCCCAGGGAGCTGCTGCTCACCCTTATGTGAGCCCAGACCCAGCTGCCATTCACAAGGGCAGGATTATTGACTGACTTTTTACCTATTCGCAGTAACAGAGGCAGGCTGAGTTTGCGGGACGTTGTTTTGAAGGGAGGTGAGAAACAGAGAAAATTTTCAGAAGTACCTGTTAATGGGAGGGTTCGAGACCTGGATCTGGTGCCCATAAAGGAGCCACCGGTTAATTGAAAGGGGTTGGGGTCCCCACAAAGGAGCCACTGTTCAGTAAACATAAGCTTAAACTTGCTAATGCTTCCTAAAGATAATCCCACAAAAATCTCTTTCAAATATGAATAGCAAAGCTTTTGTAAAAAGGGAAAAATGTTAATATCCGAATGGTGGCTTAATGATTGCTTGGGGCTACGTTCTATTTGAGTTCCTTTTGTTTTCGATTTCATTAAAGACTGATCTTCCCCAACCACCACGATCTGAGAATAAAACACCTGTCCTTTATTTGTCCTTCGAGGTAGTAGGCGTCGTGGATTTGGAAGGTGCTGTCCTAGGTGCTGCAGCATTAATTTGTGTATTATCGTTGTTGCACAGTTGGACCACTGGAAGTCAATATCCTGAAGTGTTCTTCAACACGTGATGTGTTCTTTGCCCCTGAACTAGCAACAGCCCTAGCCATGCTGTTCCAGTACAGCTTCAACACTGGTATCAACCTGGCAATATAGAAAATTGCCCAGGTATGTCCGGTACGCAAAAAGCAGGGCAAATCCACTAGGCCAATTAACATCCTATCAATATACTCTCAATTGTCAAAGTGATGGAAGAGATCGTCAACAGTGCTATTAAATGGCCTTCACTCAGCAATAATCTGCTCATAGAAGCTCAGTTTGGGTTCTGCCAGGACCACTCTACTCCTGACCTCAGTAACGCCTTGGTCCAAACATGGACAAAAGAGCTGAACTCAAGAGGTGAGAGTGATTGTCCTTGACACCCACAGGGCAGCATTTGACTGAGTGTGGCATCAAGGAGCTCTAACAAAACTGAAGTCAATGGGAGTGAGGAGGAAAACTATCCACTGGTTGTCAGAGGTCAATCATCTTAGTCCCAGGTCATTGCTGCAGGAGTTCCTCAGGGCAATATGCTAGGCCCAACTATTGTCAGCTGCTTCGTCAATGACTTTCCCTCCATTGTAAGGTCAGAAGTGGGAATGTTTGCTAATGATTGTAAAATGCTCAACACAATTCGCAACTCCTCAGATACTGAAGCAGCCTATGCCCATATGCATCAAGAACTGGACAACACTCAGGCTTGGCCTGATAAGTGGCAAGTAACATTTGCGCTACGCAAGTTCCAGGCATTACCATTGCTGAATCTCACACTATCAACATTCTGAGGATTACCATTCCCCAGAAATTGAACTGGACCATCATATAAATGCTGTGGCTACAAAAGCAGGTCAGAGACTGGGAATTCTGCAACAAATAAGTCACCTTCTGCCTCCCTAATGCCTGTTCACTATCTACCACATGCATGTCAGGAGTGTGATGGAATACTCTCCATCTGCCTGGATGAGCACAGCTCCAAAAACTCTCAAGATGCTCAACACCATCCAGGATAAAGCAGTCCACCTGTTTGGCATCCCATCATTATTCACTCCCTCCACCACCATCGCACAGTGGCAGAAGTGTGTAACATCTATAAGATGCATTGCAGCAACTCAGCCATGTTCCTTCCACAGAACTCTCCAAGCCCAAGATCTCTGCCACCTAGAAGAACAAGATGCATGGGAACACCACCACCTGCAAGTTCCCCTCTAAGCCACAAACCATCCTGACTTATATTCCCATTCCTTCATTATCACTGGGTCAAAATCCAGGAATTCCCTTCCTAACATCACTGTGGGAATACCTACAGTAGATTGGCTGCAGCGGTTCAAGAAGTCAGCTCATCACCACTTTCTCAAGGGCAATTAGGGATGGGCAATAAATGGTGGCCTAGCCAGTGATGCCCACATCCCATGAACAAATAAATTATAAAGAAACTCACTTTAAACAGAAGAATTGAGGGGAAAGAGCCTTGAAATTGGAAGAACAAAACCAAAGAATGCTGGAGAATGCTAATTGCTTGTAATTAATTATCAAAAGGGACTATAGATGTGAGACTCCTTCCAGATATATTACCTTGTGCCAAGCAGTTAGAATTTTTGTTTTGGAAGCCAAGTATGAGAAATTCATTTACAATAAATTAACAAAAACATCTTATTTGTAAAATGAGTTTATAGGAAGTGGACTGCCAGGTCAAAGGGCGATGGTTAAATTCTCTCTTGTTGGAGATGGTCATTGCCTGGCACTTATGTGGTGCGATGTTCCTTCCCACTTCTCAGCCCAAACCTGGATATTGTCCAGGTCTTGCTGCCTTTGAACATGGACTACTTCAGTATCTGAGGAGTCGTGAATGGTCCTGTACATTGTGCAATCATCAGTGAACATCTCCGCTTCTGACCTTATAATGGAAGGAAGGTCATTGATGAAGCAGCTGAAGATGGTTGGGCCGAGGACACTACCCTGAGGAACTCCTACAGTGATGTCCTGGAGCTAAGATGACTGACCTCCAACAACCACAACCATCTTCCTTTGTGCCAGGTATGACTCCAACCTGTGGAAAGTTTCCTTCCTGATTTCCATTGAATCCAGTTTTCCTAGGGTTCCTTGATGTGACACTCAGTGAAATGTGGCTGTGATAACAAGGGCAGTCACTCCGAACCTCAGTTCTGGAGTTCAGCACTTTTGTCCATGTTTGAACCGAGGCTGTATGGAGATCAGGAGCTGAATGGCCCTGGTGGAACCCAAACTGGGTGTCAGTGAGCAGGTAATTACTAAGCGACAGTTATTACTTGCCACAGTTTTGCCCACTTGCTTAATCTATCAAAATCTCTTTGTACATTCTCATTTATGCTGCTTATAATACTACCTATCTTTGTGTTATTAGTAAATGTGGATATGTGGCGATAAATCCCATTATCTAAGTCATTAATAAATAGTGAATAGTTGAGGCCCCAACATAAATCCTTAGGACACCACTAGTCATACGCTGCTAATTAGAGTACCTTCCTATTATCCTTATTCTCTGTCTCTTTTCACTCAGCTAATTTCCTAACCAGATCAATAATTAGTAGCTTTCATAAGGGAATTGGATAATTTTCTGAAGCGAAAAATATTCCAGGGCTAGAACAGGTGCTAGGTAACTTTACTGCAATTTTGATATCTAAATGTTATCTGGATAGTGGGATACAGAATAAAATTTTAAAATGTGTTGATGATACCAAACTTGGAGGTATGACTGACAGTGAGAATAATATCCATCAACACAGATAGGCTAGCAAAATTGGCAGATAATTGGCAGAGGGAATTTAATGCATGAAGTATGAGGTGTTGCATTCTGGTAGAATGGGTATGAAGAGAATATACACTTAATGGCACAGTTCTAAGGAGTGTGCAGGAGAGTGAGGAACCTGGGGGTTCACGTGCACATATCTTTGAAGATGGCTGGACATATTGAGTGAGCAGTTAGCAATGCATATTTGGGAGGAGGCAGTGGCATAGTGCTGGACTGATAATCCAGGACCTAATTCGAATCAAGAATGAGAGGGCACAGATTTAAAGGGACTTGCAAAAGAATCAAGTGTGACGTGAAAAAAACTTTTTCACACAATGAGTAGTTCGGGTCTGGAGTGCACTGCCTGGAGGTGTAGTGGAGGCAGGTTCAATTGAGGCATTCAAGAGGACATTAGATGATTTTTGAATAAGGAAACTTGCAAGGGTACAGGGAAAAGGTGGGCAATGGCACTAGGTCATAATGCTCATTTGGACAGCCATTGGATATGATGGGCCGAATGGCCTCCTTCTGTGCTGTTAAGATTCTGTGATTCTGAATCCCACCATGCAGATGGTGGAATTTGAATTAAATAAAAATCAATTAAACGTTTAGTGATGACCATGAAAACATTGGTAATTGTTGTTTAAAAACCCATCTGGCTCATTTATCGAAGGAAATCTGTTGTCCTCATACCTGGTCTGGCCTACATGTGACTCCAGCAAGCTTCTCAGTTGTATCAAACCACTAAACAACCAATAAAAAGGAATGAAACCAGATGGACCACCTGGCATCGACCTAACATGGAACCAATCATGGCAGCCCTGTCAACCCTGCAAAGTCCTCCTTAAAGGGGCAAAATTGGGAGAGTCATACTCACAGAATCATACCGTACAAATCACGTTCCAATTACCATTCCTGAGTATGTCCTGTCCCACCAGCAGGACAGATTGGGGAGAGGCGGCGGCACAATGGCATACAGTCAGCAGGCAGTTGCCCTGTGAGTCCTCAACATTGACTCCGGTACCCATGAAGTCTCATGGCATCAGGCCAAACATGGGCAAGGAAACCTCCTGCTGATTACCACTTACCGCACCCAGCCGCCCCCTCAGCTGATGAACCATACTCCCCCATGTTGAACATCACTTGGATGAAGCAGTGAGGGTGGCAAGGCCACAGAATGTACTCTGGATGGGGAACTTCAATGTCCATCGTCAAGAGTGACTTGGTAGCACCATCACAGACCGAGCTGGCTGAGTCCTAAAGGACTTAACTGCTAGACTGGGTCTGTGGCAGAGCTAACAAGAGGGAAAAACATACTTGACCTCATCCTCACCAACCTGTCTGCTGCTGATGCATCTGTCTATGACAGTATCGGTAGGGGTGACCATTGCACAGTCTTGTGGAGACGAAGTCCTGTCTTCACACTGAGGATACCCTCCATCATGTGGTGTGGCACTACCACCATGCTGAATGGGATAGATTTCAAACAGATCTAGCAACTCAAGGCTGATCCATAAAGCACTGTGGGCCATCAGCAACAGCAGCAGAATTGTACTCAACCACAATCTGTAACCTCATGGCACGGCATACCGCCCACTCTACCATTACCACCAAGTTAGGGGATCAACCCTGGTTCAATGAAAAGTGCAGGAGGTCATGCCAGGAGCAGTACCAGACATACCTTAAAATGAGGTGTCAACCTGATGAAGTTACAACACAAGACTTCTAGCATGACAAACTGCATTAGCAGCCAGTCATAGAGAGAGCTAAGCGGTTCCACAACCAATGGATCAGCTCTAAGCTCTGCAGTCCTGCCACATCCAGTCTTGAATGGTGGTGGACAATTAAACAACTCACTGGAGGAAAATGCTCCACAAAGAACCCCATCCTCAATGATGGAGAAGTCCAGCACACCAGTACAAAAGCTAAGGCTGAAGCACTCGCAATAATCTTCATCTAGAAGTGCCGAGTGGATGACAATCTCGGCCTCCTCCGGCGGTCCCCAACATTGCTGATGCCAGTCTTCAGCCAATTTGATTCATTCCATATGATATCAAGAAACAGATAAAGGCACTGGATACTGCAAAGCCAAGGGCCCTGAAATAGTGCTGAAGACTTATGCTCGAGAACTTGCCATGCCCCTAGACAAGCTGTTTCAGTACAGCTACAACACTGGCATCTATCCAGCAATTTGCAAAATTGCCCAGATATGTCCTGTACACAAAAAGGACAAATCCAACTCGGCCAATTACCACCCCATCAAATTACTCTCCATCATCAGTAAAGCGATGGAAGGGGTCATCAACAGTACTATCAAGCGGCATTTGATTAGCAATAAACTGCTCACTGATGCTCAGTTTGGGTTCTGCCAGGGTCACTCAGCTTCTGAACTCATTACAGACTTGGCTGAAACAGGGACAAAAGAGCTGAACTCCAGAGGTAAGTTGAGAGTGACTGCCCTTGACATCAAGGCAACATTTCACCGAGTGTGGCATGAAGGAGCTTGAGCAAAACTGGAGTCAATGGGAACCAGGGGGAAAACTCTCCACTAGTTGGAGTCATACCTAACACAAGGGAAGATGGTTGTGGTTGTTGGAGGTCAATCATCTCAGTTCCAGGACATCACTGCAAAAGTTCCTCAGGGTAGCGTCCTAGGCCCAACCATCTTCAGCTGCTTCATCAATGAGCCTCCTTCCATCATAAGGCTAGAAGTGGGGACGTACGCTGATGATTGCACAATGTTCAGTACCATTTGCGACTCCGTAGATACTGAAGCTGTCCATGTCTAAATGCAGCAAGACCTGTACAATATCCAGGCTTGGGCTGAGAAGTGGCAAGTAACATTCGTGCCACATGTGCCAGGCAATGACCATCTCCAACAAGAGAGAATCAAACCATCACTGGTTTTATTCCTTGTTTGTTACTGTTTTCTCTCTCTTTTGCACCATAATTTTTGTTACTGTTCTCTCTCTCTCTCTGTGTAATTGTTTATTATTGCTCTCTCTCTCTCTGTAATTGTTTATTATCGATTATTTGTAACTCCTCAGAAACTGAAGCAGTCCATTTTCAGCTAGACCTGGACAACATTCAGGTTTGGGCTGATAAGTAGAAGTAACGTTCATTCCACATTAGCCAGGCAATGACCGTCTCCAACAAGTGAGACCCTAACCACCTCTCCTTGACATTCTATGCCATTATAATCACTGAATCCCCCATATCAACATCCTGGGGTTTATCATTGATGAAAAACTGAACTGAACCAGCCATATAATTACTGTGGCAGCAAGTGCAGGTCAGAGGCTAACTCACCTCCTGACTCTCCAAAGCCTGTCCACCATCTACAAGGCACAAGTCAGGAGTGTGATAGAATAATCTCCACTTGCCTGGATGATTGAAGCTCCAACAACACTCAAGAAGCTTGACACCATCTGGGACAAAGCAGCACGCTTAATTGGCGCCCCTTCCACAAACTTTCTCTCTCTCCACCACCAATGAACAGTGTGTACCATCTACAAGGTGCACTGCAGAAACTCACCAAGGATTCTTAGGCAGCACTTTCCAAAAACACGTCCGTTACCATCTAGAAGGACAAGGGCAGCAGACACATGGGAACACCACCACCTGGAAGTTCCCCTCCAAGCCACTCACCATCCTGACTTGGAAATATATTGCCGTTCCTTCACTGTCACTGGGTCAAAATCCTGGAACTCCCACCCTAACAGCACTGTGGGTGTACCTACATCATAGGGACTGAAGCAGTTCAAGAATACAGCTCACCACCATCTTCTCAAGGGCAATTAGCAATGGGCAATAAATGCTGGCCTAGCCAGTGATGCCCACATCCCATAAATGCGTAAAAAAAAATCTTGGATTTGATAACGGTATGGAGTACAAAAGCAGTGAAGTTACGTTGAGCCTTTATAAAACTTTGGTTAGACCACAAGCGTTAGTTAGAACATAACTGGAGTACTGAGTCCACTTCTGGTCACCACATTTTAGGAAGGATGTGAGGGTCCTTGAGTGGATGCGCAGGAGATTTACCAAAATAATCCCAGGGATGGGAGATTTTAGCTACAAGGTTAGGTTAGAGAAGCTGGCGTTGTTCTCCTTGAAGCAAAGAGGTTGAGATTATGACAGGTGTTAATAAGGTTGACAAAGAAAAGCCATTAGCTGATGATACAAGGATGAGATTTAAGGTTTTGGGCAAGAGATATGGGGGAATGTGAAGGAAAACTTTTTTCTGCAGCGAATAGTGTTGGCCTAGCACTCAATACCTACAAGGGTGGAGAAAGTGGAGAAGATTAATTGATAGAAATGGAAATTGAATAGACATTTGAAGGAAATGAACTTGCAGGACTACAGGCTAGAGCGAGGGGGATGGAACTGACAGGATTGTTCTTCAGAGAGCCAGCATGGACTCTTTCTGTGCCATAATGGCTCTATGACCCAATGGGCTGAATTTTCCTGGCCTCTGTGGGGCACTCTTGGAGGTAGGGAAGTCAGGAAAATAGCAGGGAGCCACGTTAAGGCTGCTTCTCGATGCATTCTTGCTGCCTGGGAATTTCCCCAAGTTGGGCCGGAAAGCATACTGACCATCCGCACCACAGAGGCAAGCAACCAATTTACATAATTAAGGCTTCAATAAGGGGGAAAATTTACTGGCTCACTGGCAGTCTGTCAGCAGGGGAGCAGCCCCCTGTTATGTGCAGAGGCCTCTAGCTTAATGGATGTTGCTCCCCAAGGCAGGCTGAGGGGCCTTCGGAGCCAGGGACTCCACCCTCTAGAGGTGGTCATGAGCATGAAAAGCTGCCTCTGAGGCTCCCAATTTCATCCAGGCCTTGGAGTCCTAAAACCCATGGGAAATTACTGCCCCAGGAAGATATTCCCCTCTCTACTACTTTAGTTATCAGTTCAAAAAATTCAATCACACTTGTCAGGCATGAGTTACCCTTTGCTAAATCCATGCTGGTTCTCCCTGAATAGCTGAAAATTTTCAAGGTATGCAGTCACTCTATCCTTAGTTAAAATTGGCTTGTAATTCCCTGATTTTCCTCTCTCACCTTTCTTAAATAGCTGAGTACACACACAATTTTCCAATCTAAAAGATTTGTTCCCAAATTAAGAGAACTTTGGAAGATTTTATGTAGGACATCTGAAATATTCTCACCTAATTCCTTTAAAACCCTGGGATGGAAACCATACCATCCTGAGGATTTGTCACTTTGAGTCATGCTAGCCACACGTGATAGAGTTCACTGCTCATACATGCAGCCAGTGAACAGCATGGCTGGTGCTGGCAGTATGTATTAATCATATACATAAGCAAGCAGCACAAATTTAATGTGCTGCTTGCAACAGAAACAATGTGCACAAGTTAAATGTGTACCACAATTCCCACACCTGCTTTCCGGGGTTAGCCAATTTCTCCCCCACTGTATTTATCCAACTCCACAGCCGTTGAACTTTGTACTTTTTTAGTATTCAACTCTCACTCCCTCCATCAGTTTCTTGGATTTAATCTTCATGCCACACTTCAGTGCTCTTTTCGAAACAAAATTGCTCTGCAACCAACTTCAATCTCACTTACAAGCTTATATGTTGTTACATCACAAGTTATATTTGTACTCCTACAAGGTGACTTCGTGAACATAATTATTATATTTTTTAAAAATTATTTATATACTATTTAAAATTACTCTAAGTAAGGATATTAGGCTTTTTGGTTTAATATCGCTTCATGTGCTCTTGGGGTTGCCACCGGAAACCAAGAATGTAATCTAAATCTCCAGCGTTACTCTTAAAAATTTATACTTGGCTTCCTGCTAAATTCATTTGAAATTTATTCAACAAAGTAAGTTCTTATATTTGAAATAAATTAAACTCACTTGAATGGTTCTTCATTCCACCACCTGGGAATAAACTTGTCAAGGACATCTGGTGGTAATGGTTCATCTTCAAGCAGATATGCTTTTATGATTTCTTCTTCTGCAGTAAACTCCACTTCTTCTTCCTAGGCAATAATACAAAACAACGTGAATAGTAGCTTAAACTAATTTAAAATATTTACATAAGAATGTAAGAAATGGGAGCAGGAATAAACTACAAGATCTACAACCACCACCTTCTCAAGGGCAATTAGGGATGGGCAATAAGTGCTGGCCTAACCAGCGAAGCCACATTCTATGAATGAATAAAAAAAAAATTCAATTGCATTATGATCAACTTTTCCCAGTGGATATTTTCCTATCAAGTTACCAAGATATCCTGCCACAATGCAGAATACTAGATCTAAAATTGCTTTATCCCTCGCTGGTTCCATAGCCTATTGTTACAGGAAACTGTCACAAATGCATTCTACAAACTCACCTTCCAGGCCACCTTTGTCAATTTGATTGGTCCAGTCTATATGAAGATTATAACCCCTCACAATTAATATATTTCTTTTGTTACAGGCTCCAATTATTTCTAGCTTAGTACTGCGTCCAAAGGTATAACAAGTATTAGGGGGCCTATAAGCTACTTCCACCAGCATTTTCTGACCCTTGTTATTCCTAATCTTCATTCATTCTAATTATACTTCTTGATCTTCTGAGCCAAGATCTTGTCTTACCACTGTCCTTATGTCATATTTTACTATCAGGGCTATTCCTCCTCCTTTTCTATTCTTTCTTACTTTTTGAAATGGTGTGCACCACAAAATATCTGTTTCCTAACTTGGTCACCTTGAAACCATGTCTCTATAATGGCAATTAGATCTAATGCATTTATCTCAATTTGTGCCACTAGTTTATCTGTCTTGTGTTGCACATTCAGATAAAGAGCCTTTAATTTTATTTTGCTACTTCCATTATTTCCATGGACTTTATTCACTGATGCACTATAATTGTTAAACTGTTAAACTCTCTGTCCAGGATTTTCTGTGCAATTGGCAAAGTCTGAAAGTGGGTGGGACAATTGGTGTTTGACCCACCAACGGCAGTGGCAGTTTATCACCTAGTATTGTGCGCAATTAGGTGGAAAAAATTGAGAGACGCGGGTTTCATGGCGAATCACTGGTGAGGCGGCCTCTGATTCGCTCGCCCCGCCGTGAGCTCAGGCCTCTGTAACGCAGGCCCCCTGCACAGAGCTTGCACTCTCGAAGGGATCGAGAGATGGTGGAAAGTCATGGCTTCCAAATGGAGGAAACATGTTGCCCCCAAATTCAGTGACGCCTCTCTCAAGCGCCTAAGGGATGCAGTAGAGGCCTGCCGTGAAGTCCTCTATCCATGCTCTACGTGAAAATTTCACCATGGGAGGTGGTGGTAGCAATGGTGAGCACCAACACCCTACAAAAGAGGACAGCCACCCAATGCAGGAAGAGGATGAATGATCTCCTCCTTTCCGCTGGGGTAAGTCATCCTTCTCATCACTCTCGACTCACACACTCACAAACCCATCACACATCCACAGGGAACTCAGTCAATGCCAGCTCAAGGGACATCACACTCACTCTCTCACACATTCTTTTCATCTCCTCTGTGGATCATGTCCTTATTCCATCCATGGCACCACACTCCACCCATACATACCAGGCATCCTTCTCACCTGGCCTGGCAGGCGTCCTGCTTACATTCTCTTCATCTGTCTTCATCCAGGACAAGCTGGCTCATAACTAAAAGGGGAGGTCCCAGACCTTGGATGGAATGCCGGGACTGAAGGTCCTGCCTTACTTTGAGATAGAGCCATTGACTTGGTCAGCAAGGATTTGGATTGTTCCTGTGCTGACGGTGAGGTTGGTGGTGCTCAGCTAAGTGAAGATTCTGCAGTGCAACATCCATACTGTGAGTGCTGTCCCCTGTTTCGCAGTCTTCAGCCAAGCACTAATTATTTCTCCTTTCATCCACAGGCACATCTGGGAAACAACCCAGGGCATCCATGGGCCAGGACTCAAGCCCTGAAGACACCTTGGAAGAGGAATCTGATGTCATCCTAATTGAAGACCTGTCACAGTGCTCACCCATACTCTCCACCAGCGCAGAGACACATAACTTGGTGGGACCTAGTTCTAGAGTAACCTCGGGGTCACAATCTGGTGAGCACAGTGCACTTTCTGATCCACAGCAGGCAGAGGCAGGGACATCCCAGGGTGTTGGCACTCAGAGGACAGCTCACTCTCACTCCAGCAGCCCCTTCTCCTCAAGGAGTCAGCCAGGGGCCCTCGGGCACCCATAGGTTGGAGGACCTGCAGCTCAAAACCCCAGGGCCATCCACACAGGTGACTCTGGGAGTGGCAGGCTGATCCAAATACCCTCTTTCTGTGACTCCATCAGCTCCAGCTCCGCCAGCTGAGAAGGGTTCAACTGCCACACAGCCGGACTCTGAAAGCAGGCTGGGGCCCTTCAGATCTCAGTGCTCTAGAGGGTACCCACCAAGTTCATCACAGACAACAGGGTGTTGCAATTGGCAAGTCACCTCCACCTCAGCTGTGGATGTCGGGGGAGCATGAAGACATAGCAGCAGGGTTACAAAGGTTAGGAAGAAGTGGTCGCACAAAGACATGGATGTTAATCACTTGTACAGAATGTTTATGATTGTAAATACACTCCCAATCATGTTTGCTTGTTATGATAAGCAGTCTTCATGGAAATCAGAGATAAAACCTTAGTTCCTGCACAAACTGAAGGCAAATGTCGCAGTTCAGGGCCTCTCCTCTGTGCAGTGTGTAACCTTCTGACCACAGTGATTATCCCATTTCAAAGTCATTCTCCAGATCACTGATGCCTGCACCTTGATGTGGATTGCATTTGCTGCAAGAATCTTGTCCCCAAGCATCGCAGGGTTCTGTGATGTTCTCTGTGTGCTCCCAGTGCTTTTGAGGCGGGTTGCCCCTCCATCACATCATCGAGTGACAACAGCTGCGGCCACTTGACTCCATTCTGAGCTCTCTTCTCAGGCACCGGCATTATCCTAACCTGCAGTCTGAGGTTGCACGGTTTTGTTGGACCATGAAGGTGAATTTTCAATGCCTACATAATGATAATGCTAGGGGTCTGGAGCACTACCCTCAGTGAGGGCTCCATGCCCACTTCTCCCAAGGGATCCTCAGGTTTTCCCAGTCACCCAATGGTTCTGCTGCTCCATTTTGAAGTCTGCGCCTGAGGTGTTAAAACTAGAGGAGCAATCATTAGCACTCTCAGGAATTAGCATTCCTTGAGCGGGCATAGCTGCTTCACTAGTCTGACCAAGCATGACAACTGAGCTGTCTCAGATGTGGCAGAGTCAGCATTTTTGAACTGTCTCTCTTTTTGTGTAGTCGCTTTCTGTCGACCCCGCTCCGCCACCCCCCTCCCCAAAACTCTGCTGTCATGTGTTTGTGTGCTACTTTCCACGCTCATCACACGCACTGGAGCTCTTGCCCCAAGGTTCCTTTCTTGCAATCTGTGCTGCCTTGATCCCCCCGCACACTGGAGTCCTTGCCCCGAGGATCCCTTCCTACATTCTGTGTTGCCTTGCCCCTCCTTGCACTGGAGCCCCTGCCCTGGAACCACACTAAAAGCCAGCCATGAAGGAGCCATTGTGGTGACTTGCCTGTGACACCCTCTGAATCCATGGTGCCGCTTCCATGCATTGCTATCAGGGATCCTCGCGAGCACTGCACTGAGATGTGTGAACTCACCTCAGAGTTCCCCTCGTAGTTCAGATCGCCAGCTGCATGTCTTTTAAAAGAAGTTGTTCCATTCACGCCAACGTGGCATTTAAATTTGACCAAAGGTTAGGAAGAAGTGGTCACACAAAGGGGGTGATTCCAGCATGTGGCCACAATAATGAGATGCAAATACATGCTAATTGTAGTCATGGCATTCAGCGATGGGAAACACGGCCACCATTGACGGGGAGAGGGGACAACCGCTTCCTGGTTTTATATCGCTGGAAAACGTGCCTGGGGCCTTCTTGCAATACTTTGGAATCTCGCAACTGAACACGCCTATCCCGATCGGGTGCAGAAAATCGCAGCCTCTGTTGCTACTTTTCTCACTGCTTTTCTCTGCCTAAATCGCTGCTCACAATGAAATCTTCTCCACACTGCAGAGACCAAACGCAGATAGTATGGCCGCTTTGCGGAAGACCTCCATTCAGTTCGCAAGCATGATCCCGAGCTTCCAGTGGCCTACCATTTTAATTCTCTACCTTGGTCTTATGCTGATATCTGTGTCCTCGGCCTACTGCAGTGTTCCAAAGAAGCTCAACGCAAGCTTAAGTAACAACACTTCATCTTGTAATTAGGCACTTTACAGCCTGCTGGATTCAACATTTTGTTTAATAATCTCAGGCTGTAATCTCTGCTCTAAGATAAAAGCAAAAAAATACCTGGAAAAACTCAGCAGGTCTGGTAGCATTTGCAGCAAGGAACACAGTTAACGTTTTGAGTCCGTAGGACTCTTCAACAGAACTAAGTAAAAATAGAAAAGAGGTGGAATATAAGCTGGTTTAAGGGGAGGGGTAGAGCTGGATAGAGGGCCAGTGATAGGTGGAGATAGCCAAAAGATGTCATAGACAAAAGGACAAAGAGGTGTTGAAGGTGGTGATATTATTTAAGTAATGTGCTAATTAAGGGTAGAAAGCAGGACAAGCAAGATACAGATAGCCCTAGTGGGGGTGGGGTGGGGTGAAGGGAAGGGATCGAAATAGGCTAAAAGGTAGAGATAAAACAATGGATGGAAATATATTCAAAAATAATGGAAATAGGTGGGAAAAGAAAAATCTACATAAATTATTGGGAAAAAAGGGGGAATCGGAAAGGGGGTGGGGATGGAGGAGAGAGTTCATGATCTAAAATTATTGAACTCAATATTCAGTCCGGAAGGCTGTAAAGTGCCTAGTCGGAAGATGAGGTGCTGTTCCTCCAGTTTGCGTTGAGCTTCACTGGAACAATGCAGCAAGCCAAGGACAGACATGTGGGCGTGAGAGCAGGGTGGAGTGTTGAAATGGCAAGCGACAGGGAGGTCTGGGTCATGCTTGCGGAAAGACCGAAGGTGTTCTGCAAAGCAGTCACCCAGTCTGCGTTTGGTCTCTTCAATGTAGAGGAAACCGCATTGGGAGCAATGAATTTAGTAGACTAAATTGACGGAAGTGCAAGTGAAATGCTGCTTCACTTGAAAGGAGTGTTTGGGCCCTTGCATGGTGAGGAGAGGGTAAGTAAAGGGGCAGGTGTTGTACCTTCTGCGGTTGCATGGGAAGGTGCCGTGGGAGGGGGTAGAGGTGTAGGGGGTGATGGAGGAGTGGACCAGGGTGTCCTGGAGGGAACGATCCCTGCGGAATGCCGTCGGCGAGGTGAAGGAAAGATACGTTTGGTGGAGGCATCATGCTGAAGTTGCTGGAAATGGCGGAGGATGATTCTTTGAATGCGGAGGCTGGTGGGGTGATAGGTGAGGACAAGGGGGACCCTATCATGGTTCTGGGAGGAAGAGGAAGGTGTGAAGGCGGATGCGCGGGAGATGGGCTGGACACGGTTGAGGGCCCTGTCAAGCATCGTGGGTGGAAAACCTCGGTTAAGGAAGAAGGAAGACATGTCAGAGGAACTGTTTTTGAAAGTGGCATCATCAGAACAGATGCGACAGAGGCAAAGGAACTGAGAGAATGGGATGGAGTCCTTACAGGAAGCGGGGTGTGAGGAGCTGTAGTCGGGGTAGCTGTGAGAGTTGGTGGGCTTGTAATGAATATTGGTGGACTGTCTATCACCAGAAATTGAGACAGAGGGGTCAAGGAAGGGAAGGGAAGGGAAGTGCCAGAGATGGACCATATGAAAATGATGGAGGGGTGGAAATTGGAAGCAAAATTAATAAATTTCTCCAGGTCCCGACGAGAGCATGAAGCAACACTGAAGCAATCATCGATGTATCAGAGAAAGAATTGTGGGAGGGGGCCAGCGTAGGACTGGAACAAGGAATGTTCCACATACCCCATAAAGAGACAGGCATGACTGAGGCCCATGCGGGTATCCATAGCCAATCCTTTTATTTGGAGAAAGTGAGAGGAGTTTAAGGAGAAATTGTTCAGTGTGAGACCAAGTTCAGCCAGATGGAGGAGAGTAGTGGTGGATGGGGATTGTTCGGGCCCCTGTTCAAGGAAGAAGCGGAGAGCCATCAGACCATCCTGGTGGGGGATGGAGGTGTAGAGGGATTGGACGTCCATGGTGAAGAGGAAGCGGTTGGGGCCAGGGAACTGGAAATTGCTGATATGATGTAGGGTGTCAGAGGACTTACAGATATAGGTGGGAAGGGACTGGACAAGGGGAGAGAGAATGGAGTCAAGATAGCAAGGAATGAGTTCCGTGGGGCAGGAACAGGCTAACACGATCGGTCTGCCGGGACAGTCCTGTTTGTGGATTTTGGGTAGGAGATAGAAGTGGGCCGTCCGAGTTTGGAAGACTATCAGGTTGGAAGCTGTGGAAGGAAGATCTCCAGAGGAGATGAGGTCAGTAACAGTCCTGGAAACAATGGCTTGATGTTCAGTGGTGGGGTCATGGTCCTTTGGGAGGTAGGAGGAAGTGTCTGCGAGTTGACGCTCAGCCTCTGCGAAGTAGAGGTCAGTGCGCCTGACAACAACAGCACCACCCTTGTCAGCAGGTTTAATGACAATGTCAGGGTTGGACCTGAGAGAACGGAGTGCAGCAAGTTCAGAGAGAAATAGGTTACAGTGGGCGAGAGGAGCAGAGAAATTGAGATGACTAATGTCACGCCGACAGTTCTCAATGAAAAGATCAAGAGAAGGTAAAAATCCTGAGGAAGGGGTCCAGGTGGAGGGAAAATATTGGAGGTGGGTAAAAGGATCCGTTGAACGGGGAGAGGACTCCTGCCCAAACAAGTAAGCACAGAGACGAAGGCGGCGGAAGAAGAGTTCAGCATCGTGCCGAGCCCGAAATTCATTGAGATGAGGGCGTAAGGCTATGAATCTAAGTCCTTTGCTGAGCATTGAACGTTCAGCATCGGAGAGGGGAAGGTCAGGGGGTATGGTGAATACACAGCTGGGGCTGGGATTGGAAGACAGGATGGGGACAAGGGAACAGGCAGGAGTGGAGTGTCCTGGATGGGTGTTGGTGTCGATGAGTTGTTGGAGCTTGCGTTCCTTTGCACCTGAAAGAAAGAGACAAAGTTTCTTGCTGAGGCGTCGGATGAGACGAAGAATAAAATGAAACTGGGGGCACACTCAGCTTAGAAATAGGGTGCGGCGGTGCTGCTGGAGGGAGAGGTCGAGAGTGTTCATATAGCGGCGCATGGCACTGAGTGTGGATCTCAGAATGCGACGAGAACAGCAGTCCGAGGAGCGTTGTATGTCCCAGAGATACCTGTAATCCTAGATGGGTTTGAAACATAAGGGATGGAACTTCACCTGCCCTCACACCTTCCTCTCCCTCCCAGAACCATGATAGAGTTCCCCTTGTCATCACCTATCATCCCACTAGCCTCCGCGTTCAAAGGATCATCCTCCGCCGTTTCAGCCAACTCCAGCATGATGTCACCACCAAACACAACTTCCCTTCACCCCCCTGGCAGCTTTCCGCAGGGATCGTTCCCTCCGGGACACCCTGGTCCACTCCTCCATCAATCCCCTACACCTCTACCCCCTCCCACGGCACCTTCCCATGCAACCGCAGGAAGTGCAACACCTGCCCCTTTACTTCCCCTCTCCTCACCGTCCAAGGGCCCAAACATCCTTTCAAGTGAAGCAGCATTTCACTTGCACTTCCGTCAATTTAGTCTACTGCACTCGTTGTTCCCAATGCGGTTTCCTCTACATTGAAGAGACCAAATGCAGACTGGGTGACTGCTTTGCAAAACACCTTCGGTCTTTCCGCAAACATGACCCAGACCTCCCTGTCGCTTGCCATTTCAACATTCCATCCTGCTCTCATGCCACACGTCCATCCTTGGCCTGCTGCATTGTTCCAGTGAAGCTCAACGCAAACTGGAGGAGCAGCACCTCATCTTCCAACTAGGCACTTTACAGTATATTGAATATGGAGTTCAATAATTTTAGATCATGAACTCTCTCGTCCATCCCCAACCCCTTTCCAATCCCCTCCCTTTTTTCCAATAATTTATACAGATTTTTCTTTTCCCACCTATTTCCATTATTTTTTAATGTATTTCCATCCATTGTTTTATCTCTACCTTTTAGCCTATTTCGATCCCTTCCCTTCACCCCACCCCACCCCCACTAGGGCTATCTGTACCTTGCTTGTCCTGCTTTCTACCCTTAAGTAGCACATTCCTTAGAGAACATCATCACCTTCAACACCTCTTTGTCCTTTTGTCTGTGACATATTTTGGTTATCTCCACCTATCACTGGCCCTTTATCCAGCTCTACCTGTCCCACGCCCCCCCCTTAAACCAGCTTATATTTCACCTCTTTTCTATTTTTACTTAGTTCCATTGAAGAGTTATACAGGCTTGAAACGTTAACTGTGTTCCTCTCCACAGATGCTGCCAGACCTGCTGAGTTTTTCCAGGTATTTTTATTTTTGTTTTGTAATCTCTGCTCCCCTGTTTTCTTTTGTTTGCGTGTGCTGGTCTTAATCAGGTTTTTCTCATTTTTGCTTTCAGGCGGCAGCATTATTCTGCTATACACACCTTCTTTGGACCCATCTTTTGTTTCTTTACTTTGTTCCATTACTCACCTTGACTTTGCCCCACCAACTTTGTCATTTCATGTCTCCCATCTTCCACCCTATCTTTCCTTCTGTTCTTTTTCCCTCTGCTATTTTGCTTACTTATAAGCTGTTACATTTTAAAATTCTCTAAGTTCTGATGAAAAGTCATGACCTGAAATGTAACTTAGTTTCATTCTCCACAGATGCTAACGGACCTTGTGAGTATTTCCAGCATTTTCTCTTTTTTATTTCAGATTTCCAGTATCTGCAATATTTTGCTTTGGAAAATATAGCCACCACTCCTTAATGTTCAACTACATTACCACCGCTGAATCTCCCAACACCATTAACATCCTGGGATTTATCATTAACAAAAAACTTTACTGGACTAGCCACATAAACATTGCGGCTACAAGAGCAGGTGAGAGGCTGGGAATTCTGTGGCAAGTAACTCCTGAAGCCTGTCCACCATATATGAGGCGCAAGTTAGGAGTCTAATGGAATACCCTCAAAATGCCTGGATGAAAATGAAACTCTAACAGCACTCAAGAAGCTCAACACATTCAAGACAAAGCAGCCCAATTGATTAACATCTCATTTACCACCTTAAACATTCAGTTCCTCTCGATCTTCTCAATGGCAATTAAGGGTGAGCAGTAAGTGCTGGCCTGGCCAGCGACAGTCACATACATGGAAGAAAAAAAGCATATAATATTAGTCTGTTCATAAGCTATTAAATGGACAGCTTCACAGTCGGGCATGATACTGTTCTCATCCCATGCCCATACATGCACACTCTATTGGAAATCATTTGCTAGAAACCACCAGTGGAAATTGTATTTGACTTTTGCTCTCTTTCATCAGCAGTTCTGAGGCCAACAGTTGCTCTCCAATTAAGGTTTGCAACACAGTGCAGACTAGAAGATGATTTTACAACATTCTTGGCTGGATAATTTAGTGATACAATGACTGGTTTCTCTATCTACTAGGCTATCAGAGAACTCTAGAATGTGTTTTTAAATTGGTTGGGAATTGTCATTTTATGTGTATTTCTGTTAAATAACTTTTGAGTTGTACCTCTCGTTTTTCTTCACTTTCAACCTCAGTATTTTCAGGTTGTTCACCCCTTTCAAGAGCCATGACGGCCGCTATGTCAATTAGCTCCTCTTCTGTTGGTTCATCATCATATTCAGGCCCAATCTTTTTCTTAGTTTTAGGGAAAAGGAGCTCCTGAAGAAGTTCTACGAACTGAATGTGAAAGATACCTAACTTGTTTGCCAACCACCTGCTGTGGGTTGTTTTACCAGATCCTTTAGCCCCAAACACGAATACTCTCAGTGGAGGTGACTGAAAATAAAAGACACATTTTCATGAGTGTAACTAAAATCATTTGTTCACAGGTTCTTTTCAAATTCAAAACTGTGTGGTTTCCACCAAGTTCAATCACAGTATTAAAGAGAATAGCACACAAATCACTGAACCACAGTCATGTACAAATGTCATGTGCAACAACTTAATTCATTGAAACTATTTTGAATTATCAATTTGAAAGATTTACTGCTGAGGAACAGAATACTATTGGAAAACTGACTTTACTCATACTTTGGGAAGCTTTGGCAAATAAGTGCAGCTGAGGAACTGAGTGCACGCCTGCGAGTTTAAAATAAAAAAATTGTCCATTTTGGCAGGAAGATTAAAAATCTAAATGGTGAGAGATTGCAAAGCTCTGAGATTCAGACATGAAACGCAAAAGGCTAATATGAGGTGCAGCACGTAATTGGGAAAGCTAATAGAATGTTATCCTTTATTGTGAGGGGAACTGAATACAGAAGTAGGGAGGTTATGCTTCAGTTGTACAGGGCACTGGTGAGACTGCATCTGGAGTACTGTGTACAGTATTGCTGTCCTTATTTAAGGAAGGATGTAAATGTGTTAGAAGCAGTTCAGAGAAGGTTTACTAGACTAATACCAGGAATGGACAGTTTGTCTTATGAGGAAAAGTCGGACAGCCTAGGCTGGTGTCCACTGGAGTTTAGAAGAGTACTATCAAGGTGACTTGATTGAACCCTTTAAGATTCTGAGGGATCTTGACAGGGTGGGTGTGAAGAGGAAGATTCCTCTGGTGGAGGATCTAGAACTAGGGGGTCACTGTTTAAAAATAAGGGGTCGCTAATTTAAGACAGAGATGAGGAGAAATATTTCCTCTCAGAGGGTCGTGAGTCTTCTCTTCCAAGGGTCTGAATATTTTTAAGGCAGACGTAGGTAGCTTCTTGATAAGCAAGGGGTTGAAAGATTATCAGGGGTAGGCAGGAATGTGGACTTGAGGTTACAGTCAGATCAGCTATGATCTTATTGAATGGTGGTGCAGGCTCGAGGGGCCAAGTGGCCTACTCCTGCTCCTAATTTGAATGTCCATATGTACGTATGAAACTAGACGGAGAATGATTGTCATGAAGCTATTAATGTATATAATATTATTGGAAAATATTTTTCTTTTAAAATAGAGATTTGGTCTGTGGATGTATCTTAATTGGATAAAAGTCAGCTAGTCTGGGTGCTTTGATATGTCCTAGTTTTGATATGTAAGAGAGATAGCGTGTATTTGTATTTTTTGAATAGAGCATTCACAAAGTGTGGTGAAAACTGACACCTATCCAATAGGTCTAACAACATCTGTAGAGAAAAAAAAAAAGAGTTAGCGTTTCAAGTCCTTATGACTTTTCTTCAGAGCTAAAGAGAAGTAAAATGTAATGAAATGTATACTGTTTAAGAGGGGTGGAGCTGGTGAAGCTGGATAAAGGGCCAGTGATAGGTGGAGGCAGGATGGTCTGAGGGCTATCCACTTCTTCCTTGAACAATCCCCATCCACCATCACACTCCTCCGTCTGGCTGAACTTGTTCTCTCACTGAACAATTTCTCCGTTAATTTATCTCACTTCCTCCAAATAAAAGGTGTGGCTATAGGTATCCGCATGGGCCCCACTTATGCCTGTCTCCTTATGGGTTATGTGGAACATTCCTTGTTCCAGTCCTACTCAGGCCCCTTCCCACACTCTTTTTCGATACAGCAATGACGGTTTCGGTGCCGCTTCATGCTCTTGTCTGGACCTGGAAAAATTTTTATCAATTTTGCTTTCAATTTCCACCCCTCCATCACCTTCACATGGTCCATCTCTGACACTTCCCTTCCCTTCCTTGGCCTCTCTTTCTCAATTTCTGGTGATAGACTGTCCACCAATATTCACTACAAGCCCACCGACTCCCACAGCTACCTTGACTACAACTCCCACACCCTGCTTCTTTAAAGACTCCATCCCATTCTCTCAGTTCCTTCGCCTCCGTCGCATCTGTTCCGATGATGCCACTTTCCAAGGCAGCGCTTTGACATGTCTTCCTTCTTCCTTAACCAAGGTTTCCCACCCACTCTGGTTGACTGAGGCCTCAACCATGTCCGACCTATCTCCCGCGCCACTGCCTTCACAGCTTCCTCTCCCTCCCAGAACCATGATAGGATCCCCCTTGTCCTCACTTTTCACCCCACCAGCCTCCGCATTCAAAACATCATCCTCCGCCATTTCCACCAACTTCTGCATGATGCCACCAGCAAAGACATCTTCCCTTCACCTCCCTGTCGGCATTCCGTAGGGACTGTTCCCTCCAGGACACCCTGGTCCACTCCTCCATTACCCACAACACCTCATTGCCCTCCCACTGCACCTTCCCATGCCACTGCAGAAGGTGCAACACCTGTCCCTTCACTACCTCACCATCTAAGGGCCCAAACACTCCTTTCAAGTGAAGCCGCGCTTCACTTGCACCTCCTTCAATTTGGTCTACTGCATTTGCTGCTCTCAATGCGATCTCCTCTACATTGGAGAGACAAAATGCAGACTGGGTGACCGCTTTGCAGAACACCTTCGGTCTGTCCGCAAGCATGACCCAGACCTTACTGTCACTTGCCATTTCAACATCGCATCCTGCTTTTATGCCCACATGTCCGTCCTTGGCCTGCTGCAATGTTCCAGTGAAGCCCAATGCAAACTGGAGGAACAGCGCCTCAACTTCCAATTAGGCACTTTGCAGCCTTCCGGACTTAACATTGACTTCAACAACGTCAGACCTCTCTCCTCCATCCATACCCCCTTTATATCCCCTCTTTTCAATATTCCTTCTCATTTCTTAATTTTAATTTTTAAATATTTTTATACACATTTTTAATTTCTATTTTTATTTAAATTCATTTTTATTCATTTTTTTATCCTATTTTCAATCTTTTTTGCCCACCACCGTCCCCTCCACCGACCCCACCCCCAATAGGGCCCTCTGTCACTTGTTCATGGTGTTCTTTCCAAAATGCTTACCCTTGTCCTGCCGTTATCACATTCTGCTCTCTGACCTTAATGCCACCACTAGCACCTCCTTTAGCCAGTATCACTATCATTAACACCCCTTTTTGCCCTTTTGTCCATGACATCTCTGGCAATCTCTCCTTTGCCTCCACCTATCACTGGCTTTCTATCCAGCTTCACCCGCTCCACCCCACTTAAACAGTGTAAATTTCATTACATTTTACTTATCTTTAGCTCTGAAGAAAAGTCATAAGGACTCAAAGTATTATCTTTTTTTTTCTCCACAGGTGCTTTTACACCTGCTGAGTTTTTCTAGCATTTTCTGTTTTTGTTTCAGATTTCCAGCATCTGCAGTATTTTGCTTTTACCTATCCAGCAGATACCAAGCAATATGTTTATATTGCTAATAAAATTGGTACTATGAAAGGGGTTCTATTGTTAGACAGGTTTAGTATAGAGGTTGGTGATACAATGAGAATTTACATTCAATGAGCAGTGTTAGGTATAACTTCAGCAGTGTAGTGTGTGCAGAGCAGAGGCAGCTGTAAGCCTCCAACTGTCTCCATAGGAACCAAAGTGAAAAGAAGCTCATTTTGAATTTGTAGGGTGAAAATTTGTAAGGTGTCTGGTTAAGTCTATGGGTTGCTGTTGCCTTATTGGAGATTAGTTTGGGAATTTGTTAAAAGTTATTATAATAGTGATTTGTAGCCATGTGTATATATATTTTAACCTGTGTAAATTAATAAAATGTTTCATTTAGTTTAATATAAAATCTCGAGAACTTGTGGTCTGATTCCTAAATTTAGAGTCGCATCTCAAACATAACACTTAAAATTATAGGTTATGACAGTTGTTTAAAGTTTCTCTCTGGGATTTTTAAATAACTCAGCTATATCAACTGCATCGGTCATATCAACAATAAACACCCAGATCAAGAAATGGCCTGATTGCCTGATAAAAGGCAAATTGCTAAGACACTACATACCATGGTAAGAAAAAAAGAACTGGCTACACACTTACAGTATAATAAACAAAGCTAGTGGAACAAGGTTGGAGGCCGAAAACATGCGAAATGGGAATAAAAACCAAAATAAGTGGCATCTGCAAATGTGCACCTGCATATTATGTTATGTCAGATTAGCCAATAATAATAGAACCTATTCCCCTTCTAAGGCATGGAATTCTTGGAATGAACAGGAGTCACACCATTGCACGGATGGCTGGTGCTGGTTGTTCCAGGTTTTAGGAACCGGAATGAGTTGTTCTCGTGGGGGTTGGAGCACTCCCAGCGTCAGTCAGAAGCCCAAGCCACTCAAGCTGCCTAGAAAGCCAAATTGATTGATCCAAGCCTACAAAAGTCAGTTTGTATTATTTGCAGGTCATCTCGTCATTTAATTTAATATTGTTGAACAGCTCAAAAAAACACAGTACTGTTACTTGACAATGTAAATAAAACTTGTTTTTAAAACTACTTGGGCTAGAATTGAGTGGAGTTTTTAGCCAGTCTAACAACCCTTTGTTGCTATAGTTACCATGGGAAAATCTGCTAACAATGGCCTAGAAATTAGACTGCACCCAAAAATGGGTGCATGAGTCACGGAGCTGCACAGTTTAGTACTCATATAGTCAGCACACAATACCTCTGCTGCCTGCTGATTAGAGTGTTTATACTACTGGTGTTATTCATGAGCTACAAGTTTGTCAGGGGCTGTTGTCAGTAGGCCAGGATGTTACTTAAAGGTAACCAGCACCTCTTAAAGAAAAGTGCATTCTGGTCGCAAAAAACTGTATCTGAACGTTTTTGAAGCAAAGGTTCATTGAAGAAATGAGCAGGCACTGACGTTCTCTGATACTGCACTGTAGACCTTGATGGAGACAGTGAAGAGGAGGAGGATATCCTTTATCACTCCAAGGGCAGGAAGCCCTCCGGGCATCTACCCAGGAGGCAGTGGGAGGTAAAGTGGGTGCCCCCCCAACCCCCACAACCACCCCCCCCCCCTTTAAACCAGCTTATATTTCACCCCTCTCCTATTTTTACTTAGTTCCGTTGAAGGGTCATGAGGACTCGAAACGTCAACTGTTTCTTCTCCGCCGATGCTGCCAGACCTGCTGAGTTTTTCCAGGTATTTCTGTTTCTGTTTTTGTTTAGGCAATGGGAGGTGCCGCTCAAAGTTTCTTTATACATAATCTTGTCTCTTCTGGCTTCTCCCTCAACTTGCAAGACAAGCTGCAGGTGCTTTCAACACCCTCTTCTGTCTCTCTGCCCTCCTGCACACCACAAACTAACTCTTAGCCCTTTCTTTCATTTCAATGACTGAGAATGTAAATGCCCTAAAGCCAGTGGAGAAAGAGGAGTACAGTGTTCCTGAAGAATGCACTATCATTTGCTCTGACTCATTTAAGCAGCAGCACAGTTAAGACTAGAGGAGGGATCTGCATGTTGTAGGCTGAATTTTATGGGACTTGAAACAATGGGATAGGAAGCAGGAGGGGTTGAAAAATTGAGAGGGTATGCGGGGGACGGCTAAAGCATTTGCAACCAACTTCAGTCAGAATGCCAAATGAATGCTCCATCTCAGACTTCCACAATCACAGATACCAGTATTCATCCATTTTGATTCACTACATGTGATATCAAGAAATGCAGAAAGCAATGGATACAGCAAAGGTGATGGGCCCTGAAAACATCATAGCTGTAGTAGTGTAGACTTGTGGTCCTGAACAATCCATGTCCCTAGCCAAGCTGTTCCAATACAATTACATCGCTGGCATTTACCCGCCACATGGAAAATTTCCACAAAAAGCAGGAAAAATCCAATCCAGCCAATTATCACTCCATCAGCGTA
Source organism: Carcharodon carcharias (assembly GCF_017639515.1). Lineage (NCBI taxonomy): Eukaryota > Metazoa > Chordata > Chondrichthyes > Lamniformes > Lamnidae > Carcharodon > Carcharodon carcharias. The sequence goes on along the minus strand of NC_054471.1, from coordinate 45,838,025 downwards.
CATTGATCATCAGTAGGGTGATGGAAAGTTTTGTTGACAGTGCTATCAAGCAGCACTCAGAGCAATAACCAGCTAAGTGATGCTCAGTTTAGGTTCTACTAAGGCCACTTAGCTCTTGACCTCATTACAGCTTTGGCCCAAATGTGGACAAAAGAGGCGAGGTAAGAGTCACTGCCCTTGACATCAATGCAACTTTTGACCAAGTATGGATTCAAGGAGCCCTAGCAAATCTGGAGTCAATGGGAATCAAGGGAAACCCCTCTGCTGGTTTGAGTCATACCTAGCATAAAGGAAGATAGTTGCGGTTGTTGGAGGTCAATCATCTCAATTCCAGGACATCACTGCAGGGTAGTGTCCTAGGCCCAACCATCTTCAGCTGCTTCAACAATGACCTTCCGTCCAACATAAGGTCAGGAGTGAGGATGTCCTCTGATTGCACAATGTTGAGCACCATTTGCAACTGCACAGATACTGAACCATGTCCAAATGCAGCAAGGCCTGGACAGTATCCAGGCTCAGGCTGACAAGTGCAAGTAACATTCGTGCCACATATCAGCAAGGCAATGACCATTTTTATCAAGAGGGAATCCAATCATTGCCCCTTGACATTCAATGGCATTACCATTGTGAAATCCCCCACTATCAACATCCTGGAGGTTATCTTTGACCAGAAACTGAACTGGACTAGTCACATAAATACTGTGGCTACAAGAGTCTATCTGAGGCTAGGAATCCTGCAGCGAGTAACTCACCTCCTAACCCCACCAAAACCTGTTCACCATCTACAAGGCACAAGTCAGGAATCTGATGGAATACTCCCCACTTGCCTGGATGAGTGCAGCTCCAACAACACTTAAGAAGCTCGACACTATCCAGGACAAAACAGCTCACTTTATTAGCACCCCACCCACAAACATTCACTCACTTCACCACTGGCACACAGTGGCAGCACTGTGTACCATCTGAAAGATGCACTGTAGCAACTTACCAACGCTCCACAGGCAGCATCTTCCAAAACCTGGAAAATGTTCAGCCTGTGGATGATAAGTGGTAAGTAAAAGTCATGCCACACAAATTCATGCCAGGGAATGACCATCTCCAACAAGAGAGAATCTAACCATCGCCCCTTGACATTCAATGGCATTATCATCACTGAAGCCCCCACTATCAACGTCCTGAGGGTTACTACTGATCGGAAATTGAACTGGACTAGCCATATAAATACTGTGGCTGCAAGAGCAGGTCAGAGATTGGGAGTTCTTTGGCAAGTAACTCACCTCCTGACTCCCCAATGCCTGTCCTCCATCTACAAGGCTCAAGTCAGGAGTATGATGGAATACTCTCCACTTGCCTGGACAAGTGCAGCTCCAAAAACATTCAAGAAACTTGACACCATCCAGGACAAAGCCCGCTTGATTGGCATCCCTTGAACATTCACTCCCACCACCACTGACGCACAGTGGCAGCAGTGTGTACAATCTACGAGATGCACTGCAACAGATCACCAATGCCCCTTCGACAGCACCTTCCAAACCCACAAACTTTATCACTTAGAAGAACAAAGCAGCAGACGCATCACCGTCGCCATTCCTTCACTGTCTCTGGGTCAAAATCCTGGAAACCACTTCCTAACAATACTGTAAGTGTACCTACACTAGATGGACTGCTGCAGTTCAAGAAGGCTGTTCCAACAACACTTTCTCAAAGACAGTTAGAAATGAGCAACAAATACTGGCCTTGCCAGATATACTCACATCCCAAAAAAGAATAATTTTAAAGGAAGGAAGTTGTTACGGACAGGAGAGGGGTTAATTTAAACAGCACTAATTTCTGCTCTCACTACTCGTCTGTAAACAGAAAGTTATTTTGATTTGTTTCCCTGTTTACAAGCCATAACATAATTCCCTAGCCCCTCAGTTTTTATGTGATTCAGATTTCTATTAATTTTCTTGCAGAAAATCCAAGATAGGATGAACTCAAAAGTTTAGTTTATTTGCACACGCTCAAAATACGGGAAAGGGGGTTCGCAATGTCATCTCCACATTCAGATAGTAAAGAGAGGGACAGAGAAGGTTTACAATACAGAGACCATAGGGAAAATATAAAACAAAAATAAAAATACCTGGAAAAACTCAGCAGGTCTGACAGCATCTGTGGAGAGGAACACAGTTAATGTTTCGAGTCCGTATGATTCTTCAACAGAACTAAGGAAAATATATATTGGTTCACATGGGTTCCAGAGTCCAGAATCAAAGTCCAGTGAGGTATTCTCTCAAGGAGGTCAGTGGGCTGAAAACCGATGTTGTAGAGTACACTTTTCCGGTGGTGTTGACTTCACAAAATGAGATAGGCATGTAGAGTTGAATCAGTCTTGTCGGTGATAGCACAGAATTTCCAACAGAAACAGAGTAGATGGGGCCAGATGTACAACTGGGCAGAACTCCTGCTGTGTGGCCTGCCAGTCAGATGATAAAGCAGCAGGTTGGGCTTTGCAGCTCAGCAAGACATTGTTAACCTGTTCAACAAACCAGAAGCTTAGGCCATGTGACCGTACCTCGTCATAAGGTCTTCAACAAAGGATATTTATCCATTGTCTGGAATTCAGCTGGGACCCCAGGACTGCTAAATGTCCCTGCCATAATGGGTTAAAGAAAAACATTTGACAGGTCTTTGTCTTAGTAGACTTTGCATTTCCACTGGCAAGTCTGCATTATCAGGCCTTCAATGTAGCTCCTTTTGAAGGTGGACTGTACAGTCCCCAGGTGATCATTCGTAGCTCCTCAGAGATAACGAGATTTGAAGTTTCCGAAACTGCAAAGTGGCTTCTTTGTTTTGGGGTCATGGACAAAAACTCACAGAGGGTCAGCCATCTTAATGCTCTTTGTTCAGCCAAGGTCCAGTTTTAAATTAAGAAATAGGCATGTGGATATATTTTTAGAAAATGTTCAGTGTGAGGGTCTGTTTCGTCACAAAGTCGAAATGGGGGATAGGCTGCATGAAGGATTCCAACTCTAACTTGTCTCATGGGTTTGTGTATAGTATGGAAATTATTCTGCCCAACGTTAAGCTCCAGCTGTAGAACCCACCATGATAGAGCGTCTTATGCTGCCATGGAAGCTCATGGCTGCTATTTTGGTTTTGAGGAGCAATCTTGAATAGAGCTTCTAGGCTTCACATTATTTCTGCAAACTGATCTCCAGTAGAACACTTGTACTGATAATGCGTCATCCCAGGTGAATGGCCTGGCTTCTATAAAAGATGCATCTGCTGTACTGTCTCAGGATGACAGCATGCTGCTCCTCTGCCAGCCATCCAGCTATGCCTTGCCAGTGTCTTTCAGCCAGCTGGTCCAGACAGCTGCAGCCCAAGCTGAGACACTGCACTCTGCAACAGTTTGTAGACAAATAATTTCTCCAAGTCACATTGAAGTGTTCTTAATGGAAGTTTAGCAACCTTTCATTTCCCAAGCAGCAGTCCCTGGAGAAGCATCTCATTGAAGTACCAGGGTAGGAAAATACGTACACAAGACTAACGGTCACACAAGGGAAGTTTGTCTTTTATTTTTAATACTGACATAATTTCTTTGATAAATTTGTTTTTTGATCTGGATTTGGTGATAATTTGTCTTTGTTGTGAAATGAAGGCAAGACCAATATGTTTGGAGTGAAGGAATGCAATTGGCTGGTAGTTCCAAGAAGAGAGGTATGGATTGTGGGGCTGTTTGTGAATGGGGAATGAGAGGGTTGATCTAACAGAAGCACTTTTCAATTAGGTCATCTCTGAGAGCTCAGGCAAGTGGGGCTGTGATAGTTGCTGCCTCTCCTCTTTCTCTTCTTCTTGCTCCTTCTGTCTTTGTTGCTGTTCAGGTGGTGCTAAGTGCTGGTCTTTAACAATGGGAAGTTTTGGAGCATGCAGCAGGTGATAACAAATATGGATGCTCACTCAGGTCCGTGCAACAAAGCATTACTTGAGAATACAAATTGTTTATTTAATGATATTTCCTACAGCAGCATCGTTCTAACTCTAGGCATGCTCTGCAGCTTTGCGTGAGTTTACTGACAGGAGTCATGAGCCATATCCTTGTCAGCTAATATCCCATTCTCAACTCAGCAAATTGGTCGGAATAAAAATGATGCAGAGAACTGGCACAGGAAGAAAGTGCCAAGACTGCTGCCGTGATATTGGGAAAAGGCCTACAGGAGGCGCTGCCTGTGGTCATAGCCAGTTGAACACTGAAGCAGAGAACTCTCTTCCCATTGATAAAGATGCCAGACACTTTGCACCATGGGGTCTACTCTATGGGCAAAACCTAGTACTCTATGTTCCTGCTTTTCTCTGTCAATAGGGAAGGAGATGCAGGTGTTTCTCATGGTGTAGAGAACCTCTCCCATATATCAGTATATTGCAAACTATGAATTGTGGCTAATGATAAAGGCTGTAACAAGCCTATGTCATAAAGGTTGAGGGCAAAGTTGACCTTGGCAACTACAAGCAGTGCTGTCCATACCCTTGTTTGTGACTGGAGTTCTGGCTGCAGACTGTGTACATAACTTGGTGACAGACTCTACTGTGAAGTGAAAGGACCTCATTCATTGTTAAAGGTAAATTGAGGAGGCTAATGGGTTTTTCCAGTTTCCCAGTCTGCCTGGGTGTCATTGCAGCCAAAGGTCGCCTTGTAGAGGAATTCCAACCCCTACCTTCTTCACAACAGTAGCCTGGCTTTCTCTACTTTTTAACTAAATTTTTAACATGTGCTTCAGAGGACACCTTGATGTTTTAGCGCAATCTCATTTACTTACCTTTTACTGCAGTTGCTCCTCTGAAGCTGGTAGACCTCTGTGAAGGTGGATGTTGTTATTTTAATAGTTTGGGAATATGATGGTATTCTGTAAAGGTGTGTGTATGTGTGTGTGTGTGTGTGCATGCGTGCTGGCAATATAAAATAAGGGGTGTAATTTTGAAGGAGTTACAGGAACAGAAAGCCCTGGGTCTATATGTGCATAGATCATCGAAGGTGGCAGGGCAGGTGGAGAGAGCAGTTGATAAAGCATATAGTATTCTGGGCTTTATTAATAGGGGCATAGAGAACAAGAGCAAGGAGGCTATGCTGAATTTATATAAGGCAGTCGCTAGACCTCAGCTGGAGTATTATGTACAGTTCTGGGCACCACATTATAGGAAGGATGTGAACACATTGGCGAGAGTGCAGGAGATTTACAAGAATGGTGCCAGGAATGAGAAACTTCAGCTATGAAAATAGACTGGAGAAGTTGGGACTGTTCTCCTTGGAGAGAAGGTGGCTAAGAGGAGATTTGATAGAGATGTTCAAAACCATGAGGGTGCTGGACAGAGTAGATAGGGAGAAGCTGTTCCCGTTTGTAAAACAATCAAGAACGAGAGGGCACTGATTTAAAGTAAATGGCAAAAAAAGCAAATGTGAAGTGAGAAAAAACTTCTTCACACAACGAGTGGTTCGAGTCTGGAATGTGCTGCCTGGAAGTGTGATGGAGGCAGGTTCAATTAAGGCATTCAAGAGGGCAATTAGATGATTATTTGGATAGAAATGATGTGCCGGAGTACGGGGAAAAGGCAGGGCAATGGCACGAGGCCATAATGCTCATTTGGAGAGCTGGTGCAGACACGATGGCCGAATGGCCTCCTTTTGTGCCAATAAGATGTTGTGAATTCTGTGATTCTATGTCCATGATTAATTAAACTGGTGGAAGCTTGTCTGTGGGAACTGAGAGATTAAAGGTAAGATGCTAAATGCATGCATTTGTAATGAGATGCTATGGTGAGGTTGATTGTACGAGTAAGTAGGTTGGATTTTAAAATTTGCATTAGGTGAGAAGTAGCGACTTGACTTTTTAGCTATTAAATTTCAAAAGGGAATTTAGAAGTGACAGCGGACTTTTAAAACTTACAAAGGTTTCGTAAGTAAACAAAGGAGGGTTATTAAATTTTATTTGACCCGAAAATGGAGGCAATAGGAAAACATTAAAGAGTTTTACATTTTGGAAAAGTTAAGCTCAAAGAGGTGCTTCGGACAATGTATACTAAGACGAGAGGGGAAAAGGATACTTCAGGAAGGATGTTGAGCTGGGTTGTGCGGCTATTTGGGGGAGAAGTCCTGAGACAATTTCTGTGCTGAAAAATGTTGTGAATTTGAAGCAGCCATCCAGTTTCAAGCCAGAAAAGTCTTTGTTTTCAGAAAGCAGTCTGTTTTTGAACTCTTTTGGATTTCCACAGTGTAGTGGAAGAGAATGAGAAGTTGTGTGGTACACCTTTACTAAAGTGACAGCAGGTTTTGCCTTGGGTAACATTAATGGATTTTTATGGTTAAAAATCTATAAGAGAGCTATTGCCAAGTGTGTGTTCTAACCAAGAGGTTTATTTTTATTCATTCACAGGATGTTGGCTTCGCTGGCTGGGCCAGCATTTATTGCCCATCCCTAGTTGCCCTTGAGAAGGTGGTGGTGAGTTGCCTTTTTGAACCGCTGCAGTCTATGTGGTGTAGGTACACCCAGGGTGCTGTTAGCAAGGGAGTTCCAGGATTTTGACCCAATGGCAGTGAAGGAGCAGCGAAATATTTCCAAGTCAGGATGGTGAGTCACTTGGAGGGGTACTTCCAAGGTGGTGCTCCCATCTATTTGCTGCCCTTGTCCTTCTAGATGGTAGCAGTCGTGGATTTGGAAGGTGCTGTTGAAGGAGTCTTGGTGGATTCCTGCAGTGCATCATGTGAGTACACACTGCTGCTAATGTGTGTCGGTGATGGAGGGAATGAACGTTTGTGGATGTGGTGCCAATCAAGCAGGCTGCTTTGTGCTGGGCGGTGTCAAGTTTCTTGAGTGTTGTGGGAGCTGCACTCATCCAGGCAAGTGGAGAGTATTCCATCACACTCCTGACTTGTGTCCTGTAGATGGTGGACAGGCTTTGGACAGTCAGGAGGTGAATTACTCATCACAGGATTCCTTGCCTCTGACCTGCTCTTGTAGCCACAGTATTTATATGGCTAGTCCAGTTCAGTTTCTGGTCAATGCTAAACCCCAGGATGTTGATAGTGGGGGATTCAGTGATGGTAATGCAAATGAATGTCAAGGGCTGATGGTTAGATCCTCTCTTGTAGGAGATGGCTATTGCCTGGCACTTGTGTGGCGTGAATGTTACTTGCCACTTGTCAGCCCAAGCCTGGATATATGGTCTTCAGGTGAGACAGGGAAGGAGGTAAAAGAGGAGGGGGTATCGCAATATTGATCAGGAATCAATTACAGCAGTAAGGAGGGATGACATCTTAGAAGGCTCCTCAAATGAAGCCATATGCATAGAACTGAAAAACAAAAAAGGAGCAATTACTTTGCTGGTAGTATACTATAGGCCCCCACTCAGTCAGAAAGAAATAGAAGAGCAGATATGTAGGTAAATTTCAGAGAAGTGTAAAAATAATAGGGTAGTAATAGTGGGGGATTTCAACTTCCCCTACATTAACTGTGATAGTCATAGTGTGATAGGTTTAGAGGGAGCGAAATTCTTAAAATGCATCCAGGAGAGGTTTTTAAGCCAGTGCATAGAAGGTCCTACAAGGGAGGGGGCAGTCCTGGACTTAATTTTAGGGGATGAAGCTAGGCAAGTGGTAGAGTTATCAGTGGGGGAGCATTTGCAGATAGGGATCATAACTCCGATAGATTCAAGGTTGTTATGGAAAAGGACAAGGATGTGCCAGAAATCAGAGTTCTAAATTGGGGGAAGGCCAATTTTAATAAGATCAGATATGATTTGGCCAGAGTGGACTGGTAGCAGCTGCTTTTAGGTAAATCTGTGTCAGAGCAATGGGGCTCATTCAAGAAGCAAATAGGGAGAGTATAGGGCCAACGTATTCAAGTAAAGACAAATAGTGCGACCAACAAATCCAGGGAACCCTGAATGTCGAGGGATATACAGGATTGGATAAAGAGAAAAAGGTGGCTTATGGCAGATAGCAGGCAACATCCTGGTAAATCTCCTCTGCACTCTCTCTCTCATGCAATCACATCCTTCCTATAATGCGGATTTCAGAACTGCACGTAATACTCTGGCTGTGACCTAACCAGCGTTTTAGACAGTTCCAGCATAACCTCCCTGCTCTTATATTCTATGCCTCGGCTTATAAAGGCAAGCAGCCCGTATGCCTTCTTAACGACTTTATCTACCTGTCTCACTACCTTAAGGGACTGGTGGGGGCATGCACACCAAGGTCCCTTTGATCCTCAGTACTTCTCAGGGTCCTACCATTCATTGTGTATTCCCGTGTCTTGTTTGTCCTGCCCAAGTGCATCGCCTCACACTTAACCGGGTTTAAAATCCATTTGCCACTGATCAGCCCATCTGACCAGCCCGTCATTATCCTCCTGTAATCATGAGCAGAAGTGATAGGGACTCAGAAGAGTCCTGAAGGTCAAAGTTCTGTGAGCTCTGAGTCCCAAGTGCAAGATAGGCCAGTAGCCTTTGTACAGGTGAAAAAGGGTCATTATTAACCAGAGGGGTAGGAATGTGTTCACAACCTACCCAAGGAAGCTTTGAAAGGCAAGTTACAGAGATGTTTATAGATTTTATATGTGAAGGCAAAGTATATCCATGTGTTCGAGGAACAGCAGGAAAGAATGTTAAGATCTTAAGAGATACAGGGGCTAGCCAGCCATTAATGTTATGGGATAGTGTAATCTGCTGTCCAGAAGGATTATTGTAGGAGAAAGTGTTAGTTAATGGAATTCATGGAGAGTTTAAGTCTATTTCATTATATAAAATAAATTTAAAGAGTGATTTGAAAACAGGAGGGGTGATTGTTGGAATGATGATTGTTGGAGTGGTGGAAAAAATTCCCACTGCAGGGGTTCAATTTATTCTAGGGAATGATATAGCTGGGTTGCAAATTTTGACAATGCCTACTGTAGTAGAGGACCCTGTTGAGATGCAATCAACAGAGGTTTTATAGAAAGAGCATCCTGGATTATTTCCAGATTATATGGTGGAGGTTACAGACACACAAACTTAAACAGTAAGAGGAAGGATCTAAAAGACAGGGGGAGGATGCTGAACCTCAGTTGGCTGGATCAATCTTTGAAAAGATTACTCAGAAAAATGAAATTAGAGAGAATGAGGCTGAGGTGTTTAGTTCATTGAAGTTAGTGGAGTTACAGCAGAAGGAGCCAGAATTAAAACAGTTATACTTTGACAGAGAGGATAAACAGAAGGGGATACTGGTAATGATAAGCAAGGAGGAGGAAACAGAAATTAAAGATTCTAAGATTGACTTTCCTCTGATTAAGTTGAACAATGAGGAAGTACTTAAGAATATAAAGGTGATATTAAGTCACCTTCCAGACAACTGTCAAAGTGATATAAAAGAGCTGTTGCAGTCACACAAAACAATTTATGGAAATGGACCACGGAAGACAAATTTGGCTTTGATGATGTTGATGTGAGGGATTCATCTTCATAAGGCAAACCCTATATAGATTAAATCCAGTAAAACTAACTCAAGGCCTGTTCTGCCATTCAATATGATCATGCCTGATCCTCTATCTCAACACCGTACTCCCACGCTCTCCCCATACCCCTTAACGCCTTGAGTGCAGAAATCTATCCATTTCCTTCTTAAATATATTCAGTGACTTGGCCTCCACAGCCTCTGTGGTAGAGAATTCCATAGGTTCATCACCCTCTGATTGAAGAAATTTCTCCTCATCTCAGTCCTAAATGGTCTACCACATATCCTGAAACTGTGGCCCCTTGTTCTAGACCCCCCAGCCAGAGGAAATATTATCCCTGCATCCAGTCTGTCCATCCTTGTCAGAATATTATATGTTTCAATGAGATCCCCTCTCATTCTTCTAAACTCCAGTGAATACAGACCCAATAGGCCCAATCTCTCCTCAGACGACTATCCTGCCATCCCAGGAATCAGTCTGGTGAACCTTCGCTGCACTCCCTCTATGGCAAGTATATCCTTTCTTAAGTAAGGAGACCAAAAATGCACACAATACTCCAGGTGTGGTCTCACCAAGGCCCTGCACAGCTGCAGTAAGACATCCTTGTTCCTATACTCAAGTCCTTTCATAATGAAGGCCAACATACCATTTGCCTTCTTAAATGCTTGCTGCACCTGCATGCTTGTATCAACATTTCCCAACGTATCACCATTTAAAAACACTCTGCCATTCTGTTTTTCCATACAAAGTGGATAACCTCACACTTCTTCACATTATACTGCATTTGCCATGTATTTGCCCACTCACTCAACCTGTCTAAATTGCCTTGAAGCCTCTGAACACCTTCCTCAATGCTCACATTGCCACCAAGTTTCATGTCATGTCATCAGCAAACTTGGAAATATTACATTTGGTTCCCTCATCCAAATCACTGATATATATTGCCTCATCCTGTCCATGGCTCCACTCAGCACACACGCACACCTGGCATCCTTCACATTTGGCTTGGCATGCACTTTGCTCACACTCTCTCCAACTGTCTTTATGCAGGACAAGGTCACGCACAATCATCGGGAGATGTCCCAGACCAAGGTTGGAGTGCTAGACATCAAGGTCCTCACTCCGTTCGAGAGTCGAACGTTGGAGCTGGCCAGAGAGGGCATTGACTGTTCCTGCAGCCTTGGTGAGTTGGCAGCTAACAGCCATGTGAGGATCCTGCACTACATCATCCCTCTGTCAATGCAACTCTGAGTCCACTGTTCTATGTGGAATGCGGCTGCCAAAGGCTAATAATCTCCACATTCTCTCACAACACCCTCAGGCAACCTTGAGCCCAACCCCAGGGCCGAGTACCTCAGATGAGGATCCTGAGGGCAGCACCATTGAAGACCTCTCCTGGAGATCACCCACACCCTCCACCAGCACAGGATGCACACCTTAGTGTGACCCAGATGTGCAGTAGCCACTGGATCACAATCACTGCACAATCTGTTCCATAGCAGACAGAAGCAGGGGCATCCTTGGCCCCTGGCACTCCTGAGGGCTGCTGGAGGCAAGGAATCTGCTGAGTCCAAGTCAGATTATGAGCCTCTGGACTTGGTCATACCTCAGTTGCAGGAGCTGCAAAGGCAATCATGGAAGCATCAGTAAGGGACATCTGGTGCACTCCTCAGATTGCAAGGGATGATGGGGGAGTCCATCCACCTTCAGTCCGAAGTAATAATGCCGGCATGCTGATGCATCAAGGTCAATTCTGGCAGGATGGCAGCCGCCATGGAGACTTTGGTCCAGGATATTGGTCTTGCACTGCTGCGTGGGCGGAACTCCATCGCAGTCACCATAGTTGGCCTCCATCAGTGTAAACATGAGAGGGGTGCCGAGCAGCTCGATCCCACTCCAGCTTCACCTTCTGCAGCCAGGAGCCTACGGGCACCCATAGGGAGGAAGACCAACAGCTCGACACCCCTGGGCCATCCATCTAGGTGCCTCCTGGAATGTCCGTCTGATCCAAATCCTCTCTTCATGCGACCCCTGCAGCTCCAGCTCCACAGGCAGAGGAGGGTGTAGCTGGCCCAAAGCAGGCCGGGGCCCTCCAGATCTCCGCCCTCCAGAAGACGCTCACCAACACAGGGCACTGGAGTCAGCAGGCTGCTTCCACCTCCACTGTGGGTGTTGGGTGAGCACCAAGATCTAATGGCAGGGTTAGGAAGGTTAAGAAGATGTAGTTGCACAGCCTGGGCACGGTTGTTAATCACTTACACATAATGTTTATTATTGTAAGTAAACTCCCAAGAACGTCTCCTTGCCTATGGCTTCTTGTTATGATGAGCAGAGTTCTTGTCAGACGTCAGCCTTGGTTTCTGCACAAGATAAAGGCAGGTGCCCCAATCCAGGGCCTCATCCTTGTGTGTAACCTTCAGACCAAAGTGATGGTCCGCCTTCACACTCACTGGACACATTAGTGGCACCTGCACCTTGATGGTGCTTGTGATTGCTGCCAAAATGTTGTCAGCTGGCATCAGAGTTCCGCCATTCTCTCCATGCGCTCTCAGCACCTTTGAGGAGGGGCTGGCCCCCTCTCCCATCTCTTCAGCATTTGTGACTGGTGATGATGTGCCCCTGAAGGGGACAGGTGCTGAGACTGACAAAGGGTCAGGTGCATTTAAAGTTTCACGGCTGTGTCTCCGTGATATGACCCCGATCACAGAGCGCAAGTGAGCTGCCCTCAGCCAGACAGGAGTCAGACATTCACAGAGGCAATGTAAAGATCTATGGAGCGTCCTCACTGCATGCTGTCGTCATCCTCCTGGAATCTAGGGATTCCACTGCGCCTCCATGACACAAGCCTGAGCACTGAGGGTATGTGTGCCACACAGGAGTTAAATGTTCACAGATGCATGTGAGGATGTCAGGACTGTCCTGACTGCACCTCGTCATCATCCCCCATGAATCTTATGGCTAAGAGGGCCTCCCAAGTGCGCCTGCCTAATCTGGCCAGTGCTGGCATCCTCACCTTCGCAAACCTTATCATCGTCATCCCCTTCGACATCCTGTTCATCGGAGATGTGCAGCTCTTCCATCTCCTCCTCAGCCAGGTCCTCCCCTGTTGTTGCATCAGGTTATGTAACGCGCAGCAAGCTACGATGATGCATGATATTCTCTGGGGACCGTATTGCAGTGCTCCACCTGAACTGTTGAGGCACTGAGGCATTTTCAACATGTCTATCATTTGCTCCACCAAAGTCCAGGTTGCGGCATAAGCCCCATTATACTGTCGCTCTGCTGTAGTCTGAGGCCGCTGCAAGGGCATCATCAGCCATGATCTCCATGGGTAGCCCATGTCCCTGAGGAGCCAACCCTACAGCCTCTTTGGGTCCTGGAAAATGTCAGGGATCTGAGACCTGCTAAGGATGTAGGTGTCATGTGCAGACCTGTAGGATGCGGTTGTGGTAATCGCACACCAGCTTAATATTCAGCGTGTGGAAGCCCTTGCAGTTGGCATAGTGATTACTTGTTGCTATGAGATCTAAGTGCCATCTGAGTACAGCTGATGTCTCACTGCATCTGCGATAACCGAGATCTGTGCAAATCCCAGTGCTCTTGCCTCATGGCTTTTCTGATCCCAGTCAAAATGCACAAAGTTCTGTGACTTTGCAAGATGGCGTCTGTGACCTCCTGGATACACTTGTGCATGGAGCCCTGGAAGGAAACACTGGTGTAAAAAATTGAGCGCTGCCATCACCACCACCTTTTCAAGGGCAACTAGGGATGGGCCATAAATGGTGGCCCAGCCAGCGAAGCCCACATCCCAAGAATGAATTTAAAAAACTTTTATGGCCACTGGCACTGTATGCCCTCCATGTCCCCGTGGAGCCAACTCCTGCAGCAGGTGGCATATGTGACCAACCTGTTCCCTAGACATGTGCAGTCTTCAGCAACACTGGTGTTCAGTCATCTGCAGGAATGACAGGTGCCGTCGATAGACCCTGGGTCTAGTGAGGCGCCTACAAACAACAGCTCTCTGCATGCGCAGCAGGCCCTGCTGCCCCTTCACCTTGAGGGAAGTGCTCCTCCCTTTGCCGAGCCAGGCGCCTCTACTGCACCGTTCTTCTTCTTCTCTGCTCCCTGTATGCCATGAGGCATACCACTAATTCACCAGATTCTGTGATCCTGATGTTCACCTCCAGCATGAAAGGGAGAGACATGTGGGTGAGCATATGTCCTAAGAACATCTCTTGGTTAAGTCTAAACGCCCCTTCACGCATTTAGGAGAGTTCTGGCCACCACTTGGGTGGCCAGTGTGTAGTGCACTTCATGGCTGTTGGAAACCCACCCACCTTCACCACACTCCACCTGAACAATTGGCAGCAGCTTCAGCCACTGCTCTGCCTGCTGTGCTCTCAGCTCAGCTGCAGGCATTCTCCTAACCTGCACTGCAAAGCTGCACTGTTAGCTTGAACCATGAGGGATACCCAGTCGGCCAATTGTTCTGTTGCTCCTAAAACACACAATTTGCAGTCTGCGCCCGAGGGGTGAAAAGTTCTGGGACATTTGATGGCATTTCCATACTTTTGCATTGAGTGGGCAGAAAAGCTTCAGAGACCCTACTCCAAGCATGTCAATGGAGCTGTTGCGGACGGTCTCAGCTGCGGAAGAATAATCACTTTTGACTAGCTTTTCCAAGTGTGTAACCGCTTCCCTCATCACCACCCCCCAACCCTTACCCCCCCGGCATGTGCTTATATACTTCCCTCGGTCTGTGCTGCCTTGCCCCTCGTTCCACTGGCCTGGCCTGCACTGGAGCCCTTGTCCCAGCACCACACTGAAAGCCAGCCGAGAAAAAGTAATTTCTCTGTGCACTCCCCCATCCACAAATGCACAGCGCTTCTTCCGGGATGTCCTACAGGCGATTCTCGCAAGCGCTATGCAAAGTTGTGTGCACTCATCTCCGAGTTTCCCTGAAGCTCAGCTCACCAGGTCCATGCCTTTTAAAGGCAGTCATGAAGCATGCCATTCTGAAGTCGCACCGATGTGGGTGGTAAATTTGACGTGGGGGAATAATTCCAGTGAGCAGGGCTTATAACGAGATGCCAAGGTATTGAAATTAGGTTCCCGACATGCAGCAGCAGGAAGACTATGTATTGATTGCTGCAAAGTAAATGCACTAAAGGCAGATTTACACCCTAGTCCACAAATGGAGGATTGTATCAAGAGGGTAGTTTAGTCAGAATTAATCACAAAAATTGACTTACTACAAAGATACTGACAAGACCCTTATCGGAAAAGGCAAAAGAGATATCAGCTTTGGTGACGCCAGGTGGTTGATATCAAAGCAAAATAATGCCCTTTTGTATGAAAAATGCACCAGCAATATTTCAGAGACTAACAAAGTGATTGAAGGACTTAGCAATTGTGCTGTCTATATTGATGACTTGGTGGTATTTAGTAAAACCTGGGAGGAACATCTACAACATTTAAAGGAATTGCTTGACCAACTACAGGACGCCAATTTGGTTGTAAATTTGGCTAAAAGTGAATTTGCGAAAGGAAAAGTTATATATTTAGGCCACACTGTTGGACATGGTCAAGTGGCCCCACGAGATGCAAAGGTGAAGGCTATTGTTGAGTTCCCAGTGCCTACAATGAAACGGGAAGTTTTGAGATTTCTGGGCACGAGTGGATTTTATCGGACGTTTGTGTCAAATTCCAGCGGCGTGGTTGCTCCACTGACTGGATTATTGAAAAAGAACAGGAGATTCCAATGGACACAGAAGTGTCAGACCGCATTTGACAACTTAAAAGCTGTATTAAACACTACATCTGTTCCCGCAGCACTTGATTATACAAAACAGTTTACAATGACTGTTGGCGCCAGTGATGTGGGTGTTGGTGCTGTGTTGCTACAGGAAGATGAACTGGAACGGAAATTGAATGTGCATCAGAAGGAATATACAACTATAGAAAAAGAGACTTTAAGCTTGGTTTTAGTTTTGCAGCATTTTGAAGTGCATGTTGCAAACAATTCTTCAGAGACAGTTGTATATGCTGAGCACAACCCTTTGAAGAGATAAAAATGCCAGACTTTTCTGACGGAGTTTGTTACCCCAACCATTCAATTTAAAATTTAAAAATTATACATATGGCTGGACGAGAGAATTTAATTGCAGATGCATTGTCATGAGTTTAATTTCAAAATGACTTGGACATTGAGAAATTGAGAATGGATTGGAATGAACCTTATTCTTAAAATTTTTTAAAATATATTTTATGGTTGATGCCTGTACACCATATTGTAATTTTTGTTTGTATGGATAAGTTAGTAAGTGATACAAAGCGGGTTGCGAAAATGAAAACGTCTTTTTGAAATATGATGTTCCTTTTTTTTTCATTGAGAGAGGTGTGAAGGTGGATGTCACTATTTTAATAGTTTGGGAATATGGTGGTTTTTAAAATTCATTTAGGGGATCTGGGTGTCGCTGGCTAGGCGAGCATTTATTGCTCATCCCTAATTCTGTAAAGAAGGGTCTGTGTGTGTGTGTGTGTGTGTGTGTGTGCGTGTGTCTGTGTCCATGATTAATTAAACTGGGGGAAGCTTATTAAAGTCTGTGGGAACTGAGATATGAAATGTAAAGGTGCTAGGTGCATGTATTTGTCATGAAAGGCTATGTTGAAGTTCAATGTACAAGTAAATAGGTTGGGTTTTAAAATTTGCATTAGGTGATAGGTGGGGGCTTGACTTTTCAGCTATTAAACTTCAAAGGGAAGTTTAGAGGTGACAAGGGAGGCTATTAAAACTTACAAAGGCTTCATAAGTAAACAAGGGAGGCTATTAAATTTTATTTGACCCAAAGTGGAGGCAATAGGAAAACCTGAAAGATTTTTATATTTTGGAAAAGATGAGTTCAAACAGGTGCTTAGGACAACGGGATTTAAGATGAGAGGGGGGAAAAGGATATTTAAGGAAAGATGTTGAGCTGGGTGGTGTGGCTATATGGCAGAGATATCCTCTGTGCTAAGAAATGTTGTGAATTTGAAGCAGCCGTCCAGTTTCATGCCAGAAAAGTCTTTGTTTTTAAAAAGCAGTATGTTTCCGAACCTTTCTTTTGGATTTCCACAGCAGAGTGGAAGAGAGTGAGAAGTCATGTGATATACCTTAACTAAAGTGACAGCAGGTTTTGCCTTCGGTAACATTACTGGATTTTTATGATTAAAAATCTATAAGTGAGCTGTTGCCGAGTAGTTTACTTGTGTGTTCTGACCAAGTGGGTTTTTTGGGAGAATGTTTTGTAAGACTATTTAACTGTGCAATCTTAATCTTGTGTACTTCAGTTTTTTAATCTTCTTGTTAATAAATCTTTTAATTTTAAAATACTAAAAGTGTTATTGGGATTCTATGCTTCTGTGATCAGTAGTTTATGCCTCATTTTCAAAATACAACAAAAGGTTATGATCAGTAAGACAAGTTTCCCTCTGGGGTTTGGCTTGCTCTTCAAATAATATCGGCTGTGGTCGTAACACCTCTGATTAGCCTTCCAGCTTTGAGAGTCCATCTGTTGCCCTTAATTGCACGGGGAACTTGTCTACATGCCAGCACCCGAGTCAGATATCCAACAAATGACTATTTTCGCTCCATTGGTAGGTTCAAAACAATCCTTGTTCCTGTTCCCTGCCTCCAAAGCAAAAATTGACCCCATTAAATCAGGAACTAATCTGTGAGTACTACATCATGTCTTTAAATATCGCTGGGGTGTTATTTTGTGTTTTTGTGTATTTTACTGTGTATTTTGTGCACAGTCAACATGTGGAGAGTAAAACACAGGGCCCTAATTTCAATTTATTACTTTCCACTTAGAATAGACAAGCATGCGCTAATCCGTTCTACCAAAGTTTGGGCAGCGCACTTCCTGCCAAGTGTGCGGTTGCTTCTTGCCTGCCATGTGGGAAATTAATAGACTACTTAGCATTCTAGAAACTGCACTATGCTTATTTCTAGAACCTAAACTTTCAAAGCATCTTCAATGAATATCAAAGTTTTTGTTTGAGAATATCCTCATAGTCTGTTTCATATATTGTGTTAACATTAATCACATTAGCAGAATAAATAAATAAAATCAATATAATTTTGACATACAAGTTGCGACTTACAAAAATATAGATTATAAATGTCTTTTTTTTAAATATATATAAATTTAACAAAATAGGATGATTCAGCAAAAAGTAAAAGTTTCGATTAACGAATGCATTTCTTATTGCAGAAGATGATTACTATTCCAAGACCATTACCTTTAGAGGCTCGTTTTCATTTATGTATTCTTCTGGATTTTTAAAAAACTTATTTCTTGCATCTGGATTAGAAAAATAATAATATTTTTCTCGATACCTAGCAGCACAGTCTTGATCACCTGGAAAAAGAACTAACTTTTCTTTTAAGGCCACAGGGCAGTAATGTTTACTTTCACCCAGCTGTCTGTTCTTCTGCTGAGCAAATCCTTCATTCTGGAAGAAAATTGAAATTATGCTTACATTTTGCACCACATTACATAATAACCAAATGACAACTACTTTATCATTTGTAGTTTACCAATATCTGTTCAATAATCATCAAAGTAAATAGAAATTTTCTTTAGTTTCTCGACAGTAAATTTTTTCATTTTCTCCCCCAGATTCAGCAGGGCATTCAGGAATTTTGAACCAAAAATGTAAACATGTTTAGAGCAGCCCAGTGATGACACATCATATAACTTTTATCACTTTTTTCACAATGCCATCAGGACCCAATCCAGATACATAAATAAGGATCTGGTGCTTTCCTGAAGGTGCCTTGCTCACCTGTCCAAATCAACAGGTTAATATGAGAACCCAGAAGGAAGGCAATGGCATTAGAGGTTAAGTCACTATCCTCATTTCCTCTTCAAGTCCATAATCAACCTCCCTTCAAGTTTGGCCTGATGGGAAGGACATCACTGCTTCCCCACTTAGACTTCTGACTAAAATGGCAGCCAGGTCACACTTAAAGCAGCTGCTGCCTTGCCGCATGTGTTCTGCTCACCTTTTCAAAGGAACAGGTCAATATAGCAGGAACCAGCAGGAAGACACTGGAAAGTCATTGCCCTATTTTAACTTCACCTTCCTCACCTGAACTGGCAGTTTCTATCAGGCAGGGGAAGTTAAAATCTGGGCCAGAGAAACAGAAGTTAATCACTCACCTGTCTTAAACCTCAACCCATTTGCCTACTTTTGCTTCATATCCCTTGATAACAAAAATCTGTCTATTAGAGCAGTTTTGAAAGCTTCAAGTCAATGAGCATCCATAACATTTTGGGGTCGGGGCGGGGTGGGGTGGAGGGAGGTGGCTTGGCGGAGGTACAGTAATTCTGATTTCAACTACCTTTAGGTGAAGAATCATAGAATGACACAGCGCAGTAGAAGACCATTCAACCCACTGTCTTTGCCAGCTTTTTATAGAGATATCCAATTAATCACACTCCCCTGCTCTTTCCCCTGTAGTATTTGTTCCCTTCTTATCCAGTTCTCTTTGAATGTGGCTACTGAATCTGCTTCCCCACCCTTTCAGACAGGCATTCCAAGGCCTGAATTTTATGCTGAACATGCAGCATGCGCCTGACCTGGAAACGCATGAAATTGTGCAAGAAGACATCGGACGTCATCACGCTTGCGTGCAACGTAACAGTCGGCGGGCATGTGTAGGGATCGGAAGCATCCCCACCAAAAATTAAGCCCATTAAGGACCTGATTGTCAGAGATTTCATGTGGCCTGTCCACTTTTACAGTTGGCGCATGGGCTAATCAGCCAGGTGGCCTTCAAGTTTTCGCTACAACTCCATTCAGGGTGGGATAAAATGTTCGGGGTTACATAAAATAAAAGAAGACATTTGAGGGATGAGGTGTTATGTAATCTGCTGTCAGGTGCTTGAATTTGCAGCATTGACACAGTTTGCAGCAGTTTATTGACCACATTTTATTTTCACAGTACTGCAGCTCCCTAAGGCAACTCCACAGCAACTGTCAGCCTTCAGGGAGCACCCGCCTGCAGCCTCACTTTTCTCAGCGCCCACCCTCTTCCAGCACCCCCAGCAGCGCTGAGTCTTTCTCAGCACGCGTTTCATGCTGGCTGCCAGTTAATTGGCCAGCCAGCATGAAATCGCGGTCAGTGGTGGGTTGCAGCCAGAAGCACATATCACGTCCACTTCCGAGCCCGCCGACTGCACGCACCCGACAAGTGCAAGATTGAGGCCCGGATTATTACAACTTTCTGTGTAACAAAAATGTTTCCTCATGTCACATCTGGTTGCCAATCACATTAAAAAATGCTTTCCAAATTTCACTCTTGAATGCTGGCTCTAAATTTTAGATAATGTCGCCTTTTCCTGGATTCCCAGTGAGAATAATTGATCTATATCTACCCTATTGAATGCTTTTACTATTTTAAACACTTTGAGAGGCGATACAATCAATCTTCTAGAGTCAAAGAAATGCATGAAAAGGAGGGTCCCTAATCCAGTGGATTGCCAGTTTTGTTCCAGAAACATCAGGTTGGGGGTGGGGGGAGCAGCGGGGAAGTGGGGGGGTTTGCAAAAAGACTCACATTCTCAGGGTATGCGATCAGATGAGCCTCACTTTATTCACTACCAGACTGGCATTCCCAGACCAGCCATGAGGAACATACGAAATAGGAGCATTTGGCCCTTGAGCCTGCTCTGCTATTCAATAAGATCATGGCTGATATGTTTGTGTTTCCACATTTGCATCTACCCCCGATAACCTTTGATTCCCTAGTCTAACAAGAATCTATCTACCTCCACCTTAAGAATATTCAAAGACTTCGCCTCTACCGCCTTTTGAAATAGAGAATTCCAAAGTTGCATAACCATCTGAGAGAAAGAAATTCCCTTCATCTCTGTCCTAAAACTTTTAACCTCAGTGTTTCTTGTTCTGCCCAAACAAGGCCCAGCAGAAACTGTACATTCACAATCTAATTTCCAGCCTTTCTGTCATACTTCCACCTGATTTATGGCAAGTATGCCAGAAGGGCCAGAGATTTGCAGCCCTTTGTATTTTCCAAAATCTGTTTCAGAAGCGTATTTCTTTTCCCCAGCATTTGACTTCATTTCCATCCCACTTCTCATTATTATGAATGATTACATAATAGTACAGAATGGTTACATCGTGGAAAGAGGCCATTTCGACCCATCTTGTCCACACCGGCTCTTTGTCAGAACAACTCACCTAGCCCTATTCCCCTGTAGCCTTGCAAATCTTTTCTCTTCAGATAATTATCCAATTTTGTCTTTTGAAAGCCATAATTGAATCTGCCTCCAACACAGTGCAGGTAGTGCATTCCAATTCTATGAATAAAAATACCCTCTTCCAAAGAAGGAGCATCAATATTTTTTGTAAATGAGATGGATGTCAGCGACATGCTAAAAAGGCTAAAAATAAATAAATCTTCAGGGCTGGATAGTACTTATTTCAGAACATAGAAAGAGACTAAGTGAGGAGATTTGTGAGCCACTGAGTGGGTCAGTGAGTGACTTCAATGGTGGGGCAAAGAATGTGGGGAAATGCATGAACTTCCAGAGATGAAGCAATGCAGGGTTCATACAGGGTTGTAGGGGGTCACAGAAGTAGGAAGGGGTGAGGCCATGGAAGGATTTGAATATAAGGATGAGAATTTTAAAATTGAGGTGGTGCTGGACAGAGAACCGGGATTGAGGTTAGAAAGCACAGGGTGATAGGTGGAGAAGACTTGTTGTATGTTAGGGTATAGGCAGCAGAGCTTTGGAGGACTTCAGCCTTGTGGAGGGTGATAAGGGAAGGCCAGACAGGAGAGCATTGGATTAGTTAGGCATGTAACAAAGCATGGATAAGGGTTTCAGCAGCAATTTGTCTTTTTAATTTGTTCATGCAACATGGGCATCACTGGCAAGGTCAGCATTTATGACGCATTCCTAACTGTCCTTGAGAAGGTGGGGGCTGAGCTGCCTTCTTGAATCAATACAGGGCATGTGGTGCAGATATACCTACAGCGCTGTTTGGGCAGGAGTACCAGGATTTTGACCTAGCAACAGTGAAAGAACAGTGACATATTTCTAAATCAGTGTGGCTTGGAGGGAAACTTACAGATTATGGCAATCCATGTGTCTGCAGCCTTTGTCCTTCTAGGTGGTAGAGGTTGCAGGTTGGGAAAGAAGGAGGCATGGTGAGTTGCTGCAGTGCATCTTTAATAGAAATGGTACACGTGGCTGTCACCATGTACAGGTATGGAGAGAATGAATGTTTAAGGTAGTGGATGGAAGACAATCAAGCAGGCTGTTTTGTCCTGGAGGGTGTCAAGCTTCTTGAGTATTGTGGGAGCTGCATTCATCCAGGCAAGTGGAGAGTATTCCATTACACTCATGACTTGTGCCTTGTAGATGGTTCTGAAAAGTCACCTACTTGAAACTTTATGCAGGATTTTTCAGCGGGCTTCTGAACCCTGATGTAAGGCTCAAAATGGGAGGTCAGATGCCCCACTGAGTGGGAAACAGTCACTCACCCATGATGTTCCCTGACTTGATGAATCAATGTGCACTTTATTAAGTGTCCAAATATAAGTTTTATACAAAACAAAAACAGAATTACCTGGAAAAACTCAGCAGGTCTGGCAGCATCGTTGGAGAAGAAAAGAGTTGACGTTTCGAGTCCTCATGACCCTTCAACAGACCCTTGTTCTGTTGAAGGGTCATGAGGACTCGAAACGTCAACTCTTTTCTTCTCCACCGATGCTGCCAGACCTGCTGAGTTTTTCCAGGTAATTCTACTTTTGTTTTGGATTTCCAGCATCCGCAGTTTTTTGTTTTTATCATAAGTTTTATACATCAAGTTACACAATGAAAAATATGAAAGGTTCCAACAGTGGTATTAAAATAAATGTGCAATTTTAGAGTGTACTTACTCCTTCTTCCTCTTCTTCCATTTCCTCCTCCTCCTCTTCTTCACCTGCTTCCTCATCTGCTTCCTCTGCCATTGCTTCAGCATCTTCGTCTTCTTCATCTAGGTCTGCACCAGATAATTCCCAGCCATAGTACTTGAAGGGTTCTGCCAAGATTTGTATACCAGATAAATTTAAAGTTAAAAATTCCTGAAACATCCATATTTCATGTATAATCGTTATTAGGGTTTCTCAAAAAATTCCCATAGTAGTGTTATGTGATAATATTCTGAGAGGAACAACAGAATTGGATATGAATAACAGCATGTCTTTGGCAGAACTTTTACTGAAAAAAGCTAAAGAACTCTAAAGGCTTTTGATTGAAGTTTCACATCACATACTTGTTAGAAAAAGTAAAGCCCAAGAGATAAAAGGGGCAGTGGCAGCATGGATAAGAAATTGGCTGAGAGACAGACGGCAGAGATTAGCAGCAAACAGATGTTTTACATACTGGAGAAAAGTATACAGTTGTGCCCCCAGGCATTGGTGTAATGACCAATGCTCTTTTTTATTACCAATATAGTGATTCTTTCTGAAAAAAGAGATATGTTGAAGCTTTTCGTCTTGCACTCATCAGGTGGCAAAATCAGCACAAGTGTCCTGATGAGTGCAAGATGAAAAGCTGCGATATGTCTCTTGTTTCAGCAATACTCAAGTTCTGTACTACCAAACGGCCATAGTGATTTTAATATTAGTGACCTGGACTTGGATATAAAGGGAAAAATATCAATGTGTAAAGATGATACAAAGCTTGGAAATGTAGTAAACAGGAAGATGGTAGCATACTTCAGGAGGACATAAACTAGTGACATGGGCAGGCAATTGGCAGGATGAAATCCAATGCAGAGAAGTGTGGAGGAAAAATGAGGAGAAGCAGTATAAATTAAATGATGCAACTTTAAAAAGGGTTAAAGAACAAAGAGCTGGTATTTCAGCCACAAATCCTTGAGGTCGGAGAATAAGTTGTTAAAGCTGTTAAAAAAGCATCCTTGGCTACACAGACAGAATACAAAGGCAAGGAATTAATAGCAAACTTTATAAATCAGTTGTTAATATCCCAGCTGAGACCTGGGTCCAATGCTGGGCAACCAATTTTTGGGAAGAATGTCAAGGCCTTCGAAGGGGTTTACTAGAATGGTGCTATGGATGAGGAAATCCAGTTATGTGGAGAGATTCGAGAAGCTGGAATTGTTCTCCTTAGAGCAAAGAACGTTAGGAAAGATTTAATAGAAATGTTCAAAATTCAGGGTTTTGAAAGTTTTTCCATGAGTTAGTACCATTGGACATAGGTTTAAGATAACTGGCACTAAATGAACAAGGATGGGATGGTGAGGAGAATTTCTTTCACACAGTGAGTTATGATTCTGAATGTAATGCCTGAAAGAGCAGTGAAAACAGATTCAACAGTACATTTCAAAAAGAAAGTGGATATGTACTTAACAAAAAAAACCCCAAAGGCTACAGGAAACAAGGAGGGGAATTGGATTAAAAGCAAATACTGCGGATGCTGGAAATCTGAAACAAAAACAGAAAATGCTGGAAAACTTCAGCAGGTCTAATGGCATTTGTGGAGAGGAAAACAGAGTTAATGTTTCAAGTCTGTATGGCTCTGCAGTTATATGGACTCGAAACGTTAACTCTGTTTTTTCTCTCCACAGATGCTGTTAGACCTGCTGAGTTTTTCCAGCATTTTCTGTTTTTGTTGGGGAATTGGATTAATCGGATAGCTTTCAAGAGCTGGCTGAGGCCCCTTCAGCGACCTCCTGCTGTGCTATAGTATTTCACGGTGCTCAAGTAGGAATGAGTTAAGATTAATAGTTATAGAGATAGATGTTGACTAATGGAGGAGTCCTAGCAAGTTAGATAATTACAAAATGACATAAATAAGCTAACAAGAAATTTGTGTGTGATCAATGACGCATGGCTATGATGTTATCTTACTCAAACAGTGGCCCAGATTTTCGCTTCTGGGTCAGGTGTGAAGAGCCAAGCCAATTCCTGCCTCTACAATCCTGACCTTTAAAAATGGCCACCCACAGGCCGGTTTTTGTCCTGGGGGGCAGGGCTGGATTGGAAGTCGGGCCTGTTGCCCCCGGAGTGAATGCGGTGGGGGGGCTGGGCGGAAGGTTTGCCTCTGTGGTCTGGCACTGTGTGGAACTGAATGAAAAGAATAACACAAAAAAGGACTCCAGCCCTCACCCCTGAAATGCTCCCTATGCCCCATCCGTGCCTTCTTATGTCACCTCATGCCCCTCATTCAGGCCCCCATGGCTCCACATGCCCCCATACCACCTCATGACACCACCCAACTCCATGGCCCCTCAGACTGCCTATGCCGACTCATGCCTCTCTGCTGACTCATGCCCCTCTACCCACCCCCCATGGCCTCTCCCCCTTCCCTTTGTAGCCCCTATGCCAATGTAATGCCAACTCATGCCCCCCACCCACCACCCCTTGCCCTTTACCACCCCAATACCAACTCACCCAGTATCCTTTGGCAGTTCCTTCACAGCTTTGACAGTTCTTTGAAAGCTGGACAGTCCTTTAACAGTTGTTGACAGCTGGACAGTTCTTTGACAATTTGACAGTTCCAGTGAGATTATGCACATTTTACACGAATCATGTTCGCTTTTAGCAATCCGAGAAGGTGCCTTGCCACTCCCAAAATATGCCTTATCTCTCCTGGGACCATTTCCAAAGGGGTACCTTACCTCTCTCAGGTATTCAAATGAATCCACCAAGTTCAGGCCTCCTTTTACCTGGTCTAATCTGCATACTCCAGGTTTCGCAATTCTGGCCTACCAAAATCCCACTTCAGTGAAGGCAGCTGGTGATTTAAATGGCCAGTTGCCTCCGTAAACCGCAGATGCCCAGCCTGACTACGCTCCCATCCCCGCAAAAAAGGAACATGCCATGTTGGAGGACATGACTTAGAATTTCTGTCCATTTTTGGGATTTGCACCATGACGGAGAGGCACTCTGTTATGGTGAAAATCTGGGCACTAAACTTGGTTTAAATGTACTCTGTATCCATATTTTAAGAGTCTTCCATTTGGCACCAACATCCTGTCCATTATTACTTACTATTTCCTCTTACATACACAAACATGAACATGCTTAAAATGGTTTAAAATTAAGTTTATATGAAAACTACAGGGATAAGGTCAAATACCAATGCAATTTAAATGCATATGTCTGTAAAATATGAATATGGTTGTAGTTGTAATCGCTTTATGGAAAATTAATGAAAACATTAATTACAGCAAGGTCAAATGTTCAAAATTCTCATATGGAGAGAACGAACTGTCACTTGCATGAAAATGTATATCTAGCACGAATGCAAAACCTTGCGCTGATATTGAAAATTACCAAAAAATCATTAACAACATCAGAATAGGAGTGTAGCCAGACATACATCTGGCATATTCTTATTGTTATGTTCCTAAATTCAGTGACTCCCTTTGTCCTTAGGTTTAAACTAATCTTGAATTGTTTATTTACTGGTTTGACACTTCCTGGCTAAACTGACTATCTTATGAATCAGATATTGTATGAACAAATAAATTACCTTTGATAGATCAGGTGCATGAGTGCTGCTTAAATAAGCTCCTACATTAAAGATGTAGGCCGGGATTTTCTGCGCCCGTTTGCGGCAGGCGTTATGGTAGGCAGGAGTGTCAATTATCGCGAAAAGAACGAAAATTGGTTTTATGTTGATGTGAAACCAGTTTGCGATCGTCTGCTCTACCCAACAATGGTGGGCCGCATTTTCCACCACGTTGGGAACATGATTTGAATACATTTGGATCTCATTATAAGCCCTGCTCGCCGGAATCATTCCCCCATGCTGGATCATCTGGGCACTCAGCATGCAATTAGAACAACGTGTTTCACAACACAATATAAGCAATATGCATCAGGCAACCCGCACTTCACTCGCCACTTCGAGGTTAGTTTGCCTACCTTGCATCACGCATCACAGTAATCACAGGCTTCAGAGGCAGCACCACATCGCTTTCAGGAGGGTGTCACCTGCAAGCCTCTACCTGACAGACCAGTAAGGCGGGGGTGCTTTTTAATGGGCTGCAGGGTTAGGGCTGCACTGGGGAAGGGAGAGAAATGGCCGAAGGGATGGGAAGTGGCTGTTGGGCTAGGCCTATGCTAGGGAAGGGGAGGGGGAACTGGCCTGATGCATTGGAAGGAGCTGCAGGACTAGGACTGTACTACGGAAGTCGGGGAACTGGCCTAAGGCATGGGAAGAGGCTGCAGGGCTAGGCCTGTACTAGGGAGTGGGAGGGAGAACTGGCCTAAGGCATGGGAAGGGTCTGCAGGGCTAGGCCTTTATTGAAGGTTACGAGTAAGGATGGTTCATTCAGACACATGACTGGGGGAAGAGTGCAGAGGGAGGTATATGATGAACAGTGTAAATGGCTTTGGGATGGGTAAGGTCCACAAGGGCCATAGACACATCCACTTCAAAATGTTCAGGGGCTAACAAATGGACATGCAGAAGCACCACAGGGATGGAGAGGTCTGTGAAGGAGGGAAACTGGAAACATGAAGCTCTTCCAGGACGATGGGAGGGGTTTCCGTACTCACGTTGGAAGGGTTCAAGCAGGTCTGGCAGTGAGAGCCCTGCGCCACCATCTTGCAATCTGCAGCGATGGTGCAATGCAAAATTAAAATGAGGAGAAGCTCTGCTGGTGAGGGCTCTGCAGGGAGATTGAAGGGCAGGTGCATGCACTGGGGGGTTTGGGGGGTGTGAGAGGTGCTGATTACAATGGCATGCAACTGAATAGCACATTCCCAAAATAAGACACACAACTGAGGCACATTAGTACCGAAGGCCTGTGCTCCAGAACTTGTGGTGCCCCTAGCCAAGCTGTTTCAGTACAGCTACATCACTGGCATCTACCCGACTATGTGGAAAATTGCCCAGGTATGTCCAGTACACAAAAGCACAAATCCAACCTGGCCAATTACCGCCCCATTAGTCTACCCTCCATCACCAGTAAAGTAATGGAAGGGGACATCAACAGTGCTATCAAGTGGCACTTGCTTAGCAATAACCTGCTCACTGATGCTCAGTTTGGGTTCCACCAGGGCCACTCAGGTCCTGCCACATAGGCACAAAGGGCAGAATATTGCCATCGGCATGCGGGGGCAGGCTTGACATCATCGCGTGTCATTTTGATATGTCATTCGGCGGGCATGCACCAGAGGCGGCTGCACGCCCGCTGAACTGTCAACGGCCTATTTATGCCATTAATAAAGCAATTAAACTTGTTAACAATGCTGCCCGTCCAACTTTAAGGTCGGCGGCGGACAGATGAAGAGCCCAAGCGGTCTTTGCGTTTTTCAGGAAACCTCATACCCAGGTGGGATAAGGTTTCCTGAAGCATTTATGAAATAATTAAATAAATTTTCAAAGCTTCACAAATATGTCCCAGCTTATGTGACACTGTCACATGATGGGACATGTTTAAATAAACTTTAGCTTTCTTTATTAAAAACTTTTATAATGCATTCAATCTCCCTTAGGCAGCTTCATGCCTCAGGGAGATTGCTGCGCTCTTTCACACACATTTGTGAAAGAGTGCAGACCTCGACTGACTCTCCCTCCTCCCCCCACCCGCACAGGTAGCGCTAACGGCCACGCATTACGCTGGGTGGGCTTTAATTGGATCGCCCGCGTAAAATAGCGGTGCGTAACCCATTACGGGCAGCAATCAGGTCCACGCCTACCGACGCCCCCTCCCAAACAGCCTGCCTGCCATAGCAAAAACTCACCCCATAGAAACTAGGAGCAGGAGTAGGCCATTCAGCTCCTCAAGCCTGATCCACCTTTCAATATGATCATGCTGATCCTCTATCACAACGCCTTCTTCCAGCTTTCTCTCCATGCCCCGTAATTCCCCTAATATCCAAAAATTTATCAATTTCTTTCTTGAATATACTCAGTGACCCAGCCTCCACAGCCTGCTGTGGTAGAGAATTCCACAAGTTGACCACCCTCTGAGTGAAGAAACTTTTCCTCATCTCAGTCCTAAATGGCCTGCCCTATACCCTGAGACTGTGGCCCCTGGTTCTAGGCTCCACATCCTCCCTGCATCCAGTCTGTCTAGCCCTGTTAGAATTCTTTACGTTTCAATCAGATGCCCTCTCATTCTTCTAAACTCTAGTGAATACAGACCCAGTTGAACCAATCCCTCCTCATGCAGCAGTCCTGCAATCCCTATGACATGCCAAGTGCTCATCCAGGTACTTTTTAAAGGATGTGAGGCAACCTGCCTCCACCACCCTCCCAGGCAGCGCATTCCAGACCATCACCACCCTCTGGGTAAAAAAGTTTTTCCTCACATCCCCCCTAAACCTCCTGCCCCTCACCTTGAACTTATGTCCCCTTGTGACTGACCCTTCAACTAAGGGGAACAGCTGCTCCCTATCCACCCTGTCCATGCCCCTCATAATCTTGTACACCTCGATCAGGTCGCCCCTCAGTCTTCTCTGCTCCAACAGAAATAACCCAAGTCTATCCAACTTCTCTCCAAAACTTAAATGTTTCATCCCAGGCAACATCCTGGTGAATCTCCTCTGCACCCCCCTCCAGTGCAATCACATCCTTCCTATAATGCGGCAACCAGAACTGCACGCAGTACTCCAGCTGTGGCCTCACCAAGGTTCTATACAACTCCAACATGCCCTCCCTATTTTTGTAAACAATACCTCAATTGATAAAGGCAAGTGTCTCATATGCCTTTTTCACCACCCCACTAACATGTCCCTCTGCCTTCAAAGATCTATGGACACACACGCCAAGATCCCTTTGTTTCTCAGAACTTCCTAGTGTCATGCCATTCATTGAATATTTCCTTGTCAAATTACTCCTTCCAAAGTATCGCCTCTCACTTTTCAGGGTTAAATTCCATCTGCCGCTTATCTGCCCAATTGACCATCCCGTCTATATCTTCCCGCAGCCCAAGACACTCAACCTCACTGTTAACCACCCGGCCAATCTTTGTGTCATCCGCAAACTTACTAATCCTACCCCCCACATAGTCATCTATGTTGTTTATATAAATGATGGATAATAGGGGACCCAGCACAGATCCTTGTGGTATGCCACTGGACACTGGCTTTCAGTCACTAAAGCATCCTTCTGTCATCACCCTTGGTCTCCTACAACTAAGCCAATTTTGAATCCACCTTATCAAATTACCCTGTATCCCATGTGCATTTGCCTTCTTTATAGGTCTTCCATGTGGAACCTTGTCAAAGGTTTTGCTGAAATCCATATACTCTGCATCAACTGCACTACCCTCATTGACACACTGGGTCACCTCCTCAAAAAATTCAATCAAATTTGTTAGGCATGACCTCCCTCTGACAAAGCCATGCTGACTATCCCTGATCAAACCTTAGCTCTCCAAGTGGAGATAGATTCTCTCCTTCAGAATTTTCTCCAAGAGTTTCCCTACCACTGACATGAGACTCACTGGCCTGTAGTTCCCTGGCTTCTCTCTACAACCCTTATTAAATAGCAGAACCACATTTGCTGTTCTCCAGTCCTCTGTCACCTCCCCCATGGCCAGAGAGGAATTAAAAATTTGGGTCAGGGTCCCTGCAATCTCCTCCCTTGCTTCCCTCAGCAGTCTGGGACACAAATCATTGGGACCTGGAGATTTGTCCACTTTTAAGCCTGCCAACACCTCTAATACCTTGTCACGCCCTATATCAAATTGCTCAAGAACCTCGCAGTCTCTCTCCCCGAGTTCCATTCCTTCTCATCCTCATTCTCTTGGGTAAAAACAGATGTGAAGTATTCATTCAACACTACCGGTGTCCTCTGGCTCCACCCATACATTGCCCCCTTGGTCCCTAATGGGCCCTACTCTTTCCCTGGTTATCCTCTTCCCATTGATATACTTATAGAATATCTTGGGATTTTCCCTACTTTTACCAGCCAGAGCTTTCTCATATCCCCTCTTTGCTCTCCTAATTGCTTTCTTAAGCTCCACCCTGCACTTTCTGTACTCCAGTAATGCCTCTGCTGATTTGCTCCCCTTGTACCTGCTAAAAGCCTCTTTTTTCCTTCTCATCGTATCCTGAATATCTCCAGTCATCCATGGTTCTCTGGGCTTGTTACTCCTTCCTATCACCCTAGAGGGAACATGTTGAGCCTGTACCCTCCCCATTTCCTTTTTGAATGCCCCCCACTGCTCCTCTGTAGAGTTCCCCACAAGTAGCTGTTCCCAGTCTACCGTGGCCAGATCCTGCCTTATTTTACTAAAATCCGCTCTCCCCCAATCCAAAACATTTTTTTGCAACTTGTCTATTTCTTTGTCCATAACAAGCTTAAATTGTACCATGTTGTGGTTGCTATCACTAAAATGCTCCCCCACCACCACCTCAGCCACCTGTCCGGCTTCATTCCCCAGAATTAGGTCCAGCACTGCGCCACCCCTTGTTGGACCCTCTACATATTGACCTAAAAATTTCACCTGTACACATTTCAAGAAATCTACTCCATCTAAGCCCTTAACACTATGTCTATCCCAATTAATGTTGGGAAAGTTGAAATCATCTAACATAATTACCCTATTGTTATTGTTTTTACACAGCTACACAAATTGTGCACATATTTCCTCCTCAATTTTCCGCTGACTATCTGGGGGTCTATAATAAACACCTAACTATGTGGCTGCCTCTTTTTTATTCCTAAGCTCTACCCGATGCCCCCTCCAAGATATCATCTCTCCTTACTCCAGTAACCGACTCTTGAATAACCAATGCCTCCTCCTCTTTTACCCCCTCCCCTGTCTCGCCTGAAGATTCTATATCCTGCAATGTTGAGCTGCCAAACCTGCCCCTCCCTCAACCACGCCTCAGTGATGGCTACTATATCACAATTCCACGTGTCAATTCTCACCCTTAACTCATCCGTTTTATCTGTAGTACTCCTGACATTAGAGGCCATCCAGCCTTGTCTTACTCCCTTGAAACTTAATTCAGCTGTACTCCCTCTGACTTGATTGTTTTACTGTATTACGGTGTGTCCCTATTCTGCTAACATTCTGTGTCCCCTCCCCCTGCTGAATTAGTTTAAACTCCTCCCAACAGCACTAGCAAACCCACCCGCAAGGATGTTAGTCCCGCTCTGGTTCAGATGTAGGGCGTCCCGCTTGTACAGGTCCCACCTTCCCCAGAAATGGTCCCAGTGATCCAGGAATCTAAAACTCTCCCGCCTGCACCAACTCTTAAGCCACGTATTCATCTGCGCTATTTTCCTATTTCTGAGCTTGCTAACACGTGGCACTGGGAGTAATCCAGAGATCATAACCCGAGAGGTCTTACTTTTTAGTCTACTGCCTAACTCCCTGAATTCTTGATGCAAGACCTCATCCCTCTTTCTACCTATGTCACTGGTACCAGCATGTATCATGACCTCTGCCTTATCACCCTCCCCCTTCAGGATACCCTGCAGCTGTTCAGTGACATCCCAGACCCTGGCACCAAGGAGGCAACACACCATCCTGGAGTCACGTTGACGGCCACAGTAGCGCCTATCTGTTCCCCTGATTATAGAATCTCCTATTACTATTGCTCTTCCTCTCTTCCTCCCCTCCTGTACAGACAGGCTGCTTGTGGTGCCAGAAGGTTGGCTCTGTCTGCACTGCTTGGAGGAACCAGCATCCTCATCAGCCTCCAAAATGGAATACCAATTTGCAAGCTGGACCCCGGGGACTCCTGAACTACCTGCCTGTTTCTCTTGGATTCCCTGGTGGTCACCCATTCCCTTCCTTCCTCAAGTCCCTTCAGCTGCAGTATGACCACCTCTCTAAAGGTGCTATCCAAGATGCTCTCAGACTCACAGATGCTCCACAGTGTCCCCAGTTGCCATTCCAGCTCTGAAACCTGAGCTTCCAGGAGCTGCAGCTGGACACACATCTTGCACACATGTTGGTCCCAGACACTGGAAACGTTCCCGACTTCCCACATGGAGCATGAGGAGCACACCACGGCTTTGAACTCTCCTGCCATGACTTATCCCTTAAAAGTAAACCTTTTAAATCAATTACTCTAGGGTTTTTCTTTCCTGATTCTCATTACCACAGAATATACAAAGTATAAATCACAAAAGACCTTAAACTATAAGCGATGAAAGTAGTAAATACTTATCCGACCTTGCCCATTACTTACCAGTCATTCCTTTCCCTTGTAGTCTCTATTGCTGCAGCAGGGCAAGACCACTCTCTGAAGATTTAAGAAGTTGAATAGCAAAGAAAAAAATGCAAAGAGTACCTCTTCCCCTATGCACCGAATTCCCATTGTGTGCCAAATTGCCAATACCCACATTCACTCTGGCTGTGTCTCACTGACGATGATGTCTCTTCCCTGTTCGTGTGCATGCACACTGTAGTGTGCTTCCAAATGGACCTTTTCATAAATAGAGCTGAGATGACTCGCACTAGTTAAGCTTCAAATAGTAATCAACATCTATTCAGCTCCTAATCAGGCTTCAGGTGATTGACAGTTAACTATCACATAGTCAGCTGAGTCAGCTATCTTACCAACCTTTTAACTAGACTACGGAACTTAGAAAAATTAAAGAGAAATTAAAGAGAAAGACTTAACGGTTCAATTCCCACTGTGCACCAAATTGCCAGTACCCACACTCACTCTGGCTGTGTCTCACTCAGGATGAGCTCTCTCCCCTGTTCGGTGCAAACTCAATGGGCCGAAGGGCCTCTTCTGCACTTTGTGATTCTGTGATTTTGTGATCAGCCTAGTGAACCTTCGCTGCCCTCCTTCTATGGCAAGTATATCCTTTCTTAGGTAGGGAGACCAAAACTGTACGCAATACTCCAGGTGTGGTCTCACCAAGGCCTTGTATAACAGCAGTAAAACATCCCTGCTTCTGAATTCAAATCCCCTTGCAATGAAGGCCAACATACCATTTGCCTTCCTTATTGCTTGCTGCACCTGCCTGTTTACTTTCATTGACTGGTATACAAGGATGCCCAGATCCCTTTGTGCATCCACATTTCCCAATGTATCACCATTTAAATAATACTCTGCCTTTCTGTTTTTCACACCGAAGTGTATAACTTCACATGTATCCACGTTATAATGCATCTGACATGTATTTGCCCAAACGCACAACTTGTCTAAATTACCCTGAAGCCTTCTTGCATCCTCCTCACAACCCCGCCCAGTTTTGTGTCATCAGCAAACTTGGAAATATTGCATTTGGTTCCCTCATCCAAGTCATTTATATATATTGTTAATAGCTGGGGCCCAAACACTGATCCCTTGCGGTACACACTAGTCACCACCTGCCACCTGGAAAAAGACCCATTTATTCCCACTCTGTTTCCAGCCTGTCACCCAATTCTCAGTCATTGCCAGTATATTATCCCCAATCCCATGTGCTTTAATTTTGCCCACTAGCCTTTTATGTGGTGCCTTATCAAAAACCTTCTTGAAATCCAAATACACCACACCCACTAGTTCTCCCTTACCTATTCTACTAGTTACATCCTCAAAAAATTCCAGTAGATTAGTTAAGCATGATTTCCCTTTCATAAACCCATGCTGACTTTGTCCAATCCCGTTAATGCCTTCCAAGTGCTCTGTTACCTCGTCTTTTGTAATAGACTCTAGCATTTTCCTCATTACTGATGTTAGGCTAAATGGTCTGAAATTCTCTGTTTTTTCTCTCCCTCCTTTTTTAAATAGTGGGGTTACATTTGCTACCCTGACATCATTTTAGCCTTGGTTCAAACATGGACAGAAGAGCTGAACTCTCAAGGT
Source organism: Carcharodon carcharias (assembly GCF_017639515.1). NCBI lineage: Eukaryota > Metazoa > Chordata > Chondrichthyes > Lamniformes > Lamnidae > Carcharodon > Carcharodon carcharias. Next base: position 45,803,756 of record NC_054471.1, on the reverse strand, counting down.
GAGGTGAGAGTGACTGCCCTTGACATCAAGGCCGCATTTGACTGAGTGTGGCATCAAGGAGCCCTGGCAAAACTGGAGACAATGGGAATCAGGGGAAAATTCTCCACTAGTTGGAGTCATACTTAGCACAAGGGAAGATGGTTGTACTAGCTGGAGGTCAGACATCTCAACTCCAGGACATCAATGCAGGAATTCATCAGGGTAGTGTTCTCAGCCCAACCATCTTCAGCTGCTTCATCAATGACCTTCCTTCCATCATAAGGTCAGAAGTGGGGATGTTCACTGATGATTGCACAATGTCCGGCACTATTCGCGACTCCTCAAGATACTGAAGTAGTCCATACCCAAATGCAACAAGACCTGGACAATATCCAGGCTTGGGCTGACAAGGAGCAAGTAACACTCTTGCCACACAAGTGCCAGGCAACGGCCATCGCCAACAACAGAGAATCTAACCATCGTCCCTTGACATTCAATGGCATTACCATCACTGAATTCCCCACTATCAACATCCTGGGGATTACCATTGACCAGAAACTGAACTGGACTAGCCATATAAATACCGTGGCTACAAGAACAGGTCAGAGGCTAGGAATCCTGCGACGAGTAACTCACCCCCTCACTCTGCAAAGCTTGTCCACCATGTACAAGGCACAAGTTAGGGGTGTGACGGAATACTCTCCACTTGCCTGTATGAGAGTGCAGTTCCAACAAAACTCAAGAAGCCTGACACCATCCAGGGCAAAGCAGTCTGCTTGATTGGCATCCCATTCACAAACATTCTCTCACTCTACACCAGCGCACAGTAGCAGTAGTGTGTACCATCTACAAGATGCACTGCAGGAATTCACCAAGGCGCCTTAGGCAGCACCTTCCAAACCCACGGCCACCACCATCTAGAAGGGCTGGAGATAGATGGGACCTGGAAATTCCCCTCCAAGTCACTCACTATCCTGACTTGGAAATATATTGCCGTTCCTTCACTGTCGCTGGGTCAAAATCCTGGAACTCCCTCCTTACAGCACTGTGGATGCACCTACACCACATGGATTGCAGCGGTTCAAGAAGGCAGCTCACCACCACCTTCTCAAGGGCACCTAGGGATGGGCAATAAATGCGGGCCCAGCCAGTGTAACCCACATCCCGTGAATGAATGAAAAAAAACCTTTCAATGACAGTGCAGGGAATCAGGAAAGTGAAATAATGATGCCCAATCATGTGAGAATAATCACGCAAAGTGGCACTAATCGATCCCCTTGTTTCAACCCCTTGTTTGCAGCATGAAAATTCCCCAAAGTAATAATGAACACCATAACGAGTGGACAAATGGACAAGCTCCAGAAGCCTATAGAAAGTTGGGGCTGGATGGTCCACTGAAGAGAAGCCTCAGGCACACACCTCAAATAATTTCATTTCCTGAATGAACATTTACCCTAATTTTTATTCCCAAGGGTATAGTATTGGAGTGCTGTGAATGAGGCTCCCAGCGCCTGGGTTGAAAGTAGCACAACTGAGCGCCTGGCCAAAGCAACATCATAGCAGTCGGTCATGCTGGTGGGAGGGACCATGATATGCACCCCGCTCTGGCCAACATTTCAGGGGCAAGTACTCTCTACGCGAAAACGAAGCCCTTGAACCTTCATTCACTGACGAGTAACTGGCAGAAAGAGGACTCTTGGAGACTAAAGCTGACACTTGTTGCTTTCTTATCGATACTGTAGAGATGAGGCTATCATGAAGATGGAGGCTGGATTTATTGCTGCCTGCATAATAGCTTACTGGCAGGAGAGAAGCTGAAGATTGCGATGGAGGCACTTAGATTACCAAAGGGAGCAGCAAGACCTTAATACCAAGGGCCAGCAAGGCCTTCTCCAGATGCAGAAGATAAGGCTCACAGAGACGTTGTGTGTAGGCAGCTCGCAAGACCAAGGGTCTACAGAACTCGCATGTCTTATCTGCAGGTGAGCGAGAACCAGTATCGCTGATGGCTCCACATGTCCAGGGAGTTGATGACTGAAATTTACCATACTGTCCAGGAATTAGCGCCATGGGGACTGCAACGACATGCATTACTGGTGGCTGTGGAAGTAAGGGTTGCTCTGAACTTATACGCCAGTGGCTGCTTTCAGGGCTCCAATGGGGGCCTCTGTGGTATCTCAAGTATCCACACACAAATGCATTCAAGAGGTCACAGACACCCTTTTTGCCAAGGTCCACAATTACGTCAACTTCAACAGAGATCAAGCAAGCCAGGATGCCAGAGCACTGGGCTTTGCTGAGATTGCCAGATTCCCACAGGTGCAAGGTGCCATCGACTGCACTCATGTGGCTATAAGAGCTCCTTGGCAACAAGCACTACAGTACATAAAAGATAAAAAGCTGTCCCCTCCCCTCACCTCAACCCCACAAGGACCATCTGTCACTTGTTCATGTTGTTCTTTTCAGAGTACTTACCCTTGTCCTGCTATTATCACATTCTGCTTTCTTACCTTAATGCCACTATCAGCACCTCATTTAGCCCTTACCACTACCATTAACACCCCCTTTGTCCTTTTATCTGTGACATCTTTGTCAATCCCTCCTTTGCCCCCACTTATCGCTGGTCTTCTATCCAGCTTCACCTGCTCCACCCCTCTTAAACAGCATAAATTTCATCATATTTTTACTTTTCTTTAGCTCTGAAGAATAGTCATACGGACTCGAAATGTTAACTCTGTTTTTCTCTCCACAAATACTGTTAGACTTGCTCAGTTTTCCCAGCATTTTCTGTTTTTGTTTTACTGCAATACATAAACTGGAAACACTACCACTCACTCAATCTAAAGCTGGTCTTCAACCACAAGAAACTGATCATGCAGGTTTGCACCAGATACCCAGGAAGTGTCCATGATTCATACGTCTTGAGTAGATTGCAGATCCCGGACATCTTCGAGGCACCAAACAGGGTCCAGGGCTGGCTCCTCGGTGACAAAGGTACCCGCAAAAGACGTGGCTGATGATGCCTGTGCTGCAGCCTCAGACTCCTGCAGAGGGAAGATACAACTAGGATCAGGCTGCTGACCAGGCATTTGTGGAGCACAATATAGGGATCCTAAAGATGCGATTCTGATGCCTGGACAGATCTGGTGGAGCACTCCAGTCTCATCCCCAGAGGGATCATGGGTCATTGTGGCTTGCTGTGCATGCAATGTGGTGAGGACTTGCCAGGTGACAAGATGGAAGAGCTGCACATCTCCTCCAATGAGTTGGACCTTGAAGGGGATGAGGGTGATAAATTTGAGGAAGGTGATGCTGCAGGGAAAGAGGCCATAGCATGGACCAGATGAGGCAGTCGTGCATGTGAAGCTCTGACAGCCACCAAATTTCACCAGGAGGGCGACGAGTTGTAGTGAGTACCCTTTTGGACATGAGCCCTCCATCGTAGGCCAGCATTGCAATTCCTCTCACTTCAACCATATACTTCAATGAGAGTAAATAGTGACACTTAAGGCTCACATTGGCTTGATCCTTTGAAGGATAATGAACTCTCGGTAGCATGTGTCCTTACTGAGATAAGGTGCTAACTGGAGGAGGGTGTCCTAGCATCAGATGTCACCAGGTGCTGCCTCTTCAAGCGCCTCTCCAACATCCTAGTCGCAATAGCACCCTTCAAGAGCCAGGAGCTGTCGGTCGAGCCTTGGTGGTCTTGTAGCTGTAAGCCTTCAACCTGACAAGGCTACTCAAGGAGATCCATCTGAAGCAACAGAACTACACACTCTGTGTAACATCGATTGTGAATCAGATAATTCACATTTGGGCAAGGCAGCCGATGATGTTCTCCTGCTGTGAATCCATTTATAGATGACTCAGTCATCTGTGGTGCATTGTTCCAAATCACACTTACATCTGGCACTCTCAGTTATGGATTCTGGACTGCGTTTATCCTCAGCTTAATATGGATGCAAACCACCTCAGCATGACGATAGCAAACGCTTGCCTGCCAGACACTAAAATGCTTCTTCTATCACACAGACATTGTGCCCTCATGGCCCTTGCCAAGTCCAAAATGCACATACTCCATGAAGCCCTCAAGAGCACGCATCATTGCTAATAGAGAGCACACTTCAACTTCAGCACTTCCTTGCTCCTATCCCATTGCTCCCCTAAACATTGTCTAAAGCATCCACTTCCAGAGCCTGCTCAAAGCCTCTATTGCCTGCCAGAAATTACTATTTGGAATTAGCATCGGTGACCTCGGCAAGTGCTTAGATAAGGGCTCGCACAGTGCTGCATCCCTAGTTTGTGACGAGAGCCTTGACCCTGCAAACACACAACTGCAGGGCGAGAGACACACAAGGTGAGGTATTCGAGCACCAGGACAATAACGCAGCTGAGAGGGGCTGAGCTTCGTTAGCTTGAGGTTGCAAGGTGCTCCCACTTATTGGCGAGCTTAGCAGACGTACACGCGGAAAGTCGAAAACACATTTGGCTGACAGCAATGCACACGAGCTCAGAGTATGGGCTCAGAGCATTATAAACCCGTTGAGAGACAGAAAGCACATGGAGTTGCACGATATATGACCCTTCTCCGTGCATGAACACATCTCTCTTTGTACACTGCGCCTTCACCTTTCAAGAATGCAGAAAAGGAGAAGACCTTTGCGTCAGTTTTACACAGCCAAGGATAAAGATAGCGTAACCCTGCAAAGCATGTGAATGCGGTTGGTTCCAGAAGCACACTTAACATTAAGGTCGAGATATCACTGATGTCACGAATGATGTACAAAAGGGGCATACACTTTGGTGATATGGAAGCACAAAACTTTGACGAGAGACCCATGATAGCGATAAGTGGGTGAAGGGACCATGGTATCATACTGATTGACAGCAACACAAGCTCATCATAAAAAGGAGGCATACATAAGAGGAGATATGAAATGGGTGCAATTCTATGTACATTTGTGTACATTATATGCATCTTATGAATATCCATGCCACCACTGTGCTCCTAGATCTTTGTAACTTTCCTAACCCTACTGCTACATCTTGGTGCTTGCCCGACATCCACAGCGGAGGTGAGGCAGCCTGCTGGCCACTACCCCCTGTTGTCTGTGATGACCTTGGCAAGCGCCCTCTGAGGCCCAAGACCTGGAGGGCCCCAGACTACTTCGGGTGTCCTGCTGTGGGGCAGGCGCACCCTCCTTGGCCTGTGGAGCTGGAGATGATGCAGTTACAGGATTTGGACGGACCGGAGGATCCCAGAGTCACCTGGGTGGATGGCGCTGGGGTGTCCAGTGGCTGATCCTCCTCCCTATGGGTTCCTGAGGGCTCCTGCCTGACTCCTTGAGGGACAGCTGGAATGAGGTCATGGTGCCCTGCACCCCTCTCGAGTTGGCACTGATGGATGCCACCAAGGGCTACAGCGAAGGAGTGCAGCTCCTGCAGCAGTGCAGGGCCAATGTCCTGGACCAAGATCTCCATGGCAGCCGCCATCCTGCCTGAGTTGACCTCGGTGCACTGGCATGCCGGCTCTATGACCTCAGACTGAATGCAGACGGACTCCATGATAAGTTGCAATCTGAGGAATGCAGCTGACACCCTTTAATGATGTTCACGTGACTGTTACTGCAGCTCCACCAACTGATTTAGGACCAAGTCCGGAGGCTCATCATCAGTCTTTGACTCAGCATAATTGTGGCCTTAAGTAGTCCTCCAAGTTCCGGCAACCTTGAATGTCCCTGTCTCCACCTGCTATGGAGCAGATTGTGTGCTGTACTTGCCAGATTGTGACCCAGAGGTGTGACTAGGTCCTACCGTGATTTTTTAAAAATTCATTCATGGGATGTGGGCATCGCTGGCTATGCCGGCATTCATTGTCCATTCCTAACTGCTCTTGTTCAGGGGGCACTTAAGAGTCAACCACAATTCTGTGGGTCTGGAGTCACATGTAGGCCAGACAAGGATGACAGATTTTGATTTTCTTCCCTAAAGGGCATTAGTGAACCAGATGGGTTTTTACGACAATCAACAATGGTTTCATGGTCATCATTAGACCATTGAATTCAAATTCCACCATCTGCCATTGTGGGATTTGAACCTAGGTCCCTGGGACATTACTCTGGGTCTTCTGGAATTCTAGTCAGTGACAATACCAATATGTTACCACCTCCCCAGATGTGTATCTCTATGCTGTGGAGGGTGAGGGTGCTATGACATGGGAACATAGAAAAGAGGAGCAGAGTAGGTCATTTGGCCCTTTGAGCCTGCTCTGCCATTCAATATGATCATGACTGATCCTCTATCTCAATGCCATACTCCCACTTTCTCCCCTTGACACCTTTAGAGTCCGGGGGTCTATCTACTTCCTTCTTAAATGTATTCAGTGACTTGGCCTCCACAGCCTCTGTGGTAGAGAATTCCACAAGTTCACCTCCCTCTGAGTGAAGAAGCTTCTCCGCACCTTAGTCGTAAATGGCCTATCCCATGTCCTGGGACTGTGACCATTTGTTCTAGCCAGAGGAAACATCATCCCCGCATCCAGTCTGTCCATCCCTATCAGAATTTTATACGTTCCAGTGAGATGCCCTCTCATTCTTCTAAACTTCTGCAGCCCAATCTCTCCTCAAACAACAATCCTGCCATCCCAGGAATCAGCCTGGTGAACCTTTGCTGCACCCCCTCTATGGCAAGCATATCCTTTCTTAGGTAAACAGACCGCAACTGCACACAATACTCCAGGTATAGTCTCACCAAGGCCCTGCACAGCTGCAGTAAGACATCCTTGCTTCTGTACTCAAATCCTCTCGCAATGAAGGCCAACATACCATTTGTCTTCTTAACTGCTTGACACACCTGCATGCTTGCTTTCAGTGACTGGTGTACAGGGACACCCAGCTCCCTTTGTACATCAACATCTATCACCATTTAAATAATACTCCGCCATTCTGTTTTTCTGAACAAAGTGGATAACTTCACACTTCTCCACGTTATACACTATCTGCCAGGTATTTGCCCAGTCACTCAACCTGTCAAAATCACATGGAAGCCTCTTAACACCCCCCTCATCGTTCAAATTGCCACCAAGTTTTGTGTTGTCAGCAAACTTGGAAATATTACATTTGGTTCCCTCATGCAAATCATTGATATATGCTATGAATAGCTGGGGCCCAAGCATCGATTCCTGTGGTATTCCACTAATCACCGCCTGACACTCTGAAAAAGACCTGTTTATTCCTACTTTATGTTTCCTGTCTGCTAAGCAATTGTCAATCCATGCCAATATATTACCCCCAATCCCATGTGATTTAATTTTATACACTAACCTCTTATGTGGAACTATATCAAAAGCTTTCTGAAAATCCAAATACACCACATGTACTGGTTCTCCCTTATCTATTCTGCTAGTTACATCCTCAAAAAACTCCAGTAGGTTTGTCAAACATGATTTCCCTTTCATAAATCCACGTTGACTTTGTCCAATCCTGTTGATATTTTCTAACTGTCCTGTTATCACATCCTTTACAACTTGAAGTGAAGACTCCCTCTACTGGAAAATGTTGGCAATATCTTCAGGTTCAGTTCCTGGAAGGAGCCAGAGACCTAAAACCTGAGGGTGATGTAACCCTGACAGCCACTGGCAGGGTCATCCTTGTCCCGGTGTGAGGCTCCATGTCAGATTACATGTCATGTAGGACATGTAGGACATGGCACAGCTCAGTGATCATGTCCTTGTTGAACCTGAGCTACCTCAGTCATTGCTGTGGAGTGAGGTAAAGACAGGATAATTACTGTCTGAAAACACTTGGTGGAAAGGGCCTTCAGTGGAGAGTTCTCCTCCTCCATTCAAAGATTATTGTCTCTGAATCCTCTGCTCCAGGTCCTGGTCATGTTGGAGACCAAGAGACACTACAACAACTGCCCCCATATCTGGTACAGGTATTTGTCTGTGCTCCAAGACTGTAGCCACCAGTTACCAAAATCCAACTCCAAAAACCCAGCACAGTACTTCCACAAACTCAGTCTAAACTAATGTAAATAAAAAGCAGCTCATCTGCAACTTGCCGAGTAGCCCATTACATAGTTCCTTTTTTAAAAAATTATTTCATGGGATGTGGACCTCACTGGCTAGGCCAGCATTTGTTGTCCTTCCCTAATTGCCCTTAAGAAGGTGGTGGTGAGTCAGTAAATCTGGTGCAGGTCCAACTGAGTAGTTTGCTAGGCTACTTCAGCGGGCAGCTAAGAGTCACATTGCTGTTCATCTGGAGTCACATGTAGACCAGATCAAGAAAGGAAAGCAGATTTCCTTTCCTAAAGGACATGAGTGAAGCAGATGGGCTTTTATGATAATTGATGATAGTTTCATGGTCACCATTACTGAGAGTAGCTTTCAATTCCAGATTAATTGATTAATTTAAATTCCATCAACTGCTGTGGTGGGATTTGAACTCTAGCAATGCCCGCCGTACTCTTGCTTGCCTTGTTCCCTGCAAACCCCCTGTCATGCTTCTAACTCTGCACTCTTGTTCTCTCCAGATTCATGTATTCTCTGGGTTTCTGCTTTTTCCATGCTCTGGAGTGGTCCAATACATTAAATTCATTACAGAAATCATGGGGTAATTTGAACACTGATGGAGACAGTCATTATTTATTACTTTATTGTACGGGATTATTGCAGACCAAGAATATCAATGTAATGATAAACGTCCCCTCTTCAATGTATATTTTTGCTACATTATTGTAATATTTAATCATGCTGTAACTTTTAAAGGCAGACTGAAAAGATCTTCTTGAGGTAATAGAAAAACTTCACTTACTTTCCATAACTTGAATAACTTCTTTCAAAAGAGCCTCTGGAGTTTTTTCAGCAATCTCCAATATTGTATATACAGTTGAGATAAGCGCTCCTTCAATTGCAATCCAGTCATTTATGTAATTAAAGACAATATTACGATAATGATTCATTTCTGGAACTTCTGGATAACCTCCCTCAGGAACCTCAGGTAATGTGATTTCTAAGTTTCAGAATGAAACAGAATTTAATTTACTCTCACATACATTTGGCACTTCATTAAATTTCTTTTCAAATTTGTGTCTTATTTATGCATTCTGTAATATATCTACCAAAGAATTTTAACAATATCTAATTTGCAAATCTTGTTCTTGGGAGGTTGCCAATCCATGCTTTTTAAAAACAAAATATTATTGGGATCTGGAGCAACATTGGCAAGACAGTATTTATTCTAGAACAAAAACAAAAATACCTGGAAAGATTCAGCAGGTCTGACAGCATCTGCGGAGAGGGATACAGTTGGCGTTTCGAGTCCGAATGACCCTTCATCAGAACTAAGACATACAGAAATGAGATTAAATATAAGCTGGTAGAGGGGGTGGGTGGGACAGGTAGAGTTCAATAGGGGGCTAGTGACAGGTGGAGGCCAAGAAGAGACTGCCAAAGATGTCATAGACAAAAGGACAAAGGGGTGTTGACTGTGGTGATATTATCTAAAGGATGTGCTAATGGGGACATTAAGGGTCGAAAGCAGGACGAGCAAGTGGCAGATGGCCCTAGTGGGGGTGGGGTGGGGGAAGGGATCGAAATGGGCTAAAAGGTGGAGATGAAACAATAGATCGAAATAAATTTAAAAATAGGAAGGAAAAGAAAAATGTATTTGTAAAAAAATTGTCAATTTTTTTTTAAATATTGGAAAAAGATGGATCGGAAAAGGGGTGGGGATGGAGGAGAGAGTTCATGATCTGAAATTGTTGAACTCAATATTAAGTCCGGAAGGCTGTAAAGTGCCTAGTCGGAACATGAGTTGCTGTTCCTCCAGTTTGCATTGAGCTTCACTGGAACATTGCAGCAGGCCAAGGATGGACATGTGGGCATGAGAGCAGGGTGGAGTGTTGAAATGGCAAGCGACAGGGAGGTCTGGGTCATGCTTGCGGACAGACGGAAGGTGTTCCGCAAAGCAGTCACCCAGTCTGCTTCACTTGAAAGGACTGTTTGGGCCCTTGGACGGTGAGGAGGGGGGAAGTAAAGGGGCAGGTGTTGCACCTTCTGCGGTTGCATGGGAAGGTGCCGTGGAAGGGGGTTGAGGTGTAGGGAGTGATGGAGGGGTGAACCAGGGTGTCTTGGAGGGAACAATCCCTGCAGAAAGCCACCAGGGGGACTGAAGGGAAGATGTGTTTGGTGGTGGCATCATGCTGGAGTTGGCAGAAATGGTGGAGGATGATCCTTTGAACGCAGAGGCTGGTGGGGTGATAAGTGAGGACAAGGGGGACCCTATCAAAGCTCCAACAACTCATTGCCACCAACGCCCATCCAGAAGCCTCCACCCCTGCCTCTCCCTCTCTCCCCATCCCGTCTTCCAATCCCAGCCCCAGCCGTGTATTCACCATACCCTCCGACCTTCCCCTCTCTGATGCTGAACGTTCAGTGTTTAGCAACGGATCCTTTTACCCACCTCCAATATTCTCCCTCCACCAGGACCCCTCCCTCTGGATTTTTGCCTGCTCTTGATCTTTTTATTGAGAACTGTCGGCATGACATCAGTCGTCTCAATTTCTCTGCTCCTCTCGCCCACTCTAACCTGTCTCTTTCTGAACATGCCGCATTCCGTTCTCTCAGGTCCAACCCTGACTTTGTCATCAAACCCGCTGACAAGGGTGATGCTGTTGTTGTTTGGTACACTGACCTCTACCTTGCAGAGGCTGAGCGTCAACTCGCAGACACTTCCTCCTACCTCCCCCTGGACCATGATCCCACCACTGAACATTAAGCCATTGTTTCCAGGACTGTCAATGACCTCATCTCCTCTGGAGATCTTCCCTCCACAGCTTCCAACCTCATACTCTCCTGGACGGCCCGCTTCTACTACCTCCTCCCCAAAATTCACAAACAGGACTGTCCCGGCAGACTGATCATGTCAGCCTGTTCCTGCCCCATGGAACTCGTTTCTTGCTATCTTGACTCCATTCTCTCTCCCCTTGTCCAGTCTCTTTCCATCTACAGCCGTGATTCCTCTCATGCTCTACATCATATCAACAATTTCGAGTTCCCTGGCCCCAACCGCCTCCTCTTCACTACGGACGTCCAATCCCTCTACACTTCGATCCCCCACTGGGATGGTCTGAGGGCTCTCCTCTTCTTCCTCAAACAGAGGCCCAAACAATCCCCATCCACCACTACTCTCCTCTGTCTGGCTGAAATTGTTCTCTCACTGAACAATTTCTCCTTAAACTCATCTCACTTCCTCCAAATAAAGGTTATGGCTATGGATACCCGCATGGGCCCCAGTCATTCCATATTCCAGTCCAACTCAGGCCCCCTCCCACAACTCTTTCTTCGGTACATCGATGACTGCTTCAGTGCCGCTTCATGCTCTTGTCTGGATCTGGAAAAATTTATTAATTTTGCTTCCAATTTCCACCCCTCCATCATTTTCACGTGGTCCATCACTGACACTTCCCTTCCCTTCCTTGCCCTCTCAGTCTCAACTTCTGGTGATAGATTGTCCACAAATATTCATTACAAGCCTACCGACTCCCACAGCTACCTCGACTACAGCTCCTCACACCCCGCTTCTTGTAAGGACTCCATCCCATTCTCTCAGTTCCTTTGCCTCCGACGCATCTGTTTTGATGATGCTACTTTCCAACACAGTTCCTCTGACATGTTTTCCTACTTCCTTAACCGGGGTTTTCCACCCGCGGTGGTTGACAGGGCCCTCAACCATGTCCAGCCCATCTCCCGTGCATCCACCCTCACACCTTCCTCTCCCTCCCAGTACCATGATAGGGCCCCCCTTGTCCTCACTTATCACCCCACCAGCCTCTGCGTTCAAAGGATCATCCTCCGCCTTTTCTGCCAACTCCAGCATGATGCCACCACCAAACACATCTTCCCTTCAGCCCCCCTGGTGGCTTTCCGCAGGGATTGTTCCCTCCAAGATACCCTGATCCACCTCTCCATCACTCCCTACACCTCAACCCCCTCCCATGGCACCTTCCCATGCAACTGCAGAAGGTGCAACACCTGCCCCTTTACATCCCCCCTCCTCACCATCCAAGGGCCCAAACGCTCCTTTCAAGTGAAGCAGCGCTTCATTTGCACTTCCCTCAATTTAGTCTGCAGCATTCGCTGCTCCCAATGCAGTCTCCTCTACACTGGAGAGACCAAACGCAGACTGGGTGACCACTTTGCAGAACACCTTTGGTCTGTCCACAAGCATAACCCAGACCTCCCTGTCACTTGCCATTTCAACACTCCACCCTGCTCACATGCCCACATGTCCGTCCTTGACCTGCTGCAATGTTCCAGTGAAGCTTAACGCAAACTGGAGGAACAGCACCTCATCTTCCAATTAGGCACTTTACAAACTTGCGGACTTAATATCGAGTTCAACAATTTCAGATCATGAACTCTCTCCTCCATCCCCACTCCCTTTCCGATCCTCCTTTTTCCAATATTTTAAAAAATATTTTGACAATTTTTTTACAAATATATTTTTCTTTTCCTTCCTATTTTTAAATTTATTTCGATCTATTGTTTCATCTCCACCTTTTAGCCCATTTCGATCCCTTCCCCCACCCCACCCCCACTAGGGCCATCTGCCACTTGCTCGTCCTGCTTTCGACCCTTAATGTCCGCATTAGCACATCCTTTAGATAATATCACCACCGTCAACACCCCTTTGTCCTTTTGTCTATGACATCTTTGGCAATCTCTTCTTGGCCTCCACCTATCACTGGCCCTCTATCGAACTCCACCTGTCCCACCAACCCCATCTACCAGCTTATATTTCATCTCATTTTTGTATGTCTTAGTTCTGATGAAGGGTCATTCGGACTCGAAACGTCAACTGTATCCCTCTCCGCAGATGCTGTTAGACCTGCTGAGTTTTTCCAGGTATTTTTGTTTTTGTTCTAGATTTCCAGCACCCACAGTATTTTGCTTTTATCTCAGTATTTATTCTACTTGTCTCAAAGGCATTTTGGAATCAACCACGTGGTATAGAAATGAAATCAATTTATGGACCAGAGTGAGTAGAGTTGGCAGTTTCACTTCCCTAAAGGACAACAAAAAAATCCAGCAGCTTTCATTTTTATATTCTGGTACCAAAACTTAAATTACCAAATGTTTACAAATTAAATTTCATAACTTGCCATGGTGAGACTTGAGCTCTCTGATTGCTAGCCTATAACCATTAGGCTATTCATATTAGTTGTGGAGCATCAAGATCATATTGGTTGGTGTGGGTGGGAAAGCAGGATGAGGGAGTGCCTGTCATTCCTTTGGCCTGACACCAGATGGCATAACTTAGAACCATAGAAAAATTACAGCACAGTACGAGGCCATTCAGCCCATCTTGTCCATGCCAGCCCGAGGACACCCAGGTGCCCTTTCTAATCCCACCTTCCTGCACCCGGCCCATAGCCATGCAGCTTACAGCACTTTAGGTGCAGATCCAGGTACTTTTTAAAAGAATTTAAAGTTTCTGCCTCTACCACCAACTTGGGCAGCAAATTCCAGACACCCACTACTCTCTGCGTAAAAAAGTTCTTCCTCATGTCCCCCTTACACATTCTGCCACTTATCTTGAATCTATGTCCCCTGGTTCTAGAATTCTCCATCAAGGGAAAAAAAATTAATCCTGTCCACTCTATCTATTCGCCTCATAATTTTGTACACCTCAATCAAGTCACCTCCCAGTCTTCTTTATTGTAAGGAAAATAACTCCAACCTATCCAATCTCTCCTTGTAGCTACTACTTGCATATATCCCTTTAAAGGAACGTTACTTGGGGCAACTGTCCTGGCCCTTATTAGCTGATTATGATGCAAAATCAGACAATCACAAGTCCATCAGCTCAGGCAATTAAGATGAGATTCCTTTTGGAAGTAGTAATGATGAGATTGAAAAACCGACCAGATGAAAATATGGCTAGAATTCTTCCATTTTGGCTCCAAATTTCAACTTCATTAATTTCAGTCTGCTGAAAAGCAGCAGTTTCAGAATCATTGTACCCTGTATTATTTAATTTAGTCTCAGATATGAATAGTAGCATCAGTTGGTAAAATGGCAGTGGCTTATTAATTTATTGACAAAAAATTACTTTTCATGATATACATTTATAACTGTTAAGCCAATCTGTTGGCTGCAGATTGAAGGTATTTTACTTGTTTACAATCCAAATAGTCATTATCATAAAGAGTAAACAATATAGTATAGAGAGATAGTGGCACGAAAGGAATTCTGAGCATCAGTACATAACTAGGAACTAGGCACTTTCTGCAGTTCAAGGATGTTCATTCTAGAATAAAGCTTATTATTATGATTGGTTATCCAAAGTAATTCCACTTACCTTCACATAAAAAAAACTTAGAATCATAGAATGGTTGCAGAATGTAAGGAGACTAATCACCTAGTGTCACACCCCTGCATTTTTCCCATAGCTCTGAAAAGTTTCCTCTTTAGATAATAATCCATTAATGTTGTGTTTATATATTACCCTTCACAATCACACTAGAACAAGAACACAAGAAATAGGAGCAGGAATAGGCCATTTAGTCCCTCAAACCTGCTCCGCCATTCAATAAGGCCATTGAATGTGACCTCAATTCCACTTTCCTACCCGGGACCCCAAAACCTATACACCCTTGTCGCCCAAAAACCTATCTAACTCAGTCTTGAATATATTCAATGACACAGCCTACACTGATCTCTGGGAAAGAGAATTCTTCAGACTAACAACCCTCAGAGAAACAAATTCTTCTCATTTCAGTCTTAAATGGGAGACCCTTAATTTTTAAATTGTCTCCCCTTTGGGTGTCACTGAGTGCTTTATAGCTGAAGTACTTTTGAATGCTAGTCGCTGTTGTAAACAGTCGTCAACATACACATAGCTGGCTCCCACATACAGCTATGCAAAAAAAACCCCAGATAATCTGCTTTGATTAAGAGATGAATGTTGGCCAGGACATTGGGGGTAACTCTTCAGTTAAACCTCTCTTCTGAAATTCCTCAATACTTTTTGTTCATTCATGGGATGTGGGCTTTGCTGGCTAGGCCAGCATTTATTGCCCATCACTAATTGCCCTTCAGAAGGTGGTGGAGAGCTGCCTCCTTGAGCCACTGCAGTCCATGTGGAGTAGGTACACCCACAGTGCTGCAAGGTAGGGATTTCCAGGATTTTCACTCAATAGTGAAGGAAAGGCTATATTTTTCCAAGTCAGGATGGTGAGGAACATAAAGGAGCTGGTGTTCCCATGTGTCTGCTGCCCTTGTCCTTCTAGGTGGTAGCAGCCATGCTGGAAGGTGCTATCTAAGGAGCCTTGGTGAGTTCCTGCAGTGCATCTTGTAGATGGCACCTACTGCTACCACTGTGCGGAGGTACTGGAGGAAGCTTGTGGATGGGGGTGCTAATCAAGTAGGCTGCTTGTCCTGGATGGTGTCAAGCCTCTTGAGTGTTGTTGGATCTGCACTGATCCGGGCAAATGCAGAGTATTCCATCACGCTTCTGACTTGTGACCTGCAGATGGCAGACAAGCTTTGGGAGTCAGGAGGTGAGTTATTCGCTGCAAGATTCTGAGCTTCAGTATCTATATGGCTTATCCAGTTCAGTTTCTGGTCAATGATAACCCCCAGGATGTTGATACTGGGGGATTTAGCTATTGTAATGCCATTGAATGTCAAGGGTGATGGTTATATTATTTCTTGTTGGAGATAGTCATTGCCTGGCACTTGTGTGGCGTGAATGTTACTTGTCACTTGTCAGCCCAGGCCTGGATTTGGCCAGCTCTTGCTGCATTTGGACATGGACTGCTTCAATATCTGAGGAGGCGCAAATGGTGATGAACATTGTGCAATCATCAGCAAATAAGCCCATTTTGGACCTTATGATGGAAGAAAGCTCACTGATGAAGATGGTTGGGCCTACGACAATAGCCAGAGGAACTCCTGCAGTGATGTCCTGGAAGTGAAATGATTGACCTGCAACAACCACAACCATCTTCCTTTACGTTAGGTATGACTCCAACCAGTGGAGAGTTTTCCCCCTGATTCCCATTCACTCCAGTTTTGCCAGGGCCGCTTAATGCCATACTCGGTCAAATGCTGCTTTGATGTCAAGGGAAGTCACTCTCACCTCATTTCTGCAGTTTATCTCTTTTGTCCATGTTTGAACCAAGGCTGTAATGAGGTCAGGAGCTGAGTGACCATGGCGGAACCCTAACTGAGCATCAGTGAGGAGGTTATTGCTAAGCAAGTGCCGCTTGACAGCACTGTTGACGACCCCTTCTGTCACTTCACTGATGATTGAGTGTAATTGTTTGGGTTGAGTTGTCCTACTTTTGTGTACAGGACATACCTGGACAATTTTCCACAATACTGGTAGAAGCAAATGTTGTAGCTATACTGGAACAGCTTGGCTAGGGGCATGGCAAGTTCTACAGCACATGTCTTTAGTACTTGTGCTGGAATATTGCCAAGGCCCATAGCCTTTGCTGTATCCAGCACCTTCAACTATTTCTTGATATCCCGTGGAGTGAATCGAATTGGCTGAAGCCTGGCATCTCTGATGCTGTGGCCCTCCAGACTGTCAACTTTCATTTTTGCAGCCAAGTCCTGGAGTGGATCTTGAATCCACAGCCTTCTAACTCAGTGGCCAGAGTACTACCATCTGAGCCATGGCGGACACCTAAAACATGTTGATCAGTTTATTTATAGGACTACATTCATCCAAAGGGCTCCACAGAAATGGTTCGCTCATCAAATAGAGATAGATAATGAAGCTGATTTTTATATCTGATCTTCGATCCAGCTGCATCAGGAACAGCTCCCATGCAAGAATATGTGTGCTGAATTCAGCATAGGTTGTGTTCAGCTTCTTTATTATTGTTTCAGCAAACTAGAAGCATGAGCAACAGCTAGGATTGGCACCTTGACCTATAGAAGGTGTAAGGTGATTTTACAGCTACAAAGCTTAAAGGCTTTCAACAGCTTAAAGTGCAATGCAATTTTTCATCCAAAGTAGGAGAAAATTGACAACAGCTTTCTTTGGTGTCTTCCGCAATGGAGGATGTGAGACGGAAACTCATATTTCTAAAAGCAGTGGAACTTATAATTGATTAAGTGGCTGAAAGTAGATACCTAGTTCCCAGAGAATAGTCTTAATTTGATAGAAAGTGTAGCAAACTATTTGGCAAAAGATAGCTATCCATCTGAACGCCAGCAGCACTAATCCAAGAACCCGGGAGTAATACTGCAAAAATTGAATGACCAGACCAGGTGTGCCAAGTTAGAATATCGCTTTCACATCTTCCATTGTTTGAACTGTGCCTTGAGCTCTACATAGATGGACAGTAGCTCAGAAGCGTCCTCTGTTTGTCTATTTTGCAGCAGCAAACAGTTTGCTGGGTCTACCTGTTTTTTTCCCTGATACACAAAATGCTGGAGGTGGTTGGGGAGAAAGGATTAAAAAAGTAAATAAATGGAAATAAATAAAGAAACAAACAAACAAATAAATAGAAAAAAATTGAAAACAGGATTTAAAAAGGGATGGAGATGGAGGAGAGAGTTCATGGTCTGAAGTTGCTGAACTCAACATTAAGTCCGGAAGGCTGTAAAGTGCCTAACTGGATGATGAGATGCTGTTCCACCAGTTTGCGTTCGGCTTCACTGGAACATTGCAGCAGGCCAAGGACAGACATGTGGGTATAAGGGCAGGATGGTGTGTTGAAATGGCAAGCGACAGGAAGGTCTGGGTCATGCTTGCCGACAGAGCAAAAGTGTTCCGCAAAGCAGTCACCCAGTTTACATTTGGTTCCCCAATGTAGAGGGGAACATTTTGGAAGCAGTGAATGCAGTAGAACAAATTGAAGGAAGTGCAAGTGAAGTGCTGCTTCACCTGAAAGGAGTATTGGGTCCTTAGACTGTGAGGAGGGAGGAGGTAAAGGGGCAGCTGTTGCGCCTACTGCGACTGCATGGGAAAGTGCCATAGGAAGAGGGTGAGGAGTTGGGGATGATGGAAGAGTGGACCAGGGTGTCACGGATGGAATGGTCTCAATGGAATGCTGATGGAAGTGGGAGGGGGTGAGGGGAAGATGTTTGGTGGTGGCATCATGCTGGTGTTGGCGGAAATGGGGGAGGATGATCCTTTGGATGTGGAGGCTGGTGGGGTGAAAAGTGAGGACAAGGGGGACCCTTGTACTGGGAGGGAGAGTAAGAGGTGAGGGCAGAGGTGCGGGAGATGGGTCGGACACGGTTGTGGGCCCGGTCAACGACAGTGGATGGAAATTGTTGATATAATGTAGGGCATCAGAAAAATCGGGAATATAGGTGGGAAGAGAAGTCAATGGGAATCAGGAGGGAAACTCTCCACTGGTTGGAATCGTACCTAGCACAAGTGAAGGTGGTTGTGGTTTTTGGAGGTCAATCATCTCACTTCCAGGACATCACTGCAGGAGTTCCTCAGGGTAGTGTCCAAGCCCAACAATCTTCAGCTGTTTCATCAATGACCTTCATTCCATCATAAAGTCAAAAGTGGCAATGTTCGCTGATGATTGCACAATGTTCAGCACCATTGGTGACTCCTCAGATGCTGACGCAGTCCATGTCCAAATGCAGCAAGACTTGGACAATATCCAAGCTGACAAGTGGCAAGTAACATTCGCACCACACAAGTGCCAGGCAATGACTATCTCCAACAAGAGAGAATCTATCCATCGCCCTTGATATTCATTGGCATTACCATCACTGAATCCCCCACTATCAACATCCTGAAGGTTACCATTGACCAGAAACTGAACTGGACTAGCCATATACGGCTACAAGAGCAGGTCAGAGGCTAGGAATCCTGTGGCGAGTAACTCACCCGATTGCCTAAAGCCTGGCCACCATCTACAAGGCAGAAGTCAGGAGTGTGATGGAGTACTCTCCACTTGCCTGGATGAGTGCAGCTCTAACAACACTCAAGAAGCTCGACACCATTCAGGACAAAGCAGCCCGCTTGACTGCACCCCATCCACAAACATTCACTCCTTTCACTATCAGCTAACAGTGGCAGCAGTGCGCACCATTTACATGCTGCACTACAAAAACTCACCAAGGCTCCCTAGTCAGCACCTTCTAAAGCCAGGACCACTACCATCTAGAAGGACAAGGGCAGCAGATAGATGGGAACACCACCACCTGGAAGTTCCCCTCCAAGGCACTCACCATCCTGATTTGGAAATATATCACCATTCCTTCACTGTCGCTTGGTCAAAATCCTGGAACTCCCTCCCTAACAGCACTGTGGATGTACCTACACCACATGGACTGCAGCGGTACAAGAAGGTAGCTCACCACCACCTTCTCAAGGGTAATTAGGGATGCGCAATAAATGCTGGCTTAGTCAGCGATGCCCACATCCTGTAAATGAATAAAAAAAATGGTGACAGAAAAATGTGCAGCTGCTAGCTGCCTCCACAGCGATCGAAGTGGTGCCGATTGCTGCTGGGACATCTCAAGCCATTGTTCAATGACCATCACCATTGCAGGGGTTTTTAACAAGAAGATAGCACTTAGTTAGCTCCCATGCCCCAACCACTGGGGAAACTTAAGATAGTAAATGATTATCGCAGGAGAAAGCTTTTGGCCCATCTAGTCCACCTATCCTTGGTGGATTTCCAATAACCCTGAATCTGATTTGTTGAAAGTAAGATTTCTAATTCCTTCTTGAAATCCAATGTTTCTTCTTCCAGCACCTGGGCTGGTAATTTGTTCCATTAAAGTACCAATTTCTCAATGAAAAAATATCTTTTTGCACTTACTATTTTGTTTTATTCCCCTTAGCTTGAAAATATGATCCCTTGAATTTGAATTGTGCATATGGAAGAAAAGTTTACTTGGATCCAATTTGTCCAAGCCTTTCATAAGTTTTAACACATGTTATAACCCCATTAAATATTATGATAAGTACATTTTTTGTCACCAAAGATCTGAAATGTTTCACAAACGTGGCATGTAAATGTATAATCCTATTTTTCAGATTTTGGAAAGTTAGTTATTTTAAACAAAAAAAGTGCTATTAATGAGTCAACTGACCAGGTTCTGGTTCTGGTTCTAGTATTGGTGCAGGCACAAGTTCCAATCCCATTGTAGATTTTGGTTCAGGTGCATTTTCAGTTGTCGGTCGTTGATCGGACTCAGTTTGATCTGTTTGTGCTGAGGGCTGTGCTTCAGATACCTCTATGTCTGATTTAGATTGAGTAGGCTCATTCATTTCTTCGTCAGCTATAATTGAAACGCAACATGAGTTATTGTGGCATGATTGACATGATTGTCTTTTCCTGCCTGTTGCTTTTGTGTATTGGTAAATCAACAAATATATTGGCATCAGAGTTTTCCAGGTATTTCTCTTTCTGTTTTTGCTTTGGATTTCCAGCATCCGCAGTTTTTTGCTTTTATACAGTTAGTGGGAATTAAGTGGATAAATTAAGGACACAAATTTGTCAACATTTTTACAGTGTAGATTTTTTTAAAATTCCAAAATGTCATGGAGTTGTTGTGGCACAGAGGGAGACCATTCGGCCCATCGAGTCAATGCCAACTCTCAGTAGAGCAGGGATTCCTAAACTGTGGGTCACAGCCCTCAGTGGAGTGGTAGGTTGAGCAATTGGGTTCACGAGCTCTCTCTCCTCCATGGTGTCTGTGGAGCAGAGACTTCATTAGGACAGTCCTGGGATTTGGTCTAAGGCCCCTTGACATGCGCATGCACTGTATTTTTCTTGCCTTGGTCTGGTGGACGTTTCCTAATGAAATCACTCCTAAGTGTGCAATCAAAGCCTGCAAAATGATAAATGAAAAAAACATTGCTGCCTGTTCTCCAACAATCCCCCTGCTCCTTGCTCTCACAACTCCACCTGCTCTCACAGTTCTAGAAACCTCAAAGTGCTTTACAGCTAATGAAGTACTTTTTAAGTGTGGTCACTGTTGTAATGTAAGAAACATGGCAGCCAATTTGCATGCAGCAAGCTGCCACAAACAGCAATGTGACAATGACCAGATAATCTGTTTTTGTGATGCTGATCGAGGGATAAATATTGGCTAGGACACCAAAAGTAACTCTTCTGCTCTTCTTCAAAATAGTGCCATGGATTCTTTTACATCTACCAGAGCAGGCAGATGAACCTTTGGTTTCACTTTGAGCCAAAAGATAACACCGTTGACAATGCAGCACTCCTTCAGCTGATGTCCTCAAGTGGAACTCGAATGGGAACCTTCTCACTAAGATGTGAGAGTGCGCACAACTGAGCCAATTGACAGTCTATGCCTAGGGGTCTATAATACTGTTCTGCGACTACACATAGGTACATAAGAGGGATCAACAGTTGACAGAATTTCATTTTTGTGCGTGTGAAAACCTGTAGTTTTTACCCAAGTTTTTACTCAAGTTCTATAGCTTTTCTACTTGTGATAATGCAAAGTCATTTTTTTTATGCCAGAAAAAAAATTGAACATTTTGTATCACACAATGTTAAAATCAGAGCAAAATGGAGGAGCTTAACAAAGCTATTGACTCGTTAGCTATGGGCAAAGCTCCAAGTGCTGTTTCTATACTGCCTGGAAACATCAAGCACTGGAAACTGGCACACCAACATCTGCATGAATTTCTCTGTCCCTGTTGGAGGGAGGGGGCAATGCCCTTGGATGTGCAGGATGCAAAGACTGTGATCCTGCCCAAGAAGGGCGACCAGAACAATTGCAACTACTATTGAGGCATCTCCCCGCTGAACATCATGGGAAACATATGTCTTTAAGAGAAGGAAATCTGCCATCCTACCTGGTCTGGCCTACATGTGACTCCAGATCCACAACAATATGGCTGGCTCTTAAGTGCCCTCTGAAATGGCCTAGCAAGCTACTCAGTTCAAGGGCAAATAGGGAGGGGCAACAAATGCTGGCTTTGCCAGTGATACCCACATCCTATCAAAGAATTTTTAAAAAGACAGTAACGGATTGGGTCTTAACTTCCAAGTTCCCCAGTGTTGGATTGGCAGGGGAGGTACCCCAAAGATGTGCTACAGAATCACCTTTGGAAATTCCCACATAGGGTTTGCACAGCAATTGCCCAGAACTGCAAATTTCCTCTGCACAATTGCCCTGCTCTGTGAACCATCCAAAAATGCGATTTAATGTAGTTTCCAACTGGGTTACACCAATAGTTACCCAGAAAAGGTTAGAAGGATTAAAACCACATCTAACTTCTGGGTAACTATTGTACAGACCAAGACCAACTTCCCACAGGATTACCTAGACATCCCTGACTCCCCTAGTGGACACCCCTACCCCAACCGCACCCCCTGACTACAACCTCCACATGACTCTCCCAAGGGTCTCCCCCAACTCCCTGACTACCCCACATGGAATCCCCCACCCTCCAAACCCCCCAGGGGTCCCCCAACTACCCCACCCTCGGGATTCCCCCCACCTGCACGGGACATTTCCCCTCCTCCCCACACCTTGCGGGCCGGACTCTCACCTAGATCCCCCTCCTCCCAAGCCAGACCCGACCTGACCCGAGGTTGGACACTACCCCTGACTGAGGCCTGACCCCCTCCTCCCGAGGCCTTACCCCCCCTCCCTCTAAGCTCAACCCTCCCTCAAACCCGCGACCTGACTCCCTCCCCCTTGAGACCTCCCCCATACCCCCGTCACTGATGCCCGACCTCCACCTCTCCAGGACTGGCCCCATCACCCACCACCAACTCCAATCCCAACCACGCCCCCCCCCCAACCCAAGGCCCGACCCCCCACCTTCCCCAGGTCTGGCTTCACTGCCCTTTCCTCAGCAAGGCTGCACCAGCCCCCTGACCGCCGACACCACACCCCGAGGCCCAATCCCCCCTCCACCCTCTCAAGTCCCGAATTCCCCACCCCAAGGCCACATTGCTTTCCCTGCCTCCGAGCCCCAACCACCTCCCAACCTCTGACCATGACCACAAGACCCGATCCTATCCCCTCCCCCACCACTCCCGAGACCCGATTTGACTTCAGCTGTCCTGCAGTTTGACAATAGGCTCCAGGTCACGCTGCGCTGCCTGGATCTCACTCACCAGAAAGTCAAGTGAGACAGGTTAGGGAAAAGAAAATATCAGGCAAGCAACTGGGCATGGAGTGGCAATCCAATGCAGATTGCCACTTTGGGATTGCCACTTTGGGACAGTTCAGGTCCATTGTTTCCCCTGGCAGGGAAATCTAGGACATTCTCAGGATAAGGGGCTGGTCATTTCAGACTGAGATGAGTAAAAACTTCTTCACTCAAATAATTGTGAATCTTAGGAATTCCCTGCCCCAAAAGATTGTGCTTGTTCCATCATTGAATATATTTAAGGTTGGGATAGGCAGATTTTTTGCATCTCAGGGGAGCAGACAGGAAAGTGGAGTCAAGGCCAATGATCGGCCAAGATCATGTTGGGCAGAATTTTACGTCCTGCGGGCAGGCGCGCACCTGACCTAATCGAGCGCAAAATAGCGCGTGATGACTTTGGATGAGCGTCCCGATGTCATTGCGCACTCGTGCAATATTTTGGTCGGTGGGCGCGAGCAGGTGCCAGGGCCATGCCTGCCATTAATTAAGAGGGCACTTAAGATCATTAAAAAGCTAATTGACAATGATTTTTTGTTGCCTGTGCGATTTCACACTCGTCGCACAGGCAAAACAGGCAGGCTACTAGCCGACAATTTCCAAAAGCTCATCCATGGGTGGGATAAAAGGGATGAGCAGCATTGCCAATGTCAGTAATGGGGAGGTTGGTACCTGGTTTGCTGCTGGTGACTTACTGATACTTGGCAGCTTCAGCTCTGTTCAGGGCTTCATTGTTAGCATTTCCCAGGCTTCATTTAAGGACTCATTGGTGTCCCCAAAGGCCCTGGAGGATTCAGACCATGTGGACCCTTCCAGGTATTAGATAGCCTTCCATTACCCTGGTAATGGGGACTGTGGTTTCCGGTGGTGGCACCTCCTCTGAGGAGGAAGATAGGGGCAGAAGGGAGAAGAAGCCAGGTATCCCAATGCAGCTTCCAGGAGGGGGACCTGTGGGAGGTGCAAGCACAAGGGGTGTAGGGTCAGCAGGAAGTCCAAGGCATCAGGAGCCGCAAAACCCAAAGCCAGGGTTTACAGGTGGTAATGCTGCTACCTCAATATGTCTGAGGTGCAATGCCGAAGGAGGCCCTGTCTCTCAAGGCAGACAATGACCTCTAATTATCAGATGATTGGGCCTGAGATCAGCTCTGACTGTGTGGGTGCATATCCCATGCCTCCAGCTCTTTCCAGGGTTCAGTGGGGGTTCTGTGTGGAGTCTCAAAATCAGCTGTCCATAGTTGTATCAAGCTGGTGACAGAAGCTCTGTTCAGACGGGTACTGGCCTTTATTCTTTACCACATGGACAAGGCCAGCCAGGCTGAGTGAGTCAGAGCCTTCGCAGTGATTGCTGGGTTCCCCCGCATTAAGTGTGCAATCGACTGCTTACAAATGGCCATCAAGGCACCAGTGGGTTAGACAGGTGCCTTCGTCAACAGGAAGAGATTCCACTCCATGAAGTACGGATAGTGTGTGACTACAGGATGCAGATTCTGCACGTCTGTGCAAGGTACCCTGGCAGCTCCCATAATGCTTACATCCTGAGACACTCCCAGGTGTCGAGGTTCTTCTGAGCTCCAGCCCGACTGGATGGATGGCTGCAGGGTGACAAGGGCACTCTTTGCCTTCGCCTGCACATCAAACGTGTATGAAGTGCCCTCACAAACGTGCACCGACATTCTAGCCGCTGATCTAATGCCTACCAAGGTGCTGGTACCTGCTTCAGAGAGCGTGTGTGACGCAGGTACAAATGAAGCCCGGTGGTCTTCTGGTGTCAGGGGTGGCCCTTCGGGGTCCAAGTACATGTCATTAATTAAAGTCACCGCACTGTCACTGTGCATGCCAGGCACCCTGGTGAGACAATGGAGATCTGCATCATGGTGCCATCATCTTTCAATGATCAATGGGGACTCTGGGTTCGAGGCCCACGCCAATGAAGAGACTACACTAGAATGGTTGCACAATCTGAAACTCCCACCTCTGTGCACTGCACTCTTATCTTCATCTGGCACCCCCGGCTCTCCACGCCCAATTTCATAGGGAGCATACCAGCTCTCGAGCTCTAGGGCGTCCCGCTTGAATCTGATGAGCAGCAGCAGGTTGGGTGGGCCTCTGTCTGTACATGCCCCCTCTGCTTGGTTATGGTTTGTCTTCTCCTGAAAGGACAGAGGAGCATTGATTAGTCTACTCTCTACCTGCTGCGCTACTGCAGCCTGGCCAACCCCTGCTGAGGAACACCTTGCAGGACACATCCGAGTCGTGGCCCTCGAACCGCAAGGCACTCAGTCCAAGCAGCCAGGGGTCATCCCCTTGTCCAACTCCGGCATCATTGACAGTTGGCACTCAGGCTCTAACATCCCCAAGGTCCACAGAGGGATGGCCACACCTTAACACGTCTGCACACTGACCCATGCCAACATGGTACTCACCCTTCCTGAGGCAGTAGGTCATTGAACTGCTTCCAGCACCGCACCCATATGCACTGCACCACGTCATGGCTGCTCACCAGCGCTGCCACCTCCTCCGATGCCCTCTTTGTGAGGTGTGATGGGTTCCTCCTTCCATCTCTGGGGACAAGGCTGTCTATCCTGGCAGCCATCTCCTCCGGCAGGGCTGCGAGGCCCTCATCCGAAAATTGGGGAGCCGAGTGCCCACTCAACCTGCTCTCCTGCCTGGCATCTCCAGTAGCACTCAATTCCATCAAGAATTTGCAGAACAAACATCCTTCCGTGGCAGCCCTTCTGGGCTGTCTGGGCCATTTTAAAAATGGCCACCATGTCGCCATTGGACCTGGCAACCGTCAGCCCCCACTTGGCTCTTCCCGACCAGTAACAGAGTTGCGTTTCACGCTGGGTGGGCCTTAATTGACCCGCCAGCGTGAAATCGCAGTCGGGGGCCGATCGCAAGCAGTAGACCTTTTCTCGGCCGCTCACAGTTCCACCAACCATGCCTTAAAATTCTGCCCATTGAATGGCAAAGCAGGCTTGAGGGTTATATGGTCTATTCCTGCACCTATTTGTATTATTCCTAATTTGAATTGAGAAACTTTGAAATAAGAGCAGTAAACTGTAAGTCAAAATTTAAGCTTTTTCACTTTTGGATATCACTAAGATCAGATGTGCAAGTTAAAAAAAATGGATTGATAACATATTGTATACTATTGTGGAATTCATTTTGTTAAAGTAACATACCTTCATCTTCCCCTTTCATCTCCAGTGATTCTGTCTGTTGATTTTCTACTTCTGTGTCTCTTAAAGCTTCTAACATGGCTTGTCTGTGGAAATAGCACATCATAATTATTATCTGCTTTGACTCCTGTACCATTCAGGATGAGCTGGGGTGGTGCAGTGGCAATGTCACTTGACTAGTATTCCCAAAGCCCAGCCTATGCTTCAGGGACACAGGTTCAAATCTCACCAGGACAGCTTGTGGAATTTAAATTCAATCCAATCAGCAATCCTACCTAGTTCACTAATGCCTTTTAGGGAAGGAAATCTGCTGTAATGTGACTCCATTGCTGGGGTTGGGGTTGGGGTTGGGGGCGGGAGGGGGACAAGCACAGACATTTGCACAGGTAAGCGCTCTGAAAGCACGGAGCTGAAGATTTTTAAAAAATAAATAAAGAATTTAAAAATGTTAAAAACATGTCTCCTCGTGTACTCTGTATTAAATTAGATTTCAACATTTTTATTTTATTTTTAACTCCTGTTGGAAACAGAGAGAAAGGATGAATCGGTCTTTTTCCGTTTGGCAAGCTGTAGCTAGTGGAGTGCCACTGAAATCAGTACAGCTATTTATAATCTACATCAATGATTTGGATGAAGATGAATGTATGGTAGCTAAATTTGCTGATGACACCAAGATAGGTAGGAAAGTAATTGTCAAGAGGAGGTAGAGAGTCTGCAAAGGGATATAGAAAGTTAAATGAGTGGGCAAAAATTTGGCAGATGGAGTATAATGTGGGAAAATGAGAACCTGTCCGCTTTGGTAAGAAGAACAATATGTTAGTTAAATGGAGAGAGATTGCAGAACTCAGTAGTACAGAGGGATGTAGATGTCCTGGTACACAAATCAAGTTAGTATGCAGGTACAGCAAGCGATTAGGGAGGCAAACGGATTGTTGTTGTTTATTGCAAGGGGAATGGAATATAAAAGTTGGGAAGTTTTACTGCAGCTGTACAAGGTATTAGTGAGACCACATCTGGAATACTCTGTATAGTCTTGAACTTCTTATTTGAAAAATAAGTTACAATTGCATTAAAAGCAGTACAGAGAAGGCTAATTTGACTGATTCTGGGATGAAGGGCTTATTCTATGAAGAAAGGTTGAACAGGTTGGGCCTATACCCATTGGAGTTTAGAAGAATGAGAGGTGATCTTACTGAAACTCCACCACTGACGCACAGTAGCAGCAGTGTGTACCATCTACAAGATGCACTGCAGGAACTCACCAAGCCTCCTTAGACAGCACCTCCAAAACCCACAACCACTACCATCTAGAAGGACAAGCGCAGCAGATAAGTACTCCCTCCACCACTGACCCACCAGTAGCTGCATCAGATACTATCTACAAAGAGCAGTACAACAACTCACCAAGGTATCTTCGACAGCACCTCCAATCCACAACTTATACTACCTATTAGGACAGGGGCAGCAGTCCCATGGGAACACCACCAATTCAAAGTTGCCCTGAAAGCCACCATCCTGATTTGGACATATATTGCAATTTATCATTGTCACTGGATCAAAATCCTGGAATTCCTTACCTAAAAACTCTTTGGGAAGATCTTCATCACATGGACTACTGTGTTTTAAGGAGATGGTTCATCATCACTTTCTCCCAACAAAAAATGGACAATAAATGCTGGCCTTTCCAACCATGCTCATATCCCATGAATGAATATTTTTTTGTACCTCCTGGGTGCCCAAAGCCTGTCCACCATCTACAAGGCACAAAGTCAGGAGTGTGATGGAATACTCTCCACTTGCCTGGATGAGTGCAGCTCCCACAACACTCAAGAAGCTTGACACCATCCAGGACAAAGCAGCACGCTTGATTAGCAGCCCTTCCATAAACATTTACTCCCTCCACCACCACCAAACAGACTAACAGTGTGTATCATCTATCACTGCACTGCGAAACTCACCAAGGCTCCTTAGGCAGCAACTTCTAAGCCAACGACCACTACCATCTGGAAGGGCAAGGGCAGCAGATACATTGCAACACCACTACCTGGAAGTTACCCTCCAAGTTACTCACCATCCTGACTTAGAAATATATTGCCGTTCCTTCACTGTCACTGGGTCAAAATCCTGAACCCTAACAGCACTGTGGATGTACCTACACCACCTGGACTGCAGCAATTCAAGAAGGCAGCTCACCACCACCTTCTCAAGGGCAATTAGGGATGGGCAATAAATGCTGGCCAACCAGCGATACCCACATCCCATAAATAAATTTTTAAAAAGATGCTTATACTGCTGTTGCTTCGTTATACCTCTTTTGGAACACATAAACAAATAAAACAACGCATTACCAATTAAGTGCCCATTTAAGGGGACACTATTACCCCACTGTAATAAAAGTTTAAAAAACTTTTCAACGTAAATTAAAATAACATTCCCAGGGTTGATAATACACCCAGTGCCCAAGGCATGTTGTTTACAGATAGAGCTGCAAGCACTTTAAAACAAATTAATATTTCCCTATCCCATCTCTGTTTGCACTGTTCTCCCTCCCTCCAAGTCCAATTTACTGCTCAATGTACTCCCTCAACCACCTTTGTACTCATAATATGCTGTTCCCTCTTGCATTTGCCACCATTACTGTCTCAGGACCTAACATTGTCCACTCCCTCAGATTACCTACCATCTATTTCCAGCAACAAGCCTATCCCCAACCTCAAAAAACTCTCACTTGCTGTCATGCTTTCATCAAAGGTACCCATCTGCAGTTTCTCTTCCCTGAACTTCTTTCTCCAAACTTACCC
Source organism: Carcharodon carcharias (assembly GCF_017639515.1). Taxonomy (NCBI): domain Eukaryota; kingdom Metazoa; phylum Chordata; class Chondrichthyes; order Lamniformes; family Lamnidae; genus Carcharodon; species Carcharodon carcharias. The sequence continues at coordinate 45,774,665 of NC_054471.1, read as the reverse complement.
TTTGCACCTCAGGTGGAAAAAACAAAACTACAAAGACATACAAAAAGGCACAAGCAAATCAAATCACACAAGAGAAAAGCAGCAATAAGAAAGCTGATGTACTCACGCATCAAGTTTCTTTTTTGCTTCCATTGCTTTAAGTCTATGTATCATTTTGACTTCAATCTGATCTTTATTTAAAGTATACAATCTGCTTAGCAGGAATTTTCCTAAAGGCATTAAGAAGCATACAAAACATCACAATTCTATTTTAAGACAGTTTACCAATTATCAAAGTAATCTATCGTGGTACATTCTGACACCAACAAAGGAACAGTATATAAAAGATTGGTAAAATTTTCCTCAATTTTAAGCAGGCAGGTTCTCTGATAATCAGTAAAAAAGGAAAATGTCAAAATAACACAAATTTAAAGTTTCAAGATCAATTTTTATGTATGAATACCATACACATGCAAGATGGGGGAGGTGGTGGCATACTGGTATTGTCAATAGACTGGTATAACAGAGACCCAGGGTTAAGCTTTGGGGACCAAGGTTCAAATCCCACCATAGCAGATGGTGAAATTTGAATCCAATAAAAATCTGGAGTTAAGTCTGATGATAACCATGAAACCATTACAGATTGTTGTAAGAACCCATCTGGTTCACTAATGTCTTTTATCAAAGGAAATCTGCTGTCCTTACCCAGTATACATGTGACTCCAGACCCACAGCAATGTGGCTGACTCTTAAATGCCCTCTGAACAAAGGCAATTAGGAATGGTTAATAAATGCTGGCCTAGCCAGCGATGCCACATCCCATTTACAATTTTTTTAAAAATGTTTATGTTGAAATTGTCAAGTTGCCATATGCTGGTTTTAAAAAACTGTAGGTAAATAAATACCTTCGGAGAATTGAATTATTTGGGTCAAAACATTGGCTACAAAATTCCCTTGTGTAGAGGACCTAGCGCTGCTTTCCCCAGGGGTTTGCAGCACTACCAGTGGCTTCCTGTGCACATTGTGTTTGGTGAAGAGAAGGGAGAACGCGGGGGCGCCCCTGCGCACATTGGAAGGTTTTGAATCGATATTAACTTCACTCAGCCCAAACGGTTGAGGCAACACCAGGATCCCTAACTTGGACATTGAAGGCTTAGACAATTTTTCTGCTACAGAATGGACCCTACACGAGCATTATTTAAAGGGCTAGGTACCCAAATTGTTGATGAGTTCCTGGATTTGCGAGAGAATGTTGCTGCACTCTCTTAGAGGAGCAGAGGAATAGGTCATCTGTCCACTCAAAGGTTGCAACAAATATAGAGGGGCAACAGTGCCAGTGCCTTTGGGTCTACAGCAAGACAGGGAGATGGCGCAGAGGCAAGCTCTGCAGCATGCCCTCTGCTAACTTCAAGCCAGACTCCGCCATGCTCCTTGACAGTGACAGGAGGCTGCCTGGTAGGCATAGGTTCTGTCATAGCCAGTCCAAATGATGCTTTGAGCCATCTCCTCTGTAGGGCTCAGGAGATGCAGGTGTCTTTAGAGTCAGAGTCATTATGGCACAGGAGGAGGCATTTTGGCCTGTATAGTCCATGCCAACTCTCTGTCCAGCAATCCAATCAGTCCCATTTCCCTGCTCTAATCTCGTAGCCCTGCAAGTTTATTTCTTTCAAGTACCCATCCAACTTCCTTTTGAAATCATTCATTGCCTCTGCTTCTACGACCTTCATAGACATCGAGTTCTAGGTCATTACCACTCGCTGCATGAAAAAATCCATTCCACACATCTCTCTGGCATCTCTTGCCCAAAACTTTAAATCTGTTTCCCTCAGTCCTAGTACCATCAGCTAATGGGAACAGTTACTCTGTGTATACCTTGTCTAAACTTGTCATAATCTTGTACATCTCTATCAAATTTCCCTCAATCTCCTTTGTTCCAAAGAGAATACCAGCATCTTTAACATAACCTTGTCGCTAAAATCCCTTGTCCCTGGAGCAATTCTGGTAGTCTCTGCACTCTCTCGTGGACCCTCACAGCTTTCCTAAAGGGTGATGCCCAGAACTGTGGCCTACCTAACCAGAACTTCATACAGGTTCAGAATAAACTGTGCTTTGCTAACTGCTCCCTCAATATGTCCGGCCACCTTCAAAGACCTATGCACATGAACCCCCTGATCCCCCTCTTCCTGTACTCTTTTTAGATCTGTGCCATTTAGTCTATATTGTCTCTCCCTATCCCTTTTGACAAAATGCATCACCTCTGGATAGAAATAATTTTATTAGTTTGGCAGATGGCCAGATTTTTAGGTTAGATAGGGGTGATGATCATCAATTTTAGTGAAGAAATGGAAGCCATTTAAATAAATCTACATGGCGGTTACTATATTTGAACCCGTGTATTAAATTCCATTTTCCATTTGTCTGTCTATTCTGCTAGGTTTATCCTGTTGCAGTCAATTGGTTACATTTTCACTGTAAGCCACAATATCAACAAAAAAAGTGTACCTAACACTGAACCTTGGGGAACACCACTACCATCCTCCAGTCTGAATAAAAAACGTTCATTCGCTATTTTTGTCACTGCAAACACTGACCTTCCTATTCCATGTATATCAATTTTGTTAACCATCCACCAGCCTTTTATGTGGCACCTTGTCAAAGACTTTCTTAAATTCCATATAGACAACATCTATTGCTTTCCCCTCACATTCTGTTACTTCATGAAAAAATTCAATTAGCTAAGCAGGGTCTGCCTTTTACAAATCCATGCCAGCTCTCCTTAATTAACTCAAACCTCTTGAAGTACCTGTTGATTTTTTTCCCAGAATATTGTTTCTAAAACCCTTACCCACCAACGATGCTAAACTAACTGGCGTATATTTACAATGACAGTCCTTATATCCTTTCATGAATAAGGGTGTCATGTTTTGCCAATTCTCTAGCACCTCCCCCGTATCTAGGGAAGATTTGATCCACTTCAACTTCCTTTAACAACTTGGGATGCAAGCCACCCAGATCAGGCAATTTATCCGCTTGAAGTATAGCCAGCCTTTCCAGTACATCCTTTATATCAATTTTCATCCATTATCTCCACCGCTACTGATATTTGTCAGCATCCTCTTCCTTAGTAAACACAGGTACAAAATACTCATCGTATTCTAGCCTTGCTCTATGCCTCTAAACATATATCACTCTCGCTATCCCTAATAGGCCCCATCCCACCTCTTGCTGCCTGCTTACTAGTCATATGCCTGTGGAACATTTTTAGGTTCCCTTTTATGCTAACTGTCATTCTATTCTTATATTCTCTTTGCCAGTCATATTTTCCTCTTCACTTTGCCTCTCAACTTATTGCATTGGGCATTGGGTTCTGGCTTGAAGAATTCACCAGACATGCATCATTCACCCTCTTTTCTTTGTTTCATTATATTCACTCTCCCAAATCATCCAAAGGCCCTGGCTTTGCTTTCCTTACCTTTCACCCTAATTGGAATATGCCTCGCCTGTACCTGAAACATCTCCTCCTTAAAGATCAGCCAATGTTCTATTACAGCTTTTACAATTAACCTTTGGCTCTATTTTACCCTGGCTACATCCCCCGTCCCCTGCCTGTTCTGACCAGCTCCCGACAGTTATGTGCTATCTTGTCTTGCGAGAGAGAGGGCAGAATGTCAGTGATTGTGTTGCAGTGTGGCTGAATAGCTGGAGATATGTGGCCTCTATTGAGAGAAGTGGGCATCAGGCTGGCAGCACTGGAACATGTGTGACAGTTAGCTGGAGGATCTGGAGGATAAGTGTGAGTCCTTAGTGCCAGAGATTGGTGCTGGGCTCCACTGGGGACATCTGTAGGATCGCTCATCCACATGCAAATGCATACGTCAGAATAACAAACGCCCTTTTTGCCAAGGTCCACAATTATGTCAACTTCAACAGAGACCGAGCAAGCCAGGATGCCAGAGCACTGGGCTTTGCAGAGATTTCCGGATTCCCACAGATGCAGGGTGCCATCGACTGCACTCACATGGTTATAAAAGCTCCTTGGCAACAAGCACTCCAATACGTAAACATGAAAGGCTACCGCTTGCTCAATGGATAGCTGCTCTGCGACCATGATGGACTGAGCATGCAAGTTTGCGGCAGATATCCAGGAAGCATCCACAGCTGATACATCTCAAGTAGATCGCAGATCCCAGATATCTTCAAGGGACCACACAGGATCCAGGGCTGCCCCCTCAGTGGCAAAGGGTACCCGCAAAGAACATGGTTGATTACACTCGTGTAGCGGCCACAGAATCCTGCAGAGAGAAGGTCCGGCATGCCGCTACCCGAAAGTTGGTGCAGCACACCATAGGTATCTTAAAGATGCAATTCCGATGCTTGGACAGATCTAGCAGAGTACTCCAGTACACTCCTCACGGATATTTGTGGCTTGCTGTGTGCTGCACAACCTGGTGCTGCTAAGGAGGGAGTGCTTACCAGATGTTAACATGAAGTAGCTGCATGCCTCCTCCGGTGAGAACATCAAAGAGGGCATTGTTTTTGAGGAAGCCAAGCATGCAGGGGAAGAGGCCATAGTATGAGCCAGATGAAGCAGGTATGCAATTGAAGCCCTCAGAGCCACTATATTCTGTGAGGAGGACAATAAGTTGCAGTGAATATCCTCTTGGACAAGTGCCCTCCATCATGGGCAAACATGACCACCAGCATTGCGATTCCTTTCATTTCAACCATGCACTTCAATATGAGAGTGAATAGTTACACATCAGGCTCACATTGTCCTGATATTTTGAAAGATAATGAAGCCTTGGGAGCATGTGTCCTTGCTGAGATGAGGAGGGAGTCCCGGCATCAGATGCCAGAAGGTGCTGCCTCTTCAAGTGTCTCTCCAGCATCCCAGTCATAATGGCAGCCTACAAGAGCCAGGAACTGTTACATTATCCTCAGTGGGCTGGTAGCTGTATGCCTTCAATCTGATAAAGCTCCTCAAGGAGATCTATCCCCAGCAATGGGAGAACATAGTCTGTGTTCAGTCTGTGTTCAGATGATGAAACTGATAGGTGATGCTTGGGCCAAGGCAGCTGAAGGCATTCTGCAAGTGATGACTGATGATCAGAGATGACTCAATCCTCTGTGCCACCTTCTTCTCTATCACATTAACAGCCGGCACTCTCAATTATGGATTCTGGCCTGCTTTTATCCTCACCTTACTATGCATGTGGACCACCTGAGGATGACGATGTACAACCACTTACATGCCAGACATTAAATTGCCTCCGCTTTAAGACTCATTGTGCCCTCATTGCCAACCCTGGGCCTTGCAGACTCCAAACTGCTCAGACACCATGAAGCCCTTAAGGTCACAAGTTGTTGCTAGTAAAAGGCACAGTTCAGCTACAGTACATCCTCGCTCCTATCCCTTTGCTCCCCTCAACATTGTCTAAAGCTATGATGTGCGCTTCCAGAGCATGTTCAAAGGCCCTATTGACCATCCCAAAAAAATTATCATTTGCAATTAGCATCACTCGTCTCGGCGATGTTTAGGTAATGGGATGCACCCAACATTGTGATGAAAGCCTTGTGGCTGCAATACAGACAATTACAGATTGAGAAAGGCTCAAGGTTGTTGGTTCAAGCGCCAAGGCAACAATGTGGCTGAGAGGGGCAGAGCTTGGGAACTTGAGGTGGCAAGGTGCTCCCACTTATTGGTGAGTTTAGCAGATGTACACTCGGAAAGTTGGAAACATGGTTGACAGGCAGGAGCACACACAAGCTCGGAGTATGGACTCATTGCATGAAAGCCCTGTCAGATGACAAAGAACACAGAGTTGTATGATATACGATCCTTCTCCATATGTTAGCACATCTCTCACCTTTCAAGAATGCAGACGAGAAAGGAGAACACCTTTGCCTCAATCTTACACAGCCAAGAATAAACATGACATGACCCTGAAAAGCATGTCAGCAAGGTTCCTTCCAGAAGCACGTTTAACATTAAGGTCGAGGCATCACCGATGTTGAGAATGATCTGAAAAGGGGGCACACACTTTGGTGATAAGGATGTACACTACACAGACAAGAGGCCCATGATAGCGACATCCGCAAAAAGTGGGGCCATGGTATCACATCTGATTGACAGCAACACAGTTCATCATTAAAAAAAGGCATACACAAGAGGAAATGTGAAATGGGTGCAATTCTAATTACATTTGTGATCATTATATAATTGTTGTGAACACCCGTGCCACCGTTGTGCTCCTAAATTTTCTTGATCCTCCTAACCATACTGCTACATCTGGATGCTTTCCCAACATCCACAGTGGAGGTGGAGGCAGCCTGCTGACTGCTACGCCCTGTTGTCTGTGATGAAATTGGCGGGCGTCCTCTGGAGGGCTGAGACTTGGAGCGCCCCGGCCTGCTTTGCGTGGCCAGCTGTGAGGCAGGTGCACCCTCCTCGGCCCGTGGAGCCGGAGGTGATGGGGGTCACAGGAAGACAGGATTGGGATCAGCGGGTCAGTCCCGGAGTCACCTGGATGGATGACCCTGAGGTGTCCAGCTGCTGTTGCTCCTCCCTATGGGTGCCCAAGAGCCCCTGGCTGACTACTTGAGGAGAAAGGACAGTTGGAGTGAAATCAAGGCTCCCCTTTTCCCTTTCACATAGCCGCTCATGGGTGCAACCAATGGCTAAAGCGATGGAGTGCTGCTCCTGCAACAGTGCAAAACCAGTGTATGGACCAAGGTCTCCATGGTGACAGCCATCCTAACAGTTGCCCTCAGTGTGTTGGCATGCTGGCGCTATCAGCTCAGGCTGAACACAGATAGACTCCTTCATCATCCATTGCAATCTGAGAAATGCAGCTGCCATCCCTTCCTGATGTTGCCGTGATTGTTGCTGCAGCTCCACCAACTGATTTAGAACCAAGTCCGGGGGCTCGTCATCCGACACTGCAGAATCGTGGCCTCCAGGAGCGCTCCGAGTGCCGGCAACCTCCGGTGTCGCTGCCTCTGCCTGCTGCAGACCAAATTGTGCGTTGTGCTCGCCAGATTGTGACCCTGAGAACTGAGTACCACCGAGGTCTGTGACTCTGTGACAGGCTTTCAACGGTACTGTCCTCAGGTTCCTCATCTGAGGCATTGTCAGGGCTCAAGCTAATGGCCTGGCTGGTTGAGGGCTTGGCAGCTTTGCAGAGGTGCCTATGAACGCAAGTAGAGATAGTGCATGGCAGGCAACTCTAAAACAGGACAATGCACTTGCAGTATCATCATTTCAGGGACGACATCACCGTTGCCACAGGCATGGTCCACACTCTTTCCGACCAGCCCGATGGCTCTGTTCTCAAAGACAATGGGGACTTTGAGTTCTGGCGTTCCACCCACCTAGTCTGGGGCCTCTCCCTGTGATTGTTTGCGAGCTTGTCCTGCATAAAGACAGATGGAGAGAGTGAGCAGGATGCATGTTAGGGCAGTAGATAAGGATGCTTGCTATGTGTGGGCAGTGAGTGGAACGATGGATGAGATGAGGACATATGAACATACGAAACAGGAGCAGAAGTAGGCCAATTGGCCCCTCAAGCCCGCTCTGCCATTCAATAAGATCATGGCTGATCTCTTTGTGTTTCGAGTTCCAAATTCCCATCTACCCTGACAACCTTTGATTCCCTTGCCTAACAAGAATCTATCCATCTCTGCCTTCAAAATATTCGCTGCCTTCTAAGGCAGAGAGTTCCAAAGCCGCACAACCCTCTGAGAGAAAAAATTTCTCTGCATCTCTGTCCTATAAGGCTGACCCCTAATTTTAAAATAGTGCCCCCTAGTTCTGGACTCACCCACAATCAGAAACATCCTTTCCATGTCCACATTGACAAGACCGTTCAGGATCTTATATACTTCAATCAACTCACGCCTCACTCTTCTAAACTCCAGTGGGAACAAGCCCAGTCTGTCCAACCTTTCCTCAGAAGACAACCTGCTCATTCCAGGTATTAATCTTGTAAACCTCCTCTGAACTACCTTCAACGCATTTATGTCCTTCCTTAAATAAGGAGCCCAACACTGCACCCACTATTTGAGATGTGGTCTCACCAATGCCCTGTATAACTGAAGCATAACATCCCTACTTTTATTCAATTCCTCTCTTAATAAAGAATAGCATTCCATTAGCCTTCTTGATTACATGCTGTACCTGCATATTAACTTTTTGTAGCTCAGGCACGAGAACACCTAGATCCCTCTGCACCTTCGAATTCTGCAGTCGTTCTCCATCTAAGTAATGCCCCGCTTTTTTATTCTTCCTGCCTAAGTGAACAACTTCACATCTGCCACATTTTTGCCCACTCACTCAATTTATCTATATCTGTCTGCAAACTCCTTATGTCTTCTTCATAACACACTTTTCTACCTATATTTGTGTTGTCGGCAAATTTAGCTACCATGCCTTTGCTCCCCTCATCTAAGTCATTGATGTAAATTGTAAAAAGTTGAGGCCCTAGCACAGACCCCTGCGGGACTCCATTCGTCACATCTTGTCAATCAGACAAAGGCCCATTTATGCATACTCTCTGTTTTCTGCCAGCTAGCCAATCTTCTATTCAAGCTAATATGTTACCTCCTACACTGTGAGTTTTTACTTTCTAAAATAACCTTTGATGTGGTACCTTTTCAAATACTTTCTGGAAATCCAAGTACAGTACGTCTAAAGGCTCCTCTCTATCCACCACACATGTTACTCCTTTAGATAACTCTAATAAATTAGTTAAATATGGTTTCCCTTTCATAAAGCCATGTTGACTCTTCCAATTACCTCACTTTTCTAAGTGCCCAGCTATAACCTCTTTACTGATCGACTGTAACACCTTCCCCACGACAGACGTCAAGCTAACTGGCCTATAGTTTCCCGTTTTCTGCCTCCCTTACATCTTGAATAGAGAGGCTATATTTGCTACTTTCCAATCTAATGGAACCTATCCAGAATCTCGGGAATTTTGGAAAATTAACACCAACACATCTTCTACCTCACTAGCCACTTCTTTTAAGACCTGAGGATGAAGTCTATCTGGACCCAGAGACTTGTCAGCCCACAGCTCCATCAGTTTGCTCAGTACTGCTTCCCCAATGATTGTAATTTCACCAAGTTCCTCTCTTCCCTCCACCTCCCTATTTACAGCTATTACTGGAATGTTTTTTATATCCTCTATAGTGAAGGACACAAGCTCCAGAGGAGATGAGCCTAGATGGAGATGTGAAGGTGTGTGGTGTGTGAGCGGTGATGTCCCTTGAGCTGACAGTGCGTGGGATCCCTGTGAATGTCTGATGGACTTGAGTGTGTGTGGATTGAGAGTGAGCTGATGGTTGACTTATGGAACGGATGAGATTATTCATCCTCTTTCTCACTGGGTGGCTGACCTCCTTTGTGCAGCATTAGCACCCCTGCCACCACCTCCCAAGCCAGAGTGGTGAGGTTGGTGGACCTCCTGTGGCCATCACGGGGATAGAGGACATTGCGGCGGGCCACCACAGTGTCCAGCAGGTGCCCCATGGAGGCATCACTAAACTTGAGGGCTGCCATCTTCTTGGCTTTCGGGGCTATGTCTTCAGCATGCATTGAGAATGCTGTGCACGGGTGCTGTTTAAATATGGCGCCCAGAGTAAGGAAGTGGTGAGCTCACAGTCTGGTGGGCAAATCAGTGGCCGCCTTACCACGATCTGAGTGTTTCCCATGTGTACATAATTAATGAGGCAGGAAGCAGATGTTAAGGCGCAAAATCCTGCCATGGTGGCTGGCGCTGAGAAACGCTGTTTTCACGCCCACCGACATACCTAGTGCATGGTGGAGAAAATCCCACCCATGATTCCTGAATAATGCCAGTGGGCTTGTTACAATAATAAGGTTTAGAAGGTCATTTTAATTTGGAACTGTAGCTTTAAACTTAGGATAAATGAAGGGGGTCATGTGACCAGTCTGTCTGGCAGTAAAACTGGGTGGTTGGAGAAAGCTTAGATTGTTTTACTGAGAAGAAGGTGCAAGGTATTTACTCTTGGAGACCAATGGCAACAGTCTCTGAGTTTACAATGAGTAGACCCTGAGTCTCCCAAAGTCCCAGAAAGGAATTGTAACTATCAAGTTGTAAACAGTTGGGCTATAAACTATCCATTTACTTCTAAGGTGAAAAGGAGATGTGGTTAAGGATAGCTAATTAGCATTTTTATCTGGATGCAAGGTTGATGTGTTGCACATTGCCATGGGGAACAGGGCAGACAAAGCCAGGTCTCGTTGCGCATTCCCCTCTCTCAATTTAAAGCCATTCAGATTTGTCTTCCTGTTTTTGCTACCAAAGTGGATAACCTCAATTTATCCACATTACACTGCATCTGCCATGCATTTGCCCACTGACTCAGCTTGTCAAAATCACACTGAAGCATCTCTGCATCCTCCTCACAGCTCACCCTCCCACCCAGCTTTGTGTCATCTGCAAATTTGGAGATATAACATTTAGTTCCCTCATCTAAATCATTAATATATAATGCGAATAGCCGGGGACCCAGTACCGATCCCAGCGGTACCTCACTAATCACAGCCTGCCATTCGGAAAAAGACCCGTTTATTCCTACTCTTTTTTTCCTGTCTGCCAACCAGTTTTCTATCCATCTCAATACACTACCCCCAATCCCATGCGCTTTAATTTTACACGCTAATCTCTTATGTGGGATTTTGTTGAAAGCCTTCTGAAAGTCCAAATAAACCACATCCACTGGCTCCCCCTCATCAACTCTACTAGTTACATCCCCGAAAAATTCCCATTAGATTTGTCAAGCATGTTTTCTCTTTTGTAAATCCATGCTGACTCTGTCCGATTCTGCCACTGTTTTCCAAGTGCTCAGCTATTAAATCTTTTATAATGGACTCTAGAATTTTCTCCACTACCAACGTCAGGCTGACTGGTCTATAATTCCCTGTTTTCTCTCTACCTCCCTTTTTAAATAGTGGGATTATACTAGCTACCCTCCAATCTGTAGGAACTGTTCCAGAATCTATAGAATCTCGGAAGATGACCACCAATGCATCCATTATATCTAGGGCCACTTCCTTAAGTACCCTGGGATGTAGATTATCAGGCCCTGGGGATTTATCGGCCTTCAAATCCATCAATTTCCCCGACACCCTTTCCTTACTAATACTGATTTCTTTCGTTCCTCCCTCTCACTAAATCTGTGTTCCCCAACATTTCTGGTATGTTATTTGTGTCCTCCTTTGTGAAGGCAGAACCAAAGTATGTATTTAGTTGGTCAGCCATTTCTTTGTTCCCCATTATAAATTACCCTGTTTCTGACTGTAAGGGACCTACATTTGTCTTCACCAATCTTTTTCTCTTCACATACCTATAGAAACTTTTACAGTCAGTTTTTATGTTCCCCACAAGCTTACTCTTATACTCTATTTTCGCCTTCTTAATCAATCCCTTGGTCCTCCTTTGCTGAATTCTAAACTGCTCCTAAACCTCAGGTCTGTTTCTGGCCAATTTGTATGACTCTTCCATGGATCTAATACTATCTCTAATTTCCCTTGTAAGCCATGGTTTGGCCACCTTTCCTGTTTTATTTTTGCGCCAGACAGGAATAAACAATTGTTGCAGTTCACCCATGTGCTCTTTGAATGTTTGCCATTGCCTATCCATCGTCATCCCTTTAAGAAATGTTTCCCAATCCAGCATAGCCAACTCGCGCCTCATACCATCGTAGTTTCCTTTATTAAGATTCAGGACCCTAGTCTCAGAATCAACTACGTCACTCTCCCTCTTGATGAAGAATTCTATCATAATATGTTCGCTCATCCCCAAGGGGCCTCGCACAACTAGATTGCCAATTATTCCTTTCTCATTACACAATACCCAGTCTAGGATGGCCTGTTCTCTAGTTGGTTCCTCAACGTATTGGTCCAGAAAAACATCCCGCATACACTCCAGGAATTCCTCCTCTATGGTATTGTTACTAATTTGACTTGCCCAATCTATATGCAGATTAAAGTCACCCATAATTACAGATGTTCCTTTATTGCATGCGTCTCTAATTTCCTGTTTAATGTCATTCCCAACATTGTCACTACAGTTTGGGGGTCTAATTACAATCCCCACTAACGTTTTTTGCCCCTTAGTGTTTCTCAGCTCTACCCATACAGATTCCACATCATCAGAACTAATATCTTTCCTCACTATTGCGTTAATTTCCTCTATAGCCAGCAATGCAACTCCACAGCCTTTTCCTTTTTGTCTGTCCTTCCTAAATACTGAATAACCCCTGGATGTTCAGTTCCAATCCCAGGTCACCCTGCAGCCATGTCTTTGTAATCCCGACTATATCATACCTGTTTACATCTATTTGCGAGGTTAATTCATCCACTTTATTGAATGCTCCTCGTGTTAAGGCACAAAGCCTTAAAGCTTATCTTTTTAACATTACTTGTCCCGTTCCCACTATTTTTCACTGAGGCCCTGTTTGATTCTTGCCCTTGATTTCTCTGCCTATCACTTTTCTTATTCCCCTTTCTTATTTTCCCTTTTTGTTCTTGTCCTTGATTCCCCCTCCTCTGACTCTTTGCATAGGTTCTCATCCCCCTGCCATTTTAGTTTAAACCCTCCCCAAACACTCTAGCAAATATTCCCCATAGGACATCAGTCCCGGTCCTGCCTAGGTGTAACCCCATCCAGTTTGTACTGGTCCCACCTCCCCCAGAGCCAGTCCCAATGTCCCAGGAATCTGAAACCCTCCCCCTCACACCATCTCTTCAGCCTCGTAGTCATCTGATATATTTTGCTATTTCTACTCTGACTAGCACGTGGCACTGGTAGTAATCCTGAGATCACTGCCTTTGAGGTCCTACTTTTCAACTTACTTCCTAACTCCCAATATTCTGCTTTTAGGACCTCATCCTTTTTTTTACCTAAGTCGTTTGTACCAGTTTGTACCACGATCACTAGCTGTTCACCCTCCCCCTTCAGAATCTCCTGTAGCCGCTCTAAAACATGCTTGATTCTAGCACCAGGGAGGCAACATACCATCCTAGAGTCTCATTTGCGGCCACAGAAACACCTATGTATTCCCCTTACAATTGAATCCCCTATAACTATTGCATTCCCACACTTTTTACTCCTCCCCTGTGCAGCAGAGCCAACCATAGTGCAATGAATTTGGCTGTTGCTGCTTTCCCCTGAATGTCCTCATACACCAATCACTGAAGGTAAGCATGCAGGTGCAGTAGGCAGTAAAGAAAGCAAACAGTGTGTTGACCTTCATAGCGAGAGGATTCAAGTACAGGGGCAGGGATGTCATGCTGCAAATGTACAAAGCCTTGGTGAGACTACACCTGGAATATTGTGTGCAGTTTTGGTCTCCTTATCTGAAGGATGTTCTTGCTATAGAGGAAATGCAGCGAAGGTTTACCAGACTGATTCCTGGGATGGCGGGACTGACATATGAGGAGAAATCGAGTTGGTTAGGATTATATTTGCTGGAGTTCAGAAGAATGAGAGAGGATCTCATAGAAACCTAAAAAAATTCTAACAGGACTAGACAGGATAGATGTAGGAAAGATGTTCCTGATGGTGGGGGAGGCCAGAGCCAGAGATCACAGTCTGAGGATACATTGTAGACTATTTAGGACTGAAATGAGGAGAAATTTATTCACCCAGAGAGTGGTGAGTCTGTGGAATTCACTACCACAGAAAGAAGTTGAGGCCAAAACATTGTATGTTTTCAAGAAGGAGTTGGATATAGCTCTTGGGACGAAAGGATCAAAGGATATGGGGAGAAAGCGGGAGCAGGCTATTGAGTTGGATGATCAGCCATGATCATGATGAATGGTGGAGCAGGCCCAAAGGGCCTACTCCTGCTCCTATTTTCTGTTTCTATGTTTTTAGATCAAATTACAGGTTTCCCTGTGGAGCTTACGGATAGGAGTTTCTAGAGAGAAAAGGCTGCTTGTCTTTGAAAGTTACCATTGCCAGATGCAGGAGGGAAACAGTTTCTAGGTGAAGGGACATGTCCTGCAGCCATCTAGGATTCTGGGAGATTCATCCTGCCATGGTCAGGTGAAGAATAATCACTGGAGCAGGCTTTGTTGCTGGTGGCAGATATAAAGAACTCTGAGAACTGAGGAAAGCACCTGGAGATGGTCACTCAAAGTTATTACTCTGAGAACTATGGATATGGGAATCCCATGGAAGGTAGGAGCAACAGTGGACTATTTGCTATAAGGACTGTAATTTTGTGGAGAGTGCAATGTGTAATAAGTATAAAAGGGGAATATCTCTATCTGTGGTTTAAAGTATAAGCTGCCTGCAAAAATAAAAGTCTTTTTGTTAAAAGTGCTTTTAGTCATTTGTTGCAGCAAAAGCTTTAAAATGTGAAATCTTATTGTGTCATTCTTTCAGCTATCATGTGGAAATTCAAATCTGTTTTTAGAAGTTATAGGTCTCTGCGGGGATCGTAAGACTCCCCTACTGAGTGCAGAGACAACCACAGTGTTAAGAAGACAGCAGACCTGGATCTGCTTTACTAGATGCTAGAATCATGCAGATGAGGTAGGTACACCAAATTTGCATGCTGCCCACCTCCATTTGAACACATACAAGCAGGTCGCGAATTGTTTTCCCTGAACCTAGAAGTCAGGTTAACACAACTTCTAGCCCTAAATGTTTATAAGCTAGTTCCAGTATAATAGAGGTTCATTTATTTGTTGCAGGACTGATATATTGTAGTCTATTTTGTGGGAATATATTTTATATTATCTCATCTCATTAGTTTAATATTGCAACTCTGAACTTGAGTATGGAAGGTACTTGGTCCACTAATTATACCTTTCCAACAAGATGTGTACAACATGTACCATCATGGACTTCTGCAAGGAAATTTCCTGAGGCACGTAATTAAGTGCAAGCAATAAATTTAACACTGAAGGGGCCAATTTTAACTGTGCAAATGGATGAGATTTGACTGAATTAAAATCCCTCCCAAGATTTGAAGCCTATGGATTTGGCAGTCACCACAGGATCCATTTTAAAAATAGAACTTTTACATGGTGTTCCGATTAGCCCTAACTTACATTTTTTTGTCTTTTGAATACTTTCCTTTAGAATGAATGAATGAATGACTGATGATGGCATCTTTGGTTTAATAACTGACTGAGGCTGCCAATGTCAGAAAGTTAAATTAATGTTAAGAGAATGCAAAGGGGCCTTTAGTATTGACTGAATGTTGATTTTGCTTTCTCAGATTGATATCTTTTCAAGCCAGTATCTTTTTTAACACTGTTATTCCAATTTTCACCATCTCATCATTATATTAAGCAGACTGCTCTATTCATTAACCCCTAACATTCCCTCAAGACACAAATTACTTCATTAAAGGTTTATGCATGCAGAGGCCAGGAGGCCACAAATGTTCTTTTTCTACTTTAAAAATAGTTCATTTCTCATTCTGACCACTCATGAACATTATGAAAATCTGTCAAACTCCAATAATTTCAAAATATAGTTCAAGATAAAATTGCTTCTGAGAATTTTACCATGCGGATTTTCTGTGTGATTTTCCTATTTTTCCTTTACCTTTTCTGATACTTTTTCCAAGTGCCATGAATACCTGGAGTCTGAGATACAGACAACCGCAAAACGTGAGATAGTTGGGATGAAAGGATTGCCCAACCAAGGCCTCCAAGTTTTGAAATTGACCCTGAAATACTGCTTTACTGGGTTTAAATTGGTCTGCCGATTTTGAGGGCATCTTTGGATAATAAACAAATAAGTCGCTGATACTTGAGGGAAGGAACAATTCTTGAAACCATTATACTGCTCTTTCACTTGCTACGACAATAGAATATTGGTTGTTAACCACTGGAATCATGCTCCCACCAATACCACCATTGATTCCTCAGTTGCTCCAGCTGGCTGAAGGTAGTAGGCTCTTCAATGCATGTAAATGATGGCAGTGAGGCTGGGCCCAGAAGCTCACAGGATTTCTCCCTTCCCATGCTACCACCACCAACTCAAGTGACTACCAGGAAGAGAGAGCAGTAGGATTGGAAGAATAATAAAAGCCTTATGCACATAAAATACAATTTACAGGACCTGAAATAATTTAACTCTAATTTTTGGGGCTCTTCTGCACCCTTTAAAACATGCTCCAATTATTTTAGTGATGCAGCATGTGATCAGGAGTGGTGGATTTCCTCTTGCTGGTGGTGAGGAGATGGGGCAAGGAGGTGGTCCCATTGAGAATCTAACCTGCACTGGCAAACATATCTAATCCAGGAATGGGTTGGGATCAGTAAGAGGTCAGCTCAATGAGTGGAAAACCTGCTCAAATCCTCCTTTGGCAGTGAACCCCACCTGGAAGAAAATCTAGGATTCTTTCTGCCTGTATGCAAAGTCACAAAAGACTAATTGAGTTACAAAACATTGTTTGTTAACAAGAAATGTTTCCATCCTCATGGAATGGTGGATTTTTGGTGTGTGTTATTGGAGATCTGCTGATAGATATGTTATTCTTACCACCAAAGCAAAATAAATTCAATTAATTAGGTTACTTACCATCATTCACAGCATTACTCAACAAGAAGATATTATCAGGAGCAAAACCTAGCTCTACCATTACTCTACATTGATCTGTTGTTTCTGGGAAATCATCCAGCACCCAACCCCCAGCCATGGGATGATCAGGGTTTTTCACTTTTTGTTCTTCACCAAACTGCAAAACAAGCAAATCGTAAACAATTGTAGTGTATGTCAGTTCCATTGCTATTGCTGCAATTGCCAGCCATGGTTCAGTGGTAACACTCTCAAATCTGAATCAGAAGATTTTGAGTTCAGGTCCTACTCCAAGAACTTGAGCACAAAATCCAGGTCAACATTCCAGTGCAGTACTGGGTGGGTGCTGCGCTGTCAGAGGTATCATTTTTGCTAGCAAGAACAGTACAAAACCAGCTTAATTTAAAAATAAAACTTAGTAATTTTGAGGAGACATACAGAATGAGACACAAAGGTGGAGCAGCTTCAAGGCAGATGTCAGTGAAAAATTAACCTCTTGGTTTCCTGAGATTTGAGTTGCACTTCTAAGGTCATAAACATCTCCATCTGCAAAAACTGTTGTTTTAGTTTTAATAAAACCAATTACTTAGAAAAGTTTCTACCCCTGGTTGGCCTTTAGCTCTGAGTAATCTAATGTAACAAAGAGGGGGTTAAAAAACCCTATAATATGAAAAATTCCAAACAATTTGTTCTGGAATGGAAACCATGTGGTCCTGGATATTTATCACACTTTAATGCCATTATTTTCTTTTTATTGTTATTTGCTTACATTAATTTTGGCAAGTTTCCGATTCAATATTAGTTTTATTGGGATGTCCGGCACGCTGTCCTCTGCCTTTACTTGACCCAAAGTAATTTTTCAACATATCTGCCATTTTCTTATTTTCATTGCCAATATCACTGTTAACAGTTTCTCACGGACCCACAATGCTCCTGCCCATCCTCTTTTTCCTAATGTTATGCAAACTTTATGTGTTGGTTTTTATATCCCTTCAAATTTCTTTCCGATCCCTTTTTGTAGTTCTTACTAGCTGTTTTGTTACCCTTGCTGACCTTTCTATCTCTCCTGTTCAATTTTTGTTAGTGTTGAAGAGAGCCATGTTACCAAAGCTTTTCGTCTTGCACTCATCAGGACAAATGTAAGAATGCCAAGTTACAATTTAAACCATGGAAGTCAATTCCAGTTGGCATAGGCATTGCCAATATTACAATCAGGTAAAGATGGGTAGAACGGCTCCCATCTTTTCACATTACTTGTTTGACTGCAACAGGATTTCTTTTAAGGATATACTTGCCAATTCAGCGAGGGCTTAACTGTTTATGTGCTGTGACTGTACACATTTCCTTATAGGTTTTTAAAAATAAATGAGAAAAATATCTTTTGTACTTAACCCAGTCTAAGAAAACAAATAAAAATGTTCCAACTTTTCTCTCTCACACACACACACACACACACACACAGACACAGACACAGACACAGACACAGACACACACACACACACACACACACACGCACACACACACACACGCGAGTGGGAAGATGGATGAGCCTTCCCTTTAAAGTCCAATAAAAGTTAAAGATATATGGATCTTGCAGACCAATGATTTGGATGATTTTGGGCTGAGCTCAATGGTCCTTCTGGATTCAGTGCTAAGACAATTTAAATAAGTTGATGGACGATTTTTATCTGTTCTTATAGAGTCTGCAGTTGCAGGGTTGATACTTAAAAACACTGCCTGTGGCATACGGCTGGTCGAACAGCGACAGTGCTTAAATTTGCAGACTAGTTTTACAGCCTACATACCTGGAATTGCACCAGTACTGAAATTCATACATGGCAGTGCTGAATTGTGTGGTAGGCAGAAAAATTTTTGGATTGATGACAGCATCCTGTTAGTGGAAAATACCACTTGTATAGCAACTGCATAGTAGTAACGTGAAACAGCTTGCTTAAACTGTTGTTCAAATTTCTGAGATACCTTGCCTTTCCAAGGTAATTTGAGATAGACCAGGCACTTTTCAAGTCCGAAAGTGGCGGCCTTTGGTCCATTTGCAAGTTTGCACTATGCATTGTTCCACAAGATAGCTTTGATGCGTTCTATTTCTGTGTCGAGCTTACAAGATGAGCAAATGGCTAAGGCCCTATTTACAAGATTGCTGATAAGGCCAATCTTATAGCATATGGAGCTATATGAATCCCAGTATGTATACTGACTGATGAAGATAAGCTTGTAGTGGACAGTAATGGAGAACCCATTAGCAGATTTCTCAACTGGCACAAAAAAGAAAAGGGAATGTGTTAGCCTCCTCCATCTCAAAAGTGAGTTAAATTGCTGGATGGAGTGCATTAAGATCCTTGCAGATTTAAAAATTGTAAATGTATCATCTACGTATCTGAAATAAGCTTGGAGTAGGAGTTCAGTTTTAACGACACCATGTATTCCCAAATAGATGGTGTAGCCATGAGATCCCCACCAGGTGCAGTGCTCACTAATAGTTTTGTCGGTTTCCACAAGAAACACGCTTTTAATGAAATGAGCCCTAACCTCTTTGTTTGGGAAGCCTATTGTTCCCTGTTACTTTTTTCATGGCAACACCTCAGCCAATCAGTCGACTTGCCAACCAATCAACACCTGTGTCTCCTGTAGTATAAATTGTTGTGATCATTTGAACTGTGGCATTCATATGTTTGTCCTGATGAATGCAAGAGGAATAGTTTCAGCAATATGTCTCTCTGTTCACTGATATTCAAGTTCTGTACCACCAATGGAAAAAAATTTTCATGCATCTTTGCATGCTTTTTCTTTTAGTTATCTGTTGTCCCTTACCTCCTTAGTTGTCCATGACTGTATTTTTATTGACAAATACAGCTCCTACGCCTACATTAAACTCATTTTTGAACAACTGCCACAGAACTTCCATCATCTGACCCACTGTCAGATCTGTTCTGTTGTCAGCCTTACCTAAATCTTGGATTTTAGTAGTTGTTTCTTATTGCTCCCTTCCAAATACTACAAACTTGATCATATTGTAATCATTATTGGATACATGTTCACAGACTGCTGCTAAATCAAACTGGCTCATGTCATGCTCCTTGCTGGTTCTAGGAAGTATTCTAAACATATTCAAGAAATTCACTATGAGCGGAATCGTCCCAGATTTGCACTAAGTGCGGTAACAGGCAGTAAAACAACATTTTACCCGCCAGCCGCGGTGGTGTGTTTTCACGCCATATCGTCCCAAACCCGCCACATTGCTTATGCATTCCCGGGAAACATGCCATTTCCATGGCGAGCAGGCACTCATCCACCCATCGCCATCAGCTCACTGCTTCCTCATGCCAGACATTTAAAGCACAGCCGCACTCAGTGCTTCCAGCCCAGGCTTGCAACAAAGAAGACATGGCCCTGAAAGGCAAGAAGACTGCAGCCCTCGAGCACCTTTTGGATGCCGTGGTGGTCCGCTGTGATGTCCTCTACCCTTGCTCTGGCCGCAGGAGGGACAGCTACATTATCACTTTAGCTTGGTAGGCAATGGCAGTGGCGGTCAATGCCAATGCCGCACAGAAGGGGGTGGCTATCGAATGCAGATGAGGTTGAGTGAACTTCTCCTTGCAGCCTGGGAATGGCAACTATCTCATCACTCTAAACTCACACACTCAAGCCCATCAACATTCGCTGGCATCTCACGGGACATCACCACTCAATTCTCACACACCTACCATCATCTAGTAGGTCCATCTGGCCTCAATTCCTCTGGAGACTGCCTCCTCAGCCCTCACCATCTTGAGGCCACTTGCACAGATCAACATTTGCCCCCACACACACCCTGGGATACCCTCCTTCCCAGTACAGCTCTCGTCCTGCAGCCTCTCTCCCTGCTTGAGGCCACTTCTCCCCCTTCCTCAAGCAAGACCTTGCTCTGCAGCCATTGAAAAGCCATCCACATACGGCTGATCTGGTAGGTAGAGACCTACCTGTGAGTCCTCCTAAAAGTGATGTAATGCTGTCTTTGAAGCCTGGCGCTGATGACGAGTGCTGACCAAAGCAAGTAAGGCAACCAACCCTTGAAGTCCCGAGCGAAGTGCAGCCTTCCAGGTGCACGTCGTTTATGCGCTGTTATGAAACTCATTGGCATGTTTTCCTGCCAACACAGGCGGACTGTCCAGCATGGGGGTGAGGGGTGGGGGGGGGGGGGCGGGAAACGAGTCCAGCAGGCTGGCCATATAATTATATGCTGATGTATGACAATGAAGTTCCCGACATCCGATGGCAGGGAACGCAGCTCGCCATTGGCGGGCTGAGCGGACGATTGCAAATTGCTTTCACGCCGTCGTGAAACTGATCACTCCATGTTGGCCTCTCATGCCACTGAACACGCCTGATGCCGGCAGGCATGGAAAATCTCGGCCTACCTTTCTGTCATGAGCTAGTCTGCGTGTCCCTATCTATTGTTAGGAAATAGAGATAGGGTAAGTAAGTTATATTTGTATTTGTTGGTGTTAGGAATGAGTTTTAGCTTTAAGTTAAGTTTGATTTGTATTTGTGTTAAGAAAAGGAGAAGTTGAGTTTTAGTTTTACTTCAAAAGATGCCTGCATTTTAATTAGGGTTTACCACTCTTAAAGGGAAAACAAGGTAGAAAAAAATCACTGCTGTTGCCTTGCAACAAGAGGCTTCACAGAAACAGAAAAGTAATTTCAGTTCAGTTTGGTTGCAAGTGGTCAGTGGGTTCCAAGGTTGAAAGGATTTGCCAGCAGAAGCAGCATAAGAGAGGGACAGAAAGCAAGTCCCAAATTAAAGTTGGAAGTGATGGCCAACAGAAGCAGGACAGGAGAGGGAACTGCAGAGGAAGCAGGTTTCCTCAAAGAACAGAAGAAGAAGAAAGTTCCCAAAACCAGGGAGTGGAACAGGAAAGGTCCCAAGAGGGCAATCTAGTCAAAGGATAAGGACAGGAATCTGGAAAAGGCCCTAAGTGAAGTTAAGAGCGAGGAGCAGAGAAAGACTCCAACTTAAAGGGAAAAAGCCGCAGGACACAGATTTAAAGCAATATAGGCTTGCGAGCAGCTGGAAGATCTAAGTGGGCAACTGTAACTCTTTACCAAGAGCATGTGAAGCAGTGGTGTTCTGTCAGCACAGCTGAGTCAGTGATAGAGAATGCATGGAAGAAACCTTGAATGCGCGTGGCAATCCAGGTAAAAGGAACATCGGAAGCAGAGTTCAAAACCCTTGAGATTGGCCCTTGTGGAAGACATCTGAGAGAAAGCATTGGTTTCGGAGAATATTCCAAAGCGGGTCCTTAGAGAGTGGAGATTGGAAACGCTCGTGTGAAAGACGGAGTTCAGTGAGACTGGCTGGCTCATGATGTGACGAACATCTGGGAGGGAGTTGAAGAGAAATCCATAGCATCTGTTTGGGGTGGCATCTGTCACTTGGTCGCGGAGTGTGTGTGCCTGACCACAGGTCGCCTATTGGTTTACATGGACTGTGTACTTACTGTGAACACTAGAGTATAAGATAGCTTTTGTGACTTGTGTTATCCTTACAAATTTGTATATATCTGTAAAAGTATAGTTGTGGGTGAAGGAGTAGTGCTTTATAGTTTCCTGTTTAACAAATGTTTTATTCTTTTGTTAAAAGTTCACCAGCTAACTCCTGCGACTCTGTTGAGTAGCCACTCCCCACGTATCTAAACAAAAAATAAAAGTTAGGATCTATCAAGCTGGGTTCCACCTTGAGATCAAGCTTGTCCAATAGTAACATCAGCTGGGATCATAATGAAGTGGGGGCTCGTCCTGGATTATCGTTATAAGGTGGGATTTCTTATGGCATTGGAAATCCTTGAGCATTGGTGGGATTTGTGAATCCTTAAAAATGAGTACATGGAGGTACTAAGGTACTGGGCATAGGAATTGAAGTTGCTGTGATGTATATGATACGGGTTGGAATTCAAAATTGCTTTGGTGGTTGCAAAGACTTTTCTACAGATGGAAGATGTAACCCTGACTAGTTTACAGAAATTAACCAAGAGTAAGTTAGTGGAATTGGTGGACTAGCTGGAGTTAGAATTACCCATAGGGGCAAGGAAAGCAGGCATAGTTGAGATAATAGTGCAACATTTGAAATTGGAAGGGACATCAGAGAGACCATGTTCTCTGGGGCATGAGTCAATTGAATTGGCTAAAGTTCAGTTGCAAATGAAAAGACTTGAATTGGAGACGAAAGAAAAACAAAGAGAATTGGATTAAAAAGGCTAGAACCAAAATAAAAAGAAAAGGAAAGAGAGAAGGAAAAAGAGAGAGTATTTCAAATAGAAATGGAAATGTGAAAACTCAACCTCCAGAGAGGGAGAGAGAAGGAGTGAGAAAAGGAATACCAGGCTAAAAGGCTGGGCTTTAGAACAGAGGCATCAGATGCTAAAGAAGGTTCTCTTGGTGAAAATATTCTCCAACCCAAAGCCTAGTGGGGAGATATTTTAAGTATGTGCAAGTCCTCCCAAATTTTGAGGAAAGGGATGTAGAGGCATCCTTTATTTCAGTTGAAAAGGTAGCTAAGCAGATGAAGTGGCCAAAAGAAATTTGGACATTCCTCTTATAGAGTAGGTTGGTGGGTAAAGCCCATGAGGTTTATGCATCACTGTCAGAAGAAGTTTCTGTGGATCATGATGCAGTATAAAAGGTGAGTGCATGTGAGTTGGTTTCCGAGGCATAAGGCAGAAATTTCGTAACATAAGGCAATGGCCTGGGCAGACCTATATTGAGATTGTGAAGGTAAAGCAAAGTAATTTTGACTGTTGGATATGGGCACTCAAGGAAGAGACAATGTACGAAGCACTTAGGGAAATAATTCTCTTGGAAAAATTTAAAGATTCACTTCCTCCAGTAGTTAGAACCCATGTTGAAGAACAGAGGATTAAAACAGCTGGACTGGCAGCGGAGATGACTGATGATTGTGAACTGGTCCATAGATCCAAATCCTTTTTCTGTCATCTTCACAAACCCAAGAAGGATAGAAGGTGGGATGGTGAAAGGAAGATGAGTAGCCAGGGGAGAGAAGGGACAGTTGGGAATCCTCAGGAAATGTATCCTCAGACCAGAAAGAAAGGTGCTGAGAGTGGAAGTGACAATCGAATGCCTAAGCGTCTCCATTGTAACAAGGTGGGACATGCTGGAAACTAAATGGTAGACCTATCTGCAATAGCTGGAACGTGTAAGCAATCCTCAGAAAAGGAAATGGTTCTCAAAACTGTAGCAGTGGTACAGGCGAAACGTGTTTGCTCCAAACTGACAGGAAAGGGGGATATGATTCAGGATAGTCCAGTGAATTCAGGCTATTGGAGGTTCTGGATGTTTTTTCTCAAAGGGAGAAGTGGTCCCTTACTCCTCCAATAAAATAAGTAAATAGATCAAAATTTTGAGCAATATCAGGGCAGATTAATCATTGATGGTGGCAATTGATACAATTTGTGTTTTGAAAGTTTTTGATAGTTTTATGAAGGAAAAAGTATTAATAGGGCTATTAATGGAATTTAAGAACCTATTCCGTAGTGTAAAGTCAACTGACGTCATTGTTTAAATGGAATTGTTATGGTGGAAATTATTCCTAAACCACCTATTGAAGGGTTGGTTTTATCCTGGGTAATGATTTGGCTAGCGGAGCCACTAATGTGGCAACAACTGTATTGCAGCAGGTGATTGATCATGCTGATCTTAACCAACTCCTGAAAACTACTGTGGCCAAAAATGAAACATTTATAGCAGATAATAAACAATTGAAGGAAAACATGATTAAAATAGAAAACCAACTTTCATGTATGAGAGAGGGGTTTGCTAATGAAAAATGAGAATGGGTGAGAACAATTGAGAATCAGTCACGGAAAGTACAACACGTGACTGGAGACCTGAAACATCAAAATAATAAACTTGTAGAAGCAAAAAAAGGTCAATCGTCAGTTAAAACTTGATGAACTTCAAGCATCAGTAGTATCTATGAAATATCAGGGAAAATGCCTTGAACAAGAAAAGGAATTGTTAGTAAATCAGACTAATTAGTTGAATGCAGAATTAAAAACCAAAACTGATGAACTGTTAAAACATTGTTGGGAAAAGAGCAATGAAATTCTTGAACTTCAATGCAATCTGGAGAAGCTGAAAGAGATGATGTGTGGCATGAAGCGTCACTGTTCTGAAGCTATTTCTGTGAATAAAAATTTCTTGCTGAATTGTGGTCTAATTGAGCAAAGAACTGATCCAGGGAACAGCATCGATGTATCAACTTTAGTTGCTTTCATATTGTTCATTACTGAAGTGCCTGAGGAATTGGAAATCAAGAACTGTCAACAAAAAGGACTGATATCGCAAAATGACATTTCCAAGTCAATGGCCAGAGACACGGATTTACAAGTGCTTGCCGGTGCTTGCTCTTGCACACACACCCTCTCTCTCTCTTGCACATACACCCTCTCACTCTTGCACACTCCCTCTTTCTCACACACGCCTCCTCTCTCTCTCGCACATGCCACACCCCTCCCCCCTTGCTCACGTTAACTGGCTTTCTTCTCCCTTGCACATTCCCCTCTCTCTTGCACACTCTCCCTCTCACACAAGTTACCCCCCTCTCTCGCATACTCACCGCCCCCTCCCTCTCGCACTCTGCCCCTCTCCCTCTCGCACACTCTCTCCTTCTCTTGCATACTTCCTCCCTCTCCTTTTCTCTTGCACACACCGGCTTTCTTTCTCTTGCACACTCTCCCTCTCTCACTCGCACACACACTCACTGGCTCTTTTCTCTCACACACTCACTGGCACTCTCTCTCTTGCACTCTCCTTCTCCTGTGCACTCTCCCTCTCTCTCACACACTCACTGGCTCCCTCTCTCTCTTGCACATGCTCCCTCTCTCTCTTGCACACTCACTGACTCTCTTCTCACACACTCACTGGCTCTCTCTTCTCCTGCATCATCACTGCTAGTCTCTCTCCTGCACACTCACTAGCTCTCTCGTCTCTCTCACACTCACTGGCTCCCTCTCTCTTGCACTCTTCCTTTCTTGCACACACACACTCACTGGCTCTCTACCCCTCTCTTGCACACTCCCCCACTTTTTGCACACTCACTATCTCTCTCTCTCTTCCACACTCTCTCGCACACTTTCCCTCTTTCTTGCACACACTCCCTCTCTCTTCTCTCGCACACTCATTGGCTCTCTCTTTTCTCGGACATTCACTGGCTCTGTCTTGCACGCTCGCCCTCCCTCTCTCGCACGTGCTCCCCCTCTCTTGCGTGTGCTCCCTCTCTCACACTAACTGGCTTTCTCCTCTCTTGCACGCTTTCCCTCTCTCTTGCACATGTTACCTCTCACTCTTGCATACTCGCTGGCACTCTCATCTCTTGTGCATTCACTCACTCTCTCTTCTCCCGCATATTCACTGGCTCTCTCTTGCACAACCTCCCTCTCTCTCGCATACTCATTGGCTCTCTCTCATTCTCTCTCACACACTTGCTGCCCGCCTCTCTCTCTCACCCGCTTGCTCTCTCTTTCGCTCGCTCGCTCTCACACACACACACTCGCGCTCGCTCTCAAACACGCTCCCTCTCTCTCGGGCGCTCCCTCTCTCTCACGCGCTCACGCGCTCCCTCTCGCTCACGTGCTCCCTCTCGCTCACGTGCTCCCTCTCGCTCACGCGCTCCCTCTCGCTCCCTCTCTCTCACGCGCTCCCTCTCGCTCCCTCTCTCTCACGCGCTCCCTCTCGCTCCCTCTCTATCACGCACACACGCGCACTCGCGCTCGTTCTCCCGTGCGTGCGCACGCACTCGCTCGCTCTCTCCCGCCCGCGCGCGCGCGCTCGCTCGCTCTCTCCCGCCCGCGCGCGCGCGCTCGCTCGCTCTCTCCCGCCCGCGCGCGCGCGCTCGCTCGCTCTCTCACACGCGCGCGCGCACGCGCTCGCTCGCTCTCTCCCGCCCGCGCGCGCGCGCTCGCTCGCTCTCTCACAGGCGCGCGCGCACGCGCTCGCTCGCTCTCACAGGCGCGCGCGCACGCGCTCGCTCGCTCTCACAGGCGCGCGCGCACGCGCTCGCTCGCTCTCACAGGCGCGCGCGCACGCGCTCGCTCGCTCTCACAGGCGCGCGCGCACGCGCTCGCTCGCTCTCACAGGCGCGCGCGCGCGCGCTCGCTCGCTCTCACAGGCGCGCGCGCGCGCGCTCGCTCGCTCTCACAGGCGCGCGCGCGCGCGCTCGCTCGCTCTCACAGGCGCGCGCGCGCGCGCTCGCTCGCTCTCACAGGCGCGCGCGCGCGCGCTCGCTCGCTCTCACAGGCGCGCGCGCGCGCGCTCGCTCGCTCTCACAGGCGCGCGCGCGCGCGCTCGCTCGCTCTCACAGGCGCGCGCGCGCGCACGCGCTCGCTCTCACACGCGCGCGCGCACGCGCTCGCTCTCACACGCGCGCGCGCACGCGCTCGCTCTCACACGCGCGCGCGCACGCGCTCGCTCTCTCACGCGCGCGCGCACGCGCTCGCTCTCTCACGCGCGCGCGCACGCGCTCTCTCACGCGCGCGCGCGCTCGCTCTCTCACGCGCGCGCGCACGCGCTCGCTCTCACGCGCGCACGCGCTCGCTCTCTCACGCGCGCACGCGCTCGCTCTCTCACGCGCGCACGCGCTCGCTCTCTCACGCGCGCACGCGCGCTCGCTCTCTCACGCGCGCACGCGCTCGCTCTCTCACGCGCGCACGCGCTCGCTCTCTCACGCGCGCACGCGCTCGCTCTCTCACGCGCGCACGCGCTCGCTCTCTCACGCGCGCACGCGCTCGCTCTCTCACGCGCGCACGCGCTCGCTCTCTCACGCGCGCACGCGCTCGCTCTCTCACGCGCGCACGCGCTCGCTCTCTCGCACACACGCACGCGCTCGCTCTCTCTCACACACGCACGCGCTCGCTCTCTCTCACACACACGCACGCGCTCGCTCTCTCTCACACACACGCACGCGCTCGCTCTCTCTCACACACACGCACGCGCTCGCTCTCTCTCACACACGCACGCGCTCGCTCTCTCACACACGCACGCGCTCGCTCTCTCTCACACACGCACACGCTCGCTCTCTCTCTCACACGCACACGCTCGCTCTCTCTCACACACGCACACGCTCGCTCTCTCTCACACACGCACACGCTCGCTCTCTCTCACACACGCACACGCTCGCTCTCTCTCACACACGCACACGCTCGCTCTCTCTCACACACGCACACGCTCGCTCTCTCTCACACACGCACACACTCGCTCTCTCTCACACACGCACACACTCGCTCTCTCTCACACACGCACACACTCGCTCTCTCTCACACACGCACACACTCGCTCTCTCTCACACACGCACACACTCGCTCTCTCTCACACACGCACACACTCGCTCTCTCTCACACACGCACACACTCGCTCTCTCTCACACACGCACACACTCGCTCTCTCTCACACACGCACACACTCGCTCTCTCTCACACACGCACACACTCGCTCTCTCTCACACACGCACACACTCGCTCTCTCTCACACACGCACACACTCGCTCTCTCTCACACACGCACACACTCGCTCTCTCTCACACACGCACACACTCGCTCTCTCTCACACACGCACACACTCGCTCTCTCTCACACACGCACACACTCGCTCTCTCTCACACACGCACACACTCGCTCTCTCTCACACACGCACACACTCGCTCTCTCTCACACACGCACACACTCGCTCTCTCTCACACACGCACACACTCGCTCTCTCTCACACACGCACACACTCGCTCTCTCTCACACACGCACACACTCGCTCTCTCTCACACACGCACACACTCGCTCTCTCTCACACACGCACACACTCGCTCTCTCTCACACACGCACACACTCGCTCTCTCTCACACACGCACACACTCGCTCTCTCTCACACACGCACACACTCGCTCTCTCTCACACACGCACACACTCGCTCTCTCTCACACACGCACACACTCGCTCTCTCTCACACACGCACACACTCGCTCTCTCTCACACACGCACACACTCGCTCTCTCTCACACACGCACACACTCGCTCTCTCTCACACACGCACACACTCGCTCTCTCTCACACACGCACACACTCGCTCTCTCTCACACACGCACACACTCGCTCTCTCTCACACACGCACACACTCGCTCTCTCTCACACACGCACACACTCGCTCTCTCTCACACACGCACACACTCGCTCTCTCTCACACACGCACACACTCGCTCTCTCTCACACACGCACACACTCGCTCTCTCTCACACACGCACACACTCGCTCTCTCTCACACACGCACACACTCGCTCTCTCTCACACACGCACACACTCGCTCTCTCTCACACACGCACACACTCGCTCTCTCTCACACACGCACACACTCGCTCTCTCTCACACACGCACACACTCGCTCTCTCTCACACACGCACACACTCGCTCTCTCTCACACACGCACACACTCGCTCTCTCTCACACACGCACACACTCGCTCTCTCTCACACACGCACACACTCGCTCTCTCTCACACACGCACACACTCGCTCTCTCTCACACACGCACACACTCGCTCTCTCTCACACACGCACACACTCGCTCTCTCTCACACACGCACACACTCGCTCTCTCTCACACACGCACACACTCGCTCTCTCTCACACACGCACACACTCGCTCTCTCTCACACACGCACACACTCGCTCTCTCTCACACACGCACACACTCGCTCTCTCTCACACACGCACACACTCGCTCTCTCTCACACACGCACACACTCGCTCTCTCTCACACACGCACACACTCGCTCTCTCTCACACACGCACACACTCGCTCTCTCTCACACACGCACACACTCGCTCTCTCTCACACACGCACACACTCGCTCTCTCTCACACACGCACACACTCGCTCTCTCTCACACACGCACACACTCGCTCTCTCTCACACACGCACACACTCGCTCTCTCTCACACACGCACACACTCGCTCTCTCTCACACACGCACACACTCGCTCTCTCTCACACACGCACACACTCGCTCTCTCTCACACACGCACACACTCGCTCTCTCTCACACACGCACACACTCGCTCTCTCTCACACACGCACACACTCGCTCTCTCTCACACACGCACACACTCGCTCTCTCTCACACACGCACACACTCGCTCTCTCTCACACACGCACACACTCGCTCTCTCTCACACACGCACACACTCGCTCTCTCTCACACACGCACACACTCGCTCTCTCTCACACACGCACACACTCGCTCTCTCTCACACACGCACACACTCGCTCTCTCTCACACACGCACACACTCGCTCTCTCTCACACACGCACACACTCGCTCTCTCTCACACACGCACACACTCGCTCTCTCTCACACACGCACACACTCGCTCTCTCTCACACACGCACACACTCGCTCTCTCTCACACACGCACACACTCGCTCTCTCTCACACACGCACACACTCGCTCTCTCTCACACACGCACACACTCGCTCTCTCTCACACACGCACACACTCGCTCTCTCTCACACACGCACACACTCGCTCTCTCTCACACACGCACACACTCGCTCTCTCTCACACACGCACACACTCGCTCTCTCTCACACACGCACACACTCGCTCTCTCTCACACACGCACACACTCGCTCTCTCTCACACACGCACACACTCGCTCTCTCTCACACACGCACACACTCGCTCTCTCTCACACACGCACACACTCGCTCTCTCTCACACACGCACACACTCGCTCTCTCTCACACACGCACACACTCGCTCTCTCTCACACACGCACACACTCGCTCTCTCTCACACACGCACACACTCGCTCTCTCTCACACACGCACACACTCGCTCTCTCTCACACACGCACACACTCGCTCTCTCTCACACACGCACACACTCGCTCTCTCTCACACACGCGCGCACTCGCTCTCTCTCACACACGCGCGCACTCGCTCTCTCTCACACACGCGCGCACTCGCTCTCTCTCACACACGCGCGCACTCGCTCTCTCTCACACACGCACACACTCGCTCTCTCACACACACGCACACACTCGCTCTCTCTCACACACGCACACACTCGCTCTCTCACACACACGCACACACTCGCTCTCTCACACACACGCACACACTCGCTCTCTCACACACACGCACACACTCGCTCTCTCACACACACGCACACACTCGCTCTCTCACACACACGCACACACTCGCTCTCTCACACACACGCACACACTCGCTCTCTCTCACACACGCACACACTCGCTCTCTCTCACACACGCACACACTCGCTCTCTCTCACACACGCACACACTCGCTCTCTCTCACACACGCACACACTCGCTCTCTCTCACACACGCACACACTCGCTCTCTCTCACACACGCACACACTCGCTCTCTCTCACACACGCACACACTCGCTCTCTCTCACACACGCACACACTCGCTCTCTCTCACACACGCACACACTCGCTCTCTCTCACACACGCACACACTCGCTCTCTCTCACACACGCACACACTCGCTCTCTCTCACACACGCACACACTCGCTCTCTCTCACACACGCACACACTCGCTCTCTCTCACACACGCACACACTCGCTCTCTCTCACACACGCACACACTCGCTCTCTCTCACACACGCACACACTCGCTCTCTCTCACACACGCACACACTCGCTCTCTCTCACACACGCACACACTCGCTCTCTCTCACACACGCACACACTCGCTCTCTCTCACACACGCACACACTCGCTCTCTCTCACACACGCACACACTCGCTCTCTCTCACACACGCACACACTCGCTCTCTCTCACACACGCACACACTCGCTCTCTCTCACACACGCACACACTCGCTCTCTCTCACACACGCACACACTCGCTCTCTCTCACACACGCACACACTCGCTCTCTCTCACACACGCACACACTCGCTCTCTCTCACACACGCACACACTCGCTCTCTCTCACACACGCACACACTCGCTCTCTCTCACACACGCACACACTCGCTCTCTCTCACACACGCACACACTCGCTCTCTCTCACACACGCACACACTCGCTCTCTCTCACACACGCACACACTCGCTCTCTCTCACACACGCACACACTCGCTCTCTCTCACACACGCACACACTCGCTCTCTCTCACACACGCACACACTCGCTCTCTCTCACACACGCACACACTCGCTCTCTCTCACACACGCACACACTCGCTCTCTCTCACACACGCACACACTCGCTCTCTCTCACACACGCACACACTCGCTCTCTCTCACACACGCACACACTCACTCTCTCTCACACACGCACACACTCACTCTCTCTCACACACGCACACACTCACTCTCTCTCACACACGCACACACTCACTCTCTCTCACACACGCACACACTCTCTCTCACACACGCACACACTCTCTCTCTCACACACGCACACACTCTCTCTCACACACGCACACACTCTCTCTCACACACGCACACACTCGCTCTCTCTCACACACGCACACACTCGCTCTCACACACACACACACACTCGCTCTCTCACACACACACACACACTCGCTCTCTCACACACACACACACACTCGCTCTCTCTCACACACACGCACACACTCGCTCTCTCACACACACTCGCTCTCTCTCTCACATGCACACACTCGCTCTCTCTCTCACATATCATACTTGCTCTCGCTCTGCATTGGAGTGCTGCTTTTGGCTGCAGTAGAGGGCTTAAGTTGCAAGTTGGTGACTGAGGGAATTTGAGTATTAATTTCTATCTGAAGTCTAGTCTTTCTTTAATTTAATTATTAACCAAAAGGTGATGTTTGGATTGGAAGAAGGTGAGTCTCAGACCAGCTTTAAGACAGGGTTTATACAGGCTCTGCTTGCACCTACAACTGGTTAATTAGGTAACTGGCTTAAACAGGTTTTCAGAGACTAGATTCAGAGAGTATAAAAACAGGCCATCTTACAGTGCTGCATTTGTCTGCACTGGAGTGCTGCTTTGGGCTGCAGTAGAGTGCTTAAGTTGGAGTTTGGTGACTGAGGGAGAGCGGTGAGGAGAGGGATGAGCTGATCCTTTGAGTACTGAGAGTACGCTCGGGTAAGTATTTACTACTTTTACCACATAGTTTTTAAGGTTCATCATTTGTAAGGGCGATATTCTGTAACAATGAGGGGCAGGAAAGAAGGGCCCTACTGTAATTGATATTATTTGATATTAAGCATCTTCCAAAAGGTTCAATTTAATTTAAAGGGATAAGTCATGGCAGGAGAACTCAAAACCATAGTGTGCTCCTCCTGCTCTATGTGGGAAGCCAGGAACGTTTCCAGTGCCTGGGGTCAGCATGTGTGTGGGAAGTGTCTCCAGCTGCAGCTCCTGGAAGCCTGGGTTTCGGAGCTGGAGAGGCAGCTGGGGACACTGTGGAGCATCTGCGAGGTGGAGAGTATCGTGGATAGCTAGTATAGGGAAGTGGTCACACCGCAGGCTAAGAGTCCACAAGCAGGAAGGGAATGGGTGACCACCAGGCAGAGCAAGAGGACTAGGCAGGCAGTGCAGTAATCTCCTGTGGCTATTACCCTGCAAAACAGATATACTGCTTTGGATACTGTTGGGGGGAAAGCAGCAACAGCCAAATTTGTTGCACTACGGTTAGCTCTGCTGCACAGGCGAGGGGTAAAAAGTGTGGAAATGCAATAGTTATGGGGGACTCAATTGTAAGGGGAATAGATGGGTGTTTCTGTGGCCACAAATGAAACTCCAGTATGGTATGTTGCCTCTCTGGTGCTAAGATCAAGCATATCTCAGAAACGGCTACAGGACTTTCTGAAGGGGGAGGGTGAACAACCAGTGGTCGTGGTACACATTGGTACAAATGACATAGGTAAAAAAAGGGATGAGATCTTAAAAGCAGAACATAGGGAGTTAGGAAATAAGTTGAAAAGTAGGACCTCAAAGGCAGTGATCTCAGGATTACTACCAGTGCCAGAGTGGAAATAGCAGAATATATCGGATGACTATGTGGCTGAAGAGATGGTGTGAGGGGGGGGTTTCCAATTCCTGGGACATTGGGACCGGTTCTGGGGGAGGTGGGACCAATGGCTTTGGAAGGTGCTGCCTAAGGAGACATGGTGAGTTTCTGCAGTGCATCTTGTAGATGCTACACACTGCTGCCACTGTTAGTCAAACTATCATTTACACTACCTTTTCTACCAGAGCCATCCCTCACGCAACCACTCCCCCACCCCATTTACCGATGATTGTTTAAAGCCCTCGTGACTACTATCTATCTTGTCCACTAGGACCCTGGTCCAACCTGGTTGAGGTTAAGCCTGTTTCAATTTTACAGTTTCTTCCTGTCCCAGTACTTCAGCCAATGCCCCATGAAATGGAACTCCTCTTTCCTACACTGGTACTTCAGTAATGTGTTCCCTAATGGATCACCCCGCTAGTTCTCCATTACCCCAAAGCAAATTTGAGATGTCCCTCACCCTCGCACCAGTTGGGGAAAATACTATGTTGAACCTACTTACAAAAAAGTGCTAATTATTGAATCCCCTACAGTTACCACATTTGGCTTCTTTTCCTCCCCCTCCTTCCCTCTTTGAACAGTATTGTGCTCCAAACTGCTTTGGTCAACATTCTAGCTGTCATTCTGACATTTTTTATTCTTCTTCCCACAGGTAGCAAGTACCTTGTAGCTGTTGAATAGGATTAGTTTCTTTGGATCCTCACTCTCTACGGGTCCCCTTACCCTGCATACTACTGGGTCACAGCAGCCCAGTTCTGTTCATGCACCTGTCCACGAGGTGTGACCTAAGACTAGAGAAAACTGCCCAGATAATTCTCCCCTCTTTTATGTCTCAGTGTCTCAAACTCGCACATCAGCTCAATGACAGAGAGATTCAAGACAAAGGTGCCTATTCCTGATGTGTTCACTCTGGACATCTCACTTCTTCTAATTTGCACAAAGGAAGATGGTTGTGGTGGTTGGAGATCAATCATCTCAGTCTCAAAACAGGCTCAAAATAGCAGAAGCCCTAGAGAAGTATAGAATGTGTAGGGGGGAACTTAAAAAGGAAATTAGGAGAGCAAAAAGGAGGCATGAAGAAACATTGGCAGGTAAAATAAAGGAAAATCCAAAGTTATTTTACAAGTACATTAAGAGTAAGAGGATAACTAGGGAAAGAGTAGGGCCCATTAAGGACCATTAAGTGTGTGGAGCCAGAAGACGTAGGTAGGGTTCTAAATGAATACTTTGTGTCGGTGTTCACAAGTGAGAGGGACGACGTGGATATCAAAATCAGGCAGAAGCACTGTGATATAATTGAAGAAATTAGCATAGAAAAGGAGGAGGTTCTAAGTGGTCTGGCAGGCTAAAAGTAGATAAATCTCCAGGCCTGGATGAAATGTATCCCAGGCTGCTGAGTGAGACAAGGGAGGAGATAGCAGGGGCGCTGGCAATAATTTTCAATATCTCTTTGGCCACAGGGGAGGTGCCAGAGGTCTGGAGGACAGCCAATGTGGTACCATTATTCAAGAAGGGAGGAAGGGATAAACCAGGGAACTACAGGCCAGTCAATCTAACCTCAGTGGTGGGGAAGCTATTGGAAGCAATTCTGAGGGACAGAAATAATCTACACTTGGAGAGGCAGGGGTTAATCAAGGACAGTCAGCATGGTTTATTAAGGGGAGGTCATGTTTGACCAATTTGATTGAGCTTTTCAAAGTAGTGACCAGATATGTAGATGAAGGCAATGCATTTCATGTAGTCTACTTGGATTTAAGCAAGACTTTTGATAAGGTCCTGCATGGGAGACTGATAACGAAGGTAAGAGCCTATGAGATCCAAGGCAATTTGGCAAATTGGATCCAGAATTGGCTGAGTGGCAGGAAGCAGAGGTGATGGTCAAGGGCTGTTTTTGTGACTGGATGCCTGTGTCCAGTGGGGTTCCACAGGAATCGATGTTGGGTCCCTTGCTGTTTATGGTATATATAAACGATTTAGACTTGAAAGTAGAAGAGTTGATCAGTAAGTTCGCAGATGACACAAAAATTGGTGGGGTGGTAAATAGTGAGGAGAATAGCCTTAGATTACAGGAGGATTACAGACGGGCTGGTCAGATGGGTTGATCAGTGGATCAGTTTAATCTGGGTAAGTGTGAGGTGATACACTTGGCAGGACAAACAAGGCACGGGAATACACGATGAATGGCAGGACCCTGGGAAGTATCGAGAATCAGAGGGACCTTGGTGTGCACGTGCACCGGTCCCTTAAGGTATTAGGACAGGTAGATAAGGTTGTATAGAAAGCATATGGGATACTTGCCTTTATTAGCTGAGGCATAGAATATAAGAGCAGGGAGGTTATGCTGGAACTGTACAAAACGCTGGTTAGGCCACAGCTAGAGAATTGCATGCAGTTCTGGAATCCACATTATAGGAAAGATGTGATTGGACTAGAGAGAGTGCAGAGGAGATTTACCAGGATGTTGCCTGGGCAGGAGAGTTTTATTTATGAGGAGAGATTGGATAGACTGGAGTTATTTTCCCTGGAGCAGAGGAGATTGAGGTGGGGGGACATGATTAAGGTGAATAAAATTATGAGGGACATAGATAGGGTAGACAAGAAGGAACTTTTTCCCTTGGTGGGGGATTAATAACTAGGGGGCATAGATTTAGGGGAAGGGGTAGGAGGTTAAGAGGGGATTTGAGAAAGAGTTTTTTCACCCTGAGGTGGTGGGAATCTGAAATTCACTGCCTGAAAGGGTGGTAGAGGCAGAAACCCTCACAACATTTCAGAGGTATTTGCATGTGCACTTGCAATGCCATGACATACAAGGCTATGGGCCTAGTGCTGGAAAATGGGATTAGAATAGTTAGGTACTTGTTTGACTGGCGCAGACTTGATGGGCTGAAAGACCTTTTTCTGTGCTGTAGATCTTTATGACTATATGACTCAGCCCTACGATGTCATGGCAGGAGTTTTTTTTTAATTCATTCATGGGATGTGGGCATCACTAGCTAGGCCAGTATTTATTGCGCACTCTTAATTTTTTTGCTCTTTATAGACTGCTCTTTAAAAGATGGTGGTGAGCTGCCTTCTTGAACCGCTGCAGTCCATGTGGTGTAGGTACATGGGAAGGAGTTAGGGAAGGGGTTCCAGGATTTTGACCCAGCGACAGCAAAGTAAAGATGATACAGTTTCAAGTCAGGATGGTGAGTGACTTGGAGAACTTCCAGGTGGCGGTGTTCCCATGTGTCAGCTGCCCTTGTTCGTCTCAATGGTAGTGGTCATGGGTTGGGAAAGTGCTGCCTAAGGAGCCTTGGTGAGTTCCTGCAGTGCATCTTATAGATGGTATACACTGCTGTGACTGTGCTTCGGTGGTGGAGGGAGTGAATGTTTGTCAAAGAGGTGCCAATCAAGCTAGCTGCTTTGTCCTGGATAGTATCAAGCTTCTTGAGTGTTGTGGATGCTGTACTCATCCAGGCAAGTGAGCAGCATTTCATCACACTCATGATCTGTGCTTTGTAGGTGCAGTTCCTAAGGATAGTGTCCTTGGTCCACCCGTCTTCAGTTGCTTCGTTAATTACCTTCTCTCCATCATAAGGTCAGAAGGAGGGATGTTTGCCGATGATTGCACAATGTTCAGCACCACTCACGACTCCTCAGATATTGAAGCAGTTCATGCCTGTATGCAGCAAGACCTGGGCAACATTCAGGCTTGGGCTGATAAGTGGCAAGTAACATTCGGGCCACACAAGTGCCAGGCAATGACCATCTCCAACAACTGAGAATCCAACCATCTTCCCATGTCATTCAATGGCATTACCATTGATGAATCTGCTACTATCAACATCCTGGGGTTACCATCGACCAGAAGCTGAACTGGATCAGCCATATAAATACTGTGGCTACTTGACCCAGTCACTGGCTGGGAATTCTGCAGTGCGTAACTCACCTCCTGACTCCCCAAAGCCAGGCAATATTTAAAAGGCACAAGTCAGAATGTGACGGAATACTCTCCACTTGCCTGGATGAGTGCAGCTCCAACAACACTCTTGATGCCATCCAGGACTAAGCAGCCTGATTGACTGGCAATCCATCCACCGCCTTCAACATCAACTCCCTCCACCACTAACGCACAGTGTCAGCTGTGTGTACAATCTACAAGATGCACTGCAGCAACTCAAAAAAAGAGTCCTTGGACACCACCTCCCAAACCCATGGCCACTACCATCTAAAAGGACAAGGGCAGAAGGTGGATGAGAACACCACCACCTGAATGTTCCCCTCCATGCCACACACCACCCTGACTTGGAACTATATTGACATTCCTTCACTGTCACTGGGTCAAAATCCTGGAACACTCTACCCAACAGTACTAAAAACAAAAAAACTGCGGATGCTGGAAATCCAAAACAAAAACAGAATTACCTGGAAAAACTCAGCAGGTCTGGCAGCATCGGCGGAGAAGAAAAGAGTTGACGTTTCGAGTCCTCATGACCCTTCGACAGAACTTGAGTTCGAGTCCAAGAAAGAGTTGAAATATAAGCTGATTTAAGGTGTGTGCACACCTTAAACCAGCTTATATTTCAACTCTTTCTTGGACTCAAACTCAAGTTCTGTCGAAGGGTCATGAGGACTCGAAACGTCAACTCTTTTCTTCTCCGCCGATGCTGCCAGACCTGCTGAGTTTTTCCAGGTAATTCTATTTTTGTTCTACCCAACAGTACTGTGGGTATACCTACATTACATGGACTGCAGTGGCTCAAGAAGGTGGCTAAGCACCACCTTGTCAAGGGCAATTAGTGATGGGCAATAGAAATGCTGGACTAGCCAACGACGTCCACATCCCATGAAATTTTAAAAAACTGTCCCCGAACTCCTATATCCTGCAGTCCAGAAACACAATCATTTTTCCATATCTTAGTTCTGCCACAACTTAGTTATAAGTGCCCATTCAACTTCCTGCTCATTGTAATTAACCTCTATTCAGACATAATTGACTGCTGTCACAGGAAAACAGTTTCTGTTAACAAACATGCAGTTTATTTGACAGCTTTTTAAAATTAAGTAAAACTCAAAGTTTAAACTAAACTTCAATTTGAGATCTGCTCAGCAAACAGTTCCACTCGCAACAAATTTTCACTGAACCTTAAGATCAATGAACAGTAACCCCACCGCCGATGCAAATGTAAAATAGGGCGTGATGATTTCAGTTCGGCAATACGATGTCATCATGCTAGTCCCCAAAATTACAGAAGGCGAGTGGGTATGGAAATTAGCAGACCACCTGCCATTTTGAAATTACTAATTAACAAGCTATTGAGGTTGCTAACGACTCAATCATCTGAAATTTTTTGTTGCCTGCTCCATTGTTCAGGTGTCTGCTGTGAAAAAGTTTGGGAGCATTTTATGGCAGCTTTGACAAGGTGGCACCAGGGCAGAAAAATAGGCCTGCCACTAGGACTATGGCTGAATGTAGGAGCAGATTCTGCTGGTGAGGTGGCAATATCTGCATGCTTTTTTTAAACTCATTTTTGAGCCCTCAATAAAAAAAGAGTCATTCAGAAAGCAGAGGGCCTTTAACCTTGTTAAACTGTTCGCAGCATTACCTCCACTGCCGCATGTTATCCCAGCCTACCATCCTGATTGGGCACAGAGCTCTGCTTTGCTCATCTAACTGAACTCCTTTCTGCTGCACAGCCACTAATTGTCCATCCAACATTTTGAGCTGAGACGACGGGGGTGAGAGCGAGCAGACTACTCAATTTCCTTTCCACCTTCCTCACCCCACTGAAAAATATAAAATCTAGCTCCTCATCTTTCGATTAGGCACTATTCAGCCTTGTGGACTCAACACCTTGTCTAATAACTTCAAATTGTGGCATTTCCCTTAATTTTGTTTCTTATATCTTTGCAGGTTTTAGTTTTAACTCATTTTCCCCTTACTTTTGTCCATCATTTTGCCGATTACACCACCTCTCGACACATCTTTTGTTTCTTTATGTGACCTATTACCACTCCATTTGGCCTTGTGCTACTAACCTTTTTTCACTTAATCTCTCATGCTTTGACCTTCTCTTTTCTTTTTGTTCCCACCTTTCCCCCTTTCATTTGCTTAAAACCTATCGCAATTCCAACTTTTCCTACTTCTGATGAAATGTAATCAATCGGTTTGAGATATTAACTCTGTTTCTCTCTCTCTACAGATGCTGCCTGACTCAAAGTTTTTCCAGGATTTTCTGTTTTTATTTCCAACTTTTCAATTCTGTTTATAACGTACTCCCACACTGTGTGTGACGGTTCTACTCTTCAGCAATTACTGTTTTGTACCCTCGTAGAGGAATGATTTGAGACTTTCTTTACTTCTGTCAGAAGACTTTGAAAGAAACTGGAGCCTGAGAAGGTGAAATTGGTCTATACCAGCAGCGTGAAATTGGCTAGCAGTGAACCAGCAGTTGATTTTTCACCACCCCCCCGATCTTCTTTCCTATTAAATTCACAGCGCAATAAATTTAAATTATTTTTGGAGACTGTTTCCAAACCTCATTGTCACTTCTACTTGGTTTGAAATTAAAAATCTTGCCAATATTTTCCGTGTCAATGGAAAATAAAAACTGACATTAAAAATTCTAAATCTGATTCGCTATGTGCCAGTTTCTGCTGCCATAGACCAATTTCACCCTCTGAGTTCTCACAGCTTTTATTTCAGGCAAATTATGAATTTATTTAATACATTAACAATTCCCTTTCTCTGTTATGAACAGAAAACAAAGAAATAGTTTGTGTGAAGTGGAATAACTGTCATCATGTTGGAAAGGAAAAAGAAGATATTGTTTATAGGGAATGGATTTTTTTTCTTTTAGTCAATCATTTCTTTTGGCCATACATATTGCTTAAAAAATACTTCACTTCTGTGCCATTTTTGAGGTTTAAAGAATTTTTAATAGCAGTGAATGAAACATCCTAAAGAATCAGTACATCGACGTGCTATGAATTAATTTTTGTTCAGCCGTTAAAGGCAATTTAAGTTTTATTGAAGAAAGTATGCATTAAATTTTCCAACGTTGCTGGTGGATGCAGGAGTACTGTCAAAAATCAGAATAGTCCCATCAGATAATGATACTGTGTAACTTGAGCACATTTTATATCAACTTATTTAAGCATAAAATTTACGCAAATGTTTAAGCCTGGAATGTAACCTGGTGACGGTGGTTGAGTCCACAAAGCTGTACAAATGGGACTGCAAAAAAGTTGGTAAAGTTAGCAGACAACAATATATCTTCTTAATATGCAAATTAGGGTCCTATCTGTGTCAGACTTCCAGCATTTATACTAATCACCAATGAATGATATGAATGTGAAGGTATGAATTATAATTGTCCAAGGTATTTGTTAGGTGAATGATGGGGGCATTGAGCAATGTATGAGGCTAGTATGGCCACTTGTATTAAGTCACTGATCTTCTCTCAGCTCTGCATCCAGGTCCTCAGGGCTACAACCTGGCATTGGCCAACGCAGCTTGTCTGATGAGGAAAAATTGCATTGCTCCTGCTCTCCATGTCCTGAACCAAGGTCTCCAGTGCAGTGTTGAAAAATCTTGGAGCCCACTGTCTGCCATTTTTTGCCATGCTTGTCTCTTTCCCAGGTCAAAAATCACTTTTAGAATAATTTACAGCACATGGTTCAGCCAAAATGCACCTGACCTTTAGGAGCTACAGGCTGTCGTTTAAACTACTATCGTTTAAATTTAAAAGGGAGCATGAAGTTTGCAACTGTCTATATTAGAAGCAATGATTGTGAGTTATTTGCACATCAAGATCCCAATGTCTGTTTTTGTGAGTTATTGAATTTCACAGCCTATGAAACTTTTCCTTGCACTATGACACAATTCAGTTTTTCCAAAATGCTGTGTCATGTCCCTAAGACATGAAAGAGATCATAATTTTTTAAAACATTCATTCATGAGCATCACTGGCTAGGCCAGCATTTATTGCCCATCCCTAACTGCCCTTGTTCAGAGGGCATTTAAGAGTCAACCACATTGCTGTGGGCCCAGAGTCACATGTAGGCCAGACCAGGTAAGGGTGGCACATTTGCTTCCCTAAAGGACACTTTTACGACAATCAGCAATGGTTTTGTGGTCATCATCAAGCTTTTAATTCCAGATTTTTATTGAATTCAAATTTCACCATCTGCCTTATTGGGATTCAAACCCGGGTCCCCTGAGCATTATCCTGGGTCTCTGGAATACTAGTCCAGTGATAATATCACCATGCCACCGCCTCCCCTTAAATTTTTTAAATCAAACCTTATCTTTTTGCGTATTTAAAAAGTGGGCCATGCTGAACCAAAAGATGGCTGCTACAGGTCACATGATTCACAAGTTGGCGACAGTTGCTGGAAGTTTCCAACAGCTGTTACAGGACTAAAGCTCAACACTCATCCTTGTAGAAACTCACATCTCTCATTGTGAGGGCACATCATAATGAATGACAACAAGGACTAGAAAGTGACCTGCCTCCTCAGCCTGGTCTTATAACAAAGGGAGAGCCATTGAAACTCTTTATACCTGCAGAATCACTAAAAGCCACCATCTATCTCCTAAGGTGAAAAATGGGTATTGACCAGAGACATAGAAACTGCTTGTTAGCCTGCAAAAGGCTCATTAATAGGCAACATCACATGACTTAAGCTTCTGGCCTTTAGAAAGTTTTAATATTACATTTCTAAACTCACAACTCAGTCTACTGTTTAAACTCCAGCCTGCAAACATCAAATCAGG
This sequence comes from Carcharodon carcharias, assembly GCF_017639515.1. Lineage (NCBI taxonomy): Eukaryota > Metazoa > Chordata > Chondrichthyes > Lamniformes > Lamnidae > Carcharodon > Carcharodon carcharias. The sequence continues at coordinate 45,732,271 of NC_054471.1, read as the reverse complement.
TATCCACGGTGACCAACAGCCTACATCAAACCTAAGCCTCTTCAGAGCCTGTTTTTCTGGAATATTCCTGACATCGCCTGCCGAGCAGACCAAGTCTCTGTGTACTAACATCATCTCTCTACGTAACCATCAACTTTAAAGGAATTCTACAAATCTTGCTTCAGCTAACTGAACCCCCCTGAACGAAGCTCCTCTGAGAAGGATCTCTCACTGGGCTCTGACTTTCTGGACTCTGGCATTTACGTGAACTGATATCCATATCTGTGGTGCTTTTTCTTTTAAATTATTTGTAATTGTAAAAATTCCTTTTTGCTATCTTCTTATTCTGTGCTTGTATCTGTATATGAAGTTGCAATCATTCCCCAGGTTTGGATGTATGAATAAACTATACTTTTGATTCTTTTGATTTAACCCTGAAAACAGTTTTCTGTGAATCACTTTAAAAATTGACATTACAAACTGAGGATTTGGGGAAACACGTTATAAACTATTTCAAAAATTAAAACAACTCTGCTTATGGACAGATGGCGAGAAAATAAAAGGAGTTGAGTTTTGCCTTCCTCCCCTGTCCATAACACTTATGCTTAACTGAAACAAACTGACCTTTCAGGTTTATCACAAATATGCAGTTTTACCTCTGAAATAGCTTTTATCAACGCATCCATGTAAGTATTCATTGGCAGTTCCACAGGAGCCTGCATTGCATCCTGAATAGCCTTATTCACAATTTCCTTTACATCTGGGTGTTCCTCAGTCACCTCTGGAATTTGCATTTTTTGTTTTGCAGCTTCTAAACATCAAAACAATTCATACATATTAATTTAGAAACTGAAGATGTCCAAAATTCCAAATAAAATTATGAAAACTATTTTTACAGCCTAGAGTTCATTTGGAAATATTTTCTCTTACTTTGTGACACAAGTACAGAACAATCGAAGATGACACTCTGTAGAGAGCATAACTCCATCATGCTGTGTTAACTCAACATTATTACAATTTAACAATTCTTCATAGAGGCATTTCTCTGCCTGGATGATTCTCTGTAACTGTAAACAGCTGATAAAAGAAATTTTATCAACAGTTTCCATCTCACTAAGGAGGATACAGGCCAATCCACATCCAATAAGCTGCTCTGAAAACTCTAATCACATTTTTTGTCACATTTGTGACAAATTCCATCGCACCACCCGAGACAATCCACAATTATCTACAGCACTTGTAATAAAACAGCCCACAACATTCTTAAAAATTGTAAATTTGTCCTCTTTCCCGTTGTTAATGGTTTCTTTAAAAAAAATCCAGGTTCCAGATCCAGATTTTCATCTTCGTTAAAAACTAATCAGTTCTTCCTAGGGCCATACCGTATCTGTGTACCAAGTTTCATTGAAATCTGTCCATTAATTTTGGCAATATATTGTTTACAAACAAAGAAAAAGAGCAAATAAAAGTACAGCACAGGAACATGCCCTTCGGCCCTCCAAGCCTGCGCCAATCATATTGCCCGTCAACTAAAACATTTTACACTTCCGGGGTCCATACCCCTCTATTCCTATCCTATTCATGTATTTGTCAAGCTGCCTCATAAACACCACTATTGTACCTGCTTCCACCACCTCTTCTGGCAGTGAATTCCAGACACTCACTACCCTCAGCGTAAAAAACTTGCCCCGCACATCTCCTCTATAGTTTTCTCCTCTCACCTTAAATCCATGTCCCCTCGTAATTGACTCTTCCACCCTGGGAAAAAGCTTCTGACTATCTACTCTGTCCATGCCACTCATAATTTTGTAAATTTCTATCAAGTCACCCCTCAATCTTTGTCGCTCTAGTGAGAACAATCAGAGTTTCTCCAACCTCTCCTCATAGCTAATAACCTCCAGACCAAGCAGCATCCTGGTAAACCTCCTCTGCACCCTCTCCAATGCCTCCATATCCTTCTGGTAATGTGGTGACCAGAATTGCATGCAATATTCCAAGTGTGGCCTAACCAAGGTTCTATACACTGCAACATGACTTCCCAGCTTTTATACTCAATACCCCTGCCAATGAAGGCAAGCATGCCATATGCCTTCCTGACTACCTTATCCACCTGCATTGCCACTTCAGTGATCTGTGGACTTTTACACCCAGATCTCTGCCCGTCGATGCACTTAAGGGTTCTGCCATTTACTGCATAATTCCTACCAAACAGGCTAACAAACAGGGGTGAGAACATTAGTTTTACCCACCTTCAATGGCTGAGATAATAAATATTTCAGAATACAAGTAATATGAATGGTCATGATTTAGTTTGTACCACATTGCTGTTTTTCAGTGGTAATTTTGCAGAGGGTGGGTTTCTTTTATTTATTCTTGCATGGGATGTGAGTGTCATTGGGAATTAAGGCCAGCATTTGTTGAACTGAATGGCTTGCTAGGCTATTTCAGAGTCAATCACATTGCTGTGGATCCAGAGTCACATAGACCAGACCAGGTAAGGGTAGCAGATTTCCTCCCCAAAAAGGACATTAATGAACTATGTGGTTTTTACAAAAGTCAATGGTAGTTTCATGGTCACCATTACTGGGGTGAACTTTTAATTCCGGACTTTATTAATTGAATTTAAATTCCACCATCTGCCATGATGGAATTTGGAAGTGTGCCCTCAAAGCATTAGCTTGGGCCTCTGGATTACTTGTCCAGTGTCATTACCACTAGGCCACTGTGTCCATACATATGAGTACCAGGGCTAACAACTTCTTATTCACCATGGTTCCTCCAGTGTGATTGCACATGTACCTTTCCCTTCTCACTAGCTTTTGTGTCTTAAGTAGTATTGCCTATTGGCTTCTCATTCATTTGGCCTGCTTTACCTTTTAATCTCGCTTTTCATGAAATTTGCTCCTCCTGCCTCTTTAAAATTTAATTGCTTTATGTCAGTATTATTTTGTATCACTCAGCCATGCAATACTCCCAGACAACCACTGCTGCCCGCATAGCCCATGAGAGAGCTGCACTTATTAACCATGACAGATCACATCATTATATGTTCATGCTTTAATGTATGATTTACATATATACAACTTCTTAACCAACAGGCAGGACTTTTCTCATTACTGTCAGCCAGAGCTCAATGGAAATTCATTCTGCATAAGTTTCTGCAAGGAAACATGATATATCCCAGCTACAGTGCTGAAGATCTCGGCTTCAGAACTAGCTGCACCTCTCGAAGAGCTATTCCTGCACAGCTACAACACAGGACTATTACCTAACAAGGTGGAAAATTACCCAGGTATGTCTTGTTCATTAAAACGACCAATCTTACACTGCCAATTGCTGTCTTATTAGCCTATTCTCAACTCATCAACAAAATGATGGTAAGATTAGCAACTGTGCTATCAAACAGGACTTACATAACACTAACTTGCTCACCGATATTCAGCTTGAGTTCTACTAGGATACTCAGTCCCAAGCCTCATTACAGCCTTGCTGCAATCATAGAGCAAAAGCTGAATTCAGAGGTGAGTGGGAGTGACTACCCCAGTGGTGGATTTACAATTAGTGAGGTCCTGTGCTCCGCTTCATTTTTTAGAGGCGCCCCCCACGAGGTCACCCCATCATCGCGAGGATCCGAAGGCCGAAGCCAAGAAAATACACAAATTGATCAGTGCTTCTTCATGTAAAAATATACCTGTATGAAAAATTATCTTGTTGCAATCCAAAATTACCTCTTCTCTGAATGATGGTAAAGATGGTAAATATTGTGATGCAAGGCAAGAAAAGCCAAAAACCAAGGATAGATTATACATAGAGAGGAAGAGAGTGTGTCTGCAGGTAGGAAAGTGAGGCTGAATAGATGCCCACTTGAACATCGATATGTCAGTCTGTTGGTTTAATTTTGTTCAAGGAGAGAGAGAGCAGACTGGAGCCCTACTCCATTGCCAACAGTTTACTGAGACAAAATAGCACTGACAACACATCTATTGCATAGGAGATGTGAGAAACATTGCTCTTTACTGAGATCTCATCACTCACTGGAAAATTTCATAACAGTGTGGCTCAGTGGAAAAGCATGAGCTGCTGTTGTGGTTTCAGGCTGGCTCACGTTACAATTGTTTAAATTAAAATTCAGCTAGAGGTTAATTTTTCAACCTCTGACCAAACTGGCCAAGGTTTTACTGAAACTCCTCTCCCCACCAAAGCTTGCTGATTATTAAGAGAGAATAGGAATGTGTGGAGTGAGGGTCTGGTGCTGCCCAACATCTTCCCTCCAACATCCGACCACGGTCCGCCAATCCAGTTTCTGGTGTCTCTCTGCGCTGGACACGATGGCTGGAGTGACAGCCAAGGAATGATTCTGAAGATGAAACCAACTGATGTAGCCCAGAGCAGTGCCAGGCAAATGTCTCTATTTATTTCCTGTCATTGAGTCTAACTTGGCATTATTGTAAGCGTGTGCGTGGGCTACAATTCCTCCTGTCCCAGCATGGTACGCTGGTACTTTTGAAACCACTTCATAGTCATAGCAAAATTTAAAGGCTTGCAATTAAATAGTGCTTTTCACAACCAACAAAAGTCCCATAGCTGCACTGCCAATGAAGAACTTTAAAGTGGGAATGTGGGAAATGCCACAGCCAGTTTGCACCCAGTAAGCTCCCAAAATAATGCGATAATGACCAGAATCTGTTTTGTGCAATGTTGATTGAGGAATAAATATTGGCCAGGACACCAAGGGTAATTCATCTGCTCTTCTTCAAAATAGCCTCATGGATCTTTTGCATCCAAATTGGCATCTCTGACAGGTCAGAACTTTCCTAGACTGTTGTCTGGACAGGAGTGAGACTTGAACCCAGAACCATCTGACCCAGAGGCCAGACTTCCAGCACCAGAGCTAGCACTGACACCTTTAACCTGTGGCCCTGGCTATTCAATCAAACGACCAGTGAGTGAGCACCCCACTTGCATTGGCGATCATGGGCTGAGGAGAGTGGATGAACTTCATATTGTAGCGTAAAGTGAGCTTGCTCACCATGTACCCCCATGCACTAGGCTTGTTAAAGAGAGTGTATGTAGGAGAGGGATTTACAAAAAAAAAAGGGAATATAATTGCTGTTGCAATCTGGTTGGAAAAGAAGCAATGCCTAGCTAACTGTTTATTAATTTCTGAGCATTTCAATCTCCTTTCAAACTTACTTTTCTAAGCATTGCTTTCCTTGTGGAATAGCGGAGTCTTACTATTTCCTTTGTGAAGGTTTGACATAGACAGATAGACCCACTTTGCGAAGTGATCATTTGTCAGTAAAGCAAGTGCATCTGAAAGGTGTTTTCTTCGTGTACATTTTTTTATAGCTGACCAGAGGCAGGGATGTTGCTGTGAGAATGGATTTTTAAAAAAAAATATTTTGGGGGAATATTGCATTATTCTGTAAAGGCGACTGTATGTGTGTGTGCATGTATAAATGTGTAAGAGAAAGTGTGTCTGGGGGGTTTAAAACATGAAAATGAAAGAAGTGTTAGGTTTGAGGTACAAATGAATAGGTTTGATGTAACATTTGCATTTTTAGATAAGTTGAGAGTTTGAATATCAAAGGGAAGTCAGAGGCATCAAGAGACATGTTTGCATCTTGCAGAATTCCATGGGCAAACAGAAGATGAGATAATATGTTTTATTGACCCAAAAACAACTACAAAATAGAGACATGAAAGATTTTATATTTGGAAGCGTTTGAGTTTCAAAGAGGTGTGAAAACAATGGAACCTGAGATGAGCGGGGGAAAAGGGTATTTTTGAGTTGCTGTTTGAGCTGTTGGTAAGTGCGAGAGCTGGAGCTGAGCTGTGAGGTGTAGATGTTAGCTGTAGCTCTGGCCTGGGAGAAAATGGAGTTTGAATCAGCTATCCAGTCAAGCCAGAAAAGTCTTGGACTGCAAAAAAGAGTTTTGTTCTGAAGTGTTGGATTTCCACCACAAAGTGGAAGAGAGTTAGAGCTACAGCAGTTTGCCTTGGTTAATATTACTGGATTATTGCAGTTAAACATAGATAAGAGAATGTTGCCTGGAAGCCTGGAACTTGTAGGTTTGACCAAGTAGGGGATCTTTTAGGAGGAATGTGTTTTAAGGCTAATTTTAACTGTAACTGTAATCTTGTGTGCTTAAGTTTTTTTAATTCTTGTTAATACAATTTCTCCTTTTAACTTTAAAATCCCAAAAGGCTTATTGGACTTTTCCTGCTGAGATCAGTACATCATCATCTTGTTTTCAGAGTACAAAAAAAAGGGTATGACCTGTAAGCCAAGTTTCCCTCTGAAATTTGGTTTGTGCAAGTAATTAACATCCGCTGTGGTCACAACATTGCTGAGTCGACCCCGGTGCCTGTCAATCCCATCATACACAGGACTCAGTCCCAAAAGGAACTAATTTACTCAGAGCACACCTTTTTAACTTTGCAAATGTAGCATCATTCACGCACCCAGTTTGAATGTTTTGTTCTATATTCACTGACAACCAGTGTTAGAAATGATCCCATTTTAAAGGTCTAGTTTCTGATTTTGAGACTGGTCAGGGAACAAAAATCCCTCCCTACTTCTACCTGGAAATTCATTTAATCCCAGGATTGTCCCTGCTGAATGTCAGACTGGTTGCCTATGACAAAATGTGTTATTCAGAATTCACACCAACAGCTGATAAAAGATTTATAAGTTGGAGAGATCGCTGTGAATTAACCAACACCCCCATTACCGATAACTAGCCCAGCAAAACTTTATCCAGCTTCTCTCCATTGAAATCTCTTGGGAACTATCATTTATTGACTGATTTCACCTTAAAAAGATGCCACTTGAAAGACGCAAAAGAACGACTCTGCATGTGCGGCACACGTTAGAACTCCAAGCTCTGAACTTTGTGTGGTGAAAGTGGACCGCTTCTTTAAGGTCATCAGTTAATAGCTCCCACCCAAAAAGTGATATATACTGGGGAAAATAAGCAAGGACATTGTAAAATGATTTGTCTTTTCAAGTTCTGCATCTAAACAACATGTGTAAATTAACAATCCACTAGCTTGAGTCTGCAACAACGATCAGCATTAGACCACAAAAGGATGCCTATGATTTGATACTGTTGTTACATTGGTAGAATCCATCTCCCTTGTGTTCACTCGTCTCAATGTTTCAATGATCCTTACCTGCAGAGTGGAGATGCTGACCCGTTGCTGCATTGTTGTCTACTGTCTGGGGTGTTGATCTGTTGTGAGGGTTGTCAGGAATGGGCTGCCCTGTAGTCCTGGAGGGCTGAGTCCCATACACACAAATGGAGTTAGAGAGAGTTTCAGACTGTGCTGCTTGGGCAGCCAGCGCAGTTCAGTCTTCTTCTGATTAATCAGAGACTCTGCATGTGGATGTTATCAAAATGTGGGCTTCAGATTGGCTGTGATCAAACACTCAGCCAAAAAAAAGCAAATCACTCGCTCCTTTGACTAATATTACACATGCAACGGCCCATGGTGCTGCAGAGGGAAACTCCTTCACTCTGTCTGCAGGGCACAGCTTACCAGGCAAGAACTCTGAGTGGTGGGTCACAGAATCACACAAAGTAGAAACGGCCCTTCGGTTCATCGAGTATGCATCAACACGTGAGAAACACCTGGCCTACCTACCTAATCCCACTTAACCGCACTTGGCCCATAGCCTTGAGTGTTATGACATGCCAAGTGCTCATCCAGGTACTTTTTAAAAGGAAGTGAGGCAACCCGCCTGCACCACCCTCCCAGGCAGTGCATTCCACAACATCACCACCCTTTGGGTAAAAAAGTTTTTCCTCACATTCCCCCCTAAACCTCCTGCCCCTCACCTTGAACCTATGTCCCCCTTCAACTAAGGGGAACAGCTGCTCCCTATCCACTCTGTCCATGCCCCTCAATCTTGTACACCTCAATCAGGTTGCCCCTCAGTCTTCTCTGCTTCAACGAAGACAACCCAAGTCCATCCAACCTCTCTTCATAACTTAAATGTTTCATCCCAGGCAACATCCTGGTGAATCTCCTCTGCACCCCCTCCAGTGCAATCACATCCTTCCTATAATGTGGTGACTAGGATTGCACACAGTACTCCAGCTGTGGCCTCACCAAGGTTCTGTACAACTCCAACATGACCTCCCTACTTTTGTAATCTATGCCTCACTTGATAAAGGCAAGTGTCCCATATGCCTTTTTCACCACCCCACTAACATGCCCCTCCACCTTCAAAGATCTATGGACACACACGCCAAGGTCCCTTTGTTCCTCAGAACTTCTGAGTGTCATGCTGTTCATTGAATACTTCCTTGTCAAATTGCTCGTTCCAAAGTGTATCACCTCACACATTTCAGGGTTAAATTCCATCTGCCACTTATGGAATTCGTCCCTTGACATTCAATGACATTACCGTCACTGAATACCCCACTATCAAATCCTGGGGGTTACCATTGACTAGAAAGTTAACTGGACTAGCCATATAAATACTGTGCTACAAGAGCAGGTCAGAGGCTAGGAACCGTGCGATGAGTAACTCACCCCCTGACTCCCCAAAGCCTGTCCACCATCTACAAGGCACAAGTCAGGAGTGCGATGGAATACCCCACTTGCCTGGATGATTGCAGCTCCCATAACACTGAAGAAGCTGGACACCTTCCAGGATAAAGCAGCCCGCTTGATTGGCACCACATCCACAAACATTAATTCCTTCCACCACCAACGCATAGTAGCAGCAGTGTGTACCATCTACAAGATGCACTGCAGGATTCAGCAAGGCTCCTTAGACAGCACCTTCCAAACCCACAACCACTGCCATCTAGAAGGACGAAGGCAGCAGATAGATGGGAACACCACCAACCGGATGTACGCCTCCAAGTCACTCAAAATCCTGACTTGGAAATACATTGCCATTCCTTCACTGTTGCTGGGTCAAAATCCAACTCCCTAACAGCACTGAGGGTGTACCTACACCACATGGACTGCAGCGGTTTCAGGAAGGCAGCTCAACTCCTCTTTTCCAAGGGCAACCAGGAATGGGCAATAAATGCTGGCCCAGCCAGTGAAGCCCACATCCCGTGAATGTATTTTTTTTTAAATGTTGTGAATAAGGAGGCTGCAGACAGGTAGAGTGAGTGGGCCAAAATATGGCAGATGGAGTATAATGTAGGAAAATACGAACTTGTTCACTTTGGCAGGAAGAATAAAAAAAGCAAAAAGTATTACTTAGATGGAGAGCGACTGCAGAATTGAGGTGAAAGGGGATGTAGGTGTTCTAGTGCATGGTAACAAAAAGTTAGTATGCAGGTACAGCAAGTAATCAAGAAGGCTAATGGAACACTGTGCTTTATTGCAAAAGGAATTGAACATAAAAATAGGGATGTTATGCTGCAGTTATACAGGGCATTGGTGAGACCACATCTCGAATACAGTGTGCAGTTTTGGTTTCCTTATTTAAGCAAAGACATAAATGCATGGAGGCGGCTCAGAGGAGATTTACTAGATTTATACCTGAAATGAGCAGGTTGTCTTCTGAGGAAAGGTTGGACAGACTGGGCTTGTTCCCACTGGAGTTTAAGAGTGAGGGGTGAGTTGATTGAAGTATATAAGATCCTGAACCGTCTTGGCAAGGTGGACGTGCAATTGACATTTCCTCTTGTGGGTGAGTCTAGAACTGGGGGGGGGGGGGGGCACTGTTTTAAAATTAGGAGTCCCTTCTTTAGGACAGAGGTGAGGAGAAATTTTTTCTCGCAGAAGGTCGTGAGACTTTGGAATTCTCTGCTTCAGAAAGCAGTGGAGGCAGGGTCATTTTTAAGACGGCGGTAGATTGATTCCCCTGCCCGATTCCCTTGCCTAACAAGAATCTAAGGTTATCGGGGGTAGATGGAAATGTGGAATTCAAAGATCAGCCATGATCTTATTGAATGGCAGAGCAGGCTCGTGTGGCCTAGTGGCCTACTTCTGCTCCTATTTCATGTATTTTTATGGTCCTATGAGGCCAAATAATGTCTGCCTGAGATTCAAGACACATGTCTATTATCCAGCCATCGTTTTCACATAAGTACCATCTTTGTTGCAATAATGGGACTAAAGGCGATGAGATGAGACTGAGTGAGACTTAATGGAACTCAGGATCTAGATGGGAGATAATTAGGGCGGGTGCTTGGGGTTCATTTTGGCCCCTTGAATGAATACAGGGCCTTCACAGAATCACAGAATCAAAGAGGCCCTTTGACCCATCGAGTCTGCACCGACACATGAGAAACACCTGACCTACCTACCTAATCCTATTTACCAGCACTTGGCCCATAGCCTTGAATGCTATGACGTGCCAAGTGCTCATCCAGGTACTTTTAAAGGATGTGAGGCAACCCGCCTCCACCAGCCTGCCTCCACCACCCTGCCAGGCGGTGCATTCCAGACCATCGCCACCCTCTGGGTAAAAAAGTTCTTCCTCACATCGCCCCTAAACCTCCTGCCCCTCACCTTGAACTTATGCCCCCTTGTGACTGACCCTTCAACTAAGCGGAACAGCTATTCCCTATCCACCCTGTCCATGCCCCTCAATCTTGTACACCTCGATCAGGTTGCCCCTCAGTCTTCTCTGCTCCAACGAAAATAACCCAAGTCAATCCAACTTCTCTTCATAACTTAAATGTTTCATCCCAGGCAACATCCTGGTGAATCTCCTCTGCACCCCCTCCAGTGCAATCACATCCTTCCTATAATGTGGTGACCAGAACTGCACACAGTACTCCAGCTGTGGCCTCAGCAAGGTTCTATACAACTCCAACATGACCTCCCTACTTTTGTAATCTATGCCTCGATTGATAAAGGCAAGTGTCCCATATGCCTTTTTCATCACCCCACTAACATGTCCCTTCGCCTTCAAAGATCTACAGACACACACGCCAAGGTCCCTTTGTTCCTCAGAACTTCCAAGTGCCATGCCGTTCATTGAATACTTCCTTGTCAAATTACTCCTTCCAAAGTGTATCAACTCATACTTTTCAGGGTTAAATTCCATCTGCCACTTATCTGCCCATTCGACCATCCCACCTATATCATCCTGTAGCCCAAGACACACAACCTCACTGTTACCACCTGGCCAATCTTTGGGTCATCCACAAACTTACTAATCCTACCCCCCACGTAATCATCTATGTCATTTATATAAATGACAAATAATCGGGGACCCAGCACAGATCCTTTTGGTACGCCACTGGACACTGGCTTCCAGTCACTAAAGCATCCTTCTGTCATCACCCTTTGTCTCCTACAACTAAGCCAATTTTGAATCCACCTTATCAAATTATCCTGTATCCTACGTGCCTTTGCCTTCTTTATAAGTCTCCTATGTGGGGCCTTGTCAAAGGCTTTGCTGAAATCCATATAAACTACATCAACTGCACTACCTTCATCTACACACCTGGTCACCTCCTCAAAAAATTTAATCAAATCTGACAAAGCCAAGCTGACCATCCCTGATCAAACCTTGCCTCTCCAAGTGGAGATAGATACTCTCCTTCAGAAATTTCTCCAAGAGTTCCCTACCACTGACGTGAGATCAGTGGCCTGTAGTTCCCTGGCTTATCTCTATAACCCTTCTTAAATAGCGGAACACATTAGCTGTCCTCCAGTCCTCTGGCATCTCCCCCGTGGCCAGAGAGGAATTAAAAATTTGGGTCAGAGCCCCTGCAATCTCCTCCCTTGCCTCCCTCAGCAATCTGGGACACAAATCATCTGGACATGGAGATTTGTTCACTTTTAAGCCTGTCAACACCTCCAATACCTTGTCACTCCCTATATCAATTTGCTTAAGAACCTCGCACTCTCTTTCCCCGAGTTCAATTGGCCATTCAATACCTGAGACTGGGAGATAGATAAATGCAACCTAAATTTACAATAGTGAAGATTATATACATTGAATGAACACTTATGCCACTATTGTGCAATCAAATCTTAATTTTTTTAACCCCACTGCTACTTTTAGGTGCAGCACTAAGATCTGCAGCAGAGTACGAGGCAGCCTGCTGACCGCTATGCACTGCTGCCTGAGATGATTTTGGTGGCCAAAGGCATGAATGGCCCCTGCCTGTTAAGGTTCTCCTGCTCTGGAGCAGGTGCACCCTCCTTGTCCTGACCTACTGATGGGATCTCAGTTAGAGGGGACTTTGAGCAGCAGGGCACCCTCGCAATGTCCTGGGTAGATGCCCCTGGGGCATCTGGCTGGCATTCCTCCTTTTGGGTGCCCGAGGGCCCCTCCCTAGCTCCTTGAGAAGGGGCACCTCCACCTCAGAGGGAGGTCAAGGTGCCTTATATCTGACTCGCCTCGCCACTGCTGAAACGCACACATGGCTATACAAGTCCAGGCACAAATCCAGCAAAAACTGCTAGACCTGGGTCGCCCAGGCGTCCACTACCCTTCTCATGGTGACTTTTATGCGCTTGCATGTCAGAGCTACAACATCAGAAAGAACATGCATGGGCTCCTCCATCCTTCATTCTAATCTGCTGACAGCTTCTGAGTTCAGAGTTCAATTCAGAGCTGCATTTCAAACACACCAGTTGAAAATATAGGTTATGACAGTTGTTCAAAGTTTCTTCTGGGATTTTAAATAACTCAGCCTTTACCAACTGCTGTGCCATAACAGAGGGTAAAGATGTTTACTATAATGGTGTGTTATGATCCTCGCTGATATTACTACTGGACAAGTTAGATCCCAGGGTGAAACCTGGTTTGATAGATCCTAAATTTTATCTTTTGTTTAGAAACGTGGAGGGCAGCAACTGAACAGAGTCACAGGAGTCTGCTGATGAATCTTAAAAATAAAACTTTTATTAAACAGTACTCCTTCACCCCAACTATACCTTTAGATATATAAAGATTCATAAGGATAACACAAGTTACAAAATCTCTCTTATACTCTATGTTCGCAGTAAGTATACAGTCCATGTAAAGCAATAGGCTATGTTTTCTCTTGGGAATCTTCAATAAGGATCCACCTCCAGGTGTTGATCTCTCCTTTCGATGTTCCTCTCCCCTGGATCACCATGTGCATTCAAGCTTCACCTTCCACGCACTCTTAGATACTCAGCCATGCCAACAGGGATCCCTACTTCACAGGCCCATAGTATGGAGTCACCAACCTTTGGCTGTTACCTCAGACTTCTGGCTTCTCGCAAGCCCACTTTGCCTTAATTCTGCTTCCAACAGCTTTCTCTCTAATTCGGAGCCTTTTTCTCTGCTACTTACTTTAACTTACTGAACGGGATCTGTTCCAGGTTCCTATCCCCATTCTTTGTTTCAGCTTTCATCTTGGGACCTTTTCCTGTCCCACTCCCTGTTTTTGGGACATTCATCTTTGGTTTGGGACTTGCTGTCTGTTTCTTTCCCGTGTCCAGCTTCTTCTGGCACTGCTTTCCGAATGGCATTCTCTTCTGGGTCACCTGACCCTTTTTCCGCACTGTTTCACTTTCATTTTTTTTTCTTCTGTGCAGGCACAGAGCTGGCTTTAAATCTTAAAAAAACTGCGCACATGTGCAGGGCTGGTCTAGCGGCCTGAACATGTGAATATTCCGCAACTGCGCAGGTGCGACCATTCTCTGGCCAGCACATGCACAGAAGCTGCAAGAAGGAACGATCTGCACATATGCAGCTATTCCAGGGCTGGCGCATGCGCAGAAACCATTAAGGCCTGTTGGGAACTGTAGTTCCCAACTCTGTGAGCCAGGCCTTCGCTTTTTAACAATGTAGGTTTTTCCTTTTTCATTTCTGGGGTCTGTAACACCTTCCCCTCGAAAGAAAGAAAGCTTCACAAGTGTGAAGGTTTCTTTACAATGGCTTTACATCTGCTTCACACACTTATCATCATAAACATCTAACAAATAGCTTGTTACATACTATACAAGCAAATATTCCATCCCGTTCACAACTACAATTACAAATATTTAAGTAAAATAAAGTCAACCAATGTAGAAAGAAGATTAGCAGAGTTTACACATCATAGACTTGCACTTTTTTTCCTTCTTATTCCCAGTCTTTAACTCAACAAAGAATGTTTCATTTAAGTCCTCAGCCCAATCATTCTTTTTGTTAGCTGTAAGCATACTTTCATTCTCAAGCTCATCCAAATGAGGTAAAATCTCATTTTGATTTAGTAAGTCAGAATTAATATCACATTGTCTCTGAACAAAACCTCTTTTAGCCACTTCAAGCCTCCAAGTTACTCTCCATCCTGATTTGGAAATATATCACTTTTCCTTCACTGTCGCTGGGTCAAAATCCTAGAACTCCCTTCCCAACAGCACTGTGGATGTACCTACTCCAAATGGACTGCAGCAGTTCAAGAAGGCAGCTCACCACCACCTTCTCAAGGACAACAAGGGATGGGCAATAAATGCTGGCCCAGTCAGCGAAGCTCACATCCCGTGAATGAATTTGAAAAAAAAATGTTTTTTAGTTTCACACAAAAGGGTTTCATTCTCCTGTTTGGTTTGATCTTTGAATAGAGATTGGAAGAAACAACAAGATCATAAAAAGTTCAAACAGGTCTTTTTCACTTCTTTTTGAACAATGTCAATCAGTTTCACCCTTGGGGATTTCATAGTTCATTCTAACCCTTCAAATCTTTTGTATAAGTTGTGAACTATATCAGTCCACTCATTGGCAGGTTTTGAATGGTCTTTTGCAAACTATCCACTTGCCTGGATTCCAGCTGTTATACCTTGTGTATTAACACCGGCAAGCACTTGTAAATCAATGTTTCTGGTCCTTGACCATTCCGGATCATTTTGCAGTTTCAGCCCTTTTTGTTGACAATTCTTAATTTCCAATTCTGCAGGTACTTCAGTTGCTTCCGTACAGCCCATTACTGAGGTTAATACAAGAGTAATATGACTTGGTTCAACTCTTTGCTCAACTGGGCCACAATTTGGCAAGGAGTTTTTATTCACAGGAATAATTTCAAAACAATGAGACTCCATACCATACACCTTCTCCTTCATTTTTCTCCAGTTTGCTTTGAAGTTCAAGAAGCTCACTGTTTTTTTCAAGACAAAATTCTGACAGCTCGTTAATTTTGGTTTTTAATTCTGCATTCAACCAACTATTCTGATTTACCAACAATTCCTTTCCTTGTTCAAGACATTTTTCACAATATTTCATAGAAGTTTTGGAGTTCATTAAGTTTTAACTGAAGATCGACCTTTGTTAAATTTACCTCAACAAGTTTGTGATTTAGGCATTTCAAGTCCTCAGTCAAGTGTTCTACTTTCTGTGACTGATTCTCAATTGTTCTTGCCAATACTCTTTTTCCAATCAGCAAACTCTTCTCCCATACATGGGGAGGCAATGGTGTAGTGGTATTGTTGCTGGACTAGTAATCCAGAAACCCAGGATAATGCTCTGGGGAACCTGTGCTAGAATCCTGCCAAGGCAGATGGTGGAATTTGAATTCAATAAAGGTCTGGAATTAAAAGTCTAACAATGGCCATGAAACCAGTGTCGATTGTTATAAAGACCCACAGATTCACTAACATCCTTTCCTGGCCTACATGTGGCCCCAGGCCCAATGAATTAAAAAACAAACATGAAAGTTGGGCCAATTTCTCATCTCATTGTTGGCCACAGTAATTTTTTGAAGTTGGTTAAAATCAACATGATCTGCAATACAGTCATTGCTACATTGCTAGCGAGACAGTAAAATCATTACCCAGAATAAAATTCTTCAATAGGTGATTAAGGAATAATTCTGACCATAACAATTCCATTTCCAAAGTGACTTTATACAAAGGAATAGGTTCATAAATTCCATTATTACCTCTTATTAATACATTTTCCTTCATAAAACTATCCAGACACAAATTGTATTAACTGTAACCATCAATCTGCCCTGGTATCTCTCAAAATTTTGATCTGTTTACTTATTTCATTGGAGGAGGAGGCAAAGCATCCAGAAACTCTCATAACCTGACTTCCTTCAATAATAATCAAAGAAGAATTCTCTGAGCTATATTCCTCTTTCTGGAGGTCAAGTTTTCACATTTCCATTTCTCTTTCTCTTTCCTTTTCTAATTCAAATTTTGTCATCTCTCTTTTTTATTCTGCCTCCAGCTTTCCAATTCCAATTCTTCCTTTTGCTTTTGCCTCCAATTCAAGTTTTTTCTGCTACAACTGAATATTAGCCAATTCAATTGACTCGCCCCCTGGAGAATGTGGTCTCTCTGGTATCCCTTCCAAATTCAAACGTGATTACCTCAACTATTTCCACTCACCTCACCCCTATGGTTAATTCTAACTCCAATTTATCTGTCAGTTTTTTCAACTTACTCTTGGTTATTTTTTGTAAACCAGTCAGGGTTGCATTTTTAATCTCTAGAAAAATCTTAATAATCTCCAAAGCCATTTTGAATTCCAACCCTTATACTATACTTCACTGAAACTCCAATTCCTATGACAAGTGCCTCCATGTACTCATTCTTTAGGGATTCACAGATCCCACGAAGAGTCAAGGATTTCTAATCCTGCAAGAAATCCCATTTTATTATGATAATCCCAGACAAGACGGCACTTTAATGATCCCAGCTGATGTTACTACTGGACAAGTCAGATCCCAGAGTGGCTTGATAGATCCTAACTTTTATTTTTTGTTCAGAAACATGGAAGTTGGCTACTGAACAGGCTCACAGAGGTCTGTTGATGACTTTTATCGAAAGAATAAAACAGTTATTAAATAAGAAAAGATGAACTATATTGCAGTACTCCTTCATCCAACTATACATTTAGATCAAAAACAGAATTACCTGGAAAAACTCAGCAGGTCTGGCAGCATCGGCGGAGAAGAAAAGAGTTGACGTTTCGAGTCCTCATGACCCTTCGACAGAACTTGAGTTCGAGTCCAGGAAAGAGCTGAAATATAAGCTGGTTTAAGGTGTGTGTGTGGGGGGCGGAGAGATAGAGAGACAGAGAGGTGGAGGGGGTTGGTGTGGTTGTAGCGACAAACAAGCTACAACCACACCAACCCCCTCCACCTCTCTGTCTCTCTATCTCTCCGCCCCCCACACACACACCTTAAACCAGCTTATATTTCAGCTCTTTCCTGGACTCGAACTCAAGTTCTGTCGAAGGGTCATGAGGACTCGAAACGTCAACTCTTTTCTTCTCCGCCGATGCTGCCAGACCTGCTGAGTTTTTCCAGGTAATTCTGTTTTTGTTTTGGATTTCCAGCATCCGCAGTTTTTTTGTTTTTATACATTTAGATATATACAGATTTGTAAGGGTGACACAAGTCACACAATCTATCTTCCAGTAAGTATACAGTCCATGTAAAGCAATAGGTGACCTGCAGTTGGACACCCCACACTCTGAAACTAAGATGCCATGCAAAGCAGACGCTACAGATCTCTTTCCTGCACACCCCCAACCCATTTACCGAATCAAGTAGCAGAAGACATTATGTGAATCACAACTGTTTTATTGTTAAACTATAGTTCAGAACAAATATCAATTTCCACTCTCCCTGTCTAGAAGCTAAACCACTACTGGGGAAAAACCCAGCCCTGAAGTGCAGGTTTCAATGAGCATCATCTGCTCTTATTTAACTCTGAAGCTTGTCCTGGTTTATTCTTAATAGGACCTGCATTTCCAGCATTGTCAAGGTGCTCGTCACACAGGCAACCAGTCTCACACAAACTCCGTCTTTCACATGAGGGTTTCCAATCTCCGCTCGAAGAACTCGCCTTGGAATCTTCTCCCAAACAACGCTTTCTCTTGGGCATCTTCAACAAGGATCCACCTCCAGATTTCAATCTCTCCTCAGTATCACTAACTTTACAGTGCAGGAGGAGGCCAATTGGCCCATTCTTTTGATGTTCCTCTCCCCTGGATCACGACATGCATTCAAGCTTCACCTTCCACACACTCTCTCAAGTACTCAGCTGTGCCAACAGAACATCACTGCTTCACAGACCTGTAGTAAGGAGTCACCAACCTTTGGCTGTCTCCTTGAATCTTCTGGCAAGCCCACTTTGCCTTAATTCCGCTCCCAATAGCTTTCTCTCTTTAATTTGGAGCCATTCCCTCTGCTCCTTACTTTAACTTCACTGAACAGGAGATGTTCCAGATTCCTATCCCCGTTCTTTGATTTGGGACCTTTTCCTGTCCCACTCCCTGGTTTTGGGACTTTCTTCTTTGGTTTGGGACTTGCTCTCTGTCCCTTTCCCGTGTCCAGCTTCTTCTGGCACTGTCTTCCGAATGGCATTCTCTTCTGGGTTACCTGACCCTCTCTTTGCACGGTTTCACGTTCATTTCTGATCTTCGTCTGCACAAGCATAGAGCTGGCTTTAAATCTTAAAAAAAAACTGCACACATGCACAGGGCCGGTCTACTAGCCTGAAGATGTGAACATACCCCAACTGTTCATGTGCAGCCATTCTCCAGCCAGCACATGCGTAGAAGCTGAAGATCACAAGAAGGAACAATTTTTACAAGTGAGGCCATTCCAGGGCCGGTGCATGCACAGAAAACTCTGAGGCCCATTGGAAACTGTAGTTCCCAAGTCAGAGGGCCCGGCCTTCATTTTTTTTTACAAGCTAAGTTTTTCCTTTTTCATTTCTGGGGTCCATAACAGGTGTATTTCACTTCAAGTCACTTTGCCGTTCAGAATGTGCTGCTTGGCTGCAAGGGCTAGCAGGACTCTGATCATGACCTTGGAGACATTTTGGTGGCTTGAAAGTATGGTGGGACTATAGTACCTGATAGGCTGAATGGATCAGTAGGTCTTTGCCTGCCCATTTTTATGTCTTTGTCTATCATACCTGAAGAGGCTGGCATTCCAGCTAGTTGACACATGATATACTGATTGGATTGGTACAAGCAAGTGCTTGATCACTTAAGTCTTGTGCCCTTGATCTCTGTTATTCTTTTCTACTCTCTCTAAAGTATCCAGAAAATGAACTAGCCACAAGGCCCAAAGGTTCTGATGAAGGGTTGTGGATCTGAAATGCTAACTCTACGCTTCTCTCACTCCAGATGTAAAGAAAAATCCTTAATGAATACATTGTATAGTAATCTGAGAAAATTATAAGATCTAGGCAAAATACAGCATGAGCTCTGCTAAATGAACATTTTAAAATTTAATTAATGCATGCAATCTTGCTATAATTCACCTATTTATAAAAATTCAGCAATGTTTCACAATAAGAAACATAAATTACTTTCTTTCCTAGTTTATATTTGATTTCCTTGGTTAATTCAAGTAAAGGTACACAATTTCACAATTTGCTGCAGCAGATGTTTGCATCAATAGTTCTATTTTCTATTCACTGTTTTAAACATTAGACATTCTATAGAAGTTTGAAAAATGTTCTTATTCATTTATGGTTTTATTACTCCCAATGTAAAAACGAAAGATAACACACTGGTGCATCTTATATTAGTCCATAAAATAGCAGACTGTTAAATAAGTGTAATCAGTAGTAATTGTCAAATATTAAAAGTAGATCATTGAAACAAGTCCACACATTCTATTTTATGATACTGAGGGAGAGAAAATTTGCTAAAAGCACTAAAGAAAAACATGGCACAAAAATCAGTATCAGCTAGTATTAATATTCATTGAAATATTTTACCTACCTATATCAAAAGATACTTTTGTTAAATCTTCCTTGTTTTTAGCTTCTTCTGGATCTTCTGAGGGTGCTACCTGAGAGTGCTGAGAGTCTCTTACTGCATCTGTTTCTAAATCAAACAGAAAAATAAAAGCTCCTAGATTTTATAAAATATATACTTCAAAATATAACGCAATTATTCTTCTCTACTTTGTTGTGAAAATACCTTTGAAAATAAATGGATTTGAATGTTACACTGAGGTTACAGATGGACTTCATGGGAAGAATTTTCCAGTTCGGCGAGTGGGCCCAAGGTGTAAAATGACACGAGGTTACGTCGGGCGTGCATCCTGACGTCACCGCGCATCATTTAAATTTTCAGTTCGGAGGGTGCGCAGCCGATTGAACTGTCAAAGGCCTGTTAAGGCCATTAATTAACTAGGCTATTGAGAAAGCTGCCTGTCCAACCTTAAGGTTGGCGGGCAGGCGAAGAGCCCAGGCGGCCTTCGCATTTTTCATGGAGCCTCATACATAGGCAGGTTGAGGTTTCATGACGGGTTTATAAATTAAATAAATTTTTTCATTAAAGTTCATTGACATGTCCCAGCTCATGTGACACTGACACATGAGGACAAGTCTTAAATTTTTTTTTCTTTATTAAAATTTTTAGAACCTAAAACTTTTCTCCCTTTATGCACTCCTTCGCATACATGCACAGAAGAGCACACTCCCGACTCAGGGAACTCCCCACCCCCCCCCCCACCCCGCCTGCACAGGGAGTGTACAGCGCTTCCGGGTGCATTTCACGCTGGGTGGGCCTTAATTGGAATCACCATCACTAGTTGAATCCTAAAGGACATAATTGCCAGACTGACCTTGTGGCATGTGGTGAGAGAACCAACTAGAGGGTACAACCTCTATAAAGAGATTGGCATGTAAAATTAAAGCGCATGGGAATGGGGTAGTATATTGAGATAGAAAGAAAACTGGTTAGCAGACAGGAAACAAAGAGTAGGAATAAACGGGTCTTTTTCTGAATGGCAGGCAGTGGGGTACTGCTGGGATTGGTGCTGGGACCCCAGTTACTCACAATATATATTAATGATTTAGATGAGGGAATTGAATGCAATATCTCCAAATTTGCAGATGACACAAAGCTGGGTGGAAGGGTGAGCTGTGAAGAGGATGCCGAGATGCTTCAGTGTGATTTGGACAAGCTGAGTGAGTGGGCAAATGCATGGCAGATGCAGTATAATGTGGATAAATGGGAGGTTATCCAGTTTGGTAGCAAAAACAGGAAGGCAGATTATTATCTGGCTATAAATTGAGAGAGGGGAATGTGCAACGAGATCTGGGTGTCCTCGTACACCAGTTGCTGAAGGTAAGCATGCAGGTGCAGCAGGCGGTAAAGAAGGCAAATGGTATTTTGGCCTTCATAGCCAGAGGATTCGAGTACAGGAACAGGGATGTCTTGCTGCAATTGTACAGGGCCTTGGTGAGACCACACCTGGAATATTGTGTGCAGTCTCCTTATCTGAGGAAAGATGTACTTGCTATAGAGGGAGTGCAGCGAAGGTTTACCAGACTGATTCCTGGGATGGCGGGACTGACATATGAGGAGAGATTGAGTCCATTAGGATTATATTCGCTGGAGTTCAGAAGAATGAGGGAGGATCTCAGAAACCTATAAAATTCTAACAGGACTAGACAGGGTAGATGCAGAAAGGATGTTTCTGATGGTGGCGGAGTCCAGATCCAGGAGCCACAGTCTGAGGATATGGGGTAGCCCATTTAGGACTGAGATGAGGAGAAATTTCTTCACCCAGAGTGTAGTGAGCCTGTGGAATTCGTTACCGCAGAAAGTAGTTGAAACCAAAACTGTATGCTTTCAAGAAGGAGTTAGATATAGCTCTTGGGGTGAAAGGGATCAAAGAATATGGGGAGAAAGTAGGAGCAGGCTATTGAGTTGGATGATCAGCCATGATCATAATGAATGGCGGAGCAGGCTCGAAGGGCCGAATGGTCTACTCCTGCTCTTAGTTTCTATGTTTTCAACCTATTTGTTCCTGCTGTGATCAAGTTATCTATCACAAATGCAAGATTGACCAAAGTCCTGTTGTCACACTAATGACACCCTCCAACATGCTGTGTGGCACCACCGCAAGGTAAGTAGGTTAGATTACGCTTGGGTCCAGCAGCTGGAATCCATGGAGTCCTGTAGGCCATTGGCAGCAGCAGAATCCCATCACAATTTCAAACAATATGGCCCAGCATATGCCTTACTCTATCAACATCAAGCCTGATGACAAACTCTCATTCAATGAAGAGTGTAGAAGAGTATGTCAGGACCAGCACCAGGCATACCTGAAAATGAAGTGACAACTCAATGAGCACAGCAACACACGCAAGATAAATAGCGCAAATTGCATGCTAAGCCATCCAACAGTCAATGGATCAAGTCAAAGTTCTGCAGTAATGCCACATCCAGTCATGATTGGCACTGGGCAATTGAGCAAGTTACAGGAGCAGGAGGCTCCATGTACATCCCACATGCTCTATGATAACGGATCCCGGCATGTGTGCACAAAACTTAAATGTTGAACCATCCACAACCGTCTTCAGCCAGAAATGCTAAAAAAATGATCCATCTCAGCCTCCTCCTGAGGTCTCCACCATCATAGATGCCAGTCTTCAGCCAATCTGACTCACTCTATGTAATATCAGAGAAACAGCTAAGTGCGCTGGATACACTAAGTGCACCAGGTCCTGGTAATAGCCCATCTATAATGCTGAGGACTTATGCTCTAGGACTAGCTGCACCTCTAGCCAAGCTGTTCCAGTACAGCTCCAACCCAACAATGTGAGAAATTGCCCTGTTCACAAAAAGCAGGGCAAATCCAACTTGGTCAGTTACCACAGTACCAACCTACCGTCAATGATCAGCAAAGTGTTTAAAGAAGTCATCAACACTGCTTTCAAGCAGTATGTACTCACCAATAACCTAGTCACGACAACTACTCGGTTCCAGTCTTCATTACAGCCATACTCCAGACAAGGGCCGAAGAGCTAAATTCCAGAGGTGAGATGAGAGTGACTGACCTTGACATCAAGACAACAGTGAAGCATATGTGCCACCAAGGAGTGCTAGTAAAAATGAAGTCAATGGGGATTAGGAGGAATGTTGCCCGGTAGCTAAAAACATATCTACCACAAAGGAAAAGGGTTGTGATTGTCGCAGGCTAATTAAGTCAGCCCCAGGACAACATCGTCAGCTATCTTCAGCTGTTTTACCATAAGCTCAGAAGTGGAGATGTTTACTGATGATTGCAGAGCGTTCAGTTCCTCTTCACAACCCCACAGATAACAAAATAGTGCATGCCCATATGCAACAAAACCTGGACAACATTTAGGCTTAGGCTGGTTAACATTTCATAACATTTACATAACGTCAGTGTCAGGCAATGAACATCTCCAACAAGGAGGAGTTTAACCACCTTCCCTTGACATTCAATGGCATTACCAAAGCTGAACCCCTCCAAATTAGCATGCAGAGTCATCACTGACCAGAAGTTAAACTGCACTAGCCATGTAAATACAATAGCTGCTGGAGCAGGTCAGAGGTGAGATAGGTTATATATTCTGCACTGTGGAGTAACTCATCAGATGGACAAAATCAGCACAAAAATGATCATCACATGTTCATGGGCAACTAGGAATGGTCAATCAATCCTGGCCTTGCTGACAACACCCATATCCCCAGAATGAAGTGAAAAAGAAAATCACCAGCCCACACATCTCATCCATGAGAGATAGCATTATGGAAGACATCTTTTTCACAAAACCAAATGATTGGTCAGTACTAACGGAATCTTCTGTTAGTGTGGAGGGTACAAAGCTGACCGGACTGATAAAAGGATGAAGCTAGCTGTTGCCAATGGAAAAGAGATGCACTATAATCACCTGTATCACCTGACATTTATGAAGGTAGGACATCAGATTTTTGATCAATGTCACACAATCCATCCACTGATAGCTCATGGATGGCATAAGTAAATAAGATCACTGATACTAGATTTTTCTTTGAAGAGCAGCAATTGATGGTCAGAATGTCTTTGGGAATAAGGTGTAGTACCTTGAAGTAAAACAGCCAAATTGGCATGAAATAACAGAGGACTGGGTGAAAGAAACAGAAAATGCTGGAAATACTCAGATGAAAGGTCTGAAATGTCAACTCTGTTTCTCTCTCCACAGAAATTGCCAGACCTGTTGAGTATTTAAAGCATTTCCTGCTTTTATTTTAGATTTCCAGCCTCTGCAGTATTTAGCTTTTGTAGAGGGCTGGGTGAAATAGTTCTGGTCCAGAAACTGCAGTCAGTTTGGAGTATTCAAATATTCAATTTTCTAGAGAATTATTCTCTAGAAATGAGGGAAGCAGAAAGTAGGAAACTATAGGTCAGTCAGGCTAACATCTGTCATAGGAAAAGCACTAGAATCCATTAAAGTAGTAATAGTTTTTTTATGTAGTAACATTCAAAGTGGACAAGGGGGATCCAGTTGACGCGGAGTACTTGGGTTTCTTAAAGGCATTTGATAAGGTACCACATCGAAGGTTACTACACAAGATAAGAGCATATGGTGTAGGGGGTAACATATTAGCACAGATAAAGGATTGGTTGACAAACAGAAGGCAGAGGGTAGGGTCTTTTTCAGATTAGCAAACTGTAACTAGTGGAGTGCCATAAAGGTCAGTGCTGGGTCATCAACTATTTACTATCTATATCAATGACTTGGATGAAGAGACCAAAGTTGTACAGGGCCTTGGTGAGACCACATTTGGAGTTATTTGCGCAGTTTTGGTCTCCTTATTTAAAAAAGAGGTAATTGCTTTAAAAGCAGTTCAGAGAAGGCTCACTGGATTCATCCCTGGGATGAAGTGGTTGCCTTGTAAAGAAAGGTTGTACAGGTTAGGCCTATACCCATTGGACTTTAGAAGAATAAAGGGATGATCTTATTGAAACATGCAAGATCCTGAGGGTACTTGATAGGGTGGATACCCAGAGGATGTTTGCTCTTGTGGGAGAGACAAAAGCTAGGGGGCATAGGTCAAAAATAAGAGGTTTCCCTTTTAAGACAGAGATGAGGAGAAACGTTTTCTCCCAAAGTGTCGTTGGTGTCTGGAATTCTCTTCCCCAGAAAAGTAGGGGTCTTTGAATTTATTCAAGGCAAAGTTAGACAGATTTGTTTTTGGCAATGGAGTCAAGTGTTACAGAGGCCAGACAAGAAAGTGAAGCTGAGAGCACAACCAGATCAGCCATATTATTGAATGATGGAACAGGCTCAAAAGGGCCAAATGGCCTACTCCTGCTCCTCTGTTCCTATTTTCCTAGAACTGTCAAGCCCAATATGTATGAGTGGACAACCTGAAGAAAATTTTACATTTAAATGGTGTGCCACATGGCCAACAAGCATCAGAGGTATTTTATGCAAAGTTTTTAAGCTCTCAGAGGATTGTAGAAAGAAGCATTCTTTCTGGGTGTGCTCTCTTAATGTAAGGTGCATGAATCAATGTGTCTAACATGATTTTTAAGATATCTTAAGACAGGATATTTCTTTTTTTAATTCTCTTGAATTTTTATCATTCCTTCTCCTCCTGCTTTGGACAAGCATATCCATACCTGCTCATTCCAGTGATTTATGGAGGATATCTGGAATGAAGAAGAACGTCTTAATTTGATAAAATCAAATTTGTTCAGGTTTTATGTAAATTTTGTTAGTGCCACACTATCATTCTTTGGTTTGAAAGGCAGTCTCTGAACATCTATTAGCATTACTTGTGTGTTCTGGGACCCAGGTTACTAAATTTCAATTTGCATCAAAATAACAGCAAAATATTCGACTCAAAACGTTAACTCTGTTTCTCTCTCCAAAGGTGCCGCAAGATCTAGAGAGTATTTCCATTACTTTGATTTTATTCAACTTGCATTTGCAGTATCTAAGTTGTAATGCTACTTATTGCTAAGAAAATGATGTGTAGGTTAAATAAGCTTATGACTAGAAGCAAGTGTACTCTAATCATCAGAAAGAATGTATATTGCTGAGCTGAATTTATACCTTTTGATTCATCTCCACCTTCCTCATCTTCCTCAGTTATAATTGCGTCCTCCAAATTAACGGGAAAAGCTGCATGCCGTTCAAATTCAGCTGTAGAAGACAATGGTAGAAGTATCCATCACTAATAAGAAATACAGTCTTGAGCAACAAGTAATCTTTTTACTGCAATGCATGGTCTGAAGTGGTAAAATAATGGGCTGAATTTTGTTCTTGTCACAGGAGTCCCGCCAACAGGGCTGAAAACAGGTGGGCGACCTTGCTTTGGCTGTCTGAGGGACCCAGGCCTTATCTTGCAAATGGCAGTCAGCTAGCTAGCTACCCCCAGAGCTGCCATCCCGCTGCCATCCCTATTAAGGATAGTCATCCACCCCAGGAGCTGCCAGCCAATCAGGGGGCCAGCAGCTCAGCAGCCTCAGGAGTGCCTCCAGAGCATGGCACCCTCTGAACCAGGTAAGTGGAGTCTCAGAGTACTGGGGTCAGCCTGTCAGGGCCCATAGGTGGGTGGGTGGGGTTGGTGAGGACATGGGGTGGCTGTTGCTGCTGGGAAATGCTGTCTGTGGGCCAGAGGGTCCAAACAGAAGGCTCGCTCAACCCTCCTGGGAGACCACCAGGATTTATCTGGTGGTTTCCCCATGTGGCAGAGGAGCCATAAGCCGCTGTTTAATTAGCAGTGGCAGCCGGTAGTGGTCCTTAGTTGTCCACTTAAGTGACTCAATTGGACTTTGGATGGTAGGGCTGTCTGCCACCTTCTCACTGCTGTAAGATGACATGGTTGTGTGAACCTGATGGTATTCCAACCCTTGCCTTCCCTCACCACATTACAGCACCACCAGTCCGTTCCTGGAGTAAGACTTAGCCCATTGTGTAAGAATCCACACAAAATAAAACCTGGCTTGCACTGACATTTTCTAGTTAAAGCAAAGTGCTCCAGATATTCTATAGTTAGCACAGGATTAAGTTGCAGCATTCAAGCTACATTAGCAATGTTAATACTGGGTTAACAAATTAAAAATCAAGGTTTGCTTACAACACAGTACCATAATGGCTAAGTAATAAGGTGCTTCAAGATAATTGAAATGTACATAACAAAATAACTTTGAATGTTCTAGGGAGTAATGAAATAAAATTTAAAAACACAAATGGAGGGGGGTTGGGAAGTGCAAATGTCCAAAGGGACCCAAGTGTCCTTGTTCACGAGTCACTAAAAGTTAACATGCAGGTGCAGCAACTAATTAAGAAACTGAATGGTATGTTGGCCTCCATCACAAGGGAACTTGAGTACAGGAGTAAAGATGGGCCTTAACTTTAGAGCTCCCCAGCAACAGACTATGGGGTACGACAAAGATGCGCCGAGGAATCCTGTTCAGAAGTTCACAGGTAAGGTTTACAGGCAATTACCCAGAAGTGGAAAGTTCCCTGGGCAATTGCCCTGCACTGGGAACCGTCCAAAAATGCGATTTAAATCATAAACTGGGTTACACCAATAGTTACCCTGAAGAATTAAAACCAATTTTAACTTCTGGGTAACCATTGTACAGACGCAGAAAGACCCCACCAAGGGGATTTGCCTCAACCCAACCCCCTGCACCCCCCCGGACTACCCACCCACAAGCCAACCTCAATGACTGCCCCCCCAACTGTACTCCCCCACACCTCCCGACAAGCCACCCCGAACACCACCCCCCCCTCCACAGGTCTCTCACCAACCCATGGCAACCCACACCCCCCATGGGACTCCACCACCACCCACTCTCTCCCACACCCTGGAGCCCCAAGGATTCACCCACATTCCCCCCCCACCCCCCAACAGGATTCCCAACACCCACACAGGTCTTCTCCTCCAACGTTCCCCCCCGACCACCCCAGCAGGCCCAACTCTCACCCTCCCAACCCGCCCCCCCTGAAAAGGCCTCTCCATTCCTTCTGGAAGTCCAGCCCGAAACAGTCCCCCCACCTCCCCAACCTCTGATCCAACAACCACCCACCCTGACCTCCGATCAACCGACAACCCCCAAATCCTATCCACTTACCTTAGACATTTACCTTTTCCCTGGCCTGTGAAAGGCCTATGAATTTCAACGGACCTTTAAATTCACCTGTTTTACAGCAGTTATGCTGTAAAAAGGGGGCATTGCTTCCTTCCCTTTGACTCTGTTGCACTTCAACGATGAGCCCTGGGAATTCGCTGCACTGCCTGGATCTCGCCTGGCCTGAGTTGGAAGGTCAGGCGAGACAGGTTGAAAAAAAAAATTTAATGCAAGCAATTGGACACGGAGTGGCAACCTGATGCTGATTGCCACTCCCAGGAAATTCAGGCCCTGTATCTTGCTACAGTTGTATAGAATCTTGGTGACACCTTACCCGGAGTATTGTGTACAGTTTTGGTCCCATTATCTAAGGAGGTATACACTTGCCATAGAGGGGGTGCAATGGAGGTTCACCATACTAATCCCTGGGATGGCGGGATTGTTCTTACAAGGAGAGATTGGAGAGACTGGGTCTGTATTCCTTTGTGTGTTAAAGAATGAGGGATGACCTCATTGAGACTTACAAAATTCTTACAGGGCATGACAGGGTGGATATAGATAAGATGTTTCCTCTGACTGGTGAGTCTAAAACCTGGGGTTGTAATCTCAGGATAAGGGGTAGGCTATTTAAGATTGAGATGAGGAGGAATTTCTTCACTCAGAAGGTGGTGAATCTTTGGAATTCTCTACCCCAGAGAGTTGTGGAAGTTCAATCATTGAGCAAATTCAAGACAGAAATCGACAGATTTCTGGAGACCAATGACATCAAGGGAAAGTGATGCTGAGGTAGATGATCAGCCATGATCTAACTGAATGGCGGAGTAAGTAAGCTCAACAGGCTGACTGGCCTTCTCTTAGTTCTATGTTCCACTAGTGAGCCTAATAAATACAATGAAATAATTCATCATCATATCATTGTTGTATGATGTAACAAAGAATACAATTATAATTGCACTGCTTGTGGATGAAAACAAAGAGGGGCAGATTTGATCCAGGCAACAGAGGTCTTGCCCGTGGCTAAACAGCTGGCGAGACCCCCCCCCGTATCCTCTTCACTGGGGGTAAGTCTGCTGTGTTAAGTACCTATCAGACACTTAAGTGGCCACATCAAGTCTTCCCGATGTATAGTTGTGGGGTGGGGGGGGCGGGGAGAAGGGGAATGCCATCCCCCTTGAGATTTGCCAGCCAATCAGAACCATTCAGCCCATCAGGCCTCAAAAGGGTTATCTGATTAGTCTGACAATTGTTTTCCCTTCAAAAATGTATCCTATTCTCTTTTGCAACTTATCATTGAGTTTACTTCCATCATCCTTTCAGTGGGTGAATTCAAGACTATAAGAACATGGTGCATTAAAAAAAATCCCCATTTTGTCTCTAGGTCTCTTGCTACTTATCCGACCCTTCTGCTACTCAACACAATTTCTCCTAATTACTCCACCAAAACCATTACGAATCTTGAACACCTCTATGAAATCTCACCTTAACCTTCTCTGAGTGAAGAAATTCCTCCTCATCTCAGTCTTAAACGGCCTATCCCTTACCCTAAAATGATGATCCCTGGTTTTAGACTCACTAGCCAGGGGAAACAACTCATCTACATCCACCCTGTCATGCCCCGTAGGAATTTTGTAAGTTTCACTGGGGTCTTCGAAATTCAAGGGAATACAGAGTCAGTCTCCCCAATCTCTGCTCATAAGACAATCCCACCATCCCAGGGATTAATCTGGTGCAATTCTTCATTATCTGCATGAAACTGAAGTCCAACATCCCGTGTACTATTCAAAAAGTTCTCCTCCGCGCCCTCTCCAAGGCCTCAACATCAATCCAAATGCGCAGTGCCAGAATTGAACACAATACTTCAGCTGGGGCCTAACCAGTGATTTAGAAGGGTTCAATATAATTTGCTTGCTTGTGTACTCTCTACCTCTACTATTCATAAAGCCAAAGATCCCATATATATTTTAAAAAAAAAATAGCCTTATCAACTTGTCCTGCCACCTTCAAATACATGCGCATGTGAAGCCTCAGGTCTGTCTATTCCTGCAGTATCTTTAAAAACATGCCTTATTCTTCCTTCCATTACTTCCATGTTAAATCTAATTTGTCATGCATCTGACCATTTCATCTGTTGGTCTTTGTTCTCCTTAAGTCTGTTACTATCCTCCTCATTTGTTTATTACACTTGAATTTCATGTCACCCACAAACTTTGAAATTATGCCTGCATACTCCCAGGGAAAGGCGGTGGCGTAGTGGTATTGTCACTGAACTGGTAATCCAGGTTAATGCTCTGGGGACATGGGTTTGAATCCCACCATAGCAGATGGTGGAATTCGAATTCAATAAATATCTGGAATTAAAAGTCTAACGATGGCCATGAAATCATTGTTGATTGTCGTAAAAACCCACCTGATTCACTAATGTCCTTTAGGGAAGGAAATCTGCCATCCTCACCTCACTGGTCTGGCCTACATGTGGCTCAAGATCCATAGCAATGTGGTTGACTCTTAAAAATGCCCTCTGAACAAGGGCAGTTAGAGATGGGCAATAAATGCTAGCCAGTGACACCCACATCCCACAAGCGAATTAAAAAAAACTCAAGTCTAGGTCGTATAATATATATCAAAAGGAGTATTAGGCCTGACACCAAACCCAGAGACATCACTATATACTTCCCTCCAGCTTGCATAATAGCCGGTCACCACTACTCGGTTTTCTCTTCTTTAGCCCATTCCATATTCACAACTGCCACTGCCCCTTTAATTCCATGGGCTTCAATTTTACTAATAAGCCTACTATGCCGTACTTTGTCAAATGCCTTTTGAAAGTCCATAAATACAATATCAATCAAACCACCTTCATCAACCCTGTGAATTATTCCATCAAAAAAAAAAAATCAATGAAGAGAATTCCTTCAATTCCAGCCTTTTGTGCATTCCAAATTTCTTTACCTCACCTCTGCTAGTCTAGGCTCTACCTCACTACCTGTCCCTCCTCCTTCAAGATGCTCTACCGTTTAAATTTACTTCTTTGACCAAGCTTTTAGTGATTTATTTTATTTTGCAAGTTACTTCAGCTAAGAATGCACAGTACTGCACACGTATGGTGCAATATTTTAACGCATACATTGATTTTTTCTGGATGAGAAACGTCCAACAGAACCTAACTTCGGCTTTGACATTGATTCCTATGGGAAGCTATGATTAACATGAGGTTGGTTCATTTAAAAGTGGTGATTTTTAGCAAAGTAACCACCACTTAGTGAGGACTTATGTAGAGAGCTCAAAAACAAAAAAAGCTATGTATGAAAAATTAAAAGGCAGAATAATTGAATCTTGATATGCTTAAAAACTAGATTATAAAAATGTTAACTAATTTACCTTGAGCTTCCTCTAGCATCATTTTTTCCAGTTGATCTCTAACAGTAAGTAATGCTGATTGCAGTGTTTCTACCCGAACTCGTTCAATATTGTCAAACTTCACTTTCTGTCGCTGTGGCTCCAAAAGCTGAAACATGTCCAGAATCTGAAATATTGTTTTATAGTGGTTATTATTTGAATGATAAGATGGATTTCTAAGCTTTTGCAATGGAAACTAGATTATCATGCATTCACTACCTTTGACAGTAATTTTTATAGATAATAGAAGACCTGCAGGAGTAAGAGCGTCTGGCACTTTTTTCCTCCAAAGATCCTCTTGCTGGTAAGATCAGCTGGTGCTAGAACAACTTGATGTACTTCCTCATTGTTCCTCCATACCATCAGCCTAACTGTAACCTATGTACACGCTACAAACATAACAGATCTGACTAAAAATCTCTGCCCAATGCCAACCAGCAGTCCTCAGTAAAAGTTATGCTATAGGCAGAGGGCTTAATCCAATTATCCTAACATCATCCTCCACAATACTGATCCAGTGGAGTTCCTTCAAAATTAATATTCAGCCTGTTGAAATTCCCCCCTCATTGACTTGGGACATATTTAAATGGGCAAGCTCTTATTTATTGCTAACAGGAGTATTGGAGGTGAGTGTTGCTCTAGGTGGGCATTTATTACAGCTGGTGTGAGGTAAAGTGATCAGCAATGACCGGTAAATTAGGAGCTTAAATAATGGTAATACTACATGTTCACAGGGATTCTGTTTTGTTGTTAAAGTAGCTTAGAATAAAAATGAACTTGCTTCCTTTGGCTTGAACCACCTTTCATACAGCACTGAGATAGGAAATTAAGTACACAATGTCACCAATATTATTGTGACACCGCTTCCGTGGTGTGCAGGGCTGCTTAACAATCAGGCATAACAAAATCTTGAATATTTCTAATGTCCCCTTCCCTCTCCCAATTGTCATAAAGGGAATCTCTTCGGATTCCTTCAAGCCTCTTCTAAATGATGGATGTCAAGCTGCATGACCTGTAGTTACCTGATGCTGATGTACTTTTTTTTTTAAAAAAAGGATCTATATGCTACCTGAAATTACCTACTGAACTATTGAAGGTATGGGCAAGGGGCTCACAAAGCACCTGTTCCAGTTTTTTACTCATTCTTAAACCCCTATTGGTTTTGAGCTTTCCTAATCTTTCCATGATGACTTACTACTGTGTCTGTTTTAATCATTATAGTGCTACTCAATTCAGCTGGAGCATAAGCATCATCAATAGGGCTAAAGACT
Organism: Carcharodon carcharias; assembly: GCF_017639515.1. Lineage (NCBI taxonomy): Eukaryota > Metazoa > Chordata > Chondrichthyes > Lamniformes > Lamnidae > Carcharodon > Carcharodon carcharias. The sequence continues at coordinate 45,699,879 of NC_054471.1, read as the reverse complement.
GATATGAAATAGTTATTTGCAGTTCTGCAATAACCTGAGAATCAGTTTGCATCTGTCCCAAATTGTCATTCAGTGCCCTTATACAATCTATAACAATCTTCTGACATGGCTGAATAGGTTCTTTTACTATAACCACAGTTGTTCACAACTTTCTTTTTCTTGAGGGGGGCTGGGGTGAGGTGGGAGCAGGGCAGGCTTTTCCATTGAGGTTGCTGTGGCTGGGGGATTGAAAAGTGCCGCCTTTGGTGTGCAATGGTGTCGGGGGGACTGAAGCTACGATTGTAGAATTTTGCGCAGTTGCAGGACTCTCTTTGGTGACAGCAAATATTTGCTATCATGCAGCACAGGCAAGATCAACTTGTCGAGGGATTTGAGGCACGGCAGCCAAAGGACAAAGAAAAGCAAGTAGAAGTGCAAATGCGTGAGCGCACATGGTCCCTTATTTCTCTGATGACTGCTTGTGGTCCCTCCTGCAGGCATCATTTCACAAATGCAAGTTACTATTTCCAATGAGAGGTAAATCCTTCTTCTGCACTGTACATCTGTCACGTCCAGATAGTTGCACCTTACTCAGTAGGTTCTGTCAGCAGGATAGTGGCAACTCCATTAGCCCTTTCTCCTTCAGAAGCCTTGCTGGCCTACAACCCCTTCAGGGGGTGTTGCTTTTGGTAGTGGGCGGACTCATCTCTGGCCAGCCAGTCTCCTCTCCCTTCCTCTCATCTGAGCGAGAGCCCCATATTTAAGTTCTTGGATTGCTGAGGTGCAGTCTGACTGATGATATGACCAGTCTGTTAGTGGTTCTTTAAACTTTAAACAGAATGGTTCTGAAAACAATCAGAAAGTCAAAACTTGGGCAATAAATATCAACTCCTACCTCTGCACTCTTTGCTCTTTCTGCAGTCTTATATCCCAACCTGGATTGAAACGGTATTCATTGAGGACCCCGCCTGTCCATGTGACAATTGTAAGACCGCGTGAGCTGCTTAAAGTCACAGCACATTACCATTCTAATTAGTTCAGTTGCCCCGTTAATTGATGTCAGATGGGCTACCAACTTTTGGGCCTGCCCATCTCCCAAAATATCAAGATTTGGCTTAATGATGTCAGGATCTCCCCCCGATATCATCACAATCTATTTTATGCTTCTTGGGAGTATCATGCGCCCACCCGCACACAGCAAAATTCAGACCAATGTTGATGTTGTTCTTCAGGGACCTTGATAATGGCATCCATTTGCAAGTTGTCCAAGCTTCAGCAACGTGGAGAAGCATGGGAGAGATTCTGTTCAAAAGAATTTGAGTTAAGTGTCTAATCTGATATCACGATTCTCAAAAACTTTTTAATTTACCATAGGCTGAGCTAGCACATTGGATTTGGTAGTGTCCGTTTTCATCAATGTCAGCTTTTTGGAATAGATAGCTTCTAAGATATGGGAAGTGAAGGGCATTTTCTATTTCCTCACCATGAATTGTAATTGAAAGTATTGGAATTGGTACGTTTGGTGATGGTTCAAAGAAGGGAACTTTCTGTTTCAGCTGGAGGATTAAATAGATGTGGGAAAGAACTGTTGAATTCAGATTATACAAGTTAGTTTCAAATCACAGGGCTGTCTCACATTTAAATCTGCCAGTCTAACTTGTGACTAATTTCATGCCCCTGTAAATTGGCTACTGGAAAGAGGTGATTACGGTTATCATGATACCCATACTCTCACCTAGAAGAGGGTCCTCAGAGAAACTTTGGAAATGGGGGTCAATGCTGTTGCCAGTAAATCAATATGTAAGTGGATAAACCCTACACACAATCACATGGTGTAGAATGGAGCTCTGCAATACCTTTGCATCATATTTCTGTGCAATCAATTTGCAGAGAGTGGTCTTTCCTGCAGATTTTGGACCCAATATTGCAACCTTACAAGGTGGACGAGGCTGTGGAGGGAGAAGATATGGTCGAGGATTGGAGATAAACCTTTTCAAAGTTTCTTCAGATGAAAGGAAATACATTTTGTCCAAATAGCTGCAAAACAGATAAACATTATGAACATTTGGTGCATATTTGAGCTTAAAACTGAATAGGCATAAAGTAAGCTTAATGATAAGATTCTGTTATGTACCCCCTACAAAACAAGACAATGATAAAAGTAATATATTCTATCGGAGGATATGTATATGCAATAACATGAAAATCATAGTGATTTCAAGGAACCTAGTATAAGCTGGCAATGATCAAATGGAATTTGAGGCCGCAATATTAATCCCACAGGATGGACGGCAGATGGTTAGAAATTGAATTACAGGAACACGGTCCCAATGTGCCAAGCAGGTACTGGATCAAAATCCTAGAACTCCCTTCCTAACAGTACTGGCTGTGGGTATACCTGCAGCACAGACTGCAGTAGTTCAAGGCGGCAGCTCACCACCACTTTTTCATAGGAATAGAAAATAGGAGGAGTAGGCCATTTGGCCCTTAAAGCCAGCTGCACCATTCAATATGATCATGGCTGATCCTCTATCTCAATGTCATACTCCCGTTCTCTCCCCATACCCCTCGACTCCTTTAACATCTCAAAATCTATTTCCTTCTTAAATATATTCAGTGACTTGGCCTCCACAACATTCTGTGGCAGAGAATTTCACAGGTTCACCACCCTGAGGTGAAGAAATTTCTCATCTCAGTCGTAAATGGCCTACCCCGTATCCTGAGATCATGACCCCTTGTTCTCGCCCCCCACAGCTAAGGGAAACATCATCCCTGTATCCAGTCTGTGCAGCCCTGTCAGAATTTTATACATTTCAATGAGATCCCCTCTCATCCTTCTAAACTCCAGTGAGTACAGGCCTAGTCAACCCAATCTCTCCTCATACGACAATCCTACCATCCCAGGAATCAATCTGGTGAACTTTCACTGCACTCCCTCTACAGCAAATGCATCCTATCTTAGGCAAGGAGACCTAAACTGCACACAATACTCCAGATGAGGTCTCACCAAGACCCCGTATAGCTGCAGTAAGACATCCTTGCTTCTGTACTCAAATCCTCTTGCCATGAAGGCCAACATACCATTTGCCTTCTTAACTGCTTGCTGCACATGGATGCTTGCTTTCAGTGATTGCTGAACAAGGATATCCAGGCCCCTTTGTACGTCAACGTTTCCCAATCTATCATAATTTAAATAATACTCTGCCATTCTGTTTTTCCAAACAAGTGGATAACTTCACACTTATCCACGTTATACTGCATCTGCCATGTATTTGTTCACTCACTCAATTTGTCTAAATCACCTTGAAACCTCTTTACATCTTGTTCAGCACTCATATTCCCACCTAGTTTTGTGTCCTCAGCAAACTTGGAAATATTGGATTTGATTCCCTCATCCAAATCATTGATATATAACGTTAATAGTTGGGGCCCAAGCACTGATCCCTGTGGTAACCCACTAGTCACTGCCTGCCACTCCAAAAAAAGATCCATTTACCCATTTATTCCTACTCTGTTTCCTATCTGCTAAACAATTCCTGTGCTTTAATTTTGCACATTAACCTCTTATGTGGGACTTCACAAAAGCTTTCTGAAAATCCAAATATGCCACATCCACTGGTTATCCCTTATCTATTCTACTAGTTACAGCCTCAAAAGACTCCATTAGGTCTGTCAAACTTGATTTCCCTTTCATAAATCCATATTGACTTTGTCTAATCCCGCTGATATTTCCTAAATGTTCTGTTACCACATTCTGTATAATGGACTCTAAAATTATCCCTACTACTGATATTAAGCTAACTGGTCTGTAATTCGCCATTTTCTCCATCCCTCATTTTTAAAATCGTGTAGTTACATTTGTCACTCTCAAATCTGCTGGGACTATTCCAGAATCTACAGAATTTTGTATACTCCCTAGTTTTTTTTCTAATTTTGGAAGATGACAACCAACCACCTCCTTTAGTACCCTGGCATGTATTGAGCAGGACAAATCCAAACTGGCCAATTGCTGCCCCATCGGGCTACTCTCAATCGTCAGTAAAGTAATGGAAGGGGTCATCAACCGATATTTGCATAACAGTAACCTTCTCACTGACACTCAGTTTGGGTTCTGCCAGGGACACTCAGCTCCTGACCTCATTACAGCCATGGTTCAAACATGGAAAATACAGCTGAACTCCAGAGGTGAAGTGAGTGACTGCCCTTGACATCAAGGTAGTAAAACTGGAGTCAATGGGATTCAGGGAGAAAACTCTCCACTGGTTGTAGTCATACCAAGCACAAAGAAAGATGGTTGTGGTTGTTGGAGGTCAATCATCTCAGTTCCAGGGCATCACTGCAGGTGTACCTCAGGGTAGTGTCCTAGACCCGACCATCTTCAGTTGCTTCATCGATGATCTTCCTTCCACCGTAAGATCAGAAATGGGAATGTTCGCTGACAGTTGCACAATGTTCAGCACCATTGGCGACTCCTCAGATACTGAAGCAGTCCGTGTCCAAATGCAGCAAGACCTGGACAACATTCAGGCATGAGCTGACAAGTGGCAAGTAACATTTGTGCCACACAAGTGCCAGGCAATGTCCATTTCCAACAAGAGAGAATCTAACCATCGCCTCTTGACATTCAATGGCATTATCATCACTGAATCCCCCACTATCAACATCTTGGAAGTTATCATTGACCAGAAACTGAACTGGACTAGCCACATAAATACTGTGGCTACAAGAGTATGTCAAAGGCTAGGAATCCTGCAATGAATAACTCATCTTCTGACTCTCCAAATCTTGTCCACCATCTACAAGGCACCAATCAGGAGCATGATGGAATAGTGTCCACTTGCCTGGATGAGTGCAGCCCCACAACACTCACGAAGCTTGACACCATCCAGGACAAAGCAACCTGCTTGATTGGCTCCCCATCCACATTCACTCAATCTACTACCAACGCACAATGGCAGCAGTGTGTACCATCTACAAAATGCACTGCAGGAACTAAGACCTCTTTGACAGTACCTTCCAAACCCATGACCACTACCATCTAAAAGGACAAGGGTAGCAGACAATGGAAACACCACCACTTGGAAGTTCCCCTCAAAGCCACTCACCATCCTGACTTGGAAATATAATCGCCGTTCCTTCACTGTTGCTGGGTCAAAATCCTGGAATTCCCTCCCTAAGAGCAATGTGGGTGTACCTACACCATATGGACTACAGCGGTTCAAGAAGGCACCTCACCATCACCTTCTCAAGAGCAATTACAGATGAGCAATGAATGCTAGCCTAGCCAGCAACACACACACCCCATGAATGAATAAAGGAAAAAAATATTCTATTCACACAAAGTCATGGAAAGCAATGAAACAGGGCTGAAAGTGAATGTAGTTGAAGGACACAAAATGGAGAGTGCAATAGAGATCTGTATTGTTGGACTGAAGGCATGGTCCTGAAGTGTTCAGTGGTTGGACTATATTCAACTTTTATATAATGTTCAAGATAGGAAACCAAACGTCAGATTGTCAAAATTCAGTAAACAAGATAATCCAGTAGAAACTAAGAATGCAACTATAGATTTGCAGATAGATTTGGATGACATTCAAATTTGCACACTGGTGAAACAATATATAAGTACAAATAGATAGAACAGAATTAGCACTAAATCATTCGAATAGAAATCCGAGAGTACAAGTGAACTAGTTACTTTCAACATAACTTTGGAAAACGTAGCAGTGCATTTTTAAAAAGTGAATCAAAAGATGGGCTACAGACTGAACAGTCTGAAAAGTCTACTGAGTTGATGCCGTGGCTGCACCGATAAAACTACACTTGAGTGTTGAATGGGCTGTTCTGATTATTACAGGCAAATTAAATGCACAAGCATTTGAGAGGTGCTGAATTACAAGACTGAGAAGAGACTTACAATGAAGTACTCCCTTAATAAGTCTATATGATGGGCAAAAACTTTGAGATTTAACCTCACTTACTTTTATGGAGTGCCTTATTCACATCTCTGAATAACATCTCAAAGGACATTAATAAACAGTACAATCACTGTTGTTCTGGAAGCAAACAATGTAGCCAATCTACAATTAGAAAAGACTTCCATTTACATAGTGACCACAGGATCATAAAGCACTTTACAGCCTCCTCCTCCTACTTCAGATACCATGTCTTAAGAGAACTTTGGTACCCATGGACATCCATTTGATTGGTCCATGATTATGCCTGGCAAAGTGCTTTTTCTGTTGCCTTCTGCAGTATGATTGAGCAGGAAACTCTCTCACTCTTACCAGTTGCCATCAATTGTACTGGAAGGATTTACAGGCTGATAATCAACCTCTTTGGCCAGGTTATGAATGCACCTTCCGTGGCCATCAAGTCCCAGAGTGGGTCTTGAACCCAGAGCTTCTGGCTCAGAGGTGGGGATGCTACCATTGTATCACAAGACCACCACTTTACAGCCAATGAAGTGCATTTGTGAAGTGTAGTCACTGTTGTAACATAAGGAAAAATAGCAGGGTCTCATTAACATAAGCATTGAGATGAATGACCAGTTATGTTGTTTTCAGTAGTGTTGGCTGATTATGAAATACCAACTGGCAAAACTCCCTAGGTCTTCCTTGTAAAATGTTATAGGACTTTTAATGTCTACCTAACCCAGCAGATGGGAACACTGTGTAATGAATCATCCAAAGTATATGGACTCCAACCACGAAGTTTCCCCTCTATACTCACTGGGGTGTCAGGCTATATGATGGGCAAAAACTTGGAGTGAGATTTAACCTCACAATCTTCTCACTCAGATAAGACTGCAAAATAACTGAACTGAGCTAATACAAGTAAGCTTACTCCAAGTGGAAGGGAGATGCAACCTCTGTAGCCTAAGAAGAGTTAAAGGGGGAAACCTAGCTGAAGCCCTGAAATTTCATCCTCGAGGCAGGTAGTGGGAGTTGGGAAAATTCCTCACTTGCCCCATCCATCTACAAGGACAAGGTTTTTATGTTTTTATTGATGTTGGTGAGGGGGAGGTGGAGGGGATGCATGTTGAAGTTGGCCCATCCAACCCAGGAAAATGTTCAGGGGCAGTTACAGGGGTTGTCGAGTGTGGAGGTAGGCTGTTTAAAAAGGCCCACCTTGGTGCTGTGGGACTTTGTCCCAGAAAGGATAAACAGAAAGGCCTCCAGCCCTTACCCCTCATTCTCCACACAATCCCCATGCCCCATCCACACCACCTCATGACACCACCCAGGCCCTCATGCCCCCATGCTAAACAATGCCCCCAAAATAAGCCCTATGGCCCCTCAAGCCCCATGCCAACAAATGGCACTTCCATGCCCATTCTATACACTGTATAGAAGCAATGAACCCTTTAGGTGACATCCTTATAGGATGTGTTAAAAAACTTTTAAAAATTCCTTCACAAAAATAGCTTTTACTACAGCCTGATAAAACTGTCAAACATCCAAACCCTTAAAAAGTTTCAATTGCAGAAACTGCAATCACTTAAACCTCTAATGAACACTGTGAAACTGACTGAAGAGGTCAGAGGGCCAGAGCTGTCCACCAAGCAATATTTTCTCTGGAGTTCAGATGTTTGTGTGTTCTAATGGATTTCTGGGCTCTCAGCCACAAATACATAAATCAGATTCAAGGAAATCATGAAATAAAACCACTCTTTTATCTGTAATATGATGGCAGCACAAATAGCTTTTTAGATGATTTGTAAAGTGACAAGAAAATCCTAAAGCTTTAAAACTATGAAAATATCACTGAATGATTCCTAAAATTGTACCTTGCAGAAAACTGAAATTTGCCCATAACAAGATTTCCCTCAAATAAAGATACAGGACATGTTCGACCCCACTTGCTCCTACGCCAGCGGTATCCAGGTGCTATACGCTTCATTGCTGCAACAGATCGGAACAGATCATCCTGTTTAGGGGTGTAAGAAGAATATTGTTAAATCATTTTGGTGCAATATCTCCTGTGCAGATTCAGAGCTGGTTTTAGCACAAAAACAGTGTTCCTCCCTAGAGAGGCCAGGGAAGGGGATTGAAGTTTAGAGCAATTGGAGGATGGGAGATTGTGGATGATTATCAGTGAGGATAGGGGATGGGTGGGTGGGTGTATGTCCGTGACATGCAATCTTTAAATGGAATTGAGGAGGGAAGTAGATTTCATTAATTTCCTTGCCTACCAAATTACCTTGCAGGCCTACCAAAGTATGACCAAATTAATCTTTCATCTCACATAGGATGAAAAGAGCATGTAAGATAAGGGACCATTTAGTGATAAGCACAATTTGTAGATCAATTTTTAGAAACCCAAGGAGCACCCACAACATCTACAGGTCAACATTGACCTAAGATATTTTTCTGTGCTAGAGACGAGACATCAAGGAAAAGGCTATGAATTTTATCTGTGTAAATCCAAGCTTTGCTGACACCCAACATAAAAATGCAAAAGGAATCAATCAGCACAATTTTCAGGATCAACTTGATCAAAAAAAATGACACCAACTGAACACGCATACAATGGATGAGAGTCAACTTGGTAGGGAAAAATAAGCTTCTACCTTCTGAGTGTGATATTCTTTAGTATGACGTTCTTTGACCCAGTGTATCCTTTTTCAATTCTGTTAGAGCGGTTTCTCCATGGCAAGGATACCTAGTCTATCCTAGTGATAGCAATGCCGAGTGTGAAGAGGAATGGGGAATTGAAAATAAATTGAAAATTATTTTTCCTGACTAGATTGCTCACATCATCAAGTTCTTCTGGTGTTTCTTCTTCCTCCTCATCGTGTAGAGGCTGTACGAGAGCTGCAGGTTGTAGGCCCAAGAATTCCAATTTATACATCATTGACTAAAAAGCAAAGGAAAGGAAAACCCCTGAGCAAAATAAACATTTAAAAAGAATACTATGCTGAACACAAAAATTGCAGCAACAACTATATACTGATAAATTATGTGTATTTAGAACAGTATTTTATAGTTTGTATTCTGTTTTCAGTAAAGATAAGTTTAAAAAAAGATGAGGCATTCTCATAAAATAATCACATCAACTTTTCATTGTGACTTTTTCAAATCCTGAAAATTAGTACTGTACCTTCTACTACACAGAGAACACGACGCCTCAAAAACACTGCTCCAAAATGAATGCAGAAAATTGTTAAAATGATGGGGAAAATAGGTTAAAATGAATAGACTAAAACATCAGTCATAATTAATTTTAAGGAGGGAAGAAAACAAAAATTGTTTTATTTTATCTTAAGTGGTAAGTTATCCCTGCGGGAAGAGGGATACCCTGATCAGATCATTTCATGCTGTATATCACGCAAACTCATGAATGGGCCTAAGGCCGTCACTTTCGACCCTGAAAAGTGCCCAGTCTACCTCAGATTACCCTGGAAGGACAAGGTGTCTTAAAAATTTATGCAACAGGCGAAACTAGCCATAGCAACACAAGTGGTATTTGCCACTAACAGGATGCTGCCATCAAGACAAAAAGACGTCCTACCTATTATACAAATGAGTAATGTGGTATATGAATTTCAGTGCCTGTGTGATTCTAGATATGTAGGCCATACATCCCAAAGACTGGCGGATCATATCAAACAGCCTGTCCCTTCCGCTGTTCGCACAGGCAAGGTACAGACCATACCCAACCAATCCATGCTTGCAAAACTCAAAACATAATGCTCAACACTAGATGTGATTCCATGATTGGACAACATTTGTTAAATAATCCTCAGTGTACTTAAAAATCACGCTGACAACCAATTTAAGATTTAGGGTATGGCGCATTTGCATGTACTGGAACCTGCATATATTAAACAGAGTCCTGTTCTTTGCAGACAGAAAGAACATGTACACACATTGTGCCTGTTTCAGCTGAACAAAATAAGTGATCGTCATTCGTTGGTTCATTCCTCAGGGCAATGCCTTAACTAGAGTCAAGCTGCTTGGTTTAAATTTCAAACAATGCTTGGCAGTTAACTGTCAGTCACCATTAACTGGTGCATTTTCCATGGCATCGCCTCCACCAGAGTCCACTTGCCAACCAATCAGCACTCTCTTCTCATACAACGTAAAGTTATTGCTTTCCCTGACATTGGTATTCTTGCAATTGCCTTGATGAGTGCAAGATGAAAGGTTTTCACAAAATGTCTTTTTTGAGCAATACTAAAGTTTATTTTATTGTATTACTTAGGCTTAAATTAGTACAGAAGTGGTAGTGGTAAGAGGCATTAATTTAATTTAAAAATTAATGCAGAAATTAATTAATTAACTAGTCAATCAAAACACCTTAAGGATGGCAGGGCAGGTGATGTGTTACAGTTGCAATATGTGGGAGCTCGTGGATGTCAGTGTGATTCACTGTAATCACATCCACAGTAGGTGGGAAGAATTTTCTAGTCCTGCCTGCGGTGGGAATTTGGCATGCAGGAGCAGAAAATTTGGGGTGAGACCAAAAGTCGAATTTCCGCCAGCAGGAAAACAAGTTGGACTTTTCCCCTAAGTACTTCCATGATGGCCTAATGGCAGGTCAACTTTCGTGATGATCCATGTCGGAAACTCCATTTTAGTATCATGAATTATTAAATTCACAACTTGCTGGAATCACTTACTCCATCCTAATTATGTGCCACGCCATTTGGAAATTAGACTGGGCTGAATCACAACTCGATATAAGTGGCATGCAAATGCCCACCTTCACTTCACTCATGACTTTGAGGTGCATACAATATTGCAAGCATACTTGCAACAGCACTGGTCTGACTTTTCACTGCTCTCTGCCAAAGCTGCTCTCTCAGGCAAGACATGGGGTTCGCAGGTAGGACTGCTCGCACTGGGTGCAGACAGGGCTGCACGCACTGGGTGCTGTGGGTTCACAGGCAGGGCTGCAGTCTACCAGCAGAGATCAGCATGGGGACAGTGGTTGGGAAGGGAGCGAAGGAGGGGAGGGGGGCAAATAAGCTGAGAGACATGAGGTTGAAGGGAACAGGGAAGGGGTAAATAGCAGGGATGATTTGGGGTATTAGGAACAAGGGAGGGAGTGGGGAATGGTAGGCAGACGGATGACTGGGAGTAGGTGGGGTTGGCAAGCAGTGGGATGACTGGGGTTGAGTGGGGGTATTAGGAACAAGGGAGGAGGGGTGATGGCATGCTGAGGGATGCCTGGGGGTGGGGGATAGGGAGCTTGATATGGAAGGGGTGCACGTAGACTCGGGAGGCGGCGGGGCAGGGTGGGTGGTATTAGAATGGCACGAGAGGAAGGGTTGCACACAGACTCGTGACTGGGGAAGGGAGGGGGGGGTTACTGTTGCACGAGAGGGAAGGGGTGTAGGCAGACATGACTTGTGGGGGTGGGGGGGCCGTTAGGCTTGCTCATGAGGAATGGGTACAAAGAGACTTATGACTGGGGTTGGGGTGGGGGTGATGGCAGTGGGGATGAGACCTAAAGGAAGTCGGGGGGTGGGGGGGGTGGGGGGGCGTAAATGAGTGTCAGATAGTCATAGTCCTTGGACTGAGAGATGAAAGGCAGTCCTGGGCTTTACGGGCCATGCTACAGGGCTATGCAAGGCAAGCACATCATGATCCCAGTGCAAGGAGGGGCAAGGCCTGTCTGCTCAAGAGGGGTTACGCAAAGCATGGTGTAATCAATGTCTCACACACAGTGGTCCTGGGGGTGACTGGCTCAGTACTGGTCTGCAGATGGAATAGTTATGGTCAGGGGAAGGATCTGCAGCCTGTAAATGGGGAAAATGTAATAAAAGGAGGGTGGGCGTACTCAAAGCTCTTGTGGGGGTTGGGGTGAGCAGGGCCTCTGTATGTGATCATGCACATGGCTTCAAGATGGAGGGGTGAGATCCACATGGTGCGTGGGGACATCCAGTGATGGGTTCAGGGGTGTTGGGGGAGCAGGGATATCTGCAACAATCACTTTGGGCACCAAGGTTACTAGGGGGAGGCTGGAGAGTGACTGGAGGGAGGTCGACCTGCACATCGTGGGCTTCCAGGATGTTCAATGGGACATGAATGGTGACAGGGGAGGATCAAAGCTGGTCTGGAATTGAAGTGCAGCATCACCATTTGGAGACCCCAAATCAATGAAACAGTTTAAAAATGAAACCAGAAAAGAATCCCCAAAGGGGGAGTCTGAGCGGAGCCCACGACTGGACTCAGGCCCTTTCAGCAGGCAACCTCATACATATTAGAATTTCAACATGGAGATGAAGGCTCAGCTGAGAGAACTCATCAAGACTTTATTGAAAAGTTAGAGTTGTAACCAGTAACTCATGATGCGCTTTTACAAGACACTACACTAGACACTGGAGTCACATCAGAGGTGGTCTCATTGAACATTCACACATCAGAGGAATGTGGGACGGGAAGAGGCAGCCAGTCATTAAGGGAGCACAGCTGCTGAATATATATCCATGAACCCCCAACAAAACCTGCAAACTGCATTTGACATGGGTCACAGGGCATAAGGCATCCAATCATTAAAAGGTGCGAAGCAGGGATAATCTCAAATCCAAATTAGGCAGTGTATGAGTGCCTTTAGTGAGGCTTTAAATTACATGGCTGTGCTTAACCCTCTTCCATCCTATATGGGATTGAGATGTCAAGTTGTTGGGGTGGCTTCTTAAACACGTATTTTCAGTAAGGGAGCACCTCAGCTACAAGAATGGAACAGGGAAAGGCAGTTAGTACAAGCACAGTCCAAGGGCATGACATTGGCTTTCTGGCTTGGAGTGAGAGGTCTGTAATTGTTGGGTAAACTACATCCATCTCTTTGATCTATTGGTCTACAGGAAGAAGGAGGATTGCAGAATGGAGACTGTGGTCAATGCTGGCAATGTTCAGATTGAGGAGAAGGGCCTGGTACCATCTAGTACAGCTTAGAGAAGAGCCCCAAGCTGAGGTGAATGGTCCAGGGGTGCCCCAGGAAGACCCAGAGGCTGAGGAGGTCAGACCCATCCCACGGGACGGGACTGGCACGACAAATGGTATACTGAAAACACCTCCTATTTGGAGATGAGCGAGAGACAGTGCCTTTTTTAAAAATTCATTCACAGGATATGGGCTTCATTGGCTGGGCCACCATTTATTCCCCATCCCTAACTGTCCTTGAGAAGGCAGTGGTGAGCTGTCTTCTTGATCCACTGCAGTCCATGTGGTGTAGGTACACCAACTGCGCTGTTAGGAAGGGAGTTCCAGGATTTTGACCCATCGACAATGAAGGAACAGTGATATATGTCTAAATCAGAATGGTGAATGACTTGCAGGAGAACTTCCAGGTGGTGATGTTCCCATCTATCTGCTGCTCTTATCCTGCTGCACACAATTATAGTTGTCAATCTGCCACATTCTTCAGGAATATCTGACGCCACATGGACTAGGAGGCCATACCCTGATAGTGCGTCACTCAATTTTATGCACTTGGCAGGCTGCACTTTGAGGGGAGCTCAGAGGGAAGTACATAGTAACATTGCAGAGCATCTAACCCGGTCGCCTGTTGGACTTCAAGGTTGAGGTGCTTTAGGGTGGGGGCTGCAATCTGGGGGCTAGGGCTGCCCTGTGGTTGAAGCGCATTGGGGGGTGGGGCCAATGGCTGCCCTGCGGTTGAGGTGATTTTACCCACCCACTACCTGCACTTAAGGCAAATCTGGGACAATTCCACCCTTAGTCTACAGAATGGAAATTTCCGGCCAGTGTCGGCAGCTTGAGGACATTGGCTCAAGATTGCTGGACTGCAGGCTGAGCTGCAGACACTATGATACATCAGGGAGGGGGAAAGTTACCTGACACTTTATTCTAGAAGGCAGTCGCACCCCTTAGGATGGGGGCTTTTGTTTTGCTCAGTGCAGGAGGTGTGACTGCAAGTGAGTCAGTTATGGGGATCAAGAAGGCAGAAGTGCAGGAGCAATTGTTCAACAGGTATGCATTTCTTGCAGCCTGTATGGATGACAGCAGGGGCTGCCAGGTGCATGAGTGAATTGACCATAGCACTGTGGTACAGGAAGTCATTCAAATGTGTGGAGTAAATAGGAGTGTAGTGGTAGTAGGGGACAGTATAATCAAGGAGGATAGACACAGTTCTCTGCAGCTGAGAGCAAGGGTCCAGAAGACTGTGCGGCCTGCCCGGGATCAGGGTTCTGGATATCCGTTCAGAGCTGGAGGGGAACTTACAGTGGGAGGAGATGATCCAGTTGTCATGAGCTACATGGGTACTGTTGCATCATGTTATATGTGCATGCATGCCATTGGGATGTAAAGGTGTTTGACAGCACAAGGGTTAAATTTGGACTGGAGAATAGCACCACCCATGTTCTGATGCACAGTCATGTGGTAATAGACTGAGAGAACAGTCCAGAGAGAATGCTCTGAAACCAGCCTGCATAGAGGTAATAGCAACATGCACAACAGTAACCTGGGATCTGTAAGTAGTTAAAAGTTTAACAATAAAGGGCTCAGTTTAAATATACAAGTCTCAAGATCTTATCATCGAGACATTAAAAGAGCCCATATTACAACAGGGACCAACGACAAAGGTAGGACTAGAAAAGGTGCTCTACTTAGAGATTATGAGCGGCTAAATTAAAAAGCAGAACCTCAAAAGGTAATAAACTCTTGATTATTACCTGAGCCACAAGCAAATTGGCGATCAGCACCATTCGGAACTCCTCAGGTATTAAAGCAGTCCATGTCCAAATGCAGCAAGACCTGGACAATATCGAGGCTTGGGCTGACAAGTGGCAAGTAACATACGTGCCACACAAGTGCCAGGTAATGACTATCTCCAACAAAAGAGAAACCAACCATCACACTTTGACGTTCAATAGCATTACCATCACTGAATTCCCCCACTATCAACATCCTGGGTGTTACCACTAACCAGAAACTGAACTGGACTAGCCATATAAATACTGTGGCTACAAGAGCAGGTCAGAGGCTAGGAATCCTGTGGTGGGTAACTCACCTCCAGACTCCCCAAAGCCTGCCCACCATCTACAAGGCACAAGTCAGGACTGTGATGGAATATTCCCCACCTGCCTGGATGAGTGCGGCTCCCACAACACTCAAGAAGCTTGACACCATCCAGGACAAAGCAGCCCACTTGATTGGCACCACATTCACAAACATTTACTTCCTCCACCACCAACGCACAGTAGCAGCAGTGTGTACCATTTACAAGATGCACTGCAGGCATTCACCAAGGCTTCTTAGAAATGCATCTTCCAAACACATGATCACTACCATCTAGAAGGACAAGGGCAGCAGATAGATGGGAACACCACCACCTGGAAGTTCCCCTCCACGTCACTCACCACCCTGACTGGGAAATATATCACTGTTCCTTCACTGCCGCTGGGTCAAAATCCTGGAACTCCCTCCCTCACAGCACTCTGGGCGTACCTACACAACATGGACTGCAGTGGTTAGAGAAGGCAGCTCAGCACCACCTTCTCAAAGGAAGTTAGGGATGGGCAATAAATGCTGGCCCAGCCAGCAAAGCCCACATCCCATGAATGAATTAAAAAAAATGTCCTGTGCAAAATATGCTTTTATGGTTTAATCAGATCAAATGCTGCAAAGATGATCATGGTTGGATAAATTAGGCTCTGGGATGTGACTTAACACGTATATTTGAAGGTCCTAATATGTGAAGAAAACAGTTGCAAATTTTCAAACCTTCAGTCTTATGTCTTAAATTAATTTAGCCTTTTAAATTGTAGTGTCTTAAAATAGAAGTCCTCACTTTCCTTCAAAGTATATAACAGACCTATATATTACTTCGGTTCTGTAACCCTGGGAATTAGATTCCATCATCAGATTTTGTAGTTCTTGTCACTGTTTTTCCTTATGAGCATGCAAAGCTGTATCTTGTACATGTATCTTGTTATCTCAGTTTTAAAATACTGGTTGTCGCTATTCACTGATTTTTATACATTTTGTATTAGCTTTATATTGAAGTAGCCCTGTAATTTCAGTGTTAGTTTAAGGTTGTGTTCCTCTTGTACTCTTTTGTCATTTTTAAGTAACTTTCTCCAGGCATCAGCAGTCACGCTTAGGTGTCTGAAATCTACAGAAAACCTAGATTTATCATTTAAGCATTTTGGGACGACCAGTCCAAAGTGTCAATCATTAGGGAATAACACCACGCACTCTATTATCTCAAATAAGCAGACACAAAAATTACCTTGCAGTGCCTTGTTATCTTAGTGAAAACTATAAACTTAAATACCATGAAAAAGCTGTAATGAGAAGGACACTCCTACAAGTGACTGACATCTTAGGGGGAGCAGTCAGGAGTTAACAGGAAGTGACATTAGTAAGGTGACAATTGGCTTAAGAGACCAACTGGACACTAATCATACACCACCTAACCAATCAGGGACTGATCATGTGTTGCTTGGAACAAGAGCTCAGGGATCCTATTGACCATGCACAGAGGTAGTGCCCAGAAGGAAAAAACAGTTTGGACCAGTACTCTTATTTCCCAGTTTTTAAACTGGTGTTCCATTTTAAGGTATACAAGACCAATTCACACCAGTATTCTTATTTCCAGTTTTTACTGTTTTTATCCTCCTGGGTGGTTAGCAAGGGTTAGTGAGCAGCAACTTTTAGCAGCCAGGTATGCAACAAGAAGAGAAGACAGACAACTCAAGAGCCAGTGCCACATTCAACTGAAAGTCGCAAGCCAGTGGTGCAGAGTGAACTGACTGCTTCCACTGCCTTTGTCAAGTATTACATTTTTGCAATTTTTGTAATTAACTTTGTAAACACTGTGAAACTCATGACAATACATTTGTACCCAGCATGGTCTGTAGCTAGTCAGAACTGGAAGCCCCTCTTAAACCAGCTCTCCCAAGTCAGTCTAACACTTGTATTTGACTTGAGTCTTACCATTAGGATAAAGAGATCTCACACCAGTACTAGGGAAAGTCTTCACCGGAACCATGCTGGGACCAGTGTTCTGACGAGTTGTAAAACTAGGCTGGTAGACAGGGCTTTAAAATAAAACAGGGGAAAGAAGGAATCATGTGAGATGATGGTGTCGTGGTAATGTCGTTAGACTAGTAATCCAGAGGCCCAGGCTAATGCTCTGGGGACATGGGTTCAAATCCCACCACAGCAGCTGCTGGAACTTAAATTCAATTAATAAATCTTGAATTATAAAGCTAGTCTCAGTAATGGTGACCATGAAACTATCATCGATTGCCATAAACCCATTTGGTTCACTAATGCCCTTTAGGGAAGGAAATTTGCTGTCCTACATATGACTCCCAGACCAACAGCAATGTGGTTGACTCTTAACTGCTCTCTGAAATGGGCAGTCACCTGAGCTCCAGGACATCACTTCAGGAGGTCCTCAAGGTAGTGTCCAAGGCCCAACCATCTTCAGGTGGTTCATCAATGATCTATCCTTCCATTATAAGGTTGGAAGTTGGGATGTTTGCTGATGATTGCACAATGTTCAGCACCATTCGCAACTCCTCAGATACTAGACAACAATCAAGCTTGGGCTGACAAGTGGCAAGCAACATCTGCACCACACACAAGTGCCAGGCAATGACCATCTCCAACAAGAGAATCTAACCATCGCCCCATCAGATTTAATTGCATTACCATCTCTGAACCCCCCACTAACATCCTGGGGGTTACCATTGACCAGAAACTGAACTAGTCATATAAATAGTCAGAAACAAGAATCCTGCGGCGAGTAACTCACCTCCTGACTCCCCAAAGCCTGTCCACAATCTACAAAGCACAAGTCAGGACTGTGATGGAATACTCTCCTATTGCCTGGATGCGTGCTGCATCCAACAACACTCAAGAAGCTTGACACCATCCAGGACAAAGCAGCCCGCTTGATTGGCACCATATCCACAAACACTGGCTCCCTCCACCACCAATGCACAATAGCAGCAGTGCGAGATGCACTGCAGGAATTCACCAAGGCTCCTTAGACAGCATCTTCCAAGCCCAGAACCACTGCCATCTAGAAGGACAAGGACAGCAGCTAGATGGGAACACCACCACCTCCACACCACTCACCATCTTGACTTGGAAATATATTGCGGTTCCTTCACTGTTGCTAGGTCAAATTCCTGGAACTCCCTCCCTAATAACTCTGTGGGTATACCTTCACAACATGGACTGCAACAGTTCAAGGAGGCAGCTCACCACCAGCCTCTCAAAGAGAGTTAGGTATGAGCAATAAATGCTGGCCTAGCCGGCAAATCCCTCATCTCTTGAATGACTAAAAAAAAAAACCAGAAAAGGCCTAACAAGCCATTCAGTTTGAAGAGAATTGGGGATGAGCAACGAATGCCGTCAGCGACGGCCACATCCCATGAAAGAATTTTAATAATGAGACGAGATGCAGTAAAGTTAAGGAAAATGACAGCTATTAAAGGCAGGATGGCAACTTAGGTAATGATAACCAGAATGTGGCAGGAAAGAACAGAGCACAATAAACTTAAGGGTGCATCAGTAGATAAGGCCAGAGATTTTATAAATGGACAGAGACCAGGATTTTCCAGCCCCACCGTGGTGGGGGATCCAGCAAGCCAGCCAAATGGTTAATGACTTTGACAGGACCGGGAGATCCTGGCAGCAGGCGGGGCTGGAAAATCCTGGCTAGAGTTAAAGATCTGTATCTGAAAGTGTGCAGCATTCATAACAAAATGGATGAATTGTTAGCACAGATAAAAATAAATATGTATGGCCTGATAGCCATTACAGATACATGGTTGCAGGGTGACCAAGGGTGGGACCTGAATAAATGAAGGGTTTTTGGCTTTTCAAGAAGCAAGCTAGGATAAGGGTAGCACTATTAATTAAGGATGACATGAGTGAGAGATGACCTATACTCAAAAGAGCAATATGTAAAATCAGTTTAGGTAGAGTCAAGGCCCTTGAGTGGGGTGCAGACAATGCCAAACACTGGGGCTTGGGCTCATTGTTCTAAACAGAGTTTCCTATTATCACACAGCCTGAGCAGCCACAGGCAGAGCTGCAGACCTGAAAGATGGACTTTTAAAAAAAATTCAGAACCTTCATCCGGAATGTTTCTATTTTTTTTTTTAAAAAGCCAGCCTGTCAGGTCAGTTTTGCTGCCTTACTGCTTCCAACCTTTGGGCAGCTTCGTGATTACAATTTTTAAAAAAAATCCCATCAGAAAACTACGAAGCTGCCCAACGAAAGCTGCCTGAAGGTCAACAGCAGCGCAGCAACAGAGAGTTCTTGCTTGAAAAATGGTAAGTGAAAATCTCTATTTTAGAACCAATTGGATGCTGGGGCAAGAGTGGGTTGCTGGAGATGGTTGGGAGATGGGGGTATGGAGGAGGTTGGATGGGGAGTTTGGGGGCTGTTGAATGGGTGGGGCGGAGGATGGGTGCTGTTGGAGGGGTGCGGGAGAGGTTGAGTGCTGCTGGAGAGGTTGGGGGAGGCTTTTGCAGGAATGGGTGGGAGGTTGAGGCCTGTTCAAGGGGTGGGACAAAGGTTGGGGCCTGTAGGAGGGTTGGGGAAGGGAGGTTGGGGGGACTTTGTGTGCATTGGAGGGGTAGGGGAGCTTGGAAGGTCTTAGAGGGGTGGGGTGGGGGGGGGGGGTAGGTTGCAGAGGTGGCATGAGATGGGAGTGCCACTTTTTTTGCTATTGGAGTTTCTTATATATTAACTACAATTTTCCATTTCAGGCTGTAAATTCAGTGTACAGCACAATTTGTATGACAGCTTCTGGGGGAAGGGGAAACAATCTAGTTCTTAAGGCCGTACTGAATTTATGTACCTTGTACTATTCTTCTTGGAAAAATTCAGTTCCACATTTTTTCTAAGCTGCTGGTAGTTGTCTCATTGTCAAATCCTGGGGATAGTGTCATTAGTGTAAAAGGAGCAGGTGCCATTTATAATATTTTGTGGGTTGGCGCCAGAGAAGTCAGAAAGGTAAAGCTGTATTGGCTACAGAGTTGAATTGCAGTGATCTCTTTGCAGCCACTTTCCTAACATCAGTTGATTGCTTTGTGATTAATTATCCTTGGAGAATCAGCATTGGGTCTCCAATTTCACCATTGCTAGTCACTCTGCTTATTGCATGCAGATGTAATGAAAGAAAGCCTACATTTATCCAGCACCTTTCACAATGTCTCAAATCAATTTACAGCCAAATAAATACTTTGAGTTGTAGTCACTGGTATAATGTAGGCAGTGTTTTCAAATTGCAGCGCAGGCTTACTCTTGCTCTTAATAAGTATGTTCGTATGTCATCCTGGGTGGATGACATGAACTGGGCTAGATGGCCTTTGTTATCCATAATTATCTTTCAAACAGAGGGTGGAATCATGACTGAATTCTGTTTATTTTGTTGCAATGGAAGTTTACTATGAGTAGGCATTATGGGTGAAATTGCCAGGAGACCAGTGGGTAATGGGCTCCTAGTAAATCGGTAAATCAGCAAATGATTTGAGTCTTTTCCATTGACTTAAGTCTTGTCCTTTTGTCTATGTACCTATTATCCCACTCTATCTTGGTGCTTTTATGAGCTTTTGGAGAAATACAATATCAAGATAAAGTTGTGTTGCATAGTAGATATTAAAAATATGTTGTAGTGAGAAGCAGAGTCTTCAAACTTGCTAATCAAGAAAACACAGGTACAATTGTGAACCAGTCTTTGTCCTCTGGCCTCCTAAAAGTTGTGTCACACAGACACTTGAGGACTCCATTGCTTCTCACTGACAGTGAAGACCTATGATGTGCAATCATTTCACTTTGTTAATCAAGAGTCATTTGATCTTTCTACCCTGTAAGATTACTGATAAAATAGGAAGGATGTAATTGGATTCTATGAAATAATGGAATTGAATAATATCATGCACCCAGGCAGGGTAAAGTCTTTAATTCTTCTACAGAATGGCTTGGGCAGTCTATCTGGGTTACAAGTATTGAAGATTTCCGCTACCTATGAACAGTGACTATAAATTCATATGGTGCAGTGTGCAGAACATGTTAATGAGGGCTTAGGCAGTCACCAAAATCAGTTATATCATCTTTGCAGAGTTATAAATAACCAATAGGATATTTTCCTGTCAAATTAACGATATTGCATGATTGATAAAATAAAAGTTGTACTCCCTGGTTTCCTTAATAGTCGCAGTGGGATCACCTATAGGATGCACACAACCTAACACTGCATTATAATGTTGCTGCTCTTAATGTTAATGACCCATGCTGCATATATATCAGATGGTATTTATAATCAGATGCCAACAATGACCATTATCATTTTACTAGTACCTTTCTCCGATTGAAGATTCACCAAGCAATTCACCAAAGGGGGAAATTTATCATGCATGATTGAGAGGAAGGGTAAACACTATACAAATCTGCAAAGATTAGTGGTAGGTCAGAAGGTTGGACAGATTTTAAGAGCCAGCAAAGAATGACTAAAAATATAAAAATAAGGAGAAAATAGAGTATGAGAGAAAGTTAGCTGGGAACATAAAAACTGATTGTAAGAGTTTCTACAAATATTTAAACAGGCAAAGAGTAACTAAAGTGAGTATTGGAATATTGTTGGAAACAATATTTCTTTTCTGTGGTCTCTGCACTGTAAATCTTTTTCTCTATCCCTTTCTTTACGGTCTGAGTGTGAAGACAACATTGCATTTTGAGTGTGCGCAAATACATGACCCTTTGAGTTCATCCTATCTTGAAGTTACCATGGGGTTATTAATGGAAAATTGGCTCACCAAAACCGAGGAGTTGGGAAATATCACCAGTACTTTCTGTTTAAGGACGGGTGGTGGGAAGAGATATTAGTACTGCTTAAATTAGCCCTGCTCGTGTCTGTAACCGTTAACATTGCATTGTTTCATTTTGTTTCAAAAACAAAATTTATACATGTGACTTTGAATAATTCAAAAAGTTGTTACACAACTTTCTTACCATAAACAACTCATTCGGTTTTTTGTTTCCATCCAATTCTATCAGATTTTGATAGTCATGATCAGCCATATAATCCTGTGTGGGTTTTTTTTTTAAAGATAGAGATACAAAAGAAGCATAGAATTGAATTATAATGAACACAATTTAAATGCTGTGAAAATATCTATAGTAATTACAAATTCAAGTTGAATCTCAAAACTTGTGAAATTATTCCATACCTCTAAAAGCCTCAGCATTTTGTCTTTGTATAGGGCCACATGTTTTTCAACAGTTGAAAGAAGATCTTCAGGTCTCCTCACTAAATGTGCAACTTCTAAATTCTCTTCCTAATTACAAAGTTTGACAAAATATATTTTACTAATTCCTGTAAAATGATACTTAATAAAATAGGTGGATGGATCCTACAGAGAACTGCCAGTAAATCAAGCAAAAAGGCGGGCAAATGACCACAATATCCTATAATGACACAATAACGAAACGTTTTAGCTAGAAATACATACTTAAATGTACTCCCAGTATACAGAAAGTAACTATGAAAATTTCTAGTTTTACATTCATTTTGACAAATAGGCCATCCAGCAAGTTCCATACTTTGCACTGAATGCGTCATTACATGAAAAATACAATTCCTTTCTTTACAGCAAAAACAGACGTAATGTTTCAGGTTGATAAACTGTCATCAGAAAGTTACTGCTGCTGTGTAGGCTTCCCTGGGATAGGAAACTTAGCAATGAGATGAAGGTAGGAACTGAGGCTACCCAAGGCAAATGGATGTTACAGCACTTACTATGATGAATCTATGGAATTCATTGAAACAGAAGGCTGTGGAGGCCAGGTCATTGAGTGTATTTAAGACCGAGATAGATAGGTTCTTGATTGGTAAAGGGATCAAAGGTTATGGGGAGAAGGTGGGAGAATGGGGTTGAGAAACTTATCAGCCATGATTGAATGGCGGAGCAGAATCGATGGGCCGAATGGCCTAATTTTTGCTCCTGTGTCTTATGGGTCAGGAGGAGCAGGAGTCCTCTCCCGGGCCCTTCAAGCAAGCCTTTGGCCTCACATCAGTCTAGCCTGACATTAGTCACAGGGAAACCACTAGAACCTATTAAGAAAATCTTAACAATGTACTCAGAAAATCATAGAATGACTAGATAGAGTCAAGGTGATTTTACAGAAGGGAAATTGTTAGTTACATCCTCAAAAACACACATCATAGAATGGTTACAGCATAGAAGGAGGCCATTTAGCCTTTCATGCCTATACTGGCTCTCTGCAAGAGCAACTCAGCTGGTCCCACTTCCCTGCCTTTTGCCCATTGCCTTGCAAACTCTCTCTTCAATTATCTTTTTGAAGGTCTTGATTGAATCTGCCTCCACCACACTCTCAGGCAATACACTCCAGATCCTAACCACTCACTGCTTAAAAAAGTTTTTCCTTATGTTGCTGTTGCTTCTTCTGTCTGTCACATTAAATCAATGTCCCAAGTTCTTGGTCCTTCTGTCAACAGGAACAGTTTCACTCTATATACTCTGTCCAGATCCCTTATGATTTTGAAATCTTTATCAAATCTCATCTTTTTTTCTCTCCAGGGAGAACAGCCAATGATTCTATCCATGTAACAGAAGTTCTTCAGCCCTGGAACTATCATGAATCTTTCTGCTCCCTCTCTAATGCCTTCACATCCTTCCTAAAGTGTGGTGCCCAGAATTAGACACAATACTCCAGTTGAGGCTGAGCCAGAGTTCTATACAGGCTTATCATAACATCCTTGCTTTAAGGATGGTAGATAAAGGGGAACCAGTAGCTGTTGTATGCTTTGGATTTCCAACAGGCATTCGTTAAGGTGCCACATAAAAGGCTAATACAATAGATAAGGGTTCAAATCAAAAATGGAAAGAGGAGAGAGGGGCCTAGAGGTGTAAAGACAAGAAGTGATAAGGGAATAGAAGCAATGAACTTAAGCACAGAGAGGCAGCCAAAACACACATATGAATGGACACAAGAAACAAGTATTATAGCAAGATTAAGATTTACATGCCCTGATAATTCATGGGTAATAGAGAGGAAAAGAAAAAAAGATTTGTATTTATATACAACCTTAGGATGTCCCAAAGCACTTTGCAGCTAATTAAGGACTTTTTGGACTGTAGTTACGATTAATGTAAGAAATGATAGGAGGGAGTCCAAAGCTCAAGTCATTGGTTCCATGGTGGAATAAAGTTGATGCAGTCAGCTTGAAAATCGAGACAGATATTGAAGATGATTGAGTCCAGAAACTATTTGAAGGGCAAAGTATTGTAGAGAAAGAAAAGCATTCCAATGTGCTTCACAGGGGCATAATCAGACAAAAATGAAAACCGGCAAAGGAGATTGTTATGAAGCCATGCTTCATAAAAAATGGCTTCATGAATTCACTGGCTGGAAACCACTAACTTAATTTTTAAAAAGATTAATGCCACATTCCAATCACTTGAAATCACAGTCAAAGTTGACTGTACATTTGCATAACTGCATCTTCTACATTCCAAAGCCATTGAAATGGAGATGACCTGTCTGCAAAAGCCCAAAGACAATTACCTTAAGGGAGTATGAATGAACCAAATCTCCTATACCCATTCGCAGAACATCCAGGCTCAACTGGGTGGGGAATCAGCATTAGATGTAATCACTTCAGACAAAGGACTCTGGCTGAGAGAGGAATTTGCAACCATAATCTAATCAAGTTACAACTGGAATCCACTAGCCATGACCATATTTGGGTCACCAGGCAGTTGGAGAGGGAGGGTCATGTGACAAGCCAGCTAACCCTTTGTGTTTTTAAGCATCTGTTTTTTCTACAGGCCACAACACAGCAAATGAGATGCTGAAGTAGTAAGGTCCCTTTGTGGATCTCTCTCTCTCCATCCAACTTGCAAGTTTTGAACCCTAACTGCTGATTTTGATCATCCATGCCAGAGGCAGAGACTTTTTTAAAAAAATCAACCCAGCAGTGGCCAAAGTGATAAATCAACTATTAACATCTTCACCTCCTCGATGATAAACCTAGAAGGACAGTTGAGTTCAGACTGAAGCCAGCCAAGTCACCAACATCCAAGAGCCATATACCCTTTCGCTTTGCTGGACTTTAAATAGCTTTATCTATCCTCCTTCTCTGTCATCTCTTTGGCTGTGTGTGAATTCCAGTGTGTTTGTGTGAAAGTTGGAGTGCTTTTATTATTTTACTCAGACCGTTTAAGTACAATAAATACTATTCTCTTTTCAAAAACTCAAGAAACCCTGTCTGTTTGTCTCTTTTACAGTCATAGTACTCAATGAATTACCACTCACTGAATTTAAAAAGAACCATGTAGTCAAACAAGGAGTAAGGAAAGAAGGGAGCCATTCAACCTCTCCTCACCTTGTCATAACCAGATATTGAGAGAGGTGATCTAGAACTTGGCCAAAAATGTAGATTTTAAGGGTGGTCTTAAAGGGTGGGAAGTGGAAAAGTGAAGGCACTCAGCAAAAAATTTTTAGAGCATGAAGTGTTCGAGACAAAGCTCAGAATGTGGTATATTGAATGGGGTGCAAAGCAACAACAATGTACAGTCAGTGACTACAACAGCATTCAATCTCATGTTTTCATTCCTCTTTCTCTCTACAGACCCTTCTGATTTTTGCCTTGCATATCCAGTTTCTTGCTCCCTTATCTCAGGAGTGCAGAGTGCCAGAACTTCAACTTCCCATACTGGAGTCCATCATTACAATATACACATGCACTACAACCAAAATCTTCAATTGTAGAAGAGCTGCAATTTCAGCTATTAAAGTCTGCAATCATACACGTACAAATACTGTTCATATCTTTGTAGCGTGGCAAAACCAAGATTGGGTATCTATAATAGAACAGATCTCAAATGTTTAATATTTTTTACTAAATAACTGCTATCAGGGGTTCTGGGGTGATTAAGAGGTTATTTAAAATCAAAGAAGTCATCTTTCAAACATCTGCAACCTTGAGTACTACAGCTAAATAGCACAACCCAACATCATCTGCTGGAAGCCACATTCACAGGCCTGTGGATTGGAAAATTTGAGTTACAATATTGCATCTCCTTCCCATGCTTTTTGAGTGCAGCCTCCTGCTAGGAGCACAAAATCACATCTTTAATTTTTAGATTATCACAATAACGCAGAAATTGAAACAGAGGAAATTAAACACTTACATCTTCAAGCTCTTCAACTATACCTTCTTCTTCTTCTTCATTCTCCTCTTCCTCAGTTTCTCCTTTGTTTTCAGCTTTCTCTACCTTATCTGGATTCCATTGTTCTCGCTGGTATATTTTCCCCGAGAGAGCATCTTGACGTTGTCCAGATACACGTTCACACAAGTCATAATCAGGACACTATTAACAAATATAAATTAAATATCTTGAAAATTTTTCCCCGAAACATATTGTATCATTCTGATTTATGCTATATTTACTCATGCTTCAAATATTCAAGTCCCTTCTTTTACTCATTTGTGTGTGAAACATTACTGAAACATAATCATAACATACAACTCATATCTATACTTAATTCTTTCATGTAATGTGTTTGTCATTTTTAGGATTCTTCCAGAGCAGCAATTTTCAAGATCCAGAAATTGCTGAAGCAAAGTATCTCAACTGTTTTTGTGCCACAAATGCAAATTGGCAATGACATGGCATAGTCAAAAGGGCTTCTGGGGCCTTATGAACATTGGGCCCAATGGTCCATCTCCTTAACCAATGAAATTTAAAGACAGAGAATGAAACAGAATGAATGACAGCGGCTTTAAATTTAAGGTAAGAAGTAGAAGGCTAAGAGGGGAGTTGAGCAGAATTTTTTTTCACCTAGAGGGTGGTGGGAGTCTGGAACTCACTGCCTGAAATGGTGGTTGAGTCAGAAACTCTCATTTAAGAAGTATTTAGATATTCACTTGTGTTCCCATAGCCTCCAGGACTATGGGCCAAGCACTGGAAAATGTGTGAATAGTGTAGTCAGATCTTAGTTGACCAGCGCAGACACAGGGTTAACTGGAAGCAAATTAGATACAGAAAAAGAAATAGAGATGGAAAAAAAAAGAATTGAGAGAGAAAGACAGAAACAAAAAAGGTGCAAAATAAGTGTACATTTAAATATGAAATTTAAAAATTCTCTAGGAATAATTTACTGAGACCCCATAGTTTCAATTGTTCGCTTTTTGGGCCTCCAAGTTTGACTTTCATGTCAAAACCATAAAAGACCTCATTAACAGGGTCCTTATGGCATGGAAAAGCAAACCTAAATGTTTGTAGCACTATTCATTCATATTTACGATGCAAATCCAGCAATTTTTGACACTAGTGGGGAGGTTGATGTCTTTTGCAAAGCTGAGTAAATTATCCAGCAATTTGTGGCCATTCACAACTGATCATCATTTCTCCTCCACAAACTACTGGGGACGTTTTCTTTACCCACTAATAATGGTGAGTGTCGTAGCTCGCATTTAGCTTTCCAGCTACTTTTGGGCCCATGATGAAGCTCTTTAATGTTGAAGTTTCCAAGGTTTTTCCATCTAATTCTAATGGACAACATACTCTCCCACCCAGCCCTGATTTCTGACTGCAGTCAGGTGCTGACTGCCCAGTTAATCATTGGTCAGAGGAATCATGGCTACAGAAAGGCCCATTACAGGCTTGGAAGTGGCAAATGGGGCAGGTACAGGGGCAGAAGATGCTATTGGTGTCTAAAGGGGAGCTGGCAGTGTCAGTCTGCTGAAAGTGGGGAAGCTGGAGAAGGCCAGAGCGAACAGAAATGTAAAACAGTGAAGGGAAGCAGCAGTCAGAGAGGCTGCTATAGTCTTGCTAGCTCCACTGCACCTCAGTGACTGTAAACCACTGGAGGTTGAGCAAAGAGGTTCAAAAGACTACAGAGAGCCACACTCAACCTTAATCAGCAACGGCAGAGCATGCATGGATGGCCCCCTGGATCAAATGATGACTCACTATGATCCCTCCACAATGCTGTCTGCTGGAGGTTCTCCTCAGGTGGGATAGCAAAAGGACACCTCCCCATCTGACAAAGAAAGCCTGGATAGAGGTGGCAGAGGTGGTCAATAGCCATAGGGCTGTTTCTAGAACTTGGTTACAGTGCACAGAAAGGATGGATAACTTGTGTCTGCAAGGGCGAGTAAGGAAGCTATCAATGTGCTCACACACAAAAGGCCGACTCAGCAGCTTGATCTCTGGGTATGCGTTCAGATCTGCAAGTCCACACTGTCAATAACCTCAACTAGGCATTGTCAGTGCAAGAGATGGACAAGGCGCTTAGTATCTCTGCAGCTGCAGTAAGCAGGGAGGGCTATTTGGCAGTTGAGCAGCAGCTGTCTGCATCTGGGGGCTTGTCTTAGGGTATTGATGATGACAGTGGCTCCTCTGCCAGCGACACCAGCATCTCAGAAGGTGCAGTCACAAAAGGAGGCTTCTGCCACTAGGCAGGAATCCCTCACAATGCCAGATGCTTCACAGCTTCAGGCCGAGGTCATCCATCATCATCCAGATCAATGGGGGATCAAGATCAGCAGTCTGCTTGGAGTGCAGCTGGCAGTGATAGAGGAACATCTCGGCGCAGCACCTGTAAACGAATAAACAGGGGCCATTATTGGTGCTCGCTGCTTATATAAGCCTGACAGCAGTGCTGTTGACCTGTCCTTTATTAAAGTTCTTACTTTTTATATGATGTTTGCTTGTTTATGCATGGACTGGGAACCAACTTACGTCAATAGTGGTTGCAATGCCCTGAGCAGGCTTATGGCTCTGGTGGAGGCATGGCTAGCTTTGTACCTCTCTTTTGTCTGGAGGCTGTGGACACCTGCTAGTTATAAGCCACTTCGTTAATGGGTACCCCTTGTCTCTTATCAACCAACCATGCAGTGAAGCAGGAGGCAATAAGGGCTATGGCTTAGGAATGTCTAAGGATGTAGGCATCATGACTACTCCCAGCATACTGCACACAAACCTGCAGGATGCCCTGACGGCGATCACAGGCAGGCAATCTGCATGTTCAAAGAGTGAAAATCTTTCCAATTAACAAAAGCCCCTGGCAGGCCCACAGGCACCCTAACGGCCACATGTGTGCAATTGATGACCCCCTGAGTTTTAGGAAAGCCCACCATTGTCCCAAAGCTTCTCACTCTCTCAGCTTGGCCCTCATCATCAGTGGTGAAACGCATGAAGACTTCCACTCTCCTGAACAATGTGTCCATCACAACTTTAATACAACTCTACTTTTAAACACCATTCTAGACCCGAAGGTTAGAATATATATCTAAAATGGTGGATTTCAGAGATGCCAATGCTGGAAATCCACCAAACAGCAGAAATTTCTCATCCCTGGATAGAACAGACAATTGGTTTCTAAAACTACTCTTACGCTGGTTGCAACACTCTAGAGAAGCCCTGCCAGTGCTCAAAGCAGGTGTCATAATTTGCGGTGGTCTGCTATATGCTTCACAATGTCACCATCATGATGGCACAGTCCTTGCCACCAGCTATAAGGCAACTAGCTGAACAGCAGGGGAAGAATGAGGACGAGGAGAAGGAGTTAGAGGGAAACGAAGGGACGAGGCAATCCAGACAGCCCTAAATTGGCCGAGCTGCCCATAAAAGCATTATCTGGCTGCAACATCAATAGACAGCCCCAATTCCTCAGTCACCAACAATCCCATACCTTGCCTTTATCTCTCACAGATCGTCATAGTACCTGCTTGGCCACATTGCAAAGATAAAAGCCAACGTAAAATAAATATTCCAGACTAGATTTTTAAATTAAAGCATGCCATTTTCCATACAAACATGAACTAAATCACCTTTGAGAATTCTTTTAGTGCCTTTGCCTGTCCTTGTCCTTCTACACAGTGCTATCTGCAGCACAGGTGGTGAAAGGCTGCTAATTATCAGTAGAGATGACAGCTGACCTTGGACTACAACCTCGAACAGCTCTGCGTGTACAAGACCCTGCTCTAGACTTCACCCTCAGCCTGGGTGACAAAAATCCAGGTTTGCTGACTGTCAGGCAAAAAGGGCAATGGCAGGATGTCAATTGTGGGAGAATGAATGCTCTCATCCTAAGAGAGTGTGGCAGGTTTGTACTCGACTCAGGCAACGTAATTCCCCTGGCACGCCACCTCAGCAATCCTAATAAACTGTTGGAGAACTGCTGTGACACCCTGCAGTGACACCCTGCAAGATTCTATACATGGTATCCACAGCCATAATGGCATCAGTCTTCAGCTGGTACAATAGAAAAGCTTGCATAGCAGAAAGCGGACCTTGCCTGATAGAAGTTTGAGCTTACGCTGCAGCACCAAGACATTTGGTGGCTTGTGCTGCAATGGAAACTGAGACATCAGCCATCACATGCTGCATTATGGTGGAGTCCATAAGTATCCTAATGGCTTTGGCGACCACTTTGAGTTGGAAAGAACGGGCCCCAAGCTCTATTGAAAGCCTTGAGCAAAGCTGGTGCCGGTCTCCTTTTGCTCCTTGACAACAGGCTTTCTGGCAGAGCTACGAATGCATCAAGTATTTTGTTATGAACACTTTGGGGCAGGCTACAGAAGAAGGCTAATGGGTATGTATGAGTTCTTTGCAGTAGAACCTGTATGTGATCTTGCCCTCTAGCACCTTTGCTACCTTTTTCCATGCCCTGGCTACAGGTGACATGCCATATGTAGATCATGCCTGTAAGCAATGCTCTAACTAGGCACAGTGTCAATAACTGAGCTGGGGCCTGCGTGAACAAGATTGAGTGACTTTTATCATCAAGATTTTTATCATCACGGCCTGCTTGTTCTTCCACCACTGCATAGCCAGGGTGCTGCTCATAGGTATCTGAAATGAGAAAGGCACAATGATGGGGGTTGTGTTGAGGGATGTGAGGGGAAAGTAAAAAGGTGCATACTTATATCAACTGCAGATTTTAAATCAGGGGGGATTGTGGGATGAGGAGTAAGTATGATGTGAAAAGGAGGATTAGGTACAAGCATACTGCCATCATCTATCATTTGAGCCCTGCTCAGAGTCATTGCAACACCAATGGAGAGTACCATCTCCTACATGGATGCAAAGACAACCAGCCGCTGTCCCCCGTTAACACTTGCTGCCTTCGGTTGTGCGGCACCTCGTCCTGAAAGAGCGTGAAGAGTGTCAGCGAGTGTGGTGTAATCTAAATTGGGTGATGTGGCTGTCACGGTGAATAGTTGGCAGAGTGTGCAAGCTGTGAGATGTGGGTGTGAAGCTTGCAGAAGTGCTAAGTATGTGAGGGTGGTGTTTCTTTTTTATTAAGAACATACAAATTAGCAGGAGTAGACTATTCAGCCCCTCAGGCCTGCTCCTCCTCTGTTCATAGGAGGAGGGTGTAGCTGGTTAGGCCTATCCCTAACTGCTCTTGAGAAGGTGGTGGTGAGCTGCTTTCTTGAACCGCTGCAAGCTATGTGGTGTAGGTACACCCAGAGTGTTGCTCAAAAGGGAGTTCCAGAATTTTGGCCCAGTGACAGTGAAGGAATGGCAATATAGTACCAAGTCAGGATGGTGTGTGGCTTCGAAGAGAACTTGTAGGTGATGGTGTTCCCATGCATCTGCTGCCCTTGACCTTCTAGGTGGTAGAGGTTGCAGGTTTGGAAAGTGTTGTCAAAGGAGCCTTCATGAGTTGCTGCAGTGCATCTTATAGATGTTACACACCTCTGACAAAATGTGGTGTGGGAGTGGATATTTAAATATTTAAAGGTCACAGATAGGGTGGCAATTGAGCAAGCCACTTTGTCCTGGATGGTGTCAAACTTCTTGAGTGCTGTTGGAGCTCCACTCATCCAGGCAAATGGAGAGTATTCCATCACACACTGAGTTGTGCCTTCTAGATGGTAGACAGACTTTGGGAAGTCAGGAGGCCAATTACCTGTTGCTGAATTCCCAGCTTCTGACCTGCTCTTGTAGCCACAGTACTTATATGTCTGGTCCAGTTCAGTTGCTTTTTTAAAATTCATTCATGGATATGGGCTTTGCTGGCTGGGCCAGCATTTATTGCCTATCCCTAGTTCCCCTTGAGAAGGTGGTGGTGAGCTGCCTTCTTCAACTGCTGCAGTCCATGTGGTGTAGGTACACCCACAGTGCTGTTAGGAAGGGAGTTCCAGGCTTTTTTACCCAGCAACAAGTGAAGGAATGGTGATATATTTCCAAGTCAGGATGGTGAGTTACTTGGAGGGTAACGTCCAGGTGGTGGTGTTCCCATCCATCTGCTGCCTTTGTCCTTCTAGGTGGTAGCGGTTGTGGGTTTGGAAGGTGTTGTCTGAGGAGCCTTGGTGAATTCCTGCAGTGCATCTTGTAAACGGTGCACACTGCTGCTGCTGTGTGTCGGTGCTGTAAGGAGTGAATGTTTGTGGATGTGGTGCCAATCAAGCAGCTGCTTTGTCCTCGAAGGTGTCCAGCTTCTTCAGCGTTGTAGGAGCTGCACTCATCCAGGCAATTGGGGAGCATACCATCACACTCCTGAGTTTGCCTTGTAGATGGTGGACAGGCTTTCGGGAGTCAGGAGGCGAGTTACTCGTCACACGATTCCTAGCCTCTGACCTGCTCTTGTAGTCATAGTATTTATATGGCTAGTCCAGTTCAGTTTCTGGTCAATGGTAACCCCCAGGATATTTTAGTAGGGGGATTCAGTGATGGTAATGCCATTGAACATCAAAGGTTGATGGTTGGATTCTCTCTTGTTGGAGATGATCATTCCTTGACATTTGTGTGGTGCGAATGTTACTTGCCACTTGTCAGCCCAAGCCTGGATATTGTCCAGGTCTTGCTGCATTCGGACATGGACCGCTTCAGTATCTGAGGAGTCGCAAATGGTGCAATCATCAGCAAACATCCCCACTTCTGACCTTATGATGGAAGGAAGATCATTGATGAAGCAGCTGTAGATGGCTGGGCCGAGGACACTACCCTGAGGAACTCCTACAGTTATGACCTGGAGCTGAGATGACTGACCTCCAACAAACACAACCATCTTCCTTTGTGCTAAGTATGACTCAAACCAGTGGAGAATTTTCCCCGATTCCCATTGACTCCAGTTTTGCTAGGGCTCCTTGATGCCACACTCGATCAAATGCATCCTTGAAACAGTAGTCTTAGACTCACACTTTTCCTTACAACTGAACATGAAATTCTTCACGTTATGATCACTGTTGCATAGAGGCTCCTTTACTATGAGGATATTGACTAATCTTGTCTCATTGCTAATTACCAGGTCCAGAATAGCCTGCTACCTGGTTGGCTGTAGGACTTGCTGCTCTAAGAAATTGTCCCGAATATACTCTATGAACTTATGTTCAAGGCTACCTTTGCAAATCTGATTTGTCCAATCCACATGTAGTTTAAAGTCAACCATGATTATTCCGGTACCTTTATTACACATCCCATTTATTTCTTCCTGTATATCCTGAGCTACAGTGTAGCTACTGTTAGGGGGGCCTATAAACTACTCCCACAAGTGACTGCTTACCTTTACTATTTCTTATCTCTACCCAAACTGATAGCACATCTTTCTCTTTCGAGCCAATGTCATCTCTTACTATACTTAATTTAAAAGAGCTTTTCCAAGCTTCACCATCTTTCATGTCAAATACCCTTCTGCAGATGGTCATTGCCTGGCACTTGTGTGACATGAATGTTACTTGTCACTTATCAGCCCAAGCCTCAACACTATCCAAGTCTTGCAGCATGTGGACATGGATTGCTTCAGTATCTGACGAATCACGAATGATGCTGAACATTGTGCAATCATTAGCAAGTATCCCCACTTCTGACCTTACGATCGAGGGAATGACATTAATGAAGCAGTTGAAGATGGTTGTCACTGCCCCGAGGAAATCCTGCAACAATATCCTGGCACTGAGATGATTGACCTGCAACAACCGCATTCATCTTCCTTTGTGTTAGGTATGACTCCAACAAGCAAAGAGTTCCCACTCAGATTCTCATTGACTCCCAGTTTTGCAAGGGCTCCTTGATGCCACACTCGGTCAAGTGCTGCTTTGCTGTCAAAGGCAGTCACTCTCACCTCACGTTCGGCTCTTTTGTCTATGTTTGAGCCAAGGCTGTAATGAGGTCAGGAGCTGAGCGGCCCTGGCAGAACCCAAACTGAACATCAGTGAGCAAGTGATTGCTGAGTAAGTGTTGCTTGATAGCAGTGTCTACGATTCCTTCCATCATTTTGCGGATGATCGAGAATAGACTGAGGGCGCAATTGGATTTGTCCTGCTTTGTGAACAGTGCACAGATGAGGAATTTTCCACACTGTTAGGTGGATGTAGCAGTCCAGTGTTGTAGCTAGAAGCCAGGATATTTTTTGGGAACATAAGTCTTCAGCACTACTGCTGGAATGTTGTTTGGGCCCACAGCCTTTGCAGTATCCAGTGTCTTCAGCCTTTTCTTGAAATCATATGGAATGAATCCAATTGGCTGAAGACTGGCATCCATGATTGTGGGGACCTCAGGAGGAGACCGAGATGGATCATCCACTCGGCACTTCTGGGTAAAGATGGCTGCAAATGCTTCAGCCTTTTCTTTTGCACTGATGTGCTAGGCTCCCCCATCATTGAGGGTAATTATGGAGCCTCCCCTTCCTCCTGTTAGTTGTTTAACTGTCCACCACCATTCATGACTGGATGTGGCAACACTGCAGAGCACGCTGCTTCTGTTGTTTGGCATGCAAGTAGTCCTGTGCTGTAGCTTCACCAGGTTGACATCTTGCTCCTGACATGCAGCCTTCATTGAACCAGGGTTGATCCCCTGGCTTGAGAATAATGGTAGAGTGGGGTACATGTTGGGCCATGAGGTTACAGACTGTGGTTGAATACAATTCTGCTGCTGTCGATGGCCCACAGTTCCTCATGGATGTTAAGTTCCAATAGCTGCTTGATAACAAAGAGAGAGATCAAATCTTTACTTCTTCAAACAGTTTTATTCTGATGACATAAAAGTCCAGACAGCTTGTCTCACTTGTTTCCCCTTTACATTCGTAACTGGTGAAGTACTTAACTGTCAGAGTGATAAGTGGGTAATTGTAAGTTAACAAGCTAACTGTTTCTTTCCTTCACAATGGATGCCCAGTTTTGAATTATTTATCAGAGTGACATACAACACGATGGAGGGTATCTTCAATGTGAAGACAGGACTTTGTCTCCATAAGAACTGTGCAGTGGTCACTTTCATTAATACTATCATGGACAGATGCATCTGCAATAGGTAGATTAGTGAGGTAGAAGTTAAGTAGGTTTTCCCATCTTGTTGGTTCCCTCACCACCTGCTGCAAACCCTAGTCTAGCTGCTATGTCCTTTAGGACTCGACCAACTGGGTCAGTAGTGGTGCTATTGAACCATTCTTGGTGATGGACATTGACGTTCCCCACCTATTCATGTAAAGCTATATATGTCTGATTGAAAGAGATTCTTGGTAGGTCAGTGATGGGGGTGTGGTGCATTGAGAAGCACTTGAGGCTATGAGGTATCAGCCACTTTGACATTCTATTCAAAAGATCTAATGTTATCAGGCTCAGTTATCATTGACAGCTTAACCCAAATATTTACGCCAAGAGGACGAGCAAAAAGATATGCCAGGAGGAGCCTGCAGTGGTAGGGAGTGATGAAGCCATGAAGGGATTTGAACACAAGGTTGAGAATTTTAAAATGGCGGTATTCACGGACCATGAACCAATGTAGATCAGCAAGCACGGACCATGAACCAATGTAAATCGGCAAGCACAAGGATAATGGGTGAATGGGATGGTGAATCAAGATACAAGCAGCAAATGAGCATATGTTTAAGGATGGAAGATAGGAGGCAGGTATTGTGAGAGAGAGGCTAAGACAGCGCTGGAATTATCAAGGCTGAAGAGAACAAGTGCGTGGATGAGTCTATAATGATGCAAATTGTTGTCCATCATACTTAACATGCTTTCAGGGAAGTTCAACGCAGTATTTTGTTATTTATCAACCAAATGCAATAATATAATTGTCATTTTATCACAAGATTACTTTATTCAATAGGTTAAATTAATAATAGAGATATCCTTTTACCTTAATATTAATGATGAAATCAGGCTTTAGATTCATATTTTTTATGAGCTGTATCTGCTCTGGAATATTCAAGTAGTTCTCAGACAGAGTAGGAAATCCACATAAAACGTAACCTAAAAAGAGTGGAGTGTTGTTAAATAGCACTTAAGAACATAAAAAATAGGAGTGGGAGTAGACCATTTAGCCCCTTGAGCCTGCTCCACCATTCAAAACGACAATGGCTGATCTTCTGCCTTAACTCCACTTTCTCGCTGCTCCCCATAATTCTTCCCCAAAAGATAAAATCTATCAGTACCTTGAATAAACTCAACATTCACAATCCTCCGGAGTAGACAATTCCAAATATTCAGAACCCTTTTCAGTGAAGAGATTTCTCCTCCTCTCAGTCCTAAGTCACTGAGCCCTTGTCCTGAGATAGCATCCAGTGTTCTAGCTTCCCTAGCCAGGGAAAACAACCTGTCAGTGTCTATCCCCTTCAGAATCTTGCATATTTCAATGAAATCACCTCTCATTCTTAACTCCTGAGAGCATAGTTCTAACTTACTCAGTCTCTTGTCATAGGACAACCCTCTCATCCCAGGAACTAATCTAGTGAACCTTTGTTACACTGCTTCCAATGCAAGTATATTCTTCCTTAGATATGGAAACCAAAACTGCACCCAGTACTCCAGTTGAGGTCTCCCCAAAGTCCTATACAATTGCAGCAAGATTTCCATTGTCTTGTATATTAATCCCCTTGCAATCAAGGCCAACATTCACACTTGTACCTGCATGCTAACTTTGTAATCCTTGTAAGAGTACACCTAAGCTCTGAATCTTAACTCTTAGAAGTTTCACACCTTTTAAAAAATATTCTGCTTTTGTATTCTTACGGCCACTTTATACACCATTTGTCATTTGTTGCCCACTCACTTAACCTGTCTATATCTCCTTTCAGCCTCCTTGTGTCATCCGCACAGCTTACGTTCCCACCTAGTTTGTGTCATCAGCAAACTTGAATACATTATACGAGGCAATTCTTGCTAATTCTGGTGAATATAGAACATACTCAGAATATATTAATAAAGATGTTTCTTAAACGCAGTAAAAGACAGTATTTCCATTAACCCATATAAAAAAAAGTCTGAATTTGCTGCAGTTTTTGATTTCTCGGGTGTCCTGCCTCCATCAGGTTTTTTAAAAAGAAAGTTTCACCTTATATTTAATATATTCCTTTTGGGGAGCCAAAACCATAAAAAAAGACTGCATATAGAACATTTGATTATTTCTTTAGCTTGAATTTATGCAACTCTTCCAGAATAACCTTCTTTTCTTTCTTCCCCATCTCAGAGGGTTTGTCACTGCTAGATGCATGGATAGATAGCTTCATTTTGGGGAGGAAAAAAACAGTTGTTCAACTGCATTTGATTTGCAATGGGAGATGAACTGTGACAACTACGAGAGTAGGCATCAAAGGAGGTATCTCAGATTACTTTGTATCACAGTACTTCAGTTCCCTTTTGGTATGGCATGTGTATCTGCTGCATCATCTTCCAGAACTTGGCCTTGTCTGTTTATTATGTCAGGATCAGCTCTCCTTTCCCACTCTACTTCTCTATCAACTGAAGAACCTCATCCCCTTTCCATAGCACTTTCCTACACAGTTGCAGGAGGTGTAACACCTGCCCCTTTACCTCCTTCCCCTCAATGTCCAAGACCACAAAGACTCCTTCCAGGTGAAGCAGTGATTTACATGCACGTCTTTCAATTTAGTTTACTGTATTCACTGCTCATAATGTGGTCTCCTCTATGTTGGGGAAACCAAACTCAAGACTGGATGACCTCTTTGCAGAAACCTCTGTTCAGTCCGCACGCATGACCATGTCCTTCTGGTGGCTTGCCATTTCAATTCATCACCTTGCGCTCTCACTCACATTTCTGTTCTCAGCCTACTGTAACGTGCCAATGAACATACAAATTAGCAGCAGGATTAGGCCACTCGGCCCCTCGAGCCTGCTCAGCTTTTCAATAAAATTAAGGCTGATCTGACTGTAACCTCCTGCCTCCCCCGATAAGCAAGGGGATGAAAAGTTATCAAGTAACTAGGGTCCTAAATCTTAACAAAGGAAACTACGAAGGTATGAGGCATGAGTTGGCTATGATAGTTTGGGGAACGTCGTTAAAAGGCATGATGGTGGATAGGCAATGGCTAATATTTAAGGAATGAATGTATTCACTGTAACAGTTATACATTCCTTTCTGGCACAAAAACACAACAGGAAAAACAGCCCAACCATGGCTAACAAAAAGAAATGAAGGATAGTATTAAACCCAAAGAATCATATAAAGTTGCTAGAAAAAGTAGCAAGCCTGAGGATTGGGAGCACTTTAGAATTCAGCAAAGGGGGACCAAGAGATTGATTAAGAGGGGAAAAATAGAGTATGAGAGTAAACTTGCAAGGAACATAAATGCAGACTGTAAAAGCTTCTTTAAGTTTCTAAAAAGAAAAAGAGTAGAGAAGACAAATGTAGGTCCCTTACTGTCCAAAACGATGGATTTATAATAGAGAACAAGGAAATAGCACAGCAATTAAACAATTACTTCAGTTCTGTCTTCATGGAGAAAGAATCAAATAATTTCTCAGAAATACTAGGGAACCAAGGGTCTAGCGAGAAGGAGGAATTGAAGGAAATTAGTATTACTAAAACAATAGTGGCTGGAAAATTTAATGGGGCTGAAAGCCGATAAATCCCCAGGATCCGATAATCTACAGGGTACTAAAAGGAGGTGGCCACGGATGCGTTGGCTGTCATCGTCCAAAATTCTGTAGATTCTATAGAGGGTGGTAAATGTAACCCCGCTGTTTAAAAAAGGAGGGAGAGAGAAAACAGTGAATTACAGCCGATTAGCATTTTCCATAATACTGATGTTAGGCTAGAGTCTATTATAAAAGATGTGATAACAGGGCAGTTAGAAAATATCAACAGCATTAGACAAAATCAACATGGATTTATGAAAGGGAAATCATGTTTGACAGACCTAGTGGAGTTCTTTGAGGACATAACTAGCTGGATAGATAAGGGAGAACCAGTGGATGTGGTGTGTTTGGATTATCAGAAAGCTGTTGATAAAGTTCCATATAAGAGGTTAGTGTGTAAAATTAAAACACATGGGATTGGGAATATTATAATGGCATGGATTGAGAATTGGTTAGCAGACAGGAGACATGAAACTGAGTAGGAATAAATGGGTCTTTTTTAGGAGTGGCAGGTGGTGGCTTGACAGGGATCAGTGTTTGGGCCATAGAACCATAGAAAAATTACAGCACAGAAGGAGGCCATTCAGCCCATCTTGTCCATGCCAAACCGAGGACACCCAGGTGCCCTTTCTAGTCCCACCTTCCTGCACCTGGCCCATAGCCCTGCAGCTTACAGCACTTAAGGTGCAGATCCAGGTACTTTTTAAAGAGTTTAAAGTTTCTGCCTCTACCGCCAACTTGGGCAGCGAATTCCAGACACCCACTACCCTCTGTATAAAAAGGTTCTTCCTCATGTCCCCCTCTACACCTCTGCCACTTATCTTGAACCTATGTCCCCTGGTTCTAGAATTCTCCATCAAGGGAAACAATTTTATCCTGTCCACTCTATCTATTCCCCTCATAATTTTGTACACCTCAATCAAGTCACCTCTCAGCCTTCTTTGTTCCAAGGAAAATAACCCCAACCTATCCAATCTCACCTCGTAGCTACACTTTTCTAACCCTGGCAACATTCTTGCAAACCTCCTCTGCACTCTCTCCAGAGCCATTACGTCCTTCCTGTAATGTGGTGACCAGAACTGCACACAATACTCCAGTTGTGGCCTCACCAGTGTTTTATACAATTCCAACATTATATCCTTACTTTTATATTCCATACCTCTGCCAATGAAGGAGAACATTCCATATCCCTTCTTTACAACCTTGTCTACTTGAACTGCTGCCTTCAGGGACCTGTGTACTTGTACACCAAGATCTCTCACTTCATCTACCCCTCTTGGTATATTCCCATTTATTATGTAATCCCTGTAACTGTTTGACTTCCCTAAATGTATGACCTCACACTTCTCTATGTTAAAATCCATCTGCCACTTTACTGCCCACTCCACCAACCCATCTATATCATTGGAGATTATGGCTATCCTCTACACTATCCACTACTTGGCCAATCTTTGTGTCATCTGCAAATTTCCCAATCATGCCCCCCCCCCACCCCCCAACGTTCATGTCCAAATCATTTATATACAACACAAACAGCAAGGGTCCCAACACCACTTGAGACAATTTTCCATTCACAAGGGCATCCATCGACCACTAGCCCTTGTTCCCTGTTACAAAGCCAACTTTTTATCCAGTTTACCACATTACCCTGAATCCCATGGGCTTTTACTTTCCTGACCAATCTGCCATGTGGGACCTTGTCAAATGCTAAAATCCATGTACACAACATCCACTGCATTACCTTCATCAACCCTTCTTGTCACTTCCTCAAAGAATTCAATCAAATTTGTGAGGCAAGACCTTCCTTCAACAAATCCATGCTGACCATCCCTGACTAGTCCATGACTTTCCACAAAAAAGTTAATCCTATCTCTCAGGATTGATTCTACTAATTTGCTCAGCACCTATGTAAGACTAATTAGCCTATAATTGTTTGGCATTTCCTTTGACTCTTTTTAAACAATAGAACTACATTTGCATTTCTCCAGTCCTCCGGTACCTCCCCTGTATCTAGTGAAGATTGGAAAATCATTCTCAGAGCATCTGCTATCTCCTCCCTGACTTCCTTCAGCAGCCTCAGAAACAATCTGCCTGGCCCTGGTGACGTATCAACCTTCAAGGATTTCAACCCTTTGAGTAACTTCCTCTGTCTTTATGACTATCCCGCCCAATATCTCTCAGCGTTCCTCCTGCACTACTATATCTACATCCTCCCTTTCCTTTGTAAACATGGGGACAAAATATTCATTTAAAACCCATCCCACAGCCTCTGCATCTGCACACAAGTTTCCATCTTCATCCCTGATAGGTCCCACTTTTTCCTTAACTAACCTTTTAGCATTAATGTATTGGTAAAACATTTTGAGTTATCTTTAACTTTACTTGCTAATCTTTTTTCACGCCCTCTTTTTTTTCCACAACGTATATCAATGATTTGGATGAGGAAACCAAATGTAATATTTCCAAGTTTGCTGATGACATGAAACTTGGAGGGAATGTGAGCGATCAGGAGGGTGTTATGAGGCTTCAAGGTGATCTAGACAGGTTGAGGGAGCAAACACTCGGCAGATGCAGTATAGCGTGGATAAGTGTGAAGTTATCCACTTTGGCAGGAAAAACAGAATGGCAGAATATTATGTAAATGCTGATAGATTGGGAAATGTTGATGTACAAAGGGACCTGGGTGGCCTTGTACACTAATCACTGATAGCAGCTGCAGCAAGCAGTTGAAAAGGCAAATGGTATGTGGGCCTTCATTGCCAGAGGGCTTACTGCAGCTGTACAGGGCCTTGGTGAGACCACATCTGGAGTACTTTGTGAAGGTTTGGTCTCTTTACCTAAAAAACGGATATACTTGCAATAGAGGGAGTGCAGTGAAGTTCACCAGGCTGATTCCTGGGATGGCAGGATTATCGTGTAAGGAGAGATTGGGCCGACTAAGCCTGGAGTTCAGAAGAATGAGAGGAGATCTCATTGAAACATAAAATTCTGTCAGGGGTGGACAGACTGATACAGAAATGTTGTTTCCTCTGGCTCGGGGGTCTAGAACAAGGGGTCACAGTCTCAGGATATGGGGTAGAACATTTAGGACTGAGATGAGGAGAAACTTCTTCACTCAGGAGGGTGGTGAGCCTATGGAATTCTCTACCATAGAAGGCTGTGGAGGCCAAGTCACTGAATATATTTTAAGAAGGAAATGGAGAGATGTCTGGACTCTAAAGGCATCAAGGGGCATGGAGAGAGTGTGGGAGTATGGCGTTGAAATACAGGATCAGCCATGACCATACTGAATGGCGGAGCAGGCTCGAAGGGCCAAATGACCTACTCCTGCTCATATTTTCTATGTTTCTACCTCTGCCTGAAAAATATTCAAAGACATTGCCTCCACTGTCTTTTGAGGAAGAGTGTTGCACAGACTCATGATCCCCTCAAAAAGAAATTCTCATCTGTCTTAAATGAGCGAGCTCTCATTTTTAAACAGTGACCTCTAGTTCTAGAATCTCCCACAAGAGGAAATATCCTCATCACATCCACCCTGTCAAGAACCCTCAAGATCTTAAAGGTTTCACTCAAGTTGCCTCTTACTCTTCTAATCTCCAACGAATAGAAGCATAACCTGTCCAAACTTTAATCATAAGACAACTCACCCATTCCTGGTGTAAACCTTCTCTGAACTGTATCATGAAGCTACTAATGTATATAATGTTATTGGAATTTTTTTTTTTAAATACAGGTTTAGTCTGTGTGTGTTTTAATTGGATTAAAGTCAGGTAGTCTGGGTGCTTTCATGTATAGTAGTTTTGAGATGTAACCAGAGAGGTAGAGGTACATTTGCAGTTTGTTGAATAGAGCATTCAAGAGTGGGAGTGAAATCTTGCACCTAGCTAGGAGACAACAAGCAATATATTTATATTACTAATAAAATTGGTACTATGAAAGGGGGTTTTATTATTAGAAGAGGTGTAGTTCAAAGGGCCTAGTGATAATTTACATTCAAACAGAAGTGCTAGGTCCAACAGAAAGCAGTTTTATGTGTGCAGAGCAGAGGCATGTAACGTCAAAGCAGCTGTAAGTCTACAACTGTCTGCAGGGGAACCAAAGTGAAAGGAACTTCATTTTGAATTTGTAAGGTGAAAATGCTTTGCCTGATGTCTGTTTAAAGTCTATGGGTTGTTGTTGCCTTAGTGAAGATTAGTTTGGGAATTTGTTAAAAGTTATGATAGTAGTAATTTGTAGCCATGCGTGTATCTATAACTTGTGTAAATGTCTCATGTAGTTTGATATAAAAACCTCTCGAGAACTGGTGATCTGATTCCTGAATTTAGAGCTGCATCTCAAACATACCACTTGAAAATATAGGTTATGAAAATTGTTTATATTTTTCCTATGCAATTTTAAATTAGAGCCTTTACCAACTGCTGGGTCATGTCAATCGGGGCGAGATGAAAATATTTCTGATTCCTTTGTTGGTTTGGAATTGATGAATCTTAAGGTGAGGAGTACATGTAGCACTTTGAATTCAGGAGTTGGTGAGTTATTTTGGAAGTGATGAGACTGCAAGATGGCTTTGGCAATTGTGAAGGCTTCTCTGGGAGTAGAAGATATAACTCTGATTAGGTTGGAAAAAACAAAACAAAAAGTAATTTAATGGAGTTGGCATAAAAATTAAAATTGGGGTTACCTGATGGGCTAGGAAATCAGATATAATTAAAAGGATAGCACAGCATCTACATTTGGAAGTGAAACCTGCCATTAGTGAGTCACAGCTGGAGGTAGTGAGACTTCAGTTACAAATGAAGATGCTTGAAAGTTCTACAAGCAAAGGAACTGAAAAAGCTTGAATTAGAAGCAAAGTTCCGAGAAATGGCTTTTAAAAGGAAACAGGTAGAAAGGCAGGAGAGAAAGAAAACAGGAAAGGGAATTAGAAATTGTGAAGATAGAAAAGGAGGAAAGAGAGAGCGCGCACGTCAACTGAAAATGTTGGCAGTTAAAGAAATAATAGACGCCAGGACATGAAGAAGGACTTATCTCCAGAGTAGAGCCCAGTGGGGAGATGTTTAAATGTGTACAAGCTCTTCTGAAGTCTGAGAAAAAGATATTGAAGCATTCTTTATTCCATTTGAAAAGCTAGCTAAACAGCTAAAATGGCAGCAGGAAAACTGGACATTATTATTAGTCTAAGTTAGTGGGTAGGGTGCATGAGGTATATGCTTTGCTATCAGAAGGAATGACGGTGAATTACGATGTGGTGAAAAAGACTATTTTGAGTGCATATGAGTTGGTTCCTAAAGCATAAAGACAGAAATTTAGGATTATGGGAAAAAACCCTTAGCAAACTTATAGCGCATTTGAAAGAGTAAAAGGCATTAAAAGTAAAGACAACGTATGCAGCTCTTAGGGAAGTAATTCTTTTGGAGGAATTTAAAGATTCAATCCCTTCGGTAGTGAGAGCTCATGTGCAGGAATAGAGGGTTGATTCTGTAAGACAAGCAACATAGAGATAGCGATGATTATGAGTTAATTCATAGAGCCAAACCTTTATGTCATCCTTTCAAATTGGAAAAGGATAAAAAGTTGGAAGGTGAAAGGAAGGTATGTAGTCGGGGAAGAGAAGGAGTAGCTGGCAGTTCCCAGTAAGTTCTTTGTCAGAATAAAAAGGAAGGTGCTGAAGATAAAGTAACATACGGAAATCGAGGTGTCTTCATTATAATAAGGTGGGGCACACGAAGTCAGCGTGTTGGAAATTGCAGGAAAAATCTGTTGGAATTGTTGGGGTACAGAAAAGCTCTAGAGTTAGAAGTACTGTGGGTTCTGAGGTTCAGGCACAGGTGAAACAAGTGGTTTGTGTACAGGTGAAACAGGGAGAATCTGACAGTTGAAGAAGTGGGAATGTGTTCACATTTTGCTCAAGAGAATTCTGAGGGGTAGGTTGCAGAAGTGTTTGAAGACTATGTGTGAAGGGAAAGTCTTTCCATGTGTGCAGGGTGGAGTAGATAAAGATATTAAAAATTTTAAGAGACACAGGGCCTTAAGCCTTAACGTTGTGGGATAGTGATATTTGTTGTTCAGAGCGAGAAGCTAATAATATAAGTGGGGTTCATGGAG
Source organism: Carcharodon carcharias (assembly GCF_017639515.1). Classification (NCBI taxonomy): domain Eukaryota; kingdom Metazoa; phylum Chordata; class Chondrichthyes; order Lamniformes; family Lamnidae; genus Carcharodon; species Carcharodon carcharias. The sequence goes on along the minus strand of NC_054471.1, from coordinate 45,654,996 downwards.
ATGCTAAATCTATTCTGTTGTGGAAGGTAAATTTAAAGAGCAAACGGAAGAATGGTGAAGTTATAGTTGGAGTGGTGAAAAATTGCTCATTGCAGGGGATCAATTTATTCTGGGTAATGATACAGCTAGATCACAAACATCGGTGATGCCTATGGTAGTTGAGCAGCCTGTAGAAGTGTTTTCAACAGAGGTGTTACAGAAGGAATATCCTGCTTGTTTCCTGATTTTGTTATAACAAGATCAAAGGTTTGTAGGGAAGAACAAGAAAAACAAAAAAAGCAGGCAATTCAAAGGCAAGAAGGTGTCAAAATCCAATTAGCTGGCACTGTGTTTAATAGCATTGTTCAGGAGGAAAGAATATAGGACAATTTAGCTGAAATGTTTAACTCAAGGAGGTTAGTGGAGTTACAGAAAAATGATTTTCAATTAAAGCAATTATATCAGAAAGTTTATTCAGAAACAGAAGCAAAATGTATTCCAGTATGTTATTATCTTCAGGGAGATATTTTAATGAGAAAGTGGAGGTCAGATCATGTCTCAGCAAATGAAAGCTGGCGGGAGGTGTATCAGATTGATACCCCACTGGAGTATAGAAATGAGATTCTGGGGATTGCTCATGAAATTCCAATGGTGGGACATTTAGGAATTAGGAAAACACAGGAAAAGAAAGGTTTTTTTTTGGCCAGGATTGTATAGGGATGTGGTCAAATTCTGTAGAACCTGTGATACATGTCCATAAGACCATAAGACATAGGAGCAGAAATTAGGCCATTCGGCCCATCGAGTCTGCTCTGCCATTCAACCCCATTCTCCTGCCTTCTCCCCATAACCTTTGATCCCCTTACCAATCAAGAACCTATCTATCTTGGTCTTAAATACACTCAATGACCTGGCCTCCACAGCTGTTTGTGGCAATGAATTCCATTGATTCACCACTCTCTGGCTAAAGAAGTTTCTCCTCATCTCTGTTCTAAAAGATCTTCCCTTTACTCTGAGGCTGTGCCCTCAGGTCCTAGTCTCTCCTACTAACGGAAACATCTTCCCCACTTCCACTATCCAGGCCTTTCAGTATTCTGTAAGTTTCAATCAGATCCCCCCTCATCCTTCTAAACTCCATCGAGTATAGACCCAGAGTCCTCAAACGTTCCTCATATGTTAAGCCTTTCATTCCTGGGATCGTTCTCGTGAACCTCCTCTGGACCCTCTCCAGGGCCAGAACATCCTTCCTGAGGTACGGGGCCCAAAATTGCTCACAATATTCGAAATGTGGTCTGACCAAAGCCTTATAAAGCCTCAGTAGCACATCCCTGCTTTTATATTCTAGTCCTCTCGAAATAAATGCCAACATTGCATTTGCCTTCCTAACTACCGACTCAACCTGCAAGTTAACCTTAAGAGAATCCTGGACTAGGTCTCCCAAGTCCCTTTGCACTCCAGATTTCTGGATTCTCTCCCTATTTAGAAAATAGTCTATGCCTCTATTCTTCCTACCAAAGTGCATGACCTCAAACTTCCCCATGTTGTATTCCATCTGCCACTTCTTTGCCCATTCTCCTAACCTGTCCAAATCCTTCTGCAGCCTCCCCACATCCTCAATACTACCTGTCCCTCCACCTATCTTTGTATCATCTGCAAACTTAGCCAGGATGCCCTCAGTTCCTTCATCTAGATCATTAATGTATAAAGAGAAAAGTTGTGGTCCCAACACTGACCCCTGCGGAACTCCAGTAGTCACCGGCTGCCATCCTGAGAAGGACCCCTTTATCCCCACTCTCTGTCTCCTGCCAGACAGCCAATCTTCTATCCATGCTAGTACCTTGCCTCTAACACCATGGGCTCTTATCTTACTGAGCAGCCTCCTGTGCGGCACCTTGTCAAAGGCCTTCTGGAAGTCCAAGTAGATAATATCCATTGGCTCTCCTTTGTCTAACCTACTCATTACCTCCTCAGAATTCTAACAGATTTGTCAAGCATGACCTCCCCTTGTTGAAACCATGCTGACTTTGCCCTATTTTACCATGCACTTCCAAGTATTCTGAAATCTCATCCTTAAGAATGGACTCTAAAATCTTACCAACGACCGAGGTCAGGCTAATCGGCCTGTAATTACCCGTCTTTTGCCTCACTCCCTTCTTAAACAGGGGGGTTACATTAGCGATTTTCCAGTCCTCCGCGAACCTCCCTGACTCGTGATTCCTGAAAGATCACCACTAACGTCTCCATCAAGTAACAGGAAAACCACAACCAGTAATTAAACCAGCGCCTTTAATCCCAATACCAGCATTTAAAGAAGCTTTTACCAGGGTCATGATTGATTGTGTCGGACCTCTCCTAAAACTAAAAGTGGAAATCGATATTTACTGACAATAATGGATGTGTCTACTATGTTTCCTGAAGCGATACCTTTAAGAAATATTACAACTAAGAAGATTGTGGAGTTAATTAAATTTTTTTAAACAAGATATAGTTTACCTAAGGAAATACAATCAAATCAGCGGTCACATTTCATGTCATGGCTGTTTAGAACAGTTTGGGAATAAAACAGTTACAAGGAGCTTTGGAAAGATGGCATCAAACTTTGAAAACTATGATGGGAGTAAATTCAGGATTATCCACAGGATTGGGATACAGGAATTCCAATTCTGTTATTTGCTATTAGAGACACTCCTAATGCGTTGACTGGTTTTAGCTCTTTTGCACTCGTTTATGGGAATGAGGTAAGGGGATCACTGAAATCGATTCATGAAAAATTGGTGGGTCAAAATTCAGAAACTACTCTCCTGGATTACATATCAAATTTCAGGGAAAGATTGAACAGGGGATGGGAGTTAGCTAGTGAACATTTAAAGATATCACAGCAAGTGATGAAAGTGAAGGTAGATAAAGCTAAAACTCGCAGCTTTGTTCTGGAAAGAAAGTACTAGTTTTGTTACGAGTACTAAATATGATTCATTAAATGCAAGATTTAGTGGGCTTTACAGGGTTGAAAAGAAATTAAGTGAAGTAAATTATGTAATAAGTACTCCAGATAGAAGAAAGAAGCATACGGTGCGTCATGTAAATGTGCTTAAAAAGTACTTTGACAGGAAGAGGAACAAAGAGGTATTAGTGATAGTGGATGATGAGAAAGAGGTAGAAGTGCAGAACTCTGAAATTGATTTTCCACTAATCAAATTGTATAATGAGGGGGTGCTTGAAAATTTAAATGAAATATTGAGTTACCATCCAAGCAAGTGTCAAAGTGATTTGGAAAGCTATTGCAGACACAAACCTATTTGTGAAAATAAGTTGGGAAAGACATATTTGGCTATACGTGATGCCTTGGTACAAGTTTCAAGCTCAATAAGGCAACAAGCTTATAAATTAAATTTGGCAAAGTTATCACAAGTACAAAAAATTGATTTCCTGCTTCAAAATGATATCATTGAGTCTAGTTGAAGTAACTGGAGTTCACCTATTGTACTGGTACTGAAGCGGGATGGAAAACAAAGATGGTTGTGGACTATCTCAGAGTGAATGCGGTGACAAAAGCGGATTCATAACCTATACCATGTTTGGAAGATTGCATCGAGAAAGTGAGGCAATCAAAATTTATCACAAAGATTGACTTGCTAAAAAGGATATTGGCAGGTAGTGTTGTCGGAGGGAGCAAAGGCGATATCAGCTTTTGCAACACCAAGTGAACTATATCAGTTTAAAGTCATGAAATTTGGTATGAAGAATGCACCTGTGACATTTCAAAGGCTGACAAACAAAGTAATTGTGGGTCTAAACAATTGTGCTGTTTATATTGAAGATCTAATCATTTTCAGTCAGACATGGGAGGAGCATTTACAGCATCTGGAAGAATTATTTACTAGCCTACAAAGAGCTAATTAGGTGATGAGCTTGGCTAAAAGCGAATTTGCAAAAGCGCAAGTTACGTATCTAGGCCATACTATTGGACATGGTAAGGTGGCTCCGAAAGATGCGAAAGTCAAGGCTAGCGTGGATTTCCCAGTGCCTATGACAAAACAAGAAGTTGAGATTTCTGGGCATGAGTGGGTTTTACTGGAAATTTGTACCAAATTTTAGCCAAGTGGTTGCTCCACTGACTGAACTATTAAAAAGGAACAAGAAGTTTCAATGGACACTGGAGTATCAGAAGTCATTTGATAGTTTGAAAACTGTATTAGTTATGACGCCAGTTTTGGCAGTACCCAATTTAGCAATTTATGTTGGCCATTGCAAGCGATATAGGCATTGGGGCTGTATTGTTACAAGATGACAACAGTGGAATTAAAAAAACCAATAGGGTATTCTTCATGGAAGCTGAATGTACAACAGAGAAGGTATTCAATGACCGAAAGAGAGAGTTTGTTGTTGGGTTTGTCGTTAGCATTGCAGCATTTTGAAATTTATGTTGCAAACAATTCGTCAGAAACAATTGTTTATAGAGACTAATCCTTTGAGATTTTTGGACAAATATCGAGAGAAAAGTGTCAGACTTTTCAGATGGAGTCTATTATTACAGCCATTGAATCTACGGATTATACATATTGCTGGAAGAGAGGATCTGCTGACAAATGCAAAGAGTTTGAAGCTTAAAGGAAAATTGGACTTTTTTTTAAAAAACCTGGAAACTGAAGTGCGTGCGTATATGTGTGTGCGTGCGTATATGTGTGTGCGCGTGCGTGCGTATATGTGTGTATATGTGTGCGTGCGTATATGTGTGTATATGTGTGCGTGCGTATATATGTGTATATGTGTGCGTGCGTATATATGTGTATATGTGTGCGTGCGTATATATGTGTATATGTGTGCGTGCGTATATATGTGTATATGTGTGCGTGCGTATATATGTGTATATGTGTGCGTGCGTATATATGTGTATATGTGTGCGTGCGTATATATGTGTATATGTGTGCGTGCGTATATATGTGTATATGTGTGCGTGCGTATATATGTGTATATGTGTGCGTGCGTATATATGTGTATATGTGTGCGTGCGTGTTAATTGGATTAAAGACAGCTATTCTGGTATAGTAGTTTTGAGATGTAACCAGGGAGGTAGAGGTACATTTGCATTTTGTTGAATAGAGCATTCAAGAGTGGGATGAAATCTTGCACCTAGCTAGAAGATACCAAGCAATATGTTTATATTACTAATAAAATTAGTACTATGAAAGGGGGTTTTACTGTTAGAGGAGGCGGAGTTCAAAGGGCCTGGTGATACAATGAGAATTTACATTCAAAGGGACATGCTGGGTATAACAGAAAGCAGTTTTGTGTGTGCAGTGCAAAGGCATGTAACATCAAAGCAGCTGTAAGTCTACAACTACCTGCAAAGGGACCAAAGTGAAAGGAATCTTGTTTTAAAGTGTAAGGTGAAAATGCTTTGCCTGGTGTCTGGTTAAGTCTATGGGTTGTTGTTGCCTTAGTGAAGATTAGTTTGGGATTTTGTTAAAAGTTATGATAGTAGTAATTTGTAGCCATGTGTATATATATATATATAAAAAACTTGTGTAAATTAATAAACGTCTCATGTAGTTTGATATAAAAACCTCTCGAGAACTGGTAGTCTGATTCCTGAATTTAGAGCTGCAACTTGAAACATACCACTTGAAAATATAGGTTATGGCAGTTGTTTAAAGTTTCCCTCTGGAATTTTAAGTAACAGCGTTTACCAACTGCTGGGTCATAACTGCTTCTAACGCATTTACATCCTTCCTTAAATAAGGAGGCCAATACTTTCATGTATAGTAGTTCTGAGATGTAACCAGAGAGGTAGAGGTACATTTGCATTTGGTTAAATAAAGCATTCAAGGGTGGGAGTGAAATCTTCTCCAAATATGATCTCACCAGTATGCTGTACAACTGAAGCATAACCTCCCTACCCCTGCATTCAATTCCCCTTGCAATAAACAATTACTTGTCTGCAGCTGGAGCCCCCTCCAATTTCAATGCCAATGAAAAGAAAATGCTGCAATATGGAAACTATGCAACCCTGGACCTAGTAATCTTGGGTGATTTTAACTCCTCCTCCTTAGTTAACACAAGGTTGGGGTGAGGGGGAGAGCAGATAGCCAACCAGTCATCCTTTTATTTGCTCATAATGTATTCATGCTGGGACACTAAACTGTCAAAGTTTAAATGCACCTTGACAGCATAAACTACATTAACACTGTGCCTTTGCTGACAAATTAACTGCACATTCAGGAGAATAAACTTCACTCTCACTGGTGTAGTTTTGGAGGCATGTATTACCGTGACTGTAATCAATGGCCACTAGTCCCTTACACTATTAGAACTTTACTACAGATGAACTGAAACTACTGGGGAATTGTATAAATTGTCTAGACCAGTGATGGGCAACCTAGGCTAGTGAGTGGGCCGCATGAGTGGCCCTCCTTCATTTCAATGGGCCGCATGATTGAAATCAGGCATGTGCACTAAACATGACCCCATGAACAAGAATTTGCGGAGTGTGCCAACTGAACTGTAGCAATCTTTGATTGGACGCAGAGGGAGCGCATAGCTCTCAGTCAAAAGTTGTGTGCAATCAGCATGCACCTCACTTCACATGCCCTTGTTTTACATGTATATCACTTTGGTGATATCAGTAGGAAAAAAACGATGTGGATGGAAACCAGCGGTATCTGGTAACCCTGCGAATGGGCAATGGTCAAAAGAATGTCTCTCAGGCTGCACTCAGAACACTGATGGACCGTATGTGGCCCACCACTGGTCTAGACCCTGGTAAAGTGGACATCCATGACTTTCCTGATGCAAGAATGCACGGTGAATTAGCTGATTTGGCAGAAGTATCCAGTGGCTACCGACAAAGACCCCAATGCATAAAGCCATTACTTTGAAAGTGCTCCATGCTGCTGTCTTTATCCAAAGTTCTTGACTGTAGCAACATAGCTCCTCCAGAGTTTTTTTTATTTAAACCACAGACTCTTGAGAAATACTTAAGGAGGAGAAACTGGGTTTATATATTCTACTGGCCAGACAGTGTTGGAACGGTGTACCTCTGTAAGGGCAATACCCAGTCACCTGATACTCTTTTCTCCTCTTCATCTTTCAATATGCATAATGGGATTCACAAGTTTTCCTCAGGATAAAGCACTCCATGGGGAATGAAGATTGTGGCTTCGGCTGTACAGATGTAAACAAGGAGCAGGAGTAGGCCATTCAGCCCCCGGAGCCTGCTCCGCCATTTAATAAGATCATGGCGAATTGGACAGTAACTTCAAATCTGCATCCTGCCTACACCCAATAACCTATCACCCCCTTGCTTACCAAGAATCTATCCACCTCTGCCTTAAAAATATTCAAAAACTCTGCTTCCACTGCCTTTTCAGGGAGTGAGTTCCAAAGACTCACGACTCTCAAAAAAATTTCACCTCATCTCCGTTTTAAATGGGTGACCCCTTACGTTTAAACAGTGACCCCTAGTTCTCTTCTCCTACAAGAGAAACGTCCTCTCCACATCCACCCTTTCAAGTCCTCTCAGGCTCTTATATGTTTCAATCAAGTCACATCTTACTCTTCTAAACTACAGCTGAAACAGACATAAAAAGAAATTGGTGTAGACAATGCAAATTTATGGGCAAAACCTATTTAGCTTAAATAAAACCGCAACCTTTTTACATTTTAAGAAACCACTTCTGCCTTGATCATCTGAGTCTGACAAAAATATCTACTTTATAAAGGTATTCATTGGGAAATTAGATGCAAACTTGGATAAACTGGAATTTAGGAGAGATGGCACAATCATGTCCTAAATCTGTCCATGCACTGGCCCTCCTATTGCAACGGCCTTGCATCTTCAGCCTAGCCCCGCAGCACAAAGGAGGCAGAAGGCAAGCAGATCTGGACACTGTCTCAAGGTCCAGCACCGAAGTGACATTCTTGCCCGCTCCTGGAATTTCCAAGCACCATGTCTTCATCCACAAATCACTTCAATGGCCTTACCTCTCTCTGCAACCTTATATGCTTCACTATATCCTACTGGCTTCTGACTCTTGCTTCTAGTGCATCACTGTGGCAGGCTTTGGTTCCTCAGCTTTTAGATTTTTGGAATACGTGCCCACACTAATCCAGCTTTCTGTCATTTCCTATCTTCAAAAGCCTTCTCAAAACATAGCCCTTTGATAAAGCTTTCAGTTACCCCTCCAAACCCTCCTAAAAAGATTGCTGGTCATTTGTTTTCTCCTCTGTGAAGATACTTAGGATTTTTCTACAATAAAGATGCCGTATGAATGCAAAAAATTGGTGTTTACTCACCCCGATGAGCAACCTCTGGAGATCGGAGCTTGTCCAACATCAAATTCATTACTAGCTCCTCATTAATACTCTCACCTCTAAGTAGGCATTCCTGAAACTAAAGGAATATCTGTAAAATTATACAGGTTTCTAACAAAGTTGCTCTGCCTTAAAAACTGCAGAGTAATGTGATGAATTTGATTTCAATACACTCGTTTACTGTTTTTCTCATGTGCATGTTTCTAAAAGGGAACGTGTGTCAAAATCTGGTTCACAAATTACAATACTCAATGCAGTTAAACAATGAGACTTAGAGACAGACTGGCTAAAACAGTGAGGTTAAAACAGCTAGTTCTGCCGAAGGGTCATGAGGACTCGAAACGTCAACTCTTTTCTTCTCCGCCGATGCTGCCAGACCTGCTGAGTTTTTCCAGGTAATTCTGTTTTTGTTTTGGATTTCCAGCATCCGCAGTTTTTTTGTTTTTATTTTTGCCACTACCAATAGCCACTTAAAGTCTGCATTTGGAATGAAAAAAATCGAAGCGTGATATCACAGGGAAGCAGGTAGATAATTGGTTAGAGAGTATTTCCTATTTCTTATCTAAATTAGGGAATTTCAACTGGGGCAAGTAGAACATTAATTGAAATAATAACAAGATAAACAATCATGATTAGTCATTGATTAAAATGAAAGAACATAATTAATTAATTAAAACACAATAAAGATGGCAGGGCAGGTGATGTGCTGCAGCTGTTGTCTGAGCCTCAGACACTGATGCAGGTGGGGGAGAAGTTCCTTTGATACTTTGTTCCAGAAGGCAGTCACAGCCTATAGGCTCGGGTCTTCTGATTTGGCCCGTAGTCAGGGAGAGGAGGGTGTGACTGCGAGTGAAGCAGTAATGGGGATTGAGAAGATAAAATTGGAGAAGCCTCTGCCTTTGCAATTATCCAACAAGTCTACAGTTCTTGCAGCCTGTATGGATGAGAGCAGGAAGCTACAAGATGGATGAGCAAACTGAACAGGACACCATGATACAGGAAGCCATTCAAGTGGTGGGGGAGTAACTGTAGTGGTCGTAGGGGATGGTGTAGTCAGGGGGATAGACACAGTTCTCCGTAGCATAGAGCAAACTCCAGGAAGCTGTGTTGCTTGCCTGGTTGTGAGGGTTCGAGATATCTGTTCGGGGCTGGAGAGGAACTTGCAGTGGGAGGGGGAGGACCTGGTTCTCGTGGTCTACACAGGTACCAATGATATGAATAGGGCCAGGAAAGAGGTTCTGTTTAGGGAGTATGAGCAGCTAGGAGCCAAATAAATAAAACAGAATCTCAAAAGATAATTATTACCTGAGCCACGAGCAAATTAGTGTAGAGTAAATAAGAGCACAGAGTTAAATGTGTGGCCCAAAAATTGGTGTAGAAGAAATGGGTTTCAATTCATGGGGCACTGGCTAAAGTATTGGGGAAAGTGGGGTATACTGTTGGGACGGTCTTCACCTGAACCATGCTGGGGCCAATGTTCGGGTGAGTTTTATAATTAGAGTATGGAGAGGGCTTTAAACTAAATAATGGGGTTATAGGGTCATGTGAGGGAAAACGTGATAAATTAAAGAGAAAGGACAAGGCAAGAGAGCAAGGTGGCAATAAAGGTAATGATAATCAGAGCGTGGCAGGAAGGGACAGAGCCTACAAACATAAGATGCATCAGTGGTTAAAGTCAGAGTTTACAAAAATAGTAAAAAATAAAACTAAAGACTCTGTATCTCAATGTGCTTAGCATTTGTAATAAAACAAATAAATTGTCAGTTCAAATAGAAATAAATAAGAATGATCTGATAGTCAGTACAGAGGCTGCAATGTGATCAAGGCTGGGACCTAAATAATGAAGGGTACTTGACATTTCGGAAGGGCAGGAAGCTCGGAAAAGAACATAAGAAACAGGAACAGGAGTAGACTATTTGGCCCCTACTCCATCATTCAATAAGATCATGGCTGATCTTGTGTTTCGATTTCCACATTGCCATCTAACCCTGAATCTTCGATTCCCTTGCCAAACAAGAATCTATCTACCCTTGCCTTAAAAATATTCAATGGCTCCACTTCCATCAGCTTCTGAATCAGAGAATTCGAAAGTCACACAACCCTCAGAAAAAACTTCTCCTCATCCCTGTCCTAAAAGGACAACACCCAATTTTAAAAGAATGCCCCCTAGTTCTGGAATCACCCACAAGAGGAAACATCCTTTTCAACTTCCACCTTGTCAAGGCTGTTCACAATCTTGTAAACTTCAATCAAATCGCTGCTCACTCTTCTAAACAGTGGAAACAAGTCCAGTCTGTCCAGGCTTTCCTCATAAGACAAACCCACTCATTCCAGGTCTCAATCTAGTAAACCTCCTTTGAACCGCCTCCAATGCATTTACATCCTTCCTTAAATAAGGAGACCAAAACTGCACACAGTATTTGAGGTGCGGTCCCACCAATTCCTTGTATAAACGAAGCATAACATTCTTACTTTTATGTTCAGTCCCTCTCATAATAAAGGATAGCATTCCATTCACCTTCTTAATTACTTACTGCACCTGAATACTAACTTTTTATGACTCATGTACTAGAACACCTAGATCACTCTGTACCTCAAAATTATGCAGCCTTTCTCCATTTAAGTAATACTCTGCTTTTTTGTTCTTTCTGCCAAAGTGAACAACTTCACATTTTCCCCACATTAAACTCAATTTGCCAGATCTTCTCCCACTCACTCAACCAATCTATATCCATCTGCAACCTCATGCCCTCTTCGAAAGATACTTTCCTACCTATTTTGTTTCATCTGCAAATTTAGCTACCATGTCTTTACTCCCCTCATCTAAGTCATTGATGTAAATTGTAAAAAGTTAAGGCACCACCACAGACCCATAGGACTCCACTCATCATATCCTGCCAACCTTAAAAAGACACATTTATGCATGCTCTCTGCCAGCCAATCTTCTATCAATGCCAACATGTTATTCCCTACACCATGCACTTTTATTTTCTGTAATAACCTTTGATGTGGCACCTTATCAAATGCCTTCTGGAAATCCAAGTACAGTACGTCTAGAGGCATCCCTTTATCCACTGCGCATGTTACTCCTTCGATAAATTGGTTAAGCATGATTTTCCATTCACAAAATTGAGCTGACTCTTTCCGATTGCTTCGAACTCTAAGTGGAGGGGTAGCTCTGCTAATTGAGCATGACATTAGTACAATAGTGAGAGATAATCTCAGTTTTAAAGATCAAGTATAGAATCAGTTTGGGTAGAGATATGAAATAGCAAAGGTAAGAAGTCACTGTGAGAACTAAGCCCTCTAACCATTAATTACACTGTAGGAGGGGGTATACTGGAAAAAATAATGGGGGCTTATAAGAAAGCCTCGGCAATAATAATGGGTGATATTAGTCTTTATAATGATTTGATGAATCAGGTTGGCAATGGTAGCATGAAAGATGAGCTCATAGAGTGTTTTTGGGACAATTTCTTAGAGCAGCATGTTCTTAGGGCCAACCAGAGAGCAGGCTTTTTTAGACCTGGTAATGTGCAATGATAAAGGATTCATTCATGACCTCATAGTAAAGGAGTTTCTCCAGGTAGCAGTGATCACAACATGACCAAGTTTGGTATTCAGTTTGAAGGATAGAAGAGTTGGTCCAAGACTAATGTTTTAACCTTAAATAAAAGGTAATTATAAGGGTATTGAGATAGAGCTGGTTAAAGTGAACTGGGAAATTAGGTTAAGGGGTAGGTCAGTTAGAGATTTAGTGGCAGACATTTAAGGAGATATTTCATAACACTCAAAGATACATGCCAGGGAGAAGGAAATACTCTAGGAGATGGAGATACCATCTGTGGCTAACTGAGGAAGTTAAAGATAGATTCAAACTGAATGAAAAAATATACACTTATGTGAAGAGTAGTGGTATCTAGTTAGTATCTAAGAAGATAGGACAGAATTTAAAAAACAGCAAAGAATGATTTAAAAAAATATTGAGGGAGAAATTAGAATAAGACAAAAGCAAAAAACTGCGGATGCTGGAAATCCAAAACAAAAACAAAAATACCTGGAAAAACTCAGCAAGTCTGGCAGCATCTGCGGAGAAGGACACAGTTAACGTTTCGAGTTCGAATGACCCTTCAACAGAACTAAGTAAAAATAGAAGAGAGGTGAAATTTAAGCTGGTTTAAGGGGAGGGTGGGAAAAGTAGAGCTGGAGAGAGGGCCAGTGATAGGTGGAGATAACCAAAAGATGTCACAGACAAAAGGACAAAGAGGTGTTGAAGGAGGTGATATTATCTAAAGAATGTGCTAATTAAGGGTAGAAAGCAGGACAAGCAAGGTACAGGTAGCCCTGGTGGGGTGGGGTGAAGGAATCAAAAAAGGCTTAAAGGTAGAGATAAAACAATGGGTGGAAATACATTTAAAAATAATGGAAATAGGTGGGAAAAGAACAATCTATATAAATTATTGAAAAAAAGGCGGGGGGAGAAAGAGAGAGATCAGAAAGGGGGTGGGGATGGAGGAAATTGTTCATGATCTAAAATCGTTGAACTCAATATTCAGTCCGGAAGGCTGTAAAGTGCCTAGTCGGAAGACGAGGTGCTGTTCCTCCAGTTTGCGTTGAGCTTCACTGGAACAATGCAGCAGGCCAAGGACGGACATGTGGGCATGAGAGCAGGGTGGAGTGTTAAAATGGCCAGCGACAGGGAGGTCTAGGTAATGTTTGCGGACAGACCGAAGGTGTTCTACAAAGCGGTCACCCAGTCTGCGTTTGGTCTCTCCAATGTAGAGGAAATCGCATTGGGAGCAACGAATGCAGTAGACTAAATTGAGGGAAGTGCAAGTGAAATGCTGCTTCACTTGAAAGGAGTGTTTGGGCCCTTGGACGGTGAGGAGAGGGGAAGTGAAGGTGCAGGTATTGCACCTTCTGCGGTTGCATGGGAAGGTGCTGTGGGAGGGGGTCGAGGTGTAGAGGGTGATGGAGAAGTGGACCAGGGTGTCCCGGAGAGAACAATCCCTGCGGAATGACGCCGGGGGGGATGAAGGGAAGATGTGTTTGGCAGTGACATCATGCTGGAGTTTGCGGAAATGGCAGAGGATGATCCTTTGAATGTGGAGGCTGGTGGGGTGAAAAATGTGAGGACAAGGGGGACCCTATCATGTTTCTGGGAGGGAGAGGAAGGTGTGAGGGCAGATGCACGGGAGATAGGCCGGACTCGGTTGAGGGCCCGGTCAACCACCGTGGGTGGAAAACCTCGGTTAAGGAAGGAGGAGGACATGTCAGAGGAACTGTTTTTGAAAGTGGCATCATTGGAACAGATGCGACGGAAGCGAAGGAACTGAGAGAATGGGATGGAGTCCTTACAGGAAGCGGGGTGTGACGAGTCAAGGTAGATGTGGGAGTTGGTAGGCTTGTAAAATTAAAATCAACATATCAACTGTTTCACTAGCCACTTCTTCTAAGATCCTAGGATGAATTCCATCAGGACCCAGGGATTTGCCAGCCCACAGCTCCAACAATCTGCTAAGTACCACTTCCCTGGTGATTATAATTTTCTTGAATTCTTCCCTTCAAATTCTTGATTTATTGCTATTTCTGGGGTGTTACTTGTATCCTCTTAAAGAAGTGATTTTAGAGATAATAGATGCATTGGTTGCAATTTTCCAAAATTCCCTAGATTCTGGAAAGGGACTATCAGATTGGAAAATAGTGAATGTAACTCCTCTATTCAAGAAAAGGAGACAGGAAGCAGGAAACCGTGTTAGCCTACCATCTATCGTAGGGAAAATGCTAGAATCCTTTATTAAAGAGGTCATAGCAAGGCACTTAGACAATCTAAATGTAATCAGGCAGAGTCAACATGGTTTTGTGAAAGGAAAATCATGTTTGACTAATTTATTAGAGGTCTTTGAAGTAGTAAGATTGAGGGACATCTGTAGATCTGGTGTACTTAGGATTTCCAAAAAGCATTTGATAAGGTGCCCCATCAAAGATTGCTACACAAAATAAGAACTCATGGTGCGGGGGACAACATATTACCCTGGACAAAGAATTGGTTAGCCAACAAGAAGCAGAGAGTAGCGATGAATAGGTCATTTTCAGGTGGCAAGCTGCAATTAGTTGAGTGTCAGAGGGATGAGTGCAGGGGCCTCAACTATTTACAATCTACATCAATGACTTGGATGAAGGGATCAGCAAAATACTGCTGATACTGGAAATCTGAAACAACAACAAAACTACCTAGAAAAACTCAGCAGGTCTGACAGCATCTGCGGAGAGGAATACAGTTAACGTTTAGAGTCCGTATGACTTTTTATCAGAACTGAGCTGAAATATAGGCTGTTTAAGGGGGGTGGGACAGATGGATCTGGATAGAGGGCCAGTGATAGGTGGAGGCAAAAGGAGAGATTGCCAAAGATGTCATAGACAAAATGACAAAGGGGTGTTAACGGCGGTGATGTTAGCCAAGAAATGTGCTAATGGTGACATTAAAGGTAGAACGCAGGACAAGCAAGTAACAGATAGCTCTAGTGGGGAGTGGGAAGGGATCGAAATAGGCTAAAAGGTGGAGATGAAACAATGGATGGAAATACATTTAAAAATAATGGAAATAGGTGGGAAAAGAAAAATATCTTTAAAAAATATAAATTACTGGAAAAAGGGGGATCGGAAAGGGGGTAAGGATGGAGGAAAGAGTTCATAACATGGAGTTCAACAACTTCAGATCAAGTCCGGAGGGCTGCAAAGTGCCTAGTCAGAAGATGAGGTGCTGTTCCTCCAGTTTGCGTTGAGCTTCACAGGAACATTTCAGCAGGCCAAGGACGGACATATGGGCATGAGAGCAGAGTGGTGTGTTAAAATGGCATGCGACAGGGAGGTCTAGGTCATGCTTGCGGACATACTGAATGCAGTAGACTAAATTGCTATCCGTTACTTGCTCTTCCTGCTTTCTACCCTTAATGTCACCATTTGCACATTTCTTAGCTAATATCACAGACGTTAACACCCCTTTATCCTTTTGTCTATGACATCTTTGGCAATCTCTCCTTTGCCTCCACCTATAACTGGCCCTCTATCCAGCTCCACCTGCCCCACCCCTCCTTATACAGCTTATATTTCACCTCATTTCTATATTCCCTCATTTCTGATGAAGAGTCATACGGACTTGAAACATTAACTGTCTTCCTCTCTGCAGATGGTGTCAGACTTGCTGAGTTTTTCCATGTATTTTTGTTTTGATAACTATATATATTCCTTTGCAGACTCAAGTGAGTATGCAAAAAATTGACGGAGTATAGTGTGGGAAAATGTGAACTTTTTCACTTTAGCTGAAGAATAAAAAAGCTGTATACTACTAAAGTTGAGAGATTGCAGAACTGTGATACAGAGGGATTTGGATGGCCAGGTACATCACAAAAAGTTAGTATGCAAATACCACAAGAGATGAGGAAGGCAAATGGAATGTTGGTGTTTATTGAAAACAGAATGTAATATTAAAGCGGGGGTGTTTTACAACAGTTGTACAGAGCGTTGGGTGAGACATCTGAGGTGCTATATATAATTCTGGTTTCCTTACTTAAGGATGGATAGAATTACATTAAAAGCAGTTCTGAGAACGTTCACTCAACTGATTCCTGGGATGAAAGGGTTGTCTTATGAAGAAAGGTTTGTCACATTGGACCTGTATCCATTTGAGTTTAAGGCTGAGGGGTGATCTTATTGAAACAAAAGATCCTAAGGGGACTTGACAGGATGGATACTGAGAGGATGTTTCCCTTTATGGGAGAGACTAGATTTATGGGACACTTTAAAAATAAGGAATCTTCCACATGAGACAGAGATGAGGAGAATTTTTTTCTCTCAGCGGAGAGAGGATGAACACATGGTATTGTCACTGGACCAGTAATCCAGAGACCCACGGTAATGCCCTGGGGGGCCGGCTTTGAATCCCACCATGGCAGTTGGTGAAATTTGAATTCAATAAAATCTGGAATTAAAAGTCTGATGATGACCATGGAACCATTATTGATTGGTGAACCAGATGGGTTTTTATGACAATGTCCTTTAGGGAAGGAAATCTGTTGTCCATACCTGGTCTGGCTCACATGTGACTTCAGACCCCACAGTAATGTGGTTGACTCTTAACTGCCCTCTGAAATGGCTTAACAAGACACTCAGTTGTATCAAACCACTTCAAAATCTAAAAGGAATCAAACCGTATGGACCATTCAGCATTGACCTAGGCACCAGGAATGACAACAGCAAACTCAGCCCCTGTCAACCTTGCAAAGTCCTCCTTTCTAACATCTGGGGACTAGTGCCAAAATTGGGAGAGCTGTCTCAGACAGGTTAAACAACAGCCTGACACAGTCATACACAGAATCAAACCTTACAGATAATGTCCCAAACACCAATCGCCACCCCTGGGTATGTCCTGTCCCACCATCTGGACAGACCCAGCAGAGGAGGCAGCACAGTAGTATCAAGTCAGGAGGAAGTTGCCCTGGGAGTCCTCAACATCAACTCTGGACCCCATGAAGTCTCATGGCATCAGGTCAAATATGGGCAAGGAAACTTCATGCTGATTACCATGTACCGCCCTCCCTCAGCTGATGAATCAGTGCTCCTCCATATTGAACGCTGTTTGGAGGAAGCACTGAGGCTGGCGTGGGCACAGAATGTACTCTGGGTGGTGGACTTCAAAGTCCATCACCAAGAGTGGCTCGGTAGCACCACTACAGACTGAGCTGGCCGAGTCCTAAATGACATAGCTGCTAGACTGGGTCTTCAGCAGGTGGTGAGGGAACCAACAAGAGGGAAAAACATACTTGACTTCATCCTTATCAACCTGCCTGCTGCAGATGCATCCGCCCATGACAGTTGGTAGGAGTGACCATTGCACAGTCCTTATGGAGACGAATTCCTGTCTTCACATTGAGGATTCCCTCCATTGTGTTACATGGTACTACCACCGTGCTAAATGGGATCGATTCCAAACAGATCAAGCAAACCAAAACTCGGCATCCGTGAGGTGCTGTGGGCCATAAGCAGCAAAATTGTACTGGAACACAATCTGTAACCTCATGGCCTGGCATATACCCCGCTCTACCATTAAAACCAAGCCAGGGGATCAACCCTGGTTCAAAGAGAGTGCAGGCTTGCATAACTAAAAATAAAAAAATCAACCTGTGAAGCTACAACACAGGGCTACTTGTGTACCAAACAGCATAAGCAGCAAGTGATAGTCAGAGCTAAGCGATTCCACAACCAACAGATCAAATCCAAGCTCTACAGTCCTGCACATCCAGTCGTAAATGATGGTTGACAATTAAACAACTCACTGGAGGCTCCACAAATATCTCCATACTCAATGACGGTGGAGCACAGAACATCAGTGCAAAAGAAGCATTCGCAACAATCTTCAGCCAGAAGTGTCGAGTGAATGATCCATCTTGGCCTCCTCCGGAGTCCCCTAACATCACAGATGCCGGTCTTCAGCCAATTCAATTCACTCCACATGATATCAAGAAACGGCTGAAGGCACTGGATACAACAAAGGCTATGGGCCCTAACAATATTCCGGCAATAGTACTGAAGACATGCTCCAGGACAGGCCATGCCCCTAGCCAAGCTGTTCCAGTACAACTACAACATTGGCATCTACCTGGCACTGTGAAAAATTGTCCAAGTATGTCCTGTACCCAAAAAGCAGGATAAATCCAACCCAGCCAATTACTGCCCCAAGTCTACACCTAATCATCAGTAAAGTAATGGAAGGGATCATCAACCATGCTAACAAGCGACACTTGCTTAGCAATAACCTACTCACTGATGCTCAGTTTGGATTCTGCCACAGTCGTTCAACTCCTGTCTCATTACAGCCTTGGTTTAAACATGGACAAAACAGCTGAACTCCCGAGGTGAGTTGAGAGTGACAGCTCTTGACATCAAGGCAGCATTTGATTGAGTGTTGCATCAAGGAGCCCTAGCAAAACTGGAGTTGAATGGAAATCAGGAGGAAACACTCCACTGGTTGGAGTCAAAGCTAGCATAAAGGAAGGGTGGTTGTTGGAATCACCTCAGTTCCAGGACATCACTGCAGGAGTGCCTTAGGGCAGTGTCCTAGGCCCAACCATCTTCAGTGCTTCATCAATGACCTTCTTACCATCGTGCATTGAGCAACTCACATACAAATGCAACAAGACTGGGCTGTATTCAGACATAGTCTAACAATTGGCAAATAACATTTATGTCACACAAGTGCCAGGCATTGACCATCTCCAAAAAGAGAGAATCTAACCATCGCCCTTGACATTCAATGGCATTGCCATCACTGAATTCCCCCACTATCAACATCCTAGGGGTTACCATTGAATAGAAACTGAACTGGACTAGCTATATACATACTGTGGCTATCAGAATAGGTCAAAGGCTAGGAATTCTAAGGTGAATAACTCACCTCCTGACTCCCCAAAGCTTGTCCACCATCTACAAGGCACAAGTCAGGATTGTGATGGAATACTCTCCATCACAATCCTGACTTGGAAATATATTGCATTCCTTCACTTGTCACTGAGTCAAACTCCTGGAACTCCCTTCCTAACAGCACTGTGGGTGTACCTACACCACATGACTGCAGCGGTTCAAGACAACAGCTCACCACCAGCTTCTCGGGGGCAATCAGGGATGGGCAATAAATGCTGGCCTAGCCAGCAATGCCCTCATCCCTTGAATAAATATTTAAACAAAGTTAGTCTGTGGAATTGTCTTCCCCAGACAGCAACGGAGGCAGGGTCATTGAATATTTTTAAGGCCAAGTTAGATAGATTCTTGATCGCCAAGATAGTCAAAGGGTATGGGGGTAGGCAGGAAAGTAGAGTTGAGGCCACAATCAGATCAGCCATGATCTTATCAAATGGCAGAGCAGGATCTCAGGGCTGAACGTCTTACTCCTGCTTCTAATTTGTATGCTCATTTATCTGAATTACAAGACACAAAACCTCTAGAAGGTTAGCAAAGATGGGAATTTCAATGTGATTTTGCAGACTCATCTCTGGACTCAATTATCAAACGAAAAAGAAACAAAGGCTGTGCAATTTAGACTTTTTTTTTTTAAATAAAACCAAATCTTCTTTGGCTACTGCTATGAGGGCAGTATTTACACTAAAAATGCCAGTCTTTGATTTCTCCTTTAGGTCTGGAGCAATAGTATTGAACTGACACAGTTACCACTCTGATGGAGCTCCGTAGACAGAGGTCAGCAATGAAAATCACAAACCACAGCAATATTTGAGAGAAGGAATAACCTCTTTGCAAAATACTGAACAATTGTTATTACCTATCATAGTGAATATCTTTGGTTTGACAATAAATGTAGATTATTCAAATTTTACTTTCCACTTTAAACCACAATGAGGCTCAGTGATTCTGTTTCATGTACCCATACACCCCAGCTTCATATGAAGTTTGTGTTTGAAACAATCAACTTGTTAAATAATTAAACTTACAATATATAAAAAAAGAGTTCTCTATTTCCTTGCAAAGAAATGTATGGCTTATTACAATTCTGGTTAAGAACTGCATTTCTTTACCTTTTGCCCAGTTTCTGTGTTTCCATCAATGTTCTCCTGTATAAGTTGCAGAGCTGAAATCAAAGCATCAAGTATATATCACAACAAATACTTTGAAAGAATAGACATATTATTGTAAAGCCACATCCAATCTAATACTTACGTTCCACTAATATCGACTTCCATGCGTCTGCTAAGCTTTTAGCCAAAGTTTTTTTCCCAACACACTGCAAAAAAAGCTAAAAATTGTCAGTTATCATTTTAGGATTTACTGATTTATGATTATTAAAGCTATTGCAGACTGCAATCGTTATTAAATTTAGAGAAAAATTTGATAATGTGTATCTTGAATAATATTGGAATAAACATCACTTAATTACATACATATCTACAATATTTGGTTGTAATACCCTTTCCTAATTGCAAATAACATTACTAAATTTGCCATGGACATCCATTTTAAAGTGTTGCTCAATACTGTTTGACAGAATTATAATTGCTTACTGGCTTTCCCACAATTAAGAAACACATGGGTTTTGCTGTCAAAACCTTTCTCTCGACTTCATCTTCATCAAATGGATCTGCAAAGGCCAGCTGTTCCTTCTTATGTTTTGCTGCTTCCACATCGTCAACAACCTATTGTTAGATACAGAAATTGTGTTGGATCAATAAGTTTTAGAAAAAAGATTAAATATTAAATAATTTGTATGCTTATAAATGTGCCTTTATACTTGCAATTTTCTATTTTAGAAACAGCATTTTGGTCTTCAAAACCTGAAATATGAGCGAGCTTGTACTTTATAAGACATAGGAGACATAAAGGAGTTTGAAGTGGAAGATGGCACCCGTCATGCAGCTCATTCTGTGAGTGAGGGATCATGATCAATATCATCAACCTGGCCACCTGGCAACTTACCAGTCTTCAGAACATCAACGCTAGTCACCATAAGGATGCCCTTTAGGGCCAAGCAACAGACCTAACAAGGATTCCTCCAACTCAACACTAAGGAACTATGCTGGTGAACTGCAAATGTCTCACAAACATCTTAAAGATATGAGGACATCTTCATGTTCCAAGAACCCACCTCTCCATTTCCAAAAGGCCAGCTGCCACCATATCTATGGGTACAACTTCACACCTAGCCACTACCACCTCTAATATGGTTTGGCCTTATAGATGAGGAAAGCTACACAGATTTCAATCCCTTCTCCCCAGCTGAAGAAACAACCTATACCAAAGCCATCAAGTTAGGGAAGCTGCACATTTCTAAGGTGCACAAAGCCCCTAATTTGAAATGGCCACAGCCATTGTTCTCAAGTGCAGCAATCTCAGCCCTACACATCGTTGACTTTAACAGGCATCACACCATGTGGGCTATTATACAAATGCAGCAGGTGGTGAGGATCTTATGGTCTGCATACCCGTGAAAATTTTGTTACTGGTCATTTATCCAAACAGTGAGCAACTTTCCATTCCGCTTGCTGGAAACACGACTACAACCTGGACCTCACCATCATCATTTCCAAAAATCAACATGGGAGCTTGCTTCACGCATTCCGCAAAATACTGCTCAACTTTCCCCAATAGCTAACCTAGGCCCATCATCACTCACGCCGTCATCAAAAGCCCCAACCCTCTGTTGAAACGAATCTCAGTGAAACTTGGCTAAATCCAATTGAGACTGGAATAGGTAACCTGTGAAAAAATTTCTCTATACTGGAATTTTATAGGTTCACTGGTCTCTTTATGGCTCCACCACCAAAAAGATCATCCCCATGCCTGGTCCCTAGAACATCTTGGGAGCTGCTAATCCATCAGAATAGACCTCAAAAGTCTAGCACAACTCAAAAGCCTCCAAACTAGTGGACAACACAAAAGGATTGCTTGATGAAAATACTCAGTGAGAAGAGATCCATCATCAACTACAAGAGCCAATGAGCTCAAACGCTCCACAAGACCCCACCGCCATCAGGACAGATGGAGAGCAATTTAGCTGCTATGAAGAAAGGGAAGGTGGTCGGGGGAGATGGTATTCCCCAGAATTTCATCAAATAGGTCCCAAGGAACTCCAATCCAAGGTGTACATCAATACCATGGAATACGGATACATTCCAAAAGTATGGCAGGAGGTGATGGTCACCGCTGTAACCAAACTGGCAAGCCAGCCAATAACCTGGAAAGCTACAGACCAATATTACTCCTGTGTATGATCTATAAACTTCTGGAACATATCATTCTATGGAAAAGCAGCCTACTCGCCAAGTTAGTGATTCCCAAAGAACAAATGGGACTCCAGCCTAATTCTAATTGCAGTTGCTCCAACCTTATTTTTGTCCTTGCAAAATACAGAGGTTGGATTCCATTATAAATCCAAGGCCAGTGCAGCCTTTATAGGCCTGCCAACAGCCTACACCATGGTATGAATTGAAGGACTGATGCTGAAGTTCCCAAGGATTATTCTGCGTTGGATGATGCAGAGCAAGCAGCTATATGCCAATTTGGATAACAAAGTCAGCACATCCCAGTTCCTCAACAACGGACTGACACAAGGTTTTGTACTTGCATCAAAACTCCACAATGTCTACAACAGCAACATGCCGCCAACAAAGTTGCAAAATTTGCATACGTGGACGATGTTGTTCTCGGAAAGCAGTCATCACAACAACATTAAATTCATCTTGAACGAGGGCTGAAAACCATGGAGGAATATTTCCGGAAGGTCAAGCCAAACCCCCACAAAACAATCAGTGCAGTCCGTTTTGATTACAGAATGCCAAGCATACCCTGAAAGTCACCCTTTGAAGCAATACAGTGTGACTTGACCACATTCTGGCCTATCTTAGAGTGTAGCTGGACCACATGTTAATCTTCCATGACCACTTGAAGAAAGTGGCTGCCAAGATGAAAATGAGGATCAGCCTGATCACCCGCGGAGAAGTCTAATGAATGGAGGGAAACAAACGTCTCCCCATCCACCAGTACCTCCATAATGCTTGAAGTTGCTCTCAAGCCCTTTTGGATCCATGCACTTGAACTTCAACCCTGATCGAACTCAGAAACATCTTGTGAAAAATCTGATGCAAAAGATTCTTGACTTAATTTTTTTTTTCCTGGGGAACTTTAAACTGCATCAGCACAATCTGCATGGCAGATGAATAATTCGATGCAGAAGTGGAGAAGTCAACCTCTCGTGTGTGACAGTGGTCCCCAGAACAGGCCATGTAACATATCTAAGAATCAGGCAGAGTTATGTGAAGGAGACAACACAATAATACACTCTTTTACTCCTGACGCAATTATGTAGCTTAATCTCTTGATTGTAAAATCTATATCTACATCAGCCATACGTCCAAATAGTACCCCTACATGGGTTAGAATGTTAATAGAATGGAAGAGCTTCTTCCAGCTTAGGAACAGCAGAAGGCCATTCAGCCCATTGAGCCCACTCCATCATTCAATATGATCATGACTGATCCCACACCCCTTTTACCCACACTATCCCCATAACCCTTTGTTATTGTAATCAGAAATCTATCAATCTCTACCTTAAACATACTCAATGACTGAGCTTCCACAGCCCGCTGGGGTAGAGAATTCTAAAAAGATTCACAACCCTGAGTAAAGAAATTTCTCCTCATCCCGGTCCTAATGGCTCCTCCCTTATTTTGTGTCACCTGGTTCTAGACTCCCCAACCAGTGGAAATATCTTACCTGCATCTACCCTGTCTATTCCTTTGGGCACTTTGTAGGTTTCAATGAGATCATCTCTCGTTCTTCGAAACTCGAGAGAATACAAGCCCAGTTTCCCCAATCTCTCTTCATAAGACAGCCCCGTCATCTCCAGAACAAGTCTGGTGAACCTTTATTGCACTCCCATTATGGCAATAATACTCTTTCTGAGGTAAGGGGACCAAAATTACACACAGTACTCCAGGTGCGGTCTAACCAAACTTCTATACAATTGAAGCAAAGCTTCACTACTCCTGTACTCAAATCCTCTTGCGATAAAGGCTAACATTTCATTAGCCTTCCTAATTACTTGCTGCACCTGCATGTTAGCTTTCAGTGACTTATAGACAAGGACACCCAGGTCCCTTTGCACATGTACAGTTTCTAATCTCTTACTATTTAGGAAATACTCTGCTCATCTGTTCCTTCTACCAAAGTGGATAACCTCATATTTTTCTACATCATATTCCATGTGCCATGTTCTTGCCCACTCACTAAGTCTGTCCAAATCCTCCTGTAGCCACTTTACATCTTCCTCACAACACATATTCATGTTTAACTTTGTATCATCCACAAACTTGCTCTCTGAAAAACCATGTCAAAAGGAAAAGGGGAAAACCACCAGTAGAGACATTGAAAAGCAAGTTTTCAATCAGTGAACTACAGACTGAAAGTGCTCAGAGACCATCTCATGTGATTTACAACGTACTGCAAGGAATTTGGAAGACATCAATCAAAATCAACCCATCTAATCCCATATTCTGGATTGGTGCTACTGAACTGTTTTATCTCACCATGTTTTGTATGTCTTGTGTGTTTGTGCATAGAGGTTAAGAAGGGGCAGAGTTAAAAGTTAGCACTGTTACTCACAATAAGTGGTTATAGTAGAAGAATTAATCCAGGCTGGTCCTTTGGTTTAAGCTGGTTTATTTTCAAGACAACTCCTCACTGCTACTGACTTCCAAGTCCGCCCAAAGTGTTCCAGCTATATCTTCTTAACTCTATTTAGATGGGATAATCAATGCCAATCACCTGTTTAACTAGCAATTGGTTTTAACAAGGTGATTGCCATATTAACAGGTTCCCCTCTTTTTCTAAAAAAAACTAAAAAACTTAAGAACATTTTTTTAAACAAAGAGAAGGAAATAATGTCACATATTTCCACATCTATAATTCCTGAACTTCTTTTATCACATATATAAACAATAATATAACAAAAAAAAATTTTTTTTTCATTGCATCATTATAAGACAGCCCTCTTCCAACGCATTTAATAATTTCTTAGAGCAGGCACTTCTTTTTGTAAAACAGTCCGATAGTTGGTGACTTGTGTCAACCCATTTTATCTCAGATCTCTCTTCTCTCTAATATCCCTTTAAGCTGGCTAGATCTATTCTTAGCCTTTTTTCAGGGACACTTTTTGTGGAATGAATGTTGTCCCAAAGAGACTGATAATCAACATAACATTCTATGGGCAAACATCTCCCACATTGCCCCTTATATAATATTTCTGTCAGTATATTGGATAAGTAAACCCGCATATCTAATACTTCTACCAAGGCTAGCATTTCAGCAGCTAAGGTGCTTTTCACTACCCTTTATTTTCTTGGCCTCCCAAGCCAGTGGGAAACATTTATCATTTTTTCCTACCAAGAATTTAGTAAACCCTGCTGTGCTGGAATACTCATTCGGAAGATTGGTCATTTTTAGCAATATTTCCTATGCCAATCTCGTATCTTCTGGATCACCCAAGGCTGGAAACTTGAGCACACATCTCTCAGAATTTAAGTGTTTGATTTGCTCTCAGAACGTGCTCAACTGTAGCATGTTTCATCATGGTACTCAGCTCCAACACATCATAGTTAGCATCAGGCCTAGTCTGAGTGCACAATCAGTTCATCTGCCCAATCAAGCTTCTCAACTGTTCCGTTTCTTCCTTGGTAGCAGGATCCTCTTTTTGTGAGGATCTACCACGAGTTATTGGGATATGATTAACATTTTCTAGATAAGATTGTTGATTCAATGTCACTCCTAACTTGCTCTGCTTAATGTCTAAACCTATGTATTTAAAGGCCCCTGAAACCTGACTTCCAGCCTGGAATTCCTTCTTTATCTTCTCAATTACCCATTGTTCAAATCCTATAAAGCCTCCCCACAGGAAATCATCAACATGCATGATAAAGATTCCAGCTAGTTTCTCCTTATGGTCCCAGTAGAACATCGCGGAGTCTGCCTTTAACTAACTGCAACCTGTTTTCAACAGGACAGATCTCACGGAAAAATACAATACTCTTGATGCATCATTCAACCTGTAAACACACTTGTTCAATTTCCATAGCTTTTCTTCTACATCCCCAGCTTCTTTGGGCGGTTTCAAAAAAACTTCCCTTTGAAACTTCTCCCCCTGTAAAAACGCAGCTTTTTATATCAATTGATTTGCACTCCCAGGAATAGGATGCCAAAATAGCTAAAAAAAATCTTCAAACTCGTTTTCCCCACAGTATGCAAGTCCACTCTGACATCCTGATCTTCTAGTCCATCTTCAAAGTCTTGGGCTACTAATCTCACTTTGGCCTTATATGTGCCGTCTTGGAGTGCCTTTTCTGTACAAATCCATCTGAGAGATAAAGCTGGCTGTCCCCTGTCAGGTGTTTCAGCATATACCCCAAATTCCTTCCAACTTTCTAACTCTTTCCGTGAAGAGTGTACCCTAACAGTTTGATTGCTGTGTTGCACAGTTACTACTTTCCCACTACTTTCCCATCATTCCCTGTTAACTTGCCAGGTCCTTTCCACTCTTTCTGGCCTTCCCTTTCATAATATACCATGTCTCCTTGTCTAAACTGTATTCCTAATGGTCTTATGCAGTAGAGCTTTCATACTCCTTGGCCTTCCGCCTCATCGAGAGACTCCAGATAGCAGTCAAGCCAGTGCATGCCACAAACCGTGGAAGTGCAACCAATGTCAAGAATTGCACAGTTGACAGAATCTACCATCAAGATACTCATCACTGGATTCAAACTCTCAGTGATCAATTCAATTCCATCATGGCAGTCACCATCATCATTTTCGGTTTTAGATGCATCAGTCTCGTGGCTCACTTCAAAAACACGATTCCTTCGCTTTGGGCAGTTCATCGCGTAATGATACTGGGAATCACACCAAAAACACCGATTTCCCTTACATTTTTTGGGTTTAAACACCTACGGTCACCATCCAGACACACTTTTTGTCCCAACTCTCAAATTGGGTAGGGTTACAACCATTTACGACTCCAGAACTGAACTCCTGTTAGTACTAAAAGACTATCAACATGGGAAATGCGAGCACAGTCTAGTAATTTAAATGCCAATACTGATTCTGGAATTTCATGTTCAAATTTCTGTAGTCTCTTGTACCATTTATCAGAATCCATGATATTTCTTTCCATGGACTGATCATCTGAATTCCTAAGCCTATCAGAGATCGTCCAAGCTTCGTGTGTTTCCAATAACTCATCCTTTTTGTAAAACTTATCCAAAAATTGTAACAGAAGGTTTAATCCCTCTTCATGATCAATTACCCACTTTCCACTCTGAAAATACCTCACTCCTTATCTTACTTTTGGCTGGTAATGATAACACCAAAGCCTTTCCATAGGGACCATTCCCTCCGGGACACCTTGGTCCACTCCTCCATCACCCTCTACACCTCAATCCCCTCCCACAGCACCTGCCCATCCAATTGCAGAAGGCGCAACACCTGCCCCTTTACTTCCCCCCTCCTCACCATCCAAGGGCCCAAACACTCCTTTCAAGTGATGCAGCGCTTCACTTGTACTTCCCTCTATTTGGTCCACTGTATTCGCTGCTCCCAATGTGCCCTCTACATTGGAGAGACTAAACACAGACTGGATGACCACTTTGCGGAACGCCTTCGGTCTGTCCACAAGCATGACCCAGACCTTCCTGTCGCTTGCCATTTCAACACACCACCCTGCTCTCATGCCCACATGTCTGTCCTTGGCCTGCTGCAATGTTCCAGTGAAGCTCAACGCAAACTGGAGGAATAGCATCTCATCTTCCAATTAGGCACTTTATAGCCTTCCGGACCTAACACCGAGTTCAACAACTTTAGACCATGAACTCTCTCCTCCATCCTCACCCCTTTTTTGATCCCCTTTTCTCAATATTTATTTTAAAATTTATATATATAAATTTAGATTATTTAGATTATTCTTTTTTAAAATTTATTTCCATTCATTGTTTTATCCCCACCTTTTAGCCTATTTCGATCTTTTTTCCCACACCATCCCCTCCCCCACCCCACCGCCACTAGGGCCATCTGTCATTTGCTCACCCTACTTTCTACTCTTAATGTCACCATTAGCATCTCCTTTAGCCAGTATCACCACCATCAACACCCTTCGAACTTTTGTTTATGACATCTTCTGCAATCTCTCCTTTGCCTCCACCTATCACTGGCTTTCTATCCAGCTTCACCTGTGCCACCCCCTTTAACAGTATCTATTTCATCACATTTCGACTTCTCTTTGGTTCTGATGAAGAGTCATATGGACTCGAAACGTTAACTCTGTCTTTCTCTCCACAGATATTGTCAGACCTGCTGAGTTTTTCCAGCAATTTTTGTTTTTGTTCCGCCAACATAAGGTTCCTCAGACAGCAAAAAATTCAAATTAATTAACTGACTAATGGGTTTAATAGCCCTCTTAAACGGCAGCAGCGCACTGCCCACTTCACGCACGCTCGCCGACTGAAATACTGCCCGAGTGGGCAATGATGTCAGGATGCTCACCCAACGTCATTGCGCGCTATTTCATGCTCGTGCATGTCAGGCACACGCCCGCACATCGAGCTGAAAATCCTGCCCCTGGTGTTAATTGCTGCACAAAACAAGTCCCAGAGGGATACTTGGCTTACAGGCTACAACCTTTTGTTTTTGTATTCTGATAACGAGAAGATGATGTACCAATCTCAGCTGTAAGACGTCCAGTAAAACTTTTGGGTTTTTAAAAATTAGAAGTAAAAATTGTATTAACAAAAAATAAGAGAAAACGTAAGCACTCAAGATTACAGTTACACAATTAAGGCTAGTCTTACAAAACATTCCCCAAAACCTCTTTACTTGGTCAAACCCAGAAGTAAACACCTTCCATGCAACACTCCCTAAAAGATATGTAAATATGAAATTCAGCAATATTACACACAGCAAACTATTATAGCTTCAATAAATAGGACCTTAACTCTCTTCTCTTTTGCAGTGGAATTCACTTCAAAATAAAACTGCTTTTGCAGCCCAAGACTTCTCAATGGTTCAAACAGCGCCAGCCATCTCCAGCTTAACAGCTAACCAACTCAACAGATATACAGCCATCTCTCCATCTCAATAACTAAAAGCCACAGTAACTCTAATATACCTTTTTCCCTTATCATCTCAGTCCCATTGTTCTAACATCCCTTTGAAACTCAAACCCTTCCAAATATAATATCTTTCATGTTTCCATCTTGTCTTTGCTTTTGGGTCATTAAAAATATATTATCCCCACTAATATTTACCTATGGACTCTTGCAAGATGCAAACATTTTCCTTTGTACCTCTGACTCCCCTTTGAAATCAAACAACCTTTTAAATTATCTAAAAAAAAAGCAAATGTTAGATCTAACCTATTTGCATCCACCTCAAACTTAACACCTCTAACCTTTTCATGTTTCCAAATCTCCACCTGACTCCTATCAAACTCTTGCCCAGCTTAATTAAATCACATACACAGATACAGACATCCAGTTTTCTTTACAGAATAACACAATAAACTCCAAAATATAATAAAAATCCATTCCCACTAGAGGGATGACCTAAATTCAGAAAACCAGGATGTTGGAATGGTTTGGGTAGAGATGAAAAATGGTAAAGGCAAGAAGTCGCTTGTGGGAGTTGTGTGCAAGTCACATGATAGGATGGAGCTTAAAGGAAGAAATAATGGGGCCTTGTCAGAAAGGCACAGTGATAATCGTGGGAGATTTTAATCTACATATTGAGTGGAAAAGTTAGATGGGCAAAGGTAGTCTGGATGAGGAGTTCATAGCATGTTTTCAGGATAGTTTCTTAGAGCAGCATGTTCTGCAGCCAACCAGAGGGCAGGCTATACTGGACCTGATATTGTGCAACGAGATGGGATGAAATAATGATCTCATAGTGAAGGCGCCCCTAGATTGCAGCAACCATAACATGATTGAATTTTACAATCAGTTCGAGGGAGAGAAAAGTGGGTCCGAGACCATGTTTTTAAACTTAAATAAGGGCAATCGTGAGGGCAGGAAAGCAGAGCTGGCTCAAATGAATTGGCAAATTAGGTTAAGGGATAGGTCAATAGAGATGTAACTCTTTCGAGTACAAACACGTTTCCATCTGTTTCAGATGAAGTTACATTGTTTCATAGTTTGCCATTGTGAGATTTGAACTCTTGATCTTGGGGTTACAAGCCCAGTACCATAGCCACTTGGCTATTTAGGCCAAGCCTAAAAACTGCTGTTGCTACAATTTGTGTAACTCTTTCGAGTATAAACACGTTTCCATCTGTTCCTATTCAGATGAAATTACATTGTTTCATAATTTGCCATGGTGAGATTTGAACTCTTGATCTTGGGGTTACAAGCCCAGTACCATAACCACTTGGCTATTTAGGCCAAGCCTTCAATAGAGATGTAGTCGCAAACATTTAAGGGAGTATTTCAGAATACACAGAATAGATACATACCAATGAGCAAGAAAAAGTCCACACCACCTGTGATTAACTAGAAAGGTTAAAGATAGTATCAGACTTCAATAAAAAACATTTAATTGCACAAAGATAGGTGGAATGTCAGATGATTGGCCAGAATATAAGGAATTGCAAAGAATAATGATAATAAATGATTAATAAGGAGGGAAAAAGTAGAGTATGAGAGAAAGTTAGCCAGAAATATAAAAACAGATTGTAAGTTTCTATAAATATTTTAAAAAGGAACATGTTAACAAAGTGAGCATTGGTCCTATATATAGTGAGCCTGGAGAATTGATAATGGAAAACAAGGAGATGGTGATGGCAGATGAATTGAACATGTATTTTGCATCAGTCTTTACTATAAAGAATACAAGTAACATCCCAGAAGCAGCTATAAATCAGGAAATGGAAGGGAGGGAGGAACTTTGGAAAATTACAATCACCAGAGAAGTGGTACAGAGTAAATTATTGGAGTTGTGGGCTGACAAGTGCCCAATCCTGATGCACTTCATCCCATGGTCTTAAAAGAAGTGGTTGGTGAGATTGCTGATGCATTGGTTTTTAATTTTCCAAAACTCCCTAGATTCAGGGAAGGCCCATTAGATTGGAAGATAGCAAATATAACTCTATTATTCAAAAGGGGAGGGAGACAGAAAACTGGAAACTACAGGCCAGTTAGCTTAACATCTGTCATAGGGAAGATGATAGAAGTTTTTAATTAAAGAAGCTGTGGCAGGGCACTTGGATAAGTTCAAGGCAATCAGGCAGAGTCAACATGGTTTTGTGGAAGAGAAATCATGTTTAACCAACTTGTTGGAGTTCTTTAAGGAAGTTCTTTAATGTGTTGTGGATAACGGGGAACCGGTGGATGTATTGTACTTAGATTTCCTGAAGGCATTTGATAAAGTGCCACATCAAAGGTTACTGCAGAAAATAAAAGCTCATGGTATAGGGGCTAACATATTGGCATGGATAGAAGATTGGCTGGCTAACAGGAAGCAAAGAGTAGGCATAAATTAGTCTTTATCAAGTTGGCAAGATGTAATGAGTGGTGTATCACAGGGATCAGTGCTGGGACCTCAACTCTTTACAATTTATATACATGACTTGGATGAAGGAATAGTTGGGACGAGGCTACAAAAAGATATAGATAGGTTAAGTGAGTGAGCAAAGATCTGGCAAATGGAGTATAATGTGAAATTGTCCATTTTGGCAGGAAGAATAAAAGTGAGGCATATCTAAATGGTGAGAGATTGCAGAGCTTTGAGATGCAGAGGGATCTGGGTGTCTCAGTGCATGAATCGCAAGAGGCTAGTATGCAGGTACAGCAAGTAATTAGGAAACATAATATAACATTATCATTTATTGCAAGAGGAATTGAATACAAAAGTAGGGAGGTTAAGCTTCAATTATACAGAGCACTAGTGCGACCTCACCTGGTGTACTGTGTACAGTATTGATCACCTTATTTAATGAAGGATGTAAATGCATTGGAAGCAGTTCAGAGGTTTACCAGACTAATACCTGGAATTTGCGGGTTGTCTTATGATGAAAGGTTGGACAGACTAGGCTTGTATCTGCTGAAGTTTAGAAGAGTAAGAGGCAACTTGGTTGAAACATATAAGATCCTGAGGGGTCTTGACGGGGTGGATGAGGAGAGGATGTTTCCTCATGTGGGAGAATCTAGAATTTGGGGTCACTGTTTAAAAATAAGGGGTCGCCCATTTAAAAGAGAGGTGAGGTGAATTTTTTTCTCTCAGTGGCTCATGAGTCTTTGGAATTCTCTTCCTAAAAAGGTGATGGAAGCAGGGTGGATAGATTCTTGTTAAGCAAGGGGATCACAGGTTATCGCAGATAGGTAGATACAGATATGAGGTTACTATCAGTTCAGCTACGTTCTTAATGAATGGTGAAACTGGCTCGAGAGGCCGAATGGCCAACTCCTGCTCCTTGTTCGTATGTATGGGTGACAACATTAATCATAAGTTCACAACTTTTTAGGACTTGATAGAGTTTTTGTTCTTCTTTCACTCCTAACTTTTACTTCGATGTTACTGGCTAGCAAATTATGAAAATGCTTAATTTGCAGAATACTTCAAAATCTTATACTATATTTTCTTCCAACTAAATTCCCAGTTTAAAAAACCCAGAACTCCAGGAACATATTTCTTAATATTTTCTCAACAGTTGTGCAAAATACAAACAATGCATCACTGTTCACATTACGCTACTCCGCGAGTATTCAGAAAAAAAATCTGGTCCCTTAAACTTGCCCTCAGCTTTTCGCTAAATAAGAGCTGACGCATAGCACAGTTAACTGTCCCCAAATTGCATTCATGCAACATTCAACCTTGCAATAGTACCATTACAATTATATTTTACGTGTCCTGATTTTTCTTTGTAAATTATAGCTTCTCTCTAATGGTTATTACCTTTTCCATAATCGAGCGTTGCACTGATTGAGTGGGTAGCTATGGAAACACTGGCGCGGGCGTGAGGAAAATGGGTATGTGCGCACGCGCTGCGCCGCATCGCGTCCTCTGGGAATTGTAGTTCTGCGGTTGGACTACAGCTCCCAAAGTGCACTCTCCCACCCCACCCCCGCTATTTCGATTCTTCTTTCAATAAAATGTTCACGTTAGTAGGAATGATTATCTCACGCTTTTCACCGTGTCAACGGTATCAAGGAGCAGCGTTTCTTCTCTATTCTCGGTAAATTGCTCACGCAATTCTCGCCCCGAAAGAGGAGGAAGAGAATTCACGTTTCGTACCTGGCATAAATCTGTCTCTTCGGCGATCCATAGGTAGGATAGTTCCTCGTTAACATCTGCTTCAGACTTTATGCTGGGGCTGTGTCCCCATAAAATGTTGGTGGATTTCATTGTGAGTGGTATCGCGGATTATTATCTGTATCCTGAAGACGAATTCCGCGCGCGCGGAGGGGGGCGGGTTAGTTTTCAATTTCTGTTCCTGCAAACAGCTTAACGGATTAACTCGTTATCCGCCAGCTGAATATAATATATCTCGATTGGGAGAAGCGGGTGAGTGAGAGGCTGTGACGGTTCTTCAGTTTCGGATATCAGTTAAATTTGAGTAATTATTATTCGCCGGGGGGTGGGTGGTATTCGAGAGGTTTCCCTTGTTGTGTCAGGTGGCGATGACCGGTTTTTTTTTGGGGGGCGGTTCTCTCTCTCTCCACCCCTCTTGCTCCTGCGGATAAGGACGAGAGGAAGGAGGCCTTCTTCCTCCCCCCTCCTCTTCTCACTGAAGCTCGAGCGGCTCCGGCCTGAACCGTTGACCATTTGGCAGCGCGTGACTGTTCAAACTCCGCGCTCGAGCAGCAGCAGCGGCGACATGAACTCCTGGAACTTTCATTAGCACTCCAGCCTTTTATTTGCTCCACCTCTGAGCATTTTAATAACAATGATGGCAGTAAGAATATAATGCGGGGAAGTGTCAGATTATTTCCGCTTTCTCTTCACTTTCCTCTTAAAATTAGGAAAGCTGAATATTTTTTTTAAAAGGCCGGAAATGTTGACGTTCAGAGGGACCTGGGTGTTGCAAGGGACGCACAAGTTAGCATACAGGCTTAGCAAGCAATTAGAAGGTGAAAGGGTCTTTATTTCGGTTTTTATTTTGTGTTCCTCTCCGCAGATGCTGTCAGACCTGCTGAGTTTTTCCAGGTATTTTTGTTTTGGATTTCCAGCATTCGCAGTTTTTTGCTTTTATCTTTATTTC
Organism: Carcharodon carcharias; assembly: GCF_017639515.1. NCBI lineage: Eukaryota > Metazoa > Chordata > Chondrichthyes > Lamniformes > Lamnidae > Carcharodon > Carcharodon carcharias. The sequence goes on along the minus strand of NC_054471.1, from coordinate 45,620,915 downwards.
GGTGGACTGGACCACAAGCATAAGGAAGTTTTGATAGTTGTGTAGGGCTTTTTGAGACCGCACCTTAAGTACTGTGTGCAGTTTTGGTCTCCCATTATTTAAGGATGTACTTGCATTTGAGGCTACAGTGAAGGCAAACGAGATTGGTCCCTGCGATGAGAGGTTTACCCTCTGATGAGAAACTGAGTAAATTGGGCCTATATTCCCTGGAGTTTAGAAGAGTGACTGATCGCATTAAAACATTCAAGATGATTAAGGGGCTTGGTAGGATGGACACAGGTTGTTTCCCCTGGCTGGGGAGTCTAAAACAAGGGGACACAGTTTCAGGATAAGGGGCCAATCATTTTGGACTGAAACGAGGACAAATTCCTTCACTGAGGGCTGTGAATCTTTGGATTTGTCTGCTGCAGAGGGTTGTGGATGCTCCATCGTTGAATATGTTTAAGGCTGAGATAGACCATTTTTTTGGTGTTCTCAGAGGATCAAGGGATAGGGGGAAGGGGTGGGAAAGTGAAGTTGAGGCTGAAGATTGGCCATGCTCATATCGAATGGTGGAGCAGGTTTGAAGGGCCTTATGGTTTACTCCTGCCCCTGTTTTCTTAAGCTAACTATTTCATGCTGCTACTATGCAGTAGCAGCACAAGTGATATTTGCCACTAACAGGATGCTACCGTCAAGCCAAAAAGATATTCTGCCTGTCACACAAATAAGTAATGTGGTCTCTGAAGTTCAGTGCCAATTAATATTAGGTAGGTAACCATACATCCTAAAGACTGGCAGATCATGTCAAACAGCTTGTCTCAGCCGTTGTTCGCAATGAGCAAGATACAGACCGTACCCAACCAGCCCGTGCTTGTAAAACTCAAAACAGTGTCCAGCATTAGGCGTGACTCTACGATTGGACAACATTTGTCAAGTAATCCTGTATGTGCTAAGAATTACGCCGACAACCAATTTAAGATTCAGTGTGGCACATTTGTGTGTACTGGAAGCTACATATATTAATACACAAGGCCCTGTTCTTTGCAGACAGAACGTGTACGCACATTGTGCCTGTTTCGGCTAAACAAAATAAGTGATAGCTATTCATTGGTTCATTCCTCAGGGCAATGCCTTGACTACTCACTCAGTAAATTTCAAATAATGTTTGGCAGTTAACTGGCAGTCACCATTAACTGGTGCATTCTCCATGGCAACACCTCTACCAATCAGTCCACTTGCCAACCAATCAGCACTCTTCTTATACAGTATAAAGTTGTTGCTTCCCCTGACGTTGGTATTCTTGTGATTGTCCTAATAGTGCAAGATGAAAAGTTTTGACAAAATGTCTTTTTTCAGCAATATTCAAATTATCCTTTTTAAGACCTTGATCGAACCTGCCTCCACCACACTCTTGGGCAGTCATTCCAGATTCTAACCATTTGTTGCGTTAAAACATTTCTTTAGACAAGTTTTTTCTCGTGTCGCGGTTGCTTCTTTTGCCTTGCTGCTTATGGGACCTTGATGTGTTCAAATTGTTTTGTGTCCTAAGGTAGTATCATGACCCACTGGGGATAGTGCGCTGTAATATCATTCCCCACCATTCCCCAAGCCATGACAAATGTGGAAAGGCCAAACCACTAAATTTAACAGGTAGAACTGGGGCATTTAGGTTAACAGAATACAAGCACCAGGTTTGTAAACAACCTGTCATTAACCAGTGGCAAAAGAAAGAAATATAAACTAACGCTATAACTTAAATTCTACTTCCTTCTTAAATCCCTATGTATACACACACACACACAATCAAGACACATAAGATGCACAGAACACATGGATTTTAAGGGTGAGATAAAACAGTTAAATATTACCAGTTCCAGAGCACAGGATTCAATGGGTTGATTTTGATCGATGTCTTCAAAATTCATTTCAGTTCTTTGTGACATGAGGTGGTCTTCCAGCACTTTCAGTATTTAATTCACTGTTTGAGCACTTGCCTTTCAATTTCTCTAACAGTGATTTTCCCCTTTGTCTCTTGTCAGGGGTTTTCCGAGAGCGAACAGTTATAGAGATAACGAGAAGAAAAAATCAGGTAGCTATTAAGGAATTACTGGAATCTTCCACACACAGGAGAAAGAGGTTTTAGGTCATGTTCCTTTCAAACTAGGAGCTATTCAGCTACCCTCCTCTTCACACAAGCCCTGGTCACCTGGTCAGAAGCCAATTAAAATGCTGTTGTCGGGCAGCTCCCTTGGTCCTGGACCCCTTTCCATCATGTCTTTCATGGCACACTGTTCCAGGACTGCAACATTGTGTATATATATTTCTCATCCTGTCACAGTGGGTGTGTCTTTCAACCTGAAGCCATTGTAATTTTAATCCATAGTTGAACAGAAAATAAAAAGATATGCTACTTACAGTAGCAAGTACTTTGTTGGCTATGAAGTCCTTTGGAATATTTTGAAGTTGTAAGTCCTGCTAATATAAACATAAGTTTCTTCTCGGGTGTTTCCTGACGTGCAGTTTACGTTATAATACCTGTTCCAAGGTGAGGTGCACACTAGTGAATCACCTATTTCAAAATCACAGGATCTTTACTAAAGTTTTAACAGCTTTTCTGAAGTTGTAAATTTAATTTGCTCTTGTGCTTGTGGCTTTTAGCGTTATCATGTTGTTTTGCAACTTGCTACCAACCATTAGTGTATAATATACATGTAGGACAATTATGACCGTTCAAAGTGCTCCCTTTTTATGTTTATCAAAATATATTTCTCCCACTCTCTATACTACCCAAGTGAAGTGTTATCATCTGACTTAATCATCTTTTCTAATTTTTTTCCTGGAAAATTACCCATTACATTTAACAAAAAGATAATTTCATGGGATGTGGGCTTTGCTGGCTAGGTCAGCATTTATTGCCCCTCCCTAATTGCCTTTGAGTAGGTGGTGGTCACCTTCTTGAGCGTACCACAGAGATTTGTGCTGGATTCTGGAAAATGACCCATTACATTAAAAAGTACCTGGATGAGCACTTGGCATGTCATAACATTCAAGGCTATGGGCCAAGTGCTGGTAAATGGGATTAGGTAAGTAGGTCAAGTGTTTCCCACGTGTCGATGCAGACTTGATGGGCCGAAGGGCACTCTGATTCTGTGAGCTGCTGCAGTCCACGTGGTGTAAGTACAACCACAGTCCTGTTAAGAAGGAAGTTTGGAACAGTGATATAGTTCCAAGACAGTGATGTGTGACCTGAAGAGGAACTTGCAGGTCGTGGTATTGCCATATGACTGCTGCCCTTGTTGTTCTACTGAATAGAGGTTGCAGGTTTGGAAGCTTCTGTTGAAGAAGCCTTGGTGAGTTGCTGCAGTGCATCTTGTGGATAGTACAAAACAAAAACAGAATTACCTGGAAAAACTCAGCAGGTGTGGATAGTACAAACTGCTGCCACTGTGTGTTGACAATGGAGGGAGTGAATATTTAAGGTGATAGATGGGGTGAAAATCAATTGGCTACTTTGTCCTGGATGATATTGAGCAACTTGTGCTGTTGGAGCCACACTTATCCAAGCAAGTGGAGATTACTCCATCACACCCCTGAATTGGGCCTTGTAAATGTTGGACAGGCTTCAGGGAGTCATGACTTGAGTTATCTCTTGAAGAATTCCCAGCCTCTGACTTGCTCTTGTAGCCAGAATATTTGTGTGACTGATCCAGTTAAGTTTCTGATCAATGAAAATCCCCAGGATGTTGATGGTGGGGGAATTCAGCAATGGTAATGCTGTTGATTATCAAGGGGTCATTGCCTGGCACTTCTGTATCTCGTTTGCAAGGTCTGACGAGAAATTGTTGATAATTGTGTTGGTAGATGGAGTTGATTCTTGTATAGAATCTTGTTAAATATGTTTGGTACTCTGATACCAAGGGTGAGGTGACATTTTGGTTTGTTACTGTCCTATGTCTTGCACTAATAATCCAGAGGATGAGGGTTCAAATTCCACCATGACAATTTACGACTTTGAATCTGGTGTGGAAAGAAAAAAACTTGCGTCTTACTAGTTTACAACAGTGTAACCCTTCAGTCCTAACCTGATGTGGCCTTTCTGACTCTAGCCCCACATCAGAGAACAGCAAAGAATCTAATCAATCAAGCAACTAGGGATATGCAATAAATTATTGTCATAATGATGTACAATCTGGAATATTTGCATGTTCAAATTACAATAAACTCAGATTCCCTTGTGTGTGGTAACTGAATCATTAAATTCCACCAATTGATTCTGGCCAGTTCACATGCTGGAATGCTCTGAGATTGAAATAATCCTTCTCCTTTGAATTACTCAAGCTAATGGATTCACGCAGCTTTAGAATCATCAGACTGAAGGATGTTTGTGAAAATATATATACAATTTTGCTCCCCTGCTTTTTTGCATTGCAAATTTTTCACTTATGCAATTCCATTTTGAAAATTACTATTGAATCTACTTAATGTGAGGTAATTAAACCTGTAAAAATGGCTTTGATAAACTATAAAGTACTTCTTGTTTCTTCTGTTTTAGGTATAAACTGCAAACCTGATCTAAGAGGATGCGGATATAATAACATTGTCGGAAGTCAGCTTTGTTGCCACCATGCCAACAGTGCAACCAGTCATTAGCTGTATACAGAAACTGGTTCTGTATGAAACTCGAGCAGTACGTTCAATTTTTAGTATTTGCATGCTTTGTCAGTGGATTTTACAATTGTTATCTATTGCACCTATGTTTCTGCATTCAGAGGGGACTGTAGAATAAGTAAGGGAAAGTTTACCACCATTGCAGTGATTCAGTTTTTCCATATACCTGTGGCATTTAAGTTTTACTCTATTCCAAACTTTAGTTCATATCAAAAGCACTTGTTTGAAATATTGTGGTGCTGCCATTCCTGTTGTACCTCATTCACATAATCATGTCTTAGACTGGAAGAATGGCTATGAATACTGGTTGTTTGAATTATTGTAAGTTGTTTGTCTTAACCAAACATGCCAATCTCCTAGTTGCTCAGTATTTTGGAATCACTGGGTAATGAATGAGAGCAGGGCAGATACAGAGAATGATGCCACATTAGTCTAATAAAGGACTTTCAGCAATACTCTAAGCACTTTTGTCACTGGGATGGTACTTCTAGAAAAAGTAGAAAAATAGTTCTTCCTGTTGAAAGTGCTTAAAAGGAGCTAGTACACAGGAAGAAAGAGGAAACAACAATAAACTTTGAGTAACAGTTTACAGATATCCTGGTTATCTGACCAGGATTCTGCAAGATAAATTCCTGATGGATACCTGAAATTAGGACGTAGTGATCAGTGACCACACTTCTCTATCGAAGCATTAACGCCAATTTTAATCATCCAGGCCAGGAGTCAAACCTTAGATTTCCAGCATCCGCAGTTTTTTTGTTTTTAAACCTTAGACCTTCCAGATATGTATTATTCAGTGCATTTTATAATAACTAGGAATTTATTTTTTAAAAATTACCATCAAGTGCACCTCCAGAGGACAATTTTTATAAGTAGCATGAAGATTGTAAATGATGCCAAAGCAGGTAAGCACAGTTATGGCTAGATCTCACTTTACAAAAGCTAGATCTTTGTTACTGTCTCTCTTCTGCTAGCTACCTCAAAATATTTCATGATTAACTGGGGAAAGTGACTTAATCTTCGGGACAGAGGCACAGCATTGGCAGTCTGAGGGAGTGGTTTACATGATTTTACATGATCGCATCTGTTCCGATGATGCTACATTCAAAAACAGTTCCTCTGACATGTCCTCCTTCTTCCTTAACCGAGGTTTTCCACCCACAGTCGTTGACAGGGCCCTCAACCGTGTCCGGCCCATCTCCCGCGCATCCGCCCTCACGCCTTCTCCTCCCTCCCAGAAACATGATAGGGTCCCCCTTGTCCTCACTTATCACCCCACCAGCCTCCGCATTCAAAGGATCATCCTCCGCCATTTCCGCCAACTCCAGCATGATGCCACCACCAAACACATCTTCCCTTCACCACCCCCCCCATCCGCATTCCGTAGGGATCGCTCCCTCCGGGACACCCTGGTCCACTCCTCCATCACCCCCTACTCCTCAACCCCCTCCTATGGCACCACCCCATGCCCACGCAAAAGATGCAACACCTGCCCCTTCACTTCCTCTCTCCTCACCGTCCAAGGACCCAAACACTCCTTTCAAGTGAAGCAGCATTTCACTTGCATTTCCCCCAACTTAGTCTACTGCATTCGTTGCTCCCAGTGTGGTCTCCTCTACATTGGAGAGACCAAACGTAAGCTGGGCGACCGCTTTGCAGAACACCTGCGGTCTGTCCGCAAGAATGACCCAAACCTCCCTGTCGCTTGCCATTTTAACACTCCACCCTGCTCTCTTGCCCACATGTCTGTCCTTGGCTTGCTGCATTGTTCCAGTGAAGCCCAGCGCAAACTGGAGGAACAACACCTCATTTTCCGACTAGGGACTTTACAGCCTTCCGGACTGAATATTGAATTCAACAACTTTAGGTCGTGAGCTCCCTCCTCCATCCCACCCCCTTTCTGTTTCCCCCTTTTTTTCTTCCAATAAATTATAAAGATTTTCCTTTTCCCACCTATTTCCATTATATATAAAAAAAAAACCCCCACTAGAGCTATACCTTGAGTGCCCTACCATCCATTCTTAATTAGCACATTCGTTTAGATAATATCACCAACTTTAACTTTAACACCTATGTGTTCTTTTGTATTATTGTCATTGACATCTTTTGATGATCTGCTTCTATCACTGCTTGTTTGTCCCTACAACCACAACCAACCCCCCCACCCCCCCCCCCCCCCCCCCCCCCCCCACCTCTGTCTCTCTATCTCTCCACCCCCCACGCACACACCTTAAACCAGCTTATATTTCAACTCTTTCTTGGACTCGAACTCAAGTTCTGTCGAAGGGTCATGAGGACTCGAAACGTCAACTCTTTTCTTCTCCGCCGATGCTGCCAGACCTGCTGAGTTTTCCAGGTAATTCTGTTTTTGTTTTGGATTTCCAGCATCCGCAGTTTTTTTTTTGTTTTTATCTCTGGTTTACATGATTGCCCTCTTCCCACCTATCCCTATCTCCCTTCTCAGAGGTAAATTGAATTCTCAATGTCTTCTCTGTGACAGGGTGAATCTAGAACTTATGAAATTTGCATAAAATCCATTTTGAAAACATTATTCTCTGCATTACTGTTGATTTTAAGCATTGATGAGTAGGATCAACAACACAATATGTATCCTCTGTTCACAGGAATTAATATTTTTGTGGTGGTAAATTTAACTTTTGATACAAACTAGCTATAGATTCAAATTAGACCACTTTCATCTCTTCTCGTACTTTATTCCCAAACTCTTAATATGCTTTATTTCTTCTAATACTTTTACTATTCTTGCTCCATGGCTCTTTTTTAATAGTTGCCAGATCTATTTTTGTAATTGCTCCTAATAGAATTACATAAGTCAACCCATCCTGTTTGCCATCAGGGTTTTCAGTGTCTCCAACTGAGTATTGTCTAATTTTAATTGTTTTTAATAATTTGATAATGGTTAACATTTTACGTGGCATAGTAGTGTTCAAATTATATGAGTATTTTTTTCAAGTCTAAACTTGAAAAATATTCTTGGATGGTGAAGTAGGAGTATAATTTGGATAGAGCTTTTTTAGCTGAATCCTGAGAGCATATTGCCAACCTGCCAGCGACTAATGTGGGTTTTGGATGAGGGGGGTGATGGTGCGCAATTTTTTATACAAAAATAACTTGGAACAGATTGCCTTTAAAAGCAAGGAACACTCAGTACAGACAAATGTGGTCTTTGCAAGTCTTTTAGTTTTAAAATGTTAAGCTCAAGACAATTTTTTTGGAAGTAAAAATGTGAATTGAAGAAACTGTATATATGTTTTTTTTTCCTCTTAGAGATATTTCCTGGTTGGGAGCAATCATGCAGAAACCAAATTTCGTGTTCTGAAAATAGACCGCACAGAACCGGAGGACCTGGTAGTTATTGATGACCGTGTAAGTGCCGCCTGAAGGAGCATGATTGATTTTGTTTTGTTATGCAGTGTTATTGAAACATTTTTCAGTAGGGTATAATTACAGGTACTTGTCTCAGACATGCAGAGAGCAAGGCACAAATAATTTAACTTTCCCATCACTGTAACATTATCTTAATTCTAGTGTATTGTGCCCACCACCACTGAGAATTTATTCATCATTTGGTCAACTCTGGACTTGCCATTTCTCTGAAGTCCTGACACAAAAACAGAAAATGTTGAAGACCCTCAGCAGGTCAAGTCAGCATCCATTCAGAACGGACAAGTTAGCATTTCAAGTGTAGACCTTAGTGCAGTGTTTTGCTTTTATGATTTAATTCACTCTTGGGAGGATGTACACCTGAGACATTAACTTAGCAATTATTTTGCCAAATGTTGACTTGTTTTGACCTCGAGGGAAACCAAAGCAAGCCCTAATAACTTAACACCATATATTATGCTAACACTTTGATTTTAATCCTGAAATTCTCAACAGGACACTCCCCCATTCTAATTTTTTCCATCCAGTATTCTTTGCAGGATTCCTTCACTTCTCCTAGGACCAAATCAAGGTGTGTCACAGCTCTTAGGAATTCACTGCTTTCTTGTGCAGTGACTCCACAAACACAAAATCCCTTGTGTTTCTGGTTTACAGCTTCTGGCAAATTCTTTGTTTCTCAAAGCTACTCCCATGTTCCAGCTAACTACTTCTATGTGAAATCACACAGATAAACCCAAAACAAAAGGGTACCTCATTGCAATTTAACCCCATGGCAGCATGGCACACTTGAGGTGTCCCAGATAGAGATTTCAACTAATTAACCTTAATTTCCAAACTTGCCCTTTGATCTGAAAATCATATGGATACTTTTAAGTCCTTCCATTGTTTACCAGGTTTCCAACCTTTCTTTGATTTGGAGCAATTACACAAATAATTTACATCTTTAATGGGGATAACTGCTATCATACCAAATTTACTGGATCTATTCTGAAGTTAAGGTATAACCACCCTTTTTATTGGCTACACTCTTCTAACCCACCCTTTTAGGTAAACCGGGACCTTTGGATTTGTAATTATCTTAGGGATATTCACTAATGTCCCGGACCAGGTACTTCCATTATCTTGCATTTAAAACTTCAATCCCCAAACTAAATGTTATACTGCTAAAACATATTAATTATTAAAATAGGCATTTTTGCAACGATGTGTTGTGTTTCTAACATCTGCCATCGTCTTTTATTATATCATGTCCTTCCTGTCAACCTCCCATTACTACCTTCCACAAACACCAACTTGCTCATATTTGATTTAAACATAATTTTAAGAAGCATCTTTAAAGGAACAGTTATCAAGTATAATATGATTACACCCTAAAATCTTAAGCACACAGAAGAAAAGGAATAATACTGAGCAATAAAACTGTTAAGGGGAATTAGCCTTTGAAAGCTGATACAGGTGTGGCAAGTCTAATGGTCTCATTCTGTGCCAAAGTCTATAGGAGCTAAATTCAATGTAGCCCATTTTCAGGTATTTTTCCTTTATTCACTCCTGGGATGTGCCTGTTGCCCATCCCAAATTGCTCTTTGAACGGTGATGGTGAGCTGCTTTTTTTGATGGCTGCACCCACCCATTGTAGGTACACTGAGGGCTGCTAATATAATGGACTATATGCTTCCAACACATGGCCAAGAATAATCCTAAATTGGTCCATGCCCTCATTGTCATAATTGGGTCATGCTGGTGGTGTCGGTCATGCCTCCAAAGGAACATTCGGTGTGGCTGATTGGAATTTGAACCCCCTGCCCCTGGTGGCCCTTGGATAAATCCTGGGGTGGGGGGAGTGAAGAATTTTGTGGGGTTGGGGAGTGGGTTGAAGGTGGATTGATGACTGCCTTCAGTAATTCTATCGAACCCGAAGGAGCACTCCTGATCCTTCTGGCTACAAGTCAAGATAAGTATGGAGAAAGAAAAGCAAACTCTTTTATTGGTGGCTGCTTTCAGCAATATCTTTTGAGGAACACAATTTAGTTAGCTTGTAGATTGAGAAATGCTAAACAGAGCACATGTGTGATGACCCATATACTTTGGGAAAAGCCTGCATTTACTTTGTGCGATACCCTCTTTAAAACCAAAGTGAACTGGGGAGTGTTCTGAAAGAGGATTAATTGGTGTCCTAACTATGACATGATTAGCTTCCAAGAAATGCCCATGTGATCTGCGATTGCCATTGGAATGAACAGCTAAGAGGCAATGGTTAAATAGAAAGCTAATTGCAGTGGTGTTGGGTTTCATCCTGCTTTTCTGTTGAGCAGTTCTGAACACAGAATTCACGTGAGAGGAAGTAAGACTCTCTCCAAATGGAACAGTTTTCTGTTTGGCAATTCGAAACAGATCCTTGTGTTGAAGCAAGTCTCTGAGAATAGAGCAGAGCTTGTGTTACTGTATTATATAGTTAGAAAAGGCAGGGAGCTGAAGATGGGAAGAGCATTAGATTGTAGATTGGACAAGACCTATTGCTGCTGTTTGTGTGTTGCCGGAGCCCACCAGACCATTTAAAGTGCTCAAAGAAGAGAGTCTCTGTGGATTCTGTGCCATCAGGACTCTCATGACCCGATTGACAGAGGGTTCATAGATGTGCACCTTGTAGGGTTTGGTTAGCAATGTCTGAGGACTTCAGATAGAATATGGCTGCTGGTGAATGCAATTAAGTGAGAGGTTCTAACTACTCTTTCCAACTTGGCCATTGCTGTGAGATTGCACATAGTACCACATTTGTGTAGGAAATAATTCAAGTGCTTATAACTACTTGAGGTGTATCTTTGAATTGATTATTTAAAGTGAAATTTACCTTTTTTATTTGAAATATCTTTTGCCTGTTAATGTTTGAATTATGTTGATTTTAGTTGGCTTGTTACAGTAAAAGAGTGAAATCTTGTCCATTGATTTTTCCTTCTGTTGACTATATGGGGATTCCTTTGTTTTAAAAGTTAGCGGTCTGGATGTATGCATAAATAGAGTGCATGCTTTTCTACTGCTAAAATTGTCATTGCTGATCCCAATTTGCGCCCATGAAATGGATGTATGATTTTGAATTTCTACCCTGATGATTCTAAAAATCATTTTTGTTTTGGTTTAGCATGTATACAATCAACAAGAAGTTCAGGAACTTTTGAGTCGCCTTGATATGGGCAATCGAACTAAAATGGGGCAGAAGGGATTATCTGGGCTTTCACGAGCTGTATCCGCTTTTGGCATTGTTGGTAAGAATGTGAAAAAAGCCATTTCTGTGGTGACCCTGTTTGAAAAAGTGTTTATCCCATTTTTTCAAGAGACAACATTATCGTGTAATAATAGCAAGACTGTTACCAGTAGACCTAGTGCTGCAGACTAATGTTTGCTGAATACCCTAATATTGGGTTTTTGCATAGTTTACCAGCCTCCTGCGTTTATGCCCTCTGACATTGCACTTGATATACAAACTGTTATATTAGAACCAGATTGCCATTGATTTCATAGCCATAAAACAGCAGCAAATTATTGTTGGATAAACCAGGGATCACCAGTCAAGCATGAACAAGTTCTACTAATTACAAAATTCAGAGCCTACAAATCATAATAGGTCATACAGATACTAGTGGCAAGAAGCAGAAGGGTAAATAATAAAATTCACCATAAAATTGTTAAACATATCTATAGGGTTCCTATTTGTTATGAGCTTGAATTGTCTCCTAGCACTTTTTTAATTTGGAGCATATTCTGAGAAACCTGAGGCTTGAGTTGGGATTCCACAAAACTACCACCCCATCAGCTAAACAAAGGCTCAACAAGATAGCAAATTGTATTCCAGAATACAGCAGTATAGCAATCTGAACTATGACTCTCAGAATGCAGCTTAAATTAGCCTCCTCAGAGTCAAATTAATATTACTGCACTTTGGAACTAACCGAACAGGAAGTTCAGCACAACAGCATTTTCTAGTTGCACTGACCATTTACAAAATGTCAGAGCTTGATTTTGTAGTACAATTATAGCCTATGTAATTGTGTCTTAAGTATTTGATGACAGACTGAACTTGTTCTCACACGGAACAATTTCTCCTTTAACTCCTCTCACTTCCTCCAAGTAAAAGGTGTGACTATGGGTACCCGCATGGGCCCAGCTATGCCTGTCTCTTTATGGGGTATGTGGAACGTTACTTTTTCCAGTCCTACTCCAGCCCCCTCCCACAATTCTTTTTCTCCTGTACATCGATGGTTACTTTGGTGCTGCTTCATGCTCTCGTCGGGACCTGCAAAAATTTATTAATTTGCTTCCAATCTTCACCCCTCCATCATTTTCACATGGTCCATCTCTAACACTTCCCTTCCTTGACCTCTCTGTCTCAATTTCTGGTGATAGACTGTCCACCAATATCCATTACAAGCCTACCGACTCCCACCCCTTCCCACCATACCTTCCCATGCAACTGCAGAAGAAGCAACACCTGCCCCTTCACTTCCTCTCTCCTCACCGTCCAAGGGCCCAAACACTCTTTCAAGTGAAGCAGCATTTCACTTGCATTTCCCTCAACTTGGTCTACTGCATTCATTGCTCCCAATGCAGTTTCCTCTACATTGGAGAGACCAAACACAGGCTGGGTGACCGCTTTGCAGAACACCTTCGGTCTGTCCGCAAGCATCACCCAGACCTCCCTGTCACTTGCCATTTTAACACTCCACCCTGCTCTCTTGCCCATATGTCTGTCCTTGGCTTGCTACATTGTTCCAGTGAAACTCAACGCAAACTGGAGGAACAGCACCTCATCTTCTGACTAGGCACTTTACAGCCTTCCGGACTGAATATTGAGTTCAATTTTAGATCTTGAACTCCCTCCTCTGTCCCCACTCCCTTTTCCGTTTCTTTCCCCCTCCCTTTTGATGTTCCCAATAATTTATATAGATTTTTCTTTTCCCACCTATTTCCATTATTTTTAAATGTATTCCATCCATCGTTTATTTCACCCCACCCCTACTATAGCTACCTTGCTTGTCCTGCTCTCCACTCTTAATTAGCACATTTTAGATAATATCACCACCTTCAACATCTCTTTGTTCTTTTGTCTGTGACATCTTTTGGTTATCTCCTCCTATCACTGCTTGCTTGTCCCAACAACGTCCAACGTCTCTCCACACACACACACACACACACACACACACACACACACACACACACACACACACACACACACACACACACACACACACACACACACACAACCAGCTTACATTTCACCCCTTTCCTATTTCTACATAGTTCTGTTGAAGGGTCATGAGGACTCGAAACATCAACTTTGCTCTTCTCCACCGATGCTGCCAGACCTGCTGAGTTTTTCCAGGTATTTGTTTTTGTTTTGGATTTCCAGCATCTACAGTTTTTTGTTTTTATTTAAGTTGTAGTGCTGTGCTTGGTACCTGGGTCTGCAGCAGTTCGAGGAGGCAACTCACCCCACCTTCTCTAGGGCAATAAGTGCTGGCCCACATCCCGCAAATGAAAAAAAGAGGCTATTCTTCATGAGTTTTTAGACGTGGTAGGCACCACATGTGTACTGTTTTTCTTTCCCTTACCTGATGCCTACATTATAACATCCTGGATAGTAGTTAACAGTCATGACATCGCATATGATTGGGAGTAAGCCATTCAGCCCTTGAGAATGTTCCCCTCTTCCCCCACTACAAACCCCCACTCACCATTCAGTCAGATCACAGTTGAGCTGATCTTTGAAATTCCATTTACATGCCTTTGGTACATAACCCTTGACAGATTTTTGTTATGCAACCTTGGACTTGAAAATTTCAATTGATCCAGCACTTGCAGTCTTTTGAGGGGGGTGGTAGCAGTGGGCGGTGGCAGAGGAGTTCCAGATTTTCGCTACCTTGTGTATAAATGTGCCCCTTGGTTTTGCTTAATTTTAAGATTGTGCCTTGTTATCCTGTATTTTTCTACCCAATCAAATAATTTTGTCACTTTAAATATCTATTAGTTGACTCCTCAACTTTCTAAACTCAAGAAAATACAAGCCACGTTTGTGTAATCAGTTTTCATAATTAACCCTTCAAGCCCTGGTTTAATTCTGGTCAGTCTGTACTGCACCTGTTCCAAGGCCAGTAATTCCTTCCTGAGTGTGGTGTCGAAAACTGGAGACAGTGCCCCAGAGTCTGTGCAGCTGAAGCATAACATCCTCCCCTTTTACACTTTGGCATTTATTTTAAAAAGGAATAATGTCCTATTAGAAGCTTTATACCTATCCACTAACTTTTAGTGATTTATGCAGATGGACACCAAATCTCTTAGTTCATTTACAGTTTCTTGTTTCTCATCATTAAGGAAATATTCTGCTCTGCCTTTCTTGGATCCTGGCATCAGTTTCCCACATTGAACTCTATTTGCTATAGTTTTTTTTCCCCATTCATTTAATTTGCATGTCCCTTTGTAACTCCCTTTGTACAACTTACTGTGTTTCCTAACTTAATATCATCTACAAACTTGGATAACATAACCCTCTGTTCCTTTATCCAAAACATTGATATAAGTGATGAAAATCTTAGGCCCCAGTGCAGAGCCTTGAGGGACTCTACTTGTCATATCCCACCAGTTAGTGTGTTCCCTTATTCCTACTCTCTTTCCTACTGCCCAACCAATTCCTAACCCATGCCATAAGTTTACTTTCCATTCTGTGCATTTATTTTTGTTTTTATTCCTCCACGCACCCCCTCCCCACCCTTCATTTCCAATCTCGGGGATAGTGGGGTAATTATTATATTTGAACCAATGTCCTAGCTGAAATCGGGTACCTTGGTACTGGTGAGATAGTGAATATGTGATCATCATCCTCTGTATTGCTCAATCCAGTGCCATGTTTTCCATCCACTGAGCTATCAAGACTATTATTTAGACTAAGATGCAGTAAATATGTCTATTACATTTTGATTGTTGTAATAATATAAAGCTCTATTTATGTTGAAGGCTAACGATTCATATTTTTCTCTCAGGGTTTGTCAGATTTTTAGAAGGGTACTATATTGTATTAATTACTAAAAGAAGAAAAGTTGCAGATATTGGTGGCCATTCAATTTATAAAATAGAAGACACCAACATTATCTCCATTCCAAATGACTCAGTTAGAATTGCCCATCCAGATGAAGCCAGGTAAGTGAGCACCAAACAATTTAAATAAGTCAGGGCAATTTTACAATTAACCTAAACACTAACTCTCACTAACTTAAAGCCTTGTATCTTAACGTCACCAAAAAGTCTTTAGCTCTTGATCACATGGCACCCTTCCATCTGTGAGAGTTGATGGGAATGCAACCTCAGAACTTCTGGTGAGGTTAGATGAGATCATCTGCTGTGCTACTTTTGATGGCTGAACAATCCACTTCTGGAAAGATGAAGTCTGCCACGTGTGAAGTTGTCTCTTGCTGCATGCGGGATGATCTCTGTCGATGCCTTGTTTTTGAGGCTGGCATCTGCTTTGGAGCTACTGAAGCCACATAATTGTGGTGCATTCCTGCACACAGCTGGTGTTGCCATTTGCATTGATTGTCAGCTGGAGTTTCCTACTTGTTGTGGTTGATGTTGAGGACTTTCATGTTCCTTTGACAGAATCATTCAGTCGGAGCTTTGGGAGCCCTGCTGGTCTCTTGGCATGGCTACCTCACACACAGCTGCATCCCCAAGGATACACTATCTTCCATGCTGTGCACAGGCACTGGCCAGTCCAAGTTGTCTTCACTTGATTAGCGCTAGCATGCTTGGCATGGTACGAGGGGGAGACGGTGACCTAGTGGTATTGTCACTCAACTGGTAATCCAGAAACCCAGGGTAATGCTGTGGAGACCAGGGTTTGAATCTCGCTATGGCAGATGGTTGAATTTGAATTCAGTAAATATCTGGAATTAAAAGTCTAATGATCATAAAACCATTAACAATTGTCGGAAAAGCCCATTTGGTTCACTAATGCCCTTTAGGGAAGGAAACCTGCCGCCCTTACCTGGTCTGGCCTACATGTGACTTGACTTCATCCTAAACTGCCTGCAGCAGATGCATCGGTCCATGAAAGTATCAGTGAGAGTGACCAATGTACAGCCCTTGTGGAGACAAAGTCCTATCTTCACATTGAGGATACCCTCCATCTTGCTGTGTGGCACTATCACCGTGCTAAATGGGGTAGACTTTGAACAGATCTAGTAACTCAAGACTGGGCAACTATGAGGTGCTGTGGGCCATCAGCAGCAGAATTGCACTGAACCACATTCTCTAACCTCATGGCCCAGCACTTTTCCCCCCACTCGACCATTATCACCAAGCCGGGAATCATCCCTGGTTCAATGAAGAGTGCAAAAGGGCATGCCAGGACCAGGCATACATAAAAATGAGATGTAAACCTGATGAAGTTCCAACACAGGACCACTTGTGTGCCAAATAGCATAAGCAGCAAGCGAAAGAGCCAACCAACGAATCAGATCTAAGCTCTGCAGTCCTGCCACATCCAGTTGTGAATGTTGGTGGACAATTAAACAGCTCACTGGAGGAGGAGGCTCCACAAATATCCCCATCCTCAATAATGAGGGAGCCCAACACATCAGTGCAAAAGATCAGACTGAAGCATTTGCAACAATCTTCAGCCAGAAGTGCCGAGTGGATGATCCATCTCATCATCCGGAGGCCCCCACAGATGCCAATCTTCAGCCAATTTGATTCATTCCATGTGATATCAAGAAATGGCTGAAGGTACTCATTACTGCAAAGATTATGGTGCCGTGACAATATTCTGGCAACAGTACTGAAGATGTGCTCCAGAACTTGCCGCACCCCTAGTCAAGCTGTTCTAGTACAGCTACAACACTGGCATCGACCCAGCAATGTGGAAAATTGCCCAGGTATGTCCTGTACCAAAAAAAACAGGACATATCTAACCTGGCCAATTAACACCTCATCAGTCTCTCAATCATCAGTAAAGTGATGGAAGGGGACATCAACAGTGCTATCAAGCAATACTTGCTTAGCACTCACTGACACTCAGTTTGGGTTCCGCC
The DNA here is from genome assembly GCF_017639515.1 of Carcharodon carcharias. Classification (NCBI taxonomy): domain Eukaryota; kingdom Metazoa; phylum Chordata; class Chondrichthyes; order Lamniformes; family Lamnidae; genus Carcharodon; species Carcharodon carcharias. The sequence continues at coordinate 45,603,786 of NC_054471.1, read as the reverse complement.
AGGACCACTCAGCTTCTGATCTCATTACAGCCTTGGTTCAAACATGGACAAAAGATCTGAACTCCCCAGGTGAAGTGAGAGTGACTGCCCTTGACATCAAGGCAGCATTTGACTGAGTGTGGCATCAAGGAGCCCCAGCAAAACTGGAGTCAATGAGAATCAGGAGGAAAACTCTCCGCTGGCTGGAGCCATACTTAATACAAAGGAAGATGGTTGTGGTTGTTGAAGGTCAGTGATCTCAGCTCCAGGACATCACTGCAGGGGTTCCTCCAGTGGGTCCTGGGCCCAAACATCAGCTGCGTCATCAATGACCTTCCTTCCATCATAAGGTCAGAAGTGGGAACTTTCGCTGGTAATTATACAATGTTCAACACCATTCACAACTCCTCAGATACGGAAGCAGTCCATGTCCAAATGCAGCAAGACCTGGACAATTTCCAGGCTTGGGCTGACAAGTGGCAAGTAACATCGAAGCCACACAAGTGCCAGACAATTATCTCCCAACAAGAGAGAATCTAATCATCGCTCCATGCGTTCGATGGCATTACCATCACTGAATCCCCCACTCTCAACATACTGGGGATTATCATTGACCAGAAACAGCAGGCAGATGGGAATGCCACCACCTGGAAGTTCCCCTCCACGCCACTCTCCACTCTGACTTGGAAATACATCGCTATTCCTTCACTGCCACTGGGTCAAAATCCTGAACTCCCTAACAGCACTGAGTGTACCTACACCACATGACTCCAGTGGTTCAAGAAGGCAGCTCACCACCACCACCTCGGGCAATTACAGATGGGCAATAAATGCTGGCCTAGCCAGCGAAGCCCACATCCTGTAAAATGAAACTTTAAAAAAAGAATGGATTGCCACGTTGTTGGCTTTGTCTTTCCACGTGATGCCAGGGATGCATTATAGGCATTGGGGATAGAAGTTATTGAACCATTTTTCTTGGTAGATGCATGTGCAGAGAACATGGGCCTTATCTATAAGCTTTTTGGTCCATGTTTCTCCATGCCCATTTTGTTAGGTGGCCAAATTTGTTGGCTTCCTTTACAATGCATGTGCTGAGCTCTTCATCAAGAGACATGTTTTCTGTCACCATAGATCCAAGACAGCAGAATTTGCTGACTACTCCCAGTGGTGTGTTGCACCTGAACACAGGTGGAGACACAATACCCTGTCCCATAACTATGGTTTTCTTGACACTAATGTTGAGCGAGAATGTGACACAGGCATGGGACAGATGATCCATGAGCCTTTGGAGCTAGTCTTCTGCCTGGGGCACTAGTGCAGTATCATCATTATGGAGGTTCTCTGATCAGGGCATGCCACAATTTTGTCTTGGCTTTGAGTATTGATAAATTGAGGAGTTTCTCATCTGTGTGTGGTGAACGACCCCTTCTGTGTCAGCAGGGAAATAAGTCAGGAGGCAGAGAAAAAGATACAAAATAGAGTAGGGACTAAGGACGCAGCTTTGTTTCATCCCATTCTTGATAATAAAAATCAGAGATGGAGCCATGAAACTGAATGGTGTCGTGCATGTAATCAAAGAAAGCACATATGTGACTGACAAGCTTAGGAGTTCGAGTATTTGGTAGAGGCCTGTCCTTGTGGTGTCAGATGCTTTTATGAGATCCACAAAAGCAAGGTAGTTTGTGTTTACACTCTCTGTACTTCTCTTGAAGCTGACGCAGGGAAATCGTATGTGCCATGGATCCGCCTGTCCTGGAGCCACAGTGTCCCCCCCCCAGGCTTATTCTGTTGGCTAGTCACTGGAACCTCATTAGAATAATTCTGGCAAAGGCCTTCCCAGTAACGCTGAGGAATGAGATGCCCCTGGGAGTTGTGGCATTCCCCTTGATCGCCTACGTTCTTGTATAATGTAACGAAGTTTGCATCATGCATATACTGTGGGACAGAGACTTCTCTTTGACAGAGGAAGAGGGTCGGGCAGCAGGTGGGGCTTTCCCTATTTGATTAGCTCAGCTGCTATGCCATCCTTTCCAGGTGCTTTCCTTGCTGCTAGGGAGTCCATGGCCTTTTCAGGTTCAAATAATGAGGATTCTGCATCTAGTTCTCACATGACCAGTAGGTGGAGAAGATCATCAAGCACAGGCAAAGAGGTACCCTTCTCATGTGAGTATAGCTCGGAGTAGTGGTCTATCCAGCAGGTCATTTGTTTGTTCCTGTCGGTGAGGATTTCGGAGGAGCAACTTTGGCAATGGTATGACCAAATGTTCTTTTGATGCCTTCATACATAGCACATAGATTGCTATTGTCACTAGCAGTTTGTATTTCTTCACAAAGACTGATCCGATACTTGATGGCACAGTAACTTTTTTATCTTCTACACATTTGGTTAGCATGAGATTGTCACATGCTTTAGGGTTAGGAGACAGTTAAGCCAACTGAGCTATGCTGTTCACTTCAATAACCGGAGTCATTTCTGCAACTTGGGTCTCAAACCAATCTTTGTTCCTTACTCTTTCTTTGCTGGCTTGCTTCACCAGCATTATCTGGCGAGCCATCAGATGGAAGGGGCTGCTTTTAAGAGGTTCTGATAACTTCTCATGTTTAGGATGTTGGCTTTGCTGGCTATGCCAGCATTTATTGCCCATCCCTTGTTGCCCTTCCGAAGGTGGTGGTGAGCTGCCTACTTGAACCGCTGCAGTCCATGTAGTGTAGGTAGACCCACAGTGCTGTTAGGAAGGGAGTTCCACAATTTTGACTCAGCAACTGAAAGAACAGCGATATATTTCCAAGCCAGGATGGTGAGTGACTTGGAGGGGAACCTCCAGGCGGTGGTGCTCCCATCAATCTGCTGCCCTTGTCCTTCTAGGTGGTAGTGGTTGTGGGTTTGGAAGGTGCTGCCTAAGGAGCCTTGGTAAATTTCTGCAGTGCATCTTTTAGATGGTACACGCTGCTGCTACTGTGCGTCGGCGGTGGAGGAAGTGAATGTTTGTGGATGTGGTGCCAATCAAGCGGACTGCTTTGTTCTGGATGGTGTCAAGCTTTTTCAGTGTTGTGGGAGCTGCACTGATCCAAGCAAGTGGGGAGTATTCCATCACACTCCTGACTTGTGCCTTGTAGATGGTGGACAGGCTTTGGGGAGTCAGGAGGTGAGTTACTCGTCGCATGATTCCTAGCTTCTGACCTTCTCTTGTAGCCACAGTATTTATATGGCTAATCCAGTTCATTTTCTGGTCAATGGTGACCACCAGCATGTTGATAGTGGGGGATTCAGTGATGGTAATGCCATTGAATGTTATGAGGTTAGATTCTCTCTTGTTGGAGATGGTTATACACTGACACTTGTGTGGCGTGAATGTTGCTTGCCACTTGTTAGCCCATGCCTGGATATTGTCCGGGTCTTTCTGCAATTATACATGGACTGCTTCGATATCTGAGTCACTGCCGATGGTGCTGAACATTGTGCAATCTCAGCGAACATCCCCACTTCTGACCTTATGATGGAAGGAAGGTCATTGATGAAGCAGCAGCTAAAGGTGGTTGGGCCGCAGATACTACCCTGTAGAACTCCTGCAGTGATGTCCTGGAACTGAGATGACTGACCTCCAACAACCACAGCCATCTTCCTTGGTTCTAGGTATGACTCCAACCAACTTGGAGTTTTTCCCCTGATTCTCATTGACTCCAGTTTTGCTCGGGCTCCTTGATGCTGCTCTCGGTCAAATGCTGCCTTGATGTCAAGAGCAGACACTCTCACCTCACCTTGGGAGTTCAGCTGTTTTGTCCATGTTTGAACCAAGGCTGTTACGAGGTCAGGAGCTGAGTGGACCTGGTGGAACCCAAACTGGGCGTCAGTGAGCAGGTTATTGCTAAGCAAGTGCTGCTTGATAGCACTGTTGATGACCGCTTCTATTACTTTACTGATGATCGAGAGTAGACTGATGGGGCTGTAATTGGCCAGGCAAGTACTGGAGCACAAGTCTTCTGTACTATTGCTGGCATGTTGTCAGGGCCCATAGCCTTTGCAGTATCCAGTACCTTCAGCCATTTCTTGATATCATGTGGAGTGAATTGAATTGGCTGCAGACTGTCATCTGTGATGCTGGGGACCTTCAGAGGACGCCAAGATGCACAATCAATTAATTTACCTTGTTACGAATGCTAAGCGCGTTCAGATACAGAGTTTTTAGTTTTGTCGTCTTGTTATCTTTGTAACACCTAGTCTTGACTATTACTGTATTCTTAGGTTTTATCTCTCTGTCCCTTCTTGCTATTCCATGACTCTCATTTCCCATATTACTTTTCTGGTCTCCTGCTTTGAATCTACCCCTTGATTTGCTATATCTACCCAAGCTTGATCCCTCACCACCTTGTTTAGTTTAAAGCCCTTTCTACTTCCCTTGTTATGCGATTCGCAGGAACACATGTCCCAGGTGCAGACCGTCTCAACGGTACAACCCCCACTTTCCCCAGTACTGATGCCAGTGCCCCATGAGCTGGAACCCATTTCTCCCACACCAGTCTTTGAGCCATGCATTCATCTCTCTAATCTTATTTGCCCTATGTCAATTTGCACATGGCTCAGGTAATAATCCAGAGCTTATTACCTTTGAGGTTTTGCTTCTTAATTTGGCACCTAACTTTTCATACTGACTATGCAGAACCTCTTTCCTTGTCCTGCCAATGTTGTTGGTACTTACATGGACCATGATAACTGGATCCTCCCCATCCCACTGCAAGTTCCCCTACATCCCTGAGCAGATATCCCAAACCCTGGCACTGGGCAGGCAGCACAGCCTTCTGGACTCACTCTTGCTGCGGAGAGCAATGTCAATCCCCCTCAGTATACTGTTCCTTACTACCACTGCATTCCTGTTTGCTCCCCCATGGCGCCATAGCCAGCCTGCTCATCCATTTTGCAGACCTCACTTTCGTCACACAGCCTGTGAGCACTTTAAACCTGTTTGACAATTTCAAATCCTGAGGCTCCTCCGCTACCTTCTACACAGTCCCATTACCTGCCGCGTTGATGGTCGCATCTTTCTGACCCTCACTGCTGACCAAAACAGATGGCCCTATAATAAAAGGCGTCTTCTGGAACAGTTTCCAGGTATTTCTCCCCCTCCCTTATCTTGTGGAGCATTTGCAGTTTGGCTTCCAGATCAGTAACCCTGATCCAGAATTCCCCTAGCTGCTTACACTTTCTGTCGACGTGTTTGTTGTGAACCTCCTTAGTGTACAAAATAACCCACATTCCACAGCTGCAACGTAACACCTCTCCTGTATATATAATTTACTTTCTACTTAATTTGATTACTCAATTAATTCCAATGTATGCAACACCTCTTCTCCTGTACACCGAATTCCCACGCGAAACTAATTCGCTACTCGCTCAGCCTCCACCTCACTCCAACAAAGTTGCCTGTCTCTTCGTGCGTCCTTTGCTGACCATCAGGTTTGAAAAGCCTATCTGTTTTACAGACCCTCTGAGTGACTAGCTAGTTTAGCTTCTTGCTACAGTAATTAATTTGCCTGACATTACTTTTATCCTCTATAGTGAAAACCAATGCACAATACCTGTTCAGTTCACCTGCCATCTCCTCCTTTTCCGTTATTAATTCCCCGACTCCCTTTCAATCGGAGCAATGCTCACTTTCTTTTTTAAATATCGATAGAAACTTGTACTAACCGTCTTTCTATTTCTAACTAGCTTTGTCGTTCCCTAATTTCTCCCCCTTACTAATTTTTTAGTCATTCTTTACTGTTCCTTTATATTCTGTCCAATCTTCTGATCTGCTGTCCATCCTTATGCAATTATATGCTTTTTCTTTAAATTTGATACTAGCTTTAACTTTTTAGTTGACCACGGATGGTGGGTCTTCCCCTTGGAATTTTCCTTTCTCAAAATGTCTTGATTCTGTATATTCTGAAATATCCCCTTAAATGTCTGCCACTGCATCTCTATTGACGTATCCCTTAACCTAATTTGGCAGTTCACTTTAGCTAGCTCTGTTTTCATGCCCTCATAATTGCCCTCATTTAAGTTTAAAATACTAATCTTGGACCCATTCTTCTCTCCCTCAAAGTGAATGTAAAATTCAATCATATTCTGATCGCTGAGGTCTTTAATTAATCCTATCTATTAGCACCGTACAAGGTCTAGTATAACTTGCTCCCTGGCTGGTACCAGAATGTGCTGTTCTAATAAACCATCCTGAAGACACTGTATAAGTTCCTCATCTAGGCTACTCTTGCCCACCTGATTCTTCTAGTCTATCTGTAGATTAGAATCCCCCATGATGTATTGCTGTACCTTTCTGAGAAGCTTCCAAAAGTGACTTCTTGCCTTTATCATTTCTCATCTGTAATGTTAACAAAACAAGCTGCTGCCCACTACATGGGCATTTTTGCAGCTCACTTTTTCTCTCCATACTTCGTTCCTCAAACATGCTCCTTGTCTGCTATTTTTGCTCTCCATACATTATCTCCACTGTTCACTTTCAATTCCATACTAAGTCAGGCTCTACTTTGATTTCCATCCCTGCCAACTTCCATTTGACACTCTGCATCCCCCATGGATTGAATTTAAAATCCTCATCCTCTTTTTTGCAAATTTTTTCATTGTCTTTTTCTCCGAATCTCTTTGCAGTCTCCTTCAGCCCCTGCTTGAGAGCATATGCCCTCTATTTTTCTGATTCTGTGGTACCCACTGTAACATTTTATTACTGAGGTTGTCTGAAGTAAGTTGCATAGCTGCTTGTAAAGATAAATGCAGATGAAGGAGGTGTAGTATGCTATACCATCTGGCTTTCCAATGTAATGTCACTCTCTCAAAAAGTCAGCATTTTGTCAGACAGGAGCTGCCCCCTTCGGAAATGTGATTTTTTGTCACTTACCGAGTATTTTTATTTTAAGTGAACATTTTTCCTTGTTTTGTTCCATTGAAGTTTGTAATACTCCAGAAAACCAGATAGTGTAGAAAAGAACTGGAGCCAATCTTTATACACTTTTTAAATCATTTATTTACAGAGATACAGATTTCAAACCTGCACCTTCTAACCCAGCAACCACAATTTCAGTCTGTTCCTACTTGTTGGAGCACAAGTTAATGCCCAACATCAGCATACAATTAACTACAATGAGTATAAAGTTAACAACTTACAGCTCAGGATGCTGTTTGACACATTTTGGCTGGCCAGCACTGTGTTAGGTAATGGAAAGCAGATCCATTCTCTTCTCCCTGTAAATCTTGTATTCACCCTTTTATTCCCTGTTCCAAATATTATTCCTAATAATTCGTTACATTACATTGCCAACTACTGATTGTGAGACTAAGTTACTTTTATTTGTTCTATTGTCTTTCTTGGAAGCAAGCGCACACGTATCTGGACATTTATTGTTGCTGATTCTTATAAAGTATTGAAGACATTGATGTAATTCAAAGAGAAATCACTTCAGCTAATCTGTTAGGAATATTCTGTCTCTTTTTCATTGCTCTGAATGTTTCAAGTATATACCACTAAAATGAAACATTAAGTAATTATTTTTCCAGGTATGTGAGAATTTTCCAGAGTGTGGATCTTTCCAGCAATTTTTATTTTAGGTAAGGCGTTGCTTTTATTTGTGATTTACATGTCTAATATAATATTACCAGTTTTTGCTCTGGCAAAGGAATAAGATTAGGTTACTAATGAAGAGTGACAAGGAAAGTAGCTCATAGTAAATGCATAGATAATGCTCATAGTTCCTCTCTTTCTATTTAATGTCTTTCCTGGCCCAGTACACAATTGGTTTTCCTGTTGGCCCCTTCTTTTATTCCTCCTGCTGTTGCTAGTGATTTTTTAAATAGTATTTTGCCTTGTCAATGCTGCTGTTTTTAGTGTGAGGAATTAAATGATTTGTTGTATTATAATGTTAGAGTTCAAATATTATCCAATATATGATTGGTGCATAATGATCAATGACTCTGGTGATTACATATTAAGCTTGAAATGGATGTGTGCTGGTTATGCCTTAACCTTCCAGTTTCTAATGGCTGGAACTCAATCCAGTGACTGGAGAAGATGTAAAATGATGGAATGTTGTTACAGGAGTTAGATAATTTAGCTGGTAGCCTTTTGAGACTAGCCTAGTTCTACAAGAGTGTAAAGCTGGTACCTGAAAGATTTGACACCTTAGGAATAGTTCTTTTGTAAAATTCATGACCTTCGTACTGGACGAATGTGCAGGGCATCCTCGCCCAACAATGGATCGGCTTCCATGCTGGCTGGCCCAGGATGGTTGGTTGCTTACTCGTCATTTGTGCATCATCTTTACTATCTTCTACATGGTTATGATGTCCTCTCTCCCAATTCTTTCCAGATGTAAAGGGAAGGTCATGTTTGACAAATTTGATCGAATTTTTTGAGGGGGTATCCAGGAGTGTTGATGAGAGTAATGCATTTGATGTGGCCTACGTGGACTTTAGCAAGGCTTTTGATAAGGCCCCTCATGGGAGACTGGTCAAGAAAGTTAAGAGGCCTTGGGATCCAAGGCATAGTGGCACATTGGATCCAAAATTGGCTGAGAGGCAGGAAGCAGAGGGTGATGGTAGAGGGATGTTTCTGTGACTAGAAGTCTGTTTCCAGTGGGGTTCCGCAGGGCTCGGTGTTGGGGCCTTTGCTGTTTGTGTTGTACATGAATGATTTGGACTTAAATGTAGGATGTATGATCAGGAAATTTGCGGATGACACAAAAGTTGGTAGGGTGGTAAATAGTGAGGAGGAAAGCTGTAAACTGCAGGAAGTTTTCAATGGACTGGTCAGGTGGGCAAAGCAGTGGCAAATGGAATTCAACCCGGAGAAGTGTGAGGTAATGCATTTGGGGAGGGCTAACAAGACAAGGGATTACACTGAATGGTAGGACCCTGGAAAGTACTGAAGATCAGATGGACCTTGGTGTGCATATCCACAGATCCCTGAAGGTAGCAGGGCAGATAGGTAAGGTGGTTAAGAAGTCATATGGGATACTTGCCTTTATTAACCAGGGCATGGAATGGAAGAGCAAGGAGGTTATGCTGGAACTGTATAAAATGCTGGTTAGGCCACAACTGGAGTACTGTGTGTAGTCTTGGTCACCACATTATAGGAAGGAGATGATTGCACTGGAAAAGTTGCAGAGGAGATTTACCAGGATGCTACCTGGGCTGGAGGGTCTGAGCTATGAGGAAAGATTGGATAGGCTGGGGTTGTTTTCCTTGCAGCAGTGAAGGTTGCGAGGGGTCCTGATAGAGGGGTATAAGATTGAGGGGCATAGATAGGGTAGATAGGAAGGCACTTTTTCCATTAGTAGAGAAGTCAATAACCAGGGGGCATAGATTTAAGGTGAGAGGTAGAAGGCTAAGAGGTGAATTAAGGAGAAATGTTTTCACCGAGGGTGGTGGGAGTCTGGAATTCGCTGCCTGAAAGGGTGTTGAGTCAGAAGCCTTCGTAACATTTAAGAAGAATTTAGATATTCATTTGTATTGCCATAGCCTCCAGGGCTATGGGCCAAGTGCTGGAAAATATTAGTGTAGACAGATCTTTGTTGACACGATGGGCCGAATGGTTACTTTCTGTGCTGTAGACATGAGTAAGTCTGTGCTTTGTGAAGTAATTAATTTGAAACTAGTGTTGGTGCTAATCCCAAATTGTTACTATTGCTCTGCCTTTTTTAAGCTTCTTTAAGTTCTAAAATTGAGCAAGGGATAAACTTTAACTTTTTGTCTTTTTTCTGCACCCCCCCCCCCCCCCCCCCCCCACCCCACCCCGCCCCGCCCTCTGCCAATCCCGGCAATTCATTTAATGAGGTAGAGTATCAGAGAGACCAGTACCTCATTAGAAATAAATAAGATCCAAGAAGTACTGAATACTTTAATACTAACTACCCCTCATGGAATTGACCTCCCCTTTATACTGTTAGACCAGGATGTTTCAGATACGGGAGGACACTGCAATGAAGAAGAAAATTTTAGCTACCTGTTTTACAGGATTGTCTTCGTTGCTTGAATGCAAATATTGATTCTGTCCTTTGTGAGACCATATAAGATCAGGTATATTTACAAAAGTAAATTACCTAGCCTAATGAACAAGTTTTATCCTGAATAATGGCAGGGTCACATGTCCATGTTCTAACATTTAAAATTGCTTGAAGAAACTGCCTGTATTCCCTCCGTTGGCCATATGGACTTGTTTCTTGTGAAATGTATGATATGCTTCCATCTGGGGAGATGGAAGCAGAGTGGTAATGTCACTGGACAAGTAACCCAGAGGCCCAGGCTAGTGCTTTGGGGACACGGGTTCAAATCCCAAAATGTCAGCTGGTGGAATTTAATTTTCAATTAATAAATCAGGAATGTAAAGCTAGACTCATTAATGGTGACCATGACAATTATGATTTGTTGTAAAAGTCCATCCGGTTAGTAATATACTTTAGGGAAGGAAATCTGCCATCCTTACATGGTCTAATCTACTTGTGACCTAAATCCAATGCAATGTGGTTGACTCATAAATGGCCTAGCAAGCCATTTAGTTAAAGGGCAGTTAGGGATGGACAACAGATGCTGGCCCTGTCAGATGACACCTACATCTCATGAAAGAACAAAGAAAAACATTTGAAAATTAAAGAAAATGGGTGGCTTTTAGTTTTTAACAAAAACAGCAGCCATTCTTTTCGTATGCTACATATGTACTATTATCTGTGAAGAGAAGCTATGTTGCCTTATTTCTTTTCTATAGTTACAGCTATGATCTGACTCATTCCCTTCAGTTCAATCTAACACTGTTGAAAATGCCCAGTGAAGGATTGAAAAGTGAAATCTTTGGACATGGTTGGCAGGAGAGCTTTGATATCTTTGAGGATGAAGGTGTCAGTACACAGCCTGGAAGTGGTAAGTATTAAACATGTTAGATGCAGGTGTTTGTTCAAGAATGGTGTAAGTTGGCCAATAGAAATAAATGCATGGTTGTCTGCCCCTTTTCTCCTATGGTTACTATGTGGTTGCCCTTTCTCATAATGTGGAGTGGGTCAATAGAATATAAATTAGAATAATTATACGCCAGATTTAATTCCATGTTCACGTTCAGAACAGATGAAATATGTTCACAATGATGCACAGAGCTCCTACCAGACCTATTTACAGCAAGTGGAACAATTTTAATTTAAAATTGTTTTTAATAAATGTTAATATATTATATATTGGAGCCACATGTAGGCCAGGTAAGGGTAGCAGATTTCCTTCTCCTAAAGGACATTAGTGAACTAGATGGGTTTTTACAACAATTGGCAATGGTTTTGTGATCATCATGTGATTCCAGTATATAATTGTTTTACACAGGTGCCAGGCTTAATGTTTTGCTCTAAGATTTGAGTTGCAAAATGCTATGATCTCACAGGGGAGGCAGTGGCATCGTGATATTGTTACTGGACTAGTATTCCAGAGACCCAGGGCAATGCTTTAGAGACCCAGGTTCAAATTCCACCATGGCAGATGGTGGATTTTGAATCCAATAAGAATCTGGAATGAAAAATCTAATCATGATCATGAAACCATTGCCAATTGTTGTAAAAACCCATCTGGTTCATTAATCTCCTATTTAGGAGAAGGAAATCTGCCGTCCTTGCCTGGCCCACTTGTGACTCCAGACCCATAGCAATATGGTTGACTCTTAAAATGCCCTCTGAACAAGGGCAGTTAGGGATGGGTAATAAATGCTGGCCTAGCAGGCAATACCCATATCCCATGAATGAATAATAAAAAATTTTAAAAATCTGATGCTTCATATTGACAGTGATTTCATTGTTTGAGTCAGGACTTAAGAACCCTAAGTAGAAGCTAGATGGTTTTGAGAGATGAACACTCGCTTTGCTGTTGCATCTCCAAGTAAACCTTACAGAGCAATGTAGGCACAGAGCTGGAAACAAATCATTTGCCTGCTGTTTGTAAATATTATGTCAGAAAGGCATTCAGCTTGAGTTTCTTTTTCTTACACCCACCCCCTCCTCTTCCTCCTCGCCCCCAACCACTCAAGTCTACTAGGACTTCCTATCCTTCATAATTTCATCCTTAGCTATTTTAACTGCATTCATGGAATATTTGTATTATTTTTTTTCCCCCCTATATATGCGCTGTACTTTTCACTTGCCTAGTTAAACCTCAATTCGATTAATCTGTCACTGTCCAAGCCAATGAACCCTGCTCAAGTACTGCCATAAATAACTGAATACATTCAACTTGTTGCTGTTTGTGGTACTTTTTATGAAAAATGGATGTTATGTTCACCCTCAAAACCATAATTGTACAATATAATTTTTACTATGTTATATACCATGGGCAGTTTCTGATAGACTGAGATGCTGTGCAAGTTTGTTTTCCTAGCAGCTGTAATGGAAATTGCTAAAGTTGAGGCTGTAACTGTATTGGATTTTTTTTTACAACTTAAAAAGAAATAAATTCACTAGCTGCTTGAAAGAAAATGATACCACTTTTGGGACCAGTCTTGAAAATTCTGTACCACTCCACCTGCTACTGAGCTATGTTCTCCAAGAAGTGAGAACACACACAACATCAGAACCATTGTTCAGATGCCAGATTGTCCGTAAGCAAAACCACAGATGATCAGCTGATAACCATATTATACATTTAAAATAGTATATGTTATTATTCATTTCTATGTTCAAATGTTTAAGTTAACATAATATTTATCATTTTCAGCTCCTGGTTACTATGGCATTCTGAATGAGCCCTATCTCAAATATGCTTGGAACGGTTACATCTTAGAAAAAGTCAAAGCTACTGTCCACCATAACTGGTTGTTGTATATTATTCATGGATTCTGTGGTCAATCGAGTATCCTTTTTCTAATGATTCTGTTGTTACATAATAAAATGTATTTCAAAATGTAAAATGTTCTGTTCTGTTGGAACCTAATTAACAAAAGCTTCATAGCCAGACCTCCCTGTATTTATAGTCATGTATTTTGTTCTGGTGTGCATTGAAAAAGTCCTTGGTTGGCCTATGGAGTATACATAGAACCAGAAAAGCTGTTGAGGAGAGGGAGGCACTTCAACACAGTTAGCTTAACTTCAGTAGGCAAAAGAATACTTTATGGGATGTCACCTAATTTTGTTTACTATCCAAAGGCATTAAATAGTAAGAAACATTACTAATAACTAATGGGTTATAGAACAGTACAAGTATTAGATTGTTAAGCAAATCAGAAGGTGACTGATCCATTCGGATCTAATTGGAAGAGAATTTGACAGAAGAAAGTTGCACTCCATGTAATCGAAGTGAAATTAAGAATCCTACCTGAGTATTCATTTTGCAACAAAAAACAGAATATTGTGTGTAATTGACTTTGTAAGAGGACCAGCGAAATTCAGCAGAATTCTATTATAGATGCTTTACACACAATTAAATTTACATTACTCAAATGAATCAAAAGATTATATTTCTCAGCATTATTGCATCAAGTTGTAAAACTAGATAACAGAATAGCTTTGTATTAGACAAAGAGGACTGAACAAATTAACTTGAGTCACAGAAAGATGAATTAGGATAAATGCAAAGCAATGCACATCAGACTTGGAAACATAAAACCAGGTGCTATTTGGATGCCCATTGACAAAAATGGAAAAATAAAGTTTAAGTGACATTGATGAGTCAGCAATCATATGTATTTGACCAGTGTGTGGCTATTATAAAAAAATAACTAAACAAATGCTAAGACACATCTTGCAAATTTTGCCTAAGTAACAGAAAATACATTTCAAAAATAATAAATGGAGTATCTTGAAACATGCTCAGGGTATCCAAGAGTGACCCATAAATGTAAATAATGCCTGCACTCGACCTCCAGGTTAGTTATCTTCCCAATTGATTATAGAGATTGCAAATGACAGTTCAAACATTTACAGCTTTGGACACTAGTACCAGTGTTAGATTTTGCTGGGTTCAAATTTAAAACTGACTCAACCTTTGAAGTGTCTTGTATTTTGGGGAAACATCAAACAATTATTTTGAAATTTTAAAAAGCAGCATTTGACTGCATTTAATCTAAGTAAAGTTCTGCCCCTAATCTTTCCACACCTCTTGGTTTTTGTATGATCCAATTTTCTATTAATAACCCCACAGCAAACTCAAGATAGGATGAACTAAAAAGAGTTAATTTATTACGCAAATTCAAAATGCAAAAGGAGGGTCACAACCTTGCCTACACACTCTCACAGTAAAGAGAGGGATAGAAAAAAGGTTTTACAGTACAGAGACCACAGAGAAAATAAATATTGGTTCACTTGAGTTCCTGAGTCCAGAATCAAAGTCCAGTGAGGAATTCCTCCAGGGAGTTTGGTGGGCTGAAAACCGATGTTGTAAAATTCACTTTCTTGGTGGTGTTGCCCTCAAAGATGAGAGAGGCACGCAGAGATGAATCCGTCTTGTAGGCAATGGTACAGAACTTCCAACAGAAGCACGATAGATGGGACCAGGTATCCAACCTGGACCAGAGCTCCTTCAGTGTGGCCTGCTAGGCAGATGTTAAAGCAGCAGACTGAGCTTTTCAGTTGTTCCACAAGCCAGAGACCCATGTCACATGACTCCCATCTCGCCACCCTCTTTGACAAAGGATGTGTATCCATCATCTGGATTCTGAAGTCTGTTAAATGTCTCAGCCATAATGAATTGAAAGGAAGGTTGTGTGGCCTTTGTCTTAGCAGACGATCCATCTCCTTGCCAGTCTGAGTCATTAAATGCATGTAATGCCATTGAATGTCATGGGGAGATGGTTAGATTATCTCTTGTTGGAGATGGTCATTGCCTGGCACTTGTGCGGCACAAATGTTAATTGCCATTTATCAGCTCAAGCCTGAAGGTTATCCAGGTCTTGCTGCATGTGGCCTTGGACTGCTTCAGTATCTGAAGGGCTACACGTGGTGCTGAACGTGTGGTGTAATCATCAGCAAACAACCCCACTTTGATCTTATGATGGAGAGAAGGTCATTGATGAAGCAGCTGCAGATGGTTGGGCTTCAGACACGACTCTGAGGAACTCTGCAGCGATGTCTTGGGACTCAGATGATTGACCTCCAACAGCCACAGCAATCTTCCTCTTGTAGGGAACATAGAGCAAGGGCAGGCCATTCAGCCCTTCGAGCCTGCTCCACCATTCAAACAAATCATGGCTAATCATCTACCTCCATACCATTTTTCTCTACGATACACATATCCCTTGATGTCATTAGTATCCAGAAATCTATTGATTTCTGACTTAGATATGCTCGCTAATTGATTGAGATTCCAAAGACTCTCCACCCTCTGAGTGAATAAATTCGCCCTTATCTCAGTCTTAAATGGCCTGCCCTTTATTCTGAGATGATGTTCCCTGGTTCTAGACTTCGCAGCCAGGGGAAACATCCTATCCACATCTACCTGTTACACCCTGTAAGGTTTTGTAAGTTTCAGTGAGATCACCTCTCATCCTTTGAAACACCAGGGATTACAGACCCAGTTTCCTCAATCTTTCCTCATAAAACAATCCCACCATCCCAGGATTTTGTCTGGTGAACCTCTGTTGCACGGCCTCTATGGCAAGTATATCCTTCCTTAGATTAGGAGACCAAAACTGTGTACACTACTCCAGATGAGGTCTCACCAAGACTATATAATTGCAGCAAGCCATCTGTACTCCATACCCCTTGTGATGAAGGTCAGCATACCATTTGTCTTCCCAATTGCTTGCTTCACCTGCATGCTAGCCTTTAGTAACTCATGAGCAAGAACACCCAGGTCCCTTTGGACATCAAAACTTCCCAACCGCTCACCATT
This sequence comes from Carcharodon carcharias, assembly GCF_017639515.1. Lineage (NCBI taxonomy): Eukaryota > Metazoa > Chordata > Chondrichthyes > Lamniformes > Lamnidae > Carcharodon > Carcharodon carcharias. The sequence continues at coordinate 45,587,969 of NC_054471.1, read as the reverse complement.
TAAGAAATAATCTGCCTTTCTGTTTTTTCTACCAAAGTGGATGACTTATTCACATTGTATTCCATCTGCCATGTTTTTGCCCATTCACTTAGCCTGTCCAAATCCTCTTGTATCTTCCTCACAACTGTCATTAGTAAATGTGAAAATATTACATTTGGTCCCCACATACAAATCATTTATGTAGATTGTGAACAGCTGTGACCCAAGCACTGATTCATGCAGTACCCCACTGGTAATAGCCTGCCATCCTGAGAATGACCCGTTTATTCTTTCTGTTTTCTGTCTGTCTAACCAATTCTCAATCCATAGCAGTATATTATTCCCAACCCCATGTGCTCTAATTTTGTTAACTAACTTCCTGTGTATGACCTTGTCAAAAGTCTTCTGAAAATCCAAATACACTACAACACTGGCTCTCCTTTATCTATGCTACAAGTAACATTCTCAAAAAAACTCCCAACAGGTTTGTCAAACATGGTTTCCCTTTCTCAAATCCATGTTGACTCTGCCCAATCATATAATTTTCCAAGTGTCCAGTTATCACATCCTTTATAATAAATTCTAATATTTTCCCTACTACTGACGTCAAACTAACAGGTCTGTAGTTTTGTTTTTTCCTCCCTCTCCCTTAAATAGTGGGCTTACATCTGCTACTTTCCAATCCACATGAACATTTCCAGAATCCATAGAATTTTGAAAGAGAATCACTATTGCATCCACTATGTCTATAGCCACCTTCTTCAATACTCTGGGATATAGCTTATCTGGCCCAGGGGATTTATCAACATTTAATGCAGTTAATCTTTTGAGTACTACATCTTTAATACCAATTTATTTCAGTTCCTCATTTTCACAAGTCCCTTGGTTCCCTAATATTTCTGGGAGATTTTCTATCTTCCTCCATGAAGGCAGACACAAAGTGATTGTTTATTTTCCCCTCCGTTTCCCAATTCTCCATTATAAATTCTCCTGTCTCCATCTGTAATGGACCCACATTTTTCCTTGCTAATATTTTCTTTTTCATATACCTAAAAGAGCTTTTACAGTCTGCCTTTGTTACTTGCTATCTTGCATTCATATTCTCTTTTCCCTTTCTTTATCAGTTTCTTAGTCATCCTTTGCTGAATGCTAAATTGCTTCCAATCCTTGGGCTTGCCACTTTTTCTGGCATCTTTATAAGCCACTCCCTTTGATCTAATGCAATCTTTAACTTATTTTGTTAGCCCAATTGATTCACCTTTCCTGTTGGGTTTTTGTGTATTAGAGAAATGTATATTTGTTTACTTTAAATTCTAGGCATCGCCCGTCTACCGTCAAATCTTTTAATGTATTTTCACAATCCACCAACTTGCCCCTCATACCTTCATAATTTCCCATGTTCAGATATAGGACCCTAGTTTCAGAATGAACTGTATCACTTTCAATCTTAATGTAAAATTCTATCGTTTTATGGTCACTATTTCCTAATGACTCATTTACAGCAAGGTTAATTAGCCTTTTCTCATACTAAATCTAAAATAGCCAGTTGGTTCATCAGCGCATTATGCCAGAAACCCATCTTGCTACACACTCCAGGAATTCATCCTCCACAGCATTAATGCTAATTGAGGTGCTATGTCAATTGAAGTTGCTCATTGTGACTGTATTACCCATGTTACTTGCAGTTCTAATTTACTGATTTCTACCATGCTCAACATTACCACTACAGTTTGGCCTATAAACCACTCCCACCAATATTTGCTAACCCTTGCTGTTTCTTAGCTCCACCCAAACTGATTCTACATCTTAATCATTCGATCTAAGATCCTCTCTCTTGGATATACTGACCTCGTCCCTTGTTAAGTTTTACCCCACCTCCTTTTCCCCCTCTGCCTTTTCCTCCTAAATGATGAATATCCTTGAATATTCAATTCCCAGACCTGGTCACTCTGTATCCATGTCCCTGTAATGGCAATGAAATCATACCCATTTACTTCTATTTGCACCTTCAAATCACACTACCTTATTGCGAGTGCTGCATGCATTCAGTGTGCCCTTAACTTTGTCTTTTTAACATTATTCCGCATTCTGATCCATTTTGATGGATGCCTTCATTTCTTCATTCCTATTTCACTTACTACTTAGCTACTACCTGTTACCAGTTTTGCTTCCCTTCAATCTGAGCTCCCTGTCAGATTCCCATCCTGCTGCCAATCTAGTTTAATCCCTCTCCAGGCAAATCTCCCTGCCAAGTCCCGGTCTTGCTAAGGTACAACCCGTCCATCTTGTACAGATTCCACCTTCCCCAGAACCAGTCCCTATGCCTCAGAAACCTGATGCCCTCTCTCCTACACCAATTTGCCAGCCACAGGTTCAGTCGCTCAGCCCTCCTATTCCCATGCTCACTAGCATGTGGGACTGGGAGTAATCTTGAGGCTATTGCTTTTGAGGTCCTGCTTTTTAATTTATTTCCCAACTTCCTAAAACCCGCTTTCAGGATCTAATCCCTCTTCCTACCTATGTTGTTGGTACCAGTGTGGACCACAACATCTGGCTGTTCGCCCTCCCCCAGAAGAATGTCAATAGCTGCTCATGGATAACCCTCATGCTTGTCCAATTTTGAGTCAATAGATCTGTTCAAAATCTATTCCATTAGCACAGGTGTGGTACCACACAACATGATGGAGGGTATTCTCAATGTGACGACGGGACTTCATCTCCACAAGGACTTTGTGGTAGTCACTCCTACTGATACTGTCGTAAACAGATGCATTTGTGACAGGTAGATTAGTGAGGGCGTGGTCAAATAATTTTTCTCCTCTTGCTTTCTAGCCACCTGCCACAGACCCAGTCTAGCAGCTATGTGCCCTTGCCATTCTTAGTGCTTCCTCTTACTGATGTTCAACCTGATTCATCAATTGAGGACAAGTGGTGGGTTAAAATGGGTTGAAAGTTCAGTGATTTCAGAAAATGAAACAAAGTAGAAAAGCTTTACTGTTGCCTAGCGACAGTGATCCAAAGGCACAACCACAGAAAAGACAGGAGCTGAGTTCAGTGTGTGTATCAGAGAGAGAAAACAGGGGTCTGAAGCTCTCTGAGAAGACGACCTGCAAAGCTGGTTGGACAGTTAACTGAATAATCAGTTGTGGAATTCTAAAGTGATCAGTTTAGCAAAGATACTACTGCAAGATTGAGTTTAGGAAACTCATTTGTTTGCTCTGCAGTTGGGAGTATCACTGAGCTTAGAGTTTTTTCGGGTATCTCGGGGAAAGAGATGAGTTGGTGAGAAGCGTCAAGTGAATGTTCAGGAATTCACCGAAAGAAACCATTTGCAACTGTACCAGTCGCAAGCAAGAAGCGTTTGTGTCAAGCTAGTGGTAACTCTTCACTAATTCATGTGACTGTAAAGATTTTGCTGGGGTAAGGGAATAATGGGATTTGAATTGGCTTCTTGTGTTTGTATTGACGTCTTTCCAACCTTTTTGTCTGTAATATAGTTCACTCTTCTTGTTTTAATAAATCTTTTATTCTTTGTATTAAAGTTCACCAGTAAACTCCTGTGCATTTGTTCAGTAACTTACCTCCATGGTTTCGGGGGGAAAAAAAAAATTAGGATCTATCAAGCCAGGTTTCATTCTGGGATCTTAGTTGTCCAGTATCAACAGCAGCTGGGATCATAACAATCTGTCCAAAACCATGCATGTTTCTTCCCTTTTTATCTACTTTTTACAGTTTACGTTACCAATATTATATTGGAATAATTACATTTCTAATTTACCGTGATGAAAGGGCACGTAAGTGAAAACCGTTGTCACCTCTCTAGCTGACAAAACTTTTACATGTGGCTGCTTCTCTGGGTAATATTGGTCACAATTTGGCTTTACCTTCTGGTACGCCACCTAGACTGATGTCCAGATACAAGCCACAAGGTTCAAGATTTCTAAGGATGACTAAATGATGATTTTGTTTACCAACACAGCACTCTGCATCTACTGTAGTAGTTGCTAAGCTTCATGTTTAACCTTTTGTAGACATTGAATTACGTGGACCTTCAAACAGTTCAAGCTACAGGCTCTGCGTTGGTTCAAGGGTGGCATTTCTTATTTAACAAGGTTTATCGTTCATTGAGAACACCCCTTATGCTTCATCAGGAACTCTGCCATCTCTTCTATAGTTCAAAATCTGCTCCAGCTTTTTGCAGGTGACCGTTTTCTTTGTATTCTCATTTCTTATCCTTAGTACAGGTATTTTTTTAATATATAAGCAGCAGCATGTGTTTTTCAGGATAGGAACTGTGATTTCTATTAAGCCCTTGGCCATTAGTGTACTGTATTATATTGACTAGATAGTGATTTCGTTTCAACCAGTGTGGTATTGTTTCCTGTTTTTTTTCTTCTCCTTCTGTCATTTCTTTTTGTTGTTTATTTTTTGCCACTTGTTGGATGGCAAAACTCAGAATAATGAGAGACTACTTTCAAATCCCTCCCATTAAAGAAACTAGATACCATCTTTAAAATCACTTAGTTTTGTGATTCATTCTCCACGCCCCTGTCTGAAAAATTCATTATTGATTTCCAAAAGTTAGCTAAATCTATTCCCCGTGTTTACAGAGTCAGCATACGGAATCCAAGCAGCATTAGCTAGGCAATTTTGTCATGCACTTAATTATATAATTTTTGTAAAGTAAAACAATGCTGAAATGTAATCAATACCCTAAAGTATCATGATAAATATCTTGTATTTTTTAAATCTATTTTTATGTAACTCAATGCATAAATTTATTTTTTGCATTATATGATATTTGATATCCTGCATATTTAAATATGCATGCAAAATAGAGGTTCTTATTCATAAATGGTACATGTACTGAGTTGATGTTGTCACTTTCTTCATCACAGCTTTGCAGTTATGTCTAGAGAGCTGACTGTCATGGTGGGTGAATGAGCCTCAGACTTGCTATCCTGAGTTTGCATGGGTTTGTTGGTGCTGCTTGTGACTCTTTTTGACTGTTTTCTTCCCCATTTTATTTTTCTCTCTGCACTATTTTAACATATGTATTACTCTCCCTTTGTCTGTTTTCCTCCTTATGTCTATTTTCATTTTTCTTTGCTTCTCTATCTGTTCCTTTCTTCCTGAGACCAGCATTCCATATGGAGATAGCAGGATGCAGATGGAGCTGATAGTGAGCAGAGAATTACTAGGGCAGCAAATGGATATGGAGTGTTTGGATCTGGCACCAAAGAGAGATATGGAGTTATCATCAATATATGATTTTGGTCTGCTGTCCATGCATCGGCATTAACGTTATTGACTGTGCATGGGGGTGTTTGGAGAAGTGTTATGCGCCCAGCTGTTGTTAATACTGAACAGCTCAGATCCCAGACTGAAACCTGGCTGAATAGATCCTAACTTGTTTTTAGAAACCGTGGAAGAAAGTTACTGAACAAGATCACGGGTCTGCTGATGAACCTTAAACACAAAGAATAAAATATTTTTTCAACAAGAAAAATGAACTATTTTACACAAGACAAAAAGGTTGGAAAGATCTTAATGCTCCCAAAGACTACACTCAATGATGCTGAGAGTTGCTTGGGCCTGCTCAAAAGAGTTCTGGGCAACTGGTGTTTCCGAACAATAGATTTCAGGATTGGAGAAGTTATGTTGTAATATGCTAGTTGAGGCAGATGATCAGTCATGATCTCATTGAATGGAGAAGAAGAGTTAGAGGCCATGTGACCACCACCTATTTCCTATGTCAGCATTCTGTTTGTTGTGGGGGCCAGAAAGCGTAATGGGGAGGCGATGACATAGTGGTATTGTCACTGGACTAATATTCCAGAGACCCAGGGTAATGCTCTGGGGACCTGGGTTTGAATCTCACCATGGCAAATTTGAATTCAATAAAAACCTGGAATTAAGTGTCTGATGACCATGAAACCATTGCCGATTGCCGTAAAAACTCATCTGGTTCACCAATGCCCTTGAGTGAAGGAAATCTGCTATCCTTGCCTGGCCTGGCCTACACATGATCCACAGGAATGTGGTTGACTCTTAACTGCCCTCTGAACATGGGCAATTAGGGATGGGCAATAAATGCTGGCCACATCCCATGAACGAATAAAAAAAAATTAACTAGGTAACTCTGATACTTCATGATGATATTTCCCATTGCCAGTAAATTAATATAGTATAATAAATATATTTATGATCGAAATAGAACTAGAAGTAAAACTTAAACTCAATCTATAGAGTTACCCAGTGGCATCCAGCAAGCAAAATGTTGATATAGGAAATAGGTCATGCGCCCCCTCGACACTTCTCCATTCGGTAAGATCATGACTAATCATCTTCAACTGCACTTTCCCACCCTATCCCCTTGGTTTGTGATTTCCTTAGTGTCCAAAATCTATTGTTCTCCAGCTTGCATATACTCAACAACTGATCACCCGCAGCCCTCTGGGGTAGAGAATTCCTAAGATTCTCAACCTCTTGAGTGAATAAATTTCTCATCTCAGCCCAAATGACCAACTCTTTATCCTAAGGCTATGGTACCTTGTTCTAGACTCTCCAGGCGGAGGAAACAGCCTCTCAACAACTAGCCTGTTCTCTAAGAATGTTATAAGTTTCAATGAGTTTGCTTCTCATTCTTATGCTCGGACTTCTTGTGGATTTTTGAAGTAGGCCATTTAGCTCTTCGAGTCTGCTCCACCATTCAGTAAGATCATGACTAATCTTCTACCTCACTACACTATCCCACAGTATCCCCATATCGCGCGAGTTCTTTATTATCTAAAAATCTTTTGATCTCAGTCAGCAACTGAACATCTAATCTAGGCCCATTCTGCTCAAGCTTTCTTCATAGGCCGGTCATCCCAGGATATGACAATTTGTAATAGCAAATGTTGACACAAAAACAAACAATTGTGACAGCAGCAAGTAAGGTTTGTGAACAGATAGATTGTGCCCTATCCAAGATTTTAATAATATTAGATAATGTGGGATTAATTTGCTTTCTGCTCATTGTGCCTTAACTTAACTGTCAGAAATGCTGATCTATGGCAGACCAGTTTACGTTACTTTGATAGCCAGAAGATCCTGTAAGTTTGCTGGAACACGTTTCCTGAAAAGAGGTGCAAATTGTGAGGTATATGCACACAGGTCGCAGAAACCTGCCTTCAAATTAAAGAATTTGAAAGCAAATAAAACACTTGGAGATGGGCAATAAATCGCCCACAATCTGTGAATGATTAAAATATTTAAAGTTGCACTAATAATGTGCAACTTTGTATTTTTCACTTTCCCAGGGCGATGTGGCCAATGAAGTAGAGACTGAACAGATAATTCATGATGCTTCTGTGATGTCCTTTTCTGCTGGAAGTTATTCTTCTTATGTACAGGTTCGAGGTTCTGTTCCACTCTACTGGTCTCAGGACATTTCAACTATGATGCCCAAGCCACCTATTACATGTAAGTGTTAAGAATTCTAAATATATCTCACTTGGCTAAACCAAATATTTTAGCTTTTACTTTTTTTAAAAAAATTGTTCTTTATATATGGGAGATGCAGGCTATGTTGCATTTATTGCCTGTCTCTAATTGCGCTGGTTTTGGATTTTGTGAACCACTACAATTTTTATACTAGTTGTGCTCCCACAATGTTAGGTAGAAAATTCAAGAATATTACCGTATGAGTTCTACCTGATTTAAGTCTGTAGTCTTTCTAATTCACAGGCTGATCTCTCTGAGGGCAGTTAAGTATTTGGCCCCATGCAGAATAGCCAATCTGACTCCAGTAGAATTTTCAGATCTGTAACAGCAAAATCCATAGTTTCCAAAAAGGTACAATATAGCTTTCAAAGAACTATTCCATGAACAGGATTCTAGCCATTAATGATCACTGTAATAGTTTTTAAGAAAGCTTCTACTTGACATAAATAAAATGCTTTCTTGAGCATTAATTCAGGTATAAGAAGCTTCAAACTCAAAAAAACAAAATACTAGAAGTCTAAAATAAAAACAGAAAACACTGGAGCAGTTTAGCAGGTCAGGCAGCATCTGTCAAAAAACAAAATACAGGTCATTTGATGTTTCAGATATAAACTCTTTGAGAAAGGGTTTACACATGAAACACTAACCAACCTGTATTTTGCCAAACTTCAGAACTCATCATTTTCATGCAAGAGGCACATTTTGGACACAATCTCAGTTCTATCAATAAAGCAGCTACCTGGAACAGCTTGTAACCTTTTACTGATATGCACTTTGGTCTGAAGTCATAAATCTTCAGGGATCATCTGTCACCTTCCACATTTTTTTTTGGGCACGAGCTAAATAAATGATAAATTACCAGTATTGGAATGACCTTTCTCGCTCTCTCCAGTTCAAGTTCTTAGCTCACCACCTACTCCTTTATCTAGTTTTTGATGGATCATATTAATTTTAATACTCTAACTTGTACTTGGGATCTCCATTGCTAGCTCCTTATCCAGGAGTGTATATTGCAAAGTTCTTCATGGGATGATTTTCTTAGACAATTTTCCCTTTTGGATGACCAGAGTTTCTAATGTATATTATATAATTTTCTTGCATTCAAGTTTTATTCCCTCTTTCTGTTCACATATTCAAATTTATTTTACCGTGATGCATTTTATTCTGTTCTCTTATAGTGGACCAGGCAGACCCGTTTGCCCACGTGGCAGCTCTTCACTTTGACCAGATGTTCCAAAGGTTTGGCACCCCAATTATTATCCTGAACCTGGTTAAGGTGAGCTTCTCATTGATTTCTTTTCTTTTCAAAATATCACATTGGAGTACATGTTGATAGCAATTCTCCAACTTTCCCCCTCTGTCCATCTCCCAATTTTCTCTTTTCCATCCCCCCCTCCACCGGATACTTGCATTCTGATAGTATCCTGCAGTCCCAGACAAGCACACACAATTAAGTATCAGTAGGTTGTTTGACCTTATGCCACTTTGCAGCTGGGATCTTTTTGGACAACAATCTTAAGTGAAAGTTTTTATTTATCTTACTGTGCTCCTAGTTTTAACACTGATAAGTGGTCATCTTTAGGTTGTGGTTGTCATATTTTTTCAAACACTGAACCAAAAGCAACAATCCCCTTTTGAAAATAAATATTTCAGTTGAATGAAAGTATTTTTATTTTATTCATTCAAGTGATGTGGTCTTCACTGGCTAGGTCAGCATTTATCGTGTGTTCCTAACTGCCCTTGAGAAGGTGGTAGTGAGAGCTGTCTTCATGAACTGCTATAGTCCATGTGGTGTAGGTACACTCAGTGCTGTTAGGGAGGGATTTTGACCCAGTGACAGTGAGGGAATGGTGATATATTTCCAAGTCAGGATGGTGTGTGGCTTGGAGGGGAACTTCCAGGTTGTGGTGTTCCCACATATCTGCTGCCCTTGTCTTCTAGATGGGGATAGTCATGGGTTTGGAAGGTGCTGTCTAAGGAGCCTTGGTGAGTTTCTGCAGTGCATCTTGTAGATTGTACACACTGCTGCTACTGTGTGTCGGTGGAGAGAGCGGGTGAATGTTTGTGGATGGAGTGCCAATCAAACCGGCTGCTTTATCCTGAGTAAGTGGATGGAGCAATAGTAACATTCGCGTCACCAAGTGCCAAAAAATAACCATCCCCCCTTGACGTTCAACTTTGTTGCCATTGTTGAATCACCCACCATCAACATTCTGTTGACCAAAGACTGAACTGGGCCAGCTCCACAAATACTCTGGCTGCAAGAGTAGGTCAGAGGCTGTGAATTCCGTGGTAAGTAACTCACTTCCTGACTTGCCACAGCCTGTCCACCATCTACAAGGCATAAGTCAAGAATATGATGGAATATTCTCCACTTGCCTGTATGAGTGCAGGTCCAACAACACTCAAAACAACTTGACACCATCCAGGATAAAGCAGCCCACTTGACTCCACAACCTTAAACATTCACGGTCTTCAAGACTGGTGCAAAGTTGCTGCAGTGTGTAATATCTACAAGCTACATTGCAGCAACTCGCCAAAGCTCCTTCAACAGCACTGTGACTTCTGCCTAGACGGACAAGGACATTGGGTCAAAATCCTGGAACGCCCTCCTTTGCATCACTGGGTGTACTAACACCACATGGACTGCAGCGGTTCAAGAAAGCACCTTCTCAAGGGCAACAAATGCTGGTCTATTCAGCAATAACAACATTCTGTAAAAGAATTTTTTAAAAATATGTAGTAAGTTTCCTTCAAGCCACACACCATCCTGACTTGGAACTGTTTTATTGTTCCTTTATTGTTGCTGGATCAAAATCCTGGAACACCCTCCCTAAAAGCACTGTGGTATACCTTTACCATATGGGCTGTAGCAATTCAAGAAGGCGACTCACTTACCCCCCCCACCCCGATCCACTCAAGGGCAAGTAGAGATCAGCAACAAATGTTGGTGATGCCCACATCCGATGAACGAATAAACAAAATCTAGCTATCAGTAATAGTGATAGATTGGAATGGGTGGTGGGTTAAAATAAAAACGTTCACCTACAGGAGATCTAAAATAAAAGACACATGCAGAAATAGTTCAACAAACTGGTTGGTATCTCTGGTGGGGTTGGGTGAAGGGAGAGGTAGATTACCAATTTAGGCGTGAGCTATTCGACGGGAGTTGAAATAGTTCGAGCAAATGTACAAGTGTGATCTCTGTCCCAGCCAAACACATCCAGTTTATGCTTGAAGGAATAAACTGAATCAGCATTCATTGCACGAACCAACTATCTGTTCCACAAATCCATCCTCCTCTTGGAAAAGAAATACCTAACACCCAACCTAATTCTGCCTTTGTATAATTTGTAAGCATGGCTTTTGGCCCTCCCTAAGCTGCCCTGTAGATCAATTATATGAATACTACCTAGTCCTTTCATTATGTTTTCAATCTCATCAAAACGTCCCAAGTCTTAGGCTCAATAAGCTGGGTCTCCTCTTTAAAGAACCAATTTGTGCAATGTGTTTTAAACTTGAAATTAATCTGGAAGTCCTCCTTTGCACCCTCTACCAGCCCTCAATATCCCCATCTTGTGAGGAGACCAAATCTGGGCATCTTATTCTAACTGAGGCCCAAGCAAGGTCTTGTACAAGTGAAAAGTAGCAGTCTTTATTTTGTGAATGTACCCTGGAAACCAATTCACTTTAGCTATAGCTTCACAGTGTGAAAGCCTTTAAAGATTGACGCACTGAAGCATTAACATCTTTCTTTCACTTGCTTTTCCTCCATAGGATGTTTAGTACTTGACCTTCCTGCATGCATAATACTAGACATTTCTAAATTTCACAGACCAAGTTCCCCAGCACGTGGAGAGCACGTTTAACATTCTCTACCAATCCTAATTCTCATAAATATCTTTGTTTCATCCCTCACCTCTTACATCTAGATTTTGTCATACACTGGTACCTTTATCGCATTTAAAAAATACTTGGTTTTTCTTTATTCATTTGCGGGATGTGAGTGCTGCTGGCTAGGCCTGCATTTATTGTCCATCCCTAATTGCCCTTGAGAAGGTGGTGGTGAGTTGCCTCCTTGAACTGCTGCAGTCCCAGGTACCAAGGACAGCGCTACAACTTACTGCCTGTTGTCAAATACTTAAGACACAATTACATAGGCTATAATTGTACTACAAAATCAAGCTCTGACATGTTTTGTAAATGGTCAGTGCAACTATAAAATGCTGTTGTGCTAAACCTCCTGTTCGGTTAGTTCCAAAGTGCAGTAATATTAATTTGACTCTGAGGAGGCTAATTTAAGCTGCATTCTAAGAGTCGTAGTTCAGATTGCTATACTGCTGTATTCTGGAATTCAATTTGTTACCTTGTTGAGCCTTTGTTTAGCTGACAGGGCGGTAGTTTTGTGGAATCCCATCTCAAGCATCAGATTTCTCGGAATATGTTCCAAATTAAAAAAAGAACATTGCTAGGAGACAATTCAAGCTCATAACAAATAGGAACCGTATAGATATGTTTAACAATTTTATTATTTTTCCCCCCTTCTTGCCATTAGTATCTGCATGACCAATTATGATTTGCAGGCTGTGAATTTTGTAATTAGTAGAACTTGTTCATGTTTGATTGCACTTGAATTGCTGTGGCCTGCAGACTGCAGATCAAGAGCTGGAAAGTGGGATGAGGATGAATCGCCCTTTTTCTGCTGGCACAGACACAATGAGCCAAATGGCCTCCTCCTATGCCATAAACTTTTTATGTTACTATCAAAAAAATTGTAAAATATTACAGTCCCATCTAGCTTGCACTATCTGTTAGCTGTATCTATATTTGTGAAATTGGGGGATGGAGGAGGGGAAAGGAATCAATTGTGCATTGATTAACAGTTAACCTTAAACAAACATTTCATTTTAGTTATTTTGGTAAAAGGGTTTCTGCACATTCACTTTTTAAAATCCAAACTGTCACAATCCTATGTAATTATACAACATCAGTTGACTATATTGGCTATTAATTGAGATAATGCATGAATGAGAACGTTGACTTTGTAGATATTAACTAAGTACTTTCTCCTAGATTGAAGAATGTATATAGGAAGGTTTATCTGTAGATAACTAGAGTAAAATATATAAATTTGTAAGGGAGAGAAGAATGCTTTGGCAAATAGAGGGGCATATAACAGTTGTAATTGACCACCTAGGAGGGAATGTTGGTGGCAAAGAAAGGAATGCATAATGCAATTTGAAAGGTTAAGAAATTGGGGGTTCAGCTACTATATTCTGTTAATATATGACACATTACTCCAAATCAAAAAAAATGCTCACTTGCAGCTAATGAAAAACTGGCATTACTGGTATCACAGAAAGTTGGAAGTAAGTAGATGATGGTCAAGAGCAAAAGAATAGAATGTCTTGTTGAAAAGATAGCCTGTTAAATGGAAAAGTAGCATTAATATTATGGAGTGATGTAATGCATGCGGGTAGGTCAGCTATAATTGTAGAAGGTGGATAACAGTTTCAAGGACAGAAAAAAATCAGATAGTTAAGAAGTGTGTGGATGAAGGTTTGTTGTATGACTGAGAAGCACTGTGCTCTCCAGCCGTCTCAAAATTTGCTGAACCTCCTAGTAGACATTGCATTAATTTATCTAAAAAAAAACCAGGCGATATTTCAGGACAGCTGACCTCTTCCATTCTTTTGAGAAAAAGTTAATTTGGTGACTTAGCTGAATAAACTGACTTTCCTCCTTTTAATCTTTCACATTGCAACCACTTATTTATAAGATCTTTCATTAATAATTTTGGGGGTCATTGTGAGCTTATCCATCCAGGAAGAATCTTAGTTAAATTGCTGAGAAATCAAAATTGCTGGCAGTGCCACTGGAAAAGTTGTAATCCTCAATGCCCAATATGACACATTATATTGATTTTTTTTATTCATTTACAGGATGTGGGCTTTGCTGGCTGGGCCAGCATTTATTGCCCATCGCTAGTTGGCTTTGAGAAGGTGTGGTGAGCTGCCTTCTTGAACCGTTGCAGTCCATGGGGTTGAGGCATACCCACTGTTGTTAGGGAGGGAGTTCCAGGATTTTGACCCAGCAACAGTGAAGGCACGGAAACATATTTCCAAGCCAGGATAGTGAGTGACTTGGAGAGGAACTTCCAGGTGGTGGTGTTCCCATCTATCTGCTGCCCTTGTCCTTCTAGATGGTATTGATCATGGGTTTGGAAGTTGCTGTCCAAGGAGCCTTGGTGAATTCCTGCAGTGCATCTTGTAGATGGTACACACTGCTGCTACTATGTGTCAGTGGTGGAGGGAGTGAATGTTTGTGGATGTGATGCCAATCAAGCTGACTGCTTTGTCCTGGATGGTGTCCAGCTTCTTCAGTGTAGTGGGAGCTGCACTCCAGGCAAGTGGGGAGTATTCCGTCATACTCCTGACTTGTGCCTTGTAGGTGATGGACAGGCTTTGGGGAGTCAGGAGGTCAGTTACTTGTCACAGGATTCCTAGCCTCTGACCTGCTCTTGTGGCCACAGTAGTTATATGGTTGGTCCAGTTCAGTTTCTGGTCAATGGTAACCCCCCCCCCCCAGGATGTTGTTAGTGGGGGATTCAGTGATGATAATGCCATTGAATATCAAGGGGTGATGGTTAGATTCTCTCTAGTTGGAGATGGTCATTGCCTGATATTTAAGTGGCATGAATGTTACTTGCCACTTGTCAACCCAAGTTTGGGTATTTTCCAGGTATTTCTGCATTTGGACATGGACTGCTTCAGTATCTGAGAAGTCACGAATGGTGCTGAACATTGTGCAATCATCAGTGAACATCCCCATTTCTGATCTTATGATGGAAGGTCATTGATGAAGCAGCTGAACTTGTTTAGGCTTAGCACACTACCCTGAGGAACTCCTGCAGTGATGTCCTGGAACTGAAATGACTGACCTCCAACAACCACAACCATCTTCCTTTGTGCTAAGTATGACTCCAACCAGCAGAGAGTTTTCCTTCTGATTCCCATTGACTCCAGTTTTGTTAGGGTTCCTTGATGCCGCACTTGGTCAAATGCTGCCGTGATGTCAAGGGCAGTCACACTTCCTTCACCTTGGGAGTTCAGCTCTTTTGTCCATGTTTGAACCAAGGCTGTAATGAGGTCAGGAGTTGAGTGACCCTGGCAGAACCCAAACTGTGCATCAGTGAGCAGGTTATTAGCTAAGCAAGTGCCGCTTGATAGCACTGTTGATGACCCCTTACATTACTTTACTGATGATTGAGAGTAGACCAATGGGGTGTTAATTGGCCGGGTTGGATTTGTCCTGTTTTTTGTGTACAAGACATACCTGGCCAATTTTCCACATAGCTGGTTAGATGCCAGTGTTGTAGCTGTACTGGAATAGTGTGGCTAGGGTTGCAGCAAGTTCTGGAGCACAAGCCTTCAGCACTAATGCTGGAACATTGTGAGGACCCATTGCCTTTGCAGTATCCAGTGCCTTCAGCCATTTCTTGATATCACGTAGGGTGAATCGAATTGGCTGAAGACTGGCATCTGTGATGCTGGGTGCCTCCGGAGGAGGCTGAGATAAATCATCCACTCGGCACTTCTGGCTGAAGATTGTTGCAAATGCTTCAGCCTTATCTTTTGCATTGTGGTGCTGGGCTCTTCCATCATTGAGGATGGGGATATTTGTGGAGCCAGCTCCTTCAATGAGTTGTTTAATTGTCCATCACCATTCACGACTGGATGTGGCAGGACCACAGAGCTTAGATCTGATCCATTGGTTGTGGGCTCACATAGTTCTATCACTAGCTGCTTATGCTGTTTGGCACGCAAGTAATCCTGTGTTATAGCTTCACCAGGTCAACACCTCATTTTTAGGTATTCCTGGTTCTGCTCCTGGCATGCCCTCCTGCACTCTTTACTGAACCAGGGTTGATCCCTTGGCTTGATGGTAATGGTAGAGTGGGAGGATATGCCGGGCCATGAGGGTACAGATTATGTTAGAGTCCAATTCTGCTGGTGCTGATGGCCCTCAGCGCCTCATGGATGCCCACTCTTGAGTTGCTAGATCTGTTCAAAATCTTTCCCATTTCGCACCGTGGTAGTGCCATACAGCATGATGGAGGATATCCTCAATGTGAAGGCGGGTCTTTGTCTCTGCAACAATTGTGCAGTGGTCACTCCTACCAATGTTGTAATGGACAGATGCATCTGAGGTGGGCAGGTTGGTGAGGATGAGGTCAAGTATGTTTTTCCCTCTTGTTGGTTCCCTCGCCACCTGCCGCAGACCCATTCCAGCAGCTATGTCATTTAGGACTCAGCCAGCTCAGTCAGTAGTGGTGCTACCAAGCCACTCTTGGTGATGAACATTGAAGTCCCCCAGAGTATGTATTGCACCCTTGCCACCTTCAGTGCTTTGTCCAAGTGTTACTCAACATAGAGGAACACTGATTGATCAGCTGAGGGAAGCGCTACGTGATAATCAACAGGTAATCATGTTTGACTTGATGCCATGGAGTCCGGAGTCGATGTTGAGGACTCCCAGGGCAACTCCATCCCGACTGTAAACCACTGTGCCGCCACCTCTGCTGGGTCTGTCCTGCCGGTGGAGCAGGACATACCCAAGGATGGTGATGGTAGAGTCTGGGACATTATCTGTAAGGTATGATTCCCTCCCTGTTGCTTGACTTGTCTGTGAGACAGCTCTCCCAATTTTGGCACTAGCCACTAGGGCTGCGATTGCCATTGTCGTTTCCGGTGCCTAGGCGATGCCGGATGGTCAATCCTTTTTTGTCATTTTGTAGCGGTTTGTTGCAACTAAGTGGCTTACCAGGCCATTTAAGAGGGTCAATCACATTATTATGGGTCTGAAGTCACATAAGCCAGACCAGGTACGGACAGCAGATTTCCTTGCCTGAAGGACATTAGTGAACTAGATGGGTTTTTACAACCATCGGCAATGGTTTCGTGGTCATCATTAGACTATTAATTCCAGATTTTTTTTATTGAATTCAAATTCCACAAGGATTCGAACCTGGGTCCCCAGAGCATTACCCTGGGTCTCGGGACAACACCAATACCACTACGCCATCGCCTCCCCCTACACAGGAATAATTATTATATCATTTAATATTGTGAGCAGTTAGAATGGAAGAGAGAGAGAAAGAAAGTCATAAATGCCTGTAGAGAAGATTAACTGCAGATGTGACTATGAATCAGGATCATTCATTAGGCTGTGGGAAAGTTATGGCATGCTTACTCAATGGTTCAGTACAATTTCTCCAATTTTTTTCATACAAGTACTAAGGTCAGATATGTGAGACAAAGTTGTCTGTTTCCCTCTGCAGTTTTGTATTGAGAAAAATGAGCACTTGTAATCAGCCATTAGAGGCCAAAAAATTACAATGATTTTCTGAATTACAAAAGCTTTATCAATCAATTCAATTTTTAAAAAACCTTTACGTGCAAAAAGTTTCAAACTAACAACTTTTAAAACTTTTAAGTACTGATTTTTGTAAATGCCCTTAAAATTTAACATTTTGTTTTATCTCGTATCCAAGTATTGTAATTTTCAAAGGGCCATTGCTTTTTATTTTAGAAACGCGAGAAAAGAAAACATGAGAGGATTTTGAGTGAAGCACTGTTTTCTGCCATTACGTATCTGAACCAGTTTCTACCACCAGAATTTTTCATTCATTACATTGCATGGGACATGGCCAAATACACAAAAAGGTAAAATATTTATTATAATTCTGATTGGAAATCATACAAAAAATAGTTTTAAATACATTTCAGGTCACTTTTGAGTTTCTGATCAAACTGTTTTGTCTCCCTTGGTGAATTCTGCTATTTTTTTCTGAATACGGATCTTTTCAGAATGACTTTGTTTGTACACTTAAAAATGTGCAATTTAACATGCTATTATATGATACTTAGAATTTCAAGAATAACTTGACTACCTTGGCAAAGTTTTTTTGTGACATGATGTTTTATTAATCTCTGAATCTTGGATTTGAATTTAACTAAAGTGATCATCATCTCCCCCATCTCTAGGCATTTAGGATGTTTGGCAAGGAAACATTATTTGTTGCCACCTTAGACTTCAAATGCACTGTTTATAGTGGAGGACTTTTTATGCTAAATCTTTTATGCTTGTACCTCACTAGGTGACATTTAACAGCAACCCTGGGTCCCAAAAATTGAAAAATGCTCTATTTTCCATTTGAGCACAAACATTCAATAAAATGCAACCCTATATGTAGAGTAAGTGGTTAAAACCAGAGCTGAAACTGAATTCAATAAATAGACTGATGCTGTAGTATGTTTTGCTTTGCCAGCTCTAATTTTAAATTGGCCACATATGATCTTCAGTCAGTCCTATTGCTTGCAGTCCTTAATGACTTCTGTGCTAAAGTTTTTTTTAAAAGTCTTATAAATTTACCTTGATTGTGATGAGTTGTATGTTGTAATTTGTGGAATTCAACATGACTTCTGTCTTATTGAAAACATTTCAGACTAAAATCACCATTTCAATTCATTAAATACAAAAGTTCAATTTATTTTCAAACCAGATAGTTACACAGAAACAGAAAACCACAGCAAATATTTGAGCAATAGTAAAGCAGTTCAAAATCTTGATATACCTTTCCAAAATCCAAATCGTCTCTGTTACACCTTTACATAAGCTTCTTATTCTTCTTCCTCTTCCCCCACCACCACGCCTAACCCCCCCCCCCCCCCACATCCAAACCTGAGAATGTACTGTCTGCATGAAGTTATGTCTTCCTTCACCAACAAGGCAGGTAACTATTCTCAACCACAACAAACTGAAGTCACATCATTGCTTGTATAAAATGTCACATCAAAAAATCATATACCACAGAAATGTTCCTCTGTGAATGACTTGAGTTTTGTTTATATCATGGATACTGTAAGATAAGTAATCTTATTTTCTGCAAACTATCCTCAACCTCTTAATGAAGAAAAATTATTCTAAAAATAGGTGTTCTTCATCCTTCAATGTATAATTTTTATGCTGCTGTTTTATAGTTGAGTAAGCACAGCTTTCAAAGGATAACTTATTTGTTTGTTTTTAGTAAATTGTGCAATGTCTTGGATCGGCTGAGCGTAATTGCAGAAGATGTTGTGAAAAGGACAGGCTTTTTTGTGAATCGGCCTGATTTTTATTGTAACTCCTTGCGTCCATGTGAAAGGTAAGACTGAATGTGAAGTGACTTGAATAGTTGGTGGCTATTAGTTAGATACCAGCAAGCTAAATAAGACAGAAAACATAAGGTCATTGGTTGTGAAAAGATTGTCATAAGATTATCTGTGAATTATACAGTACATAATTTATTTTAAGATCCACGTGTTCATTGTATTAGAATGTTTTATTAGTTTAAGTATGATTAACATTCTATACCTAGAGCTGCATTCAACAAGGCTAAACCACAACCACTTCTGTTAAGTAGAACATATAACAAGAAAAAACTTCCCAAAGTGCTTAAGAAAGGCTTAGACAAAAAATGAGAGCTGAGCACTTTGGAAGGAGTAATTTGACAAGGAAGTCAATGAATGTCATGGCACTAGGAAGTTTTGTGGAATGAAGGGACCTTGCCATGTGTGTCCATAGATCTCTGAAGGTGGAGGGGCATGTTAGTGGGGTGGTGAAAAGGGCATATGGGACACTTGCCTTTATCAATCGAGGCATAGATTACAAAAGTAGGGAAGTCATGTTGGAGTTGTATCGAACCTTGGTGAGACCACAGCTGGAGTATTGTGTGCAGTTCTGGTCGCCACATTATAGGAAGGATGCGATTGCATTGGAGGAGGTGCAGAAGAGATTCACCAGGATGTTGCCTGGGAAGAAACATTTAAGTTATGAAGAGAGGTTGGATAGACTTGGGGTTTTTTTCGTTGGAGCAAAGAAGACTGAGGGGCGACCTGATCAAGGTGTACAAGATTATGTGGGGCATGGACAGGGTGAATAGGGAGCAGCTGCTCCCCTTAGTTGAAGGGTTGGTCACGAAGGGACTTAAGTTCAAGGTGAGGGGCAGGAGGTTTAGGGGGGATGTAAGGAAAAAAATTTTTACCCAGAGAGTGGTGACGGTCTGGAATGCGCTGCCTGGGAGGGTGGTGGAAGCGGGTTGCCTCACATCCTTTAAAAAGTACCTGGATGAGCACTTGGCACATCATAACATTCAAGGCTGTGGGCCAAGTGTTGGTAAATGGGTCTAGGTAGGTAGGTCAGGTGCTTCTCACATGTCGGTGCAGACTCGATGGGCCAAAGGGCCTCTTCTGCACTCTGTGATTCTGTGATGCCGGAGGAGATATTAGGGATGTGATCAAAAGTTTGGCCAAAGAGATGAATTTTAAGAAGGATCTTAGAGGAGAGGGAGCTTGAGAGGCAAAGGTTCAGAGAGGGAACTCCAGGGTGTAGAGCCCAAATGTTTTAAGGCATGGCACCAATGGTGGGAGAAAGTGAGAGGGGTGTGTTGCATGAGTCAAAGATATTGAGTTTTTTGGGACAGTTGGAAGACTGTAGAGATTATCAAAAAGGGAGGGGCAAGGGTCATGAATTTGTACAGAAGTGGGGAGACTTTGGAGGACCGGGAACAAAGTAGATCAGCATTTGAATCCTTGTTTATGAATCCCTGAATGGTCTTGACCATTTTTTATACTGACTTGCCTTGGTCTGCAGTCTGCTCCAGATATTTGCCCTGTTCCCTTGGTTCTCATGTTCTGTTGGTGTTCCCTTTCTTTCCCTTCCCATCAGTGCAAGCGCTTACTCCTGCCTTGGTCTTATTTGTGAAATCCGTATAAAGTGTTTTGCCTCTCCAACTTCAATAAAAGCTTGAAGTTGTTGTTGCGTTCCTGAAAATCATGACTTTAAGTGAAATAAGTAGATCATGGGTTCCCATACGAATCAAAGTTAAAGCCAGAGTTGGGTTCCTTTTTGGATATTTCTTGCCCAGGAAAAACCAACGTACAAGTTAAAGTACTGTACCGTACATGTGCAGCACTTTGCATTGCTAGCTGGAATAACTTGCAAAATAAAATAAATCAATAACTATAATAAATACTGTATAAGTTCAAATTAGATAATAAATCACCCAAACAAGCCCTGAGTAGCACAGCTTCTGTCTCACCCACAGGGTCCGTGAAATTCAGCTCAAGTAAGCTTTTTGCTTGCTTACTTTTTCCACTGTGTGTAGTGGTGTGGGCCTCTCCCCCTCGGCCCCTCTCATGTGCCCTCCCCCTCTTGTGTGCCCTCACCCTCTCTCCTGACAAACTGGGATTGAGCTGGTGGAGCTGCGGATTGAGCACAGAGGGTTGGATACTCACCGTTCCCCACTCAGTCAGCAGCTTCTCATCCTGAGCCGCCATAGCAGTGACTTTCACAGCCAAGCCTTTTGGTCAGCTCCCTGCCCTATGCTCCTGCTCTCAAATATTGGGCCTCGCTTTTGATGAATCACTTTAAAATGTTTAAAGTTAATGTCCAACTTGTGCTCTCACTCTTGCTCTTATTTTAATTGCCCTCTTTTTCTTTCTTGCAGATGGGATGAACTCGGCGGATGTATTCACAATACATGCCGCTTACAGGTAATGATAGGAATTAGTAATGTAATAGTTATAATGCTACATCACAAAAATATGAGCAAAAAACTGGCAGTAACTGTTCAGAAGAAGTGACATATTGGACTCAACTGTTTCTCTCTTCACAGACGCTGTCAGATCTGCTGTGCTTTTCCAACATTGTTTTATTATCACAAAAATATAGCCTAATCACTGAGCATAAATAATTATGAATAAAGGCAAAGTGAATTTACGCTGTTATGCAGCATACTTCCTCAGTATACTACTAGTTAATTGTTTTACAGCACCAAGTTACTTTATCCAGTTAATTTCATAAAAGATTTTGTCCATTATGTTGGTTAGTATTGTTTTAATGATTATGTAGGAACCAAGAATGTTCAATACCGTTTTTTAAATGTTATTAATGGTGCATGCAACATAACAAAAATGTAAAGCTACTTTGTCACAGGATTAATTGGAGTTCCAGAATTTCCACTGAGGCCAATACGATCAATATTGTGAATAAGCTAAGGAGTGAGAAGTCGAGCAGTATTGGCGACTGAAATTTTCAGATTCCAAGAATTGTAAAACAAAACTAAATTTACTTCTGCTGAAAAATTTGAAACAAATTGAATATCATCTTAGTAATATTGATTTAATTTATCTTCCTCTCATTTTAATTTTGTTACATAAGTTCAATAGTAGTCCTCCCAGTGTTGCTGATTTAAAATAATTCTTTGACAAATGCAGAAAAACTCAACTCAGCATCATTGCAGTTACAATTAAGTAGGGAATCTGTTGTGTTACCATCTTAAATTCTGTACCTCTGCATATTTGTCTATCTGATGCCACCAGCAATATTGCCACTGTAAATAATAGCATGTTTTTGTTTTTTAATCTTTATAAGTTAATTGAAGTATTGAGAAGTAACTCAAAGATCATGCAGTTGTCACAGTTGGGTAAAGCCGAAAAACCACTTCTTCAGAAATCATGAACAAATGCAAACAAGGTTATAGTTTTGTCCCAAAAAGCTGGAGACTAATGAAAACTTTAGTGGTTATTTATTGCCCTCCTGGGAGGTTGTGTAGAGAGGCTGTGGAGATTTCAAATAGAACAAGATAGGATTGTGTTCTATAAAGTTAGGTTACAAAACTCAGTTGGCTAGAAGTGAAATGTGTGGATCAGGGTAACCCCAACAGCACGGGGTTTGATTCCCCATTCTAGTGAAGGTAGACTTGAGACTTGTCCCTTCGCCCTGCCCCGTAGTATCACAACATAAGCTGTGGTTCAGCAACCATCAAATAATCGAAGATACTACCTGGAGAAGAAGAGGGTGGCTAAACATTTTAAAGTCCATGTTTAGCTAGGAATGATAATTGAATGCTTGCCTCACTGCTCTGTCCTCAGTCATGTGAGGCCTGGTTGATTTTTAGTACCCAGACCTCGGCTGCGTGTCACCAGTCAAGCCTCAGCTTGCAATGGATGGGAACTAGTATCTGGAATTCGACTGGAACAGAATGTCTGGCATTGAGTGACCACAGGCCAGCATTGAAGAAGCATCCCCTGCTGACAACCTCGGCCTCAGGAAGGGGATTTTAGGAGAATCTTGTTTGGAAACGCGTGGGCCAAGGGACACCTGGCCCCATGAAGAAAGTGAAAAAAGCTAAAACCTGTTTGGGCTTTTGCTGGTGTTGGATCCTCTTCCTGCTGTTTTCACTTAGTGGTAAAGCTTCCCCGCTCAGGCCCCAGTGAAAATTGCAGTCTGATTGAGGCTTTAGGCATATGCCCTTGCCGCTTGCTCAGAGTAGGTTCAAATTCAAAACAGCAATAACTGTGTGGGACATCAGTGGACATGTCTTCTGGCCATTGTTAATTGCTTTCCCCATTTTCTCCAGGTGGTAGAGTTAAAAATCATCCCATTAATCTTTAGTTTTCCCCTACCTACGTGGATTTTTAAAATTTACAAGATTAATAATCTGGCATCATGCAGTTTCCATTTGTACCTTTAAACCCCTCAGTTTTTATAGTTCATTGAAACTATTTTTAAATTGCATAAATCAGTTTATGATCAACCTGAGGATTTATCCTGTTTCAGATCACACGATTCTTAGAAATATATATTTGTGAATGAAGTCTAAACTGGAGTTTTCAAATGTATTTATTCCCAAGGTTAACTTTCTTGTAGCTGAATGCAAGTCACACTGCCTGGTTTAACACCCAGAGTTCTTTGATCTTACTTAACTTGGTTATGCATTCTTTGTAGAATAATATACGTTTCATTTGGGAATTCCCAGCAGACAGGTGTAAAAGAAGACAAGTTAACAGGCATGAGTTAATTGTTTGCAGCTGGTGCCCTTTGAGAGAGTC
The DNA here is from genome assembly GCF_017639515.1 of Carcharodon carcharias. Classification (NCBI taxonomy): domain Eukaryota; kingdom Metazoa; phylum Chordata; class Chondrichthyes; order Lamniformes; family Lamnidae; genus Carcharodon; species Carcharodon carcharias. The sequence goes on along the minus strand of NC_054471.1, from coordinate 45,564,567 downwards.
TGGTAGGACAGGCAACTGTTACTGAGTTGATTTCCCTTTGAGTTGTGGAAAATATGATTTGACAGCTACATGCTCTGAAGCTTCCTAATGGATTATGTAACAGCGGTCAATTTGGCTATTCACTTGATTCAACCATTTAGCTTCCTGTCACAGCAGAATTCCATAGTGGTGACAGCTCATGGCTGATAACCTCAGTTAAAAGGCATTTTTTCAGTGTTTTGTGGAGTAAGCTCCAAGAATAAATGAATGTGCCTCTGAGAGTTGTAACATTTTTCTAATTAATCTGTTCTCTTTTACTTTTGTATTATTTCATCTCTTAATAGTGGGTAAGTAAATGGCAAATGCACTTCAGTATAGCTGAGTGTGAGCTGGTTCATATTGATGAGGAATAAAGAGGCCATCTATTCCTTGGAAGGTAAGAAACTAGGGTAGAGAAGCAAAGGTTTGGGAATATAGATCATAAATCTATAAGTAGCAACGTGGGTTGATATAGCCTGTAAGTACAAGAATAGTATTGGACTCATTTCTAAATTGAATACAAAAGATGGGAGATAATGAAGAGAATTTTGGGAAACTATTTCCACTGGTAGGTGGGTCAAGAATAAGAGTGCATAAATGTAAAATGGCCACAAACGGTTCAAACTGAGACTTCCTGTACAGAATGGTAAGAATTGGAAACCTGCTACTACATGCAGTAATTGAAGAATACATGAGGAAGATGGATATAGAGGGAACAGGGTAGTTTGGGAACAAGTAATTGGAGCAGGCAGAAGCTCATATGGAGTATGAGCACTGCAGTTGATTAGTTGGGCTGAATGATGTTTCTGTGCTCAGTTCTGGGCACCACATCATGAGAATTGGAGGGAATGCAGCATATGATATTTGGATTCCAAGGATTATGTTGTGTGTAAAGATTGCAAAAAATTTATTTCGTGGAATTTAGGTAGTTAAGTGGGATATGACCAAAGCTTCCAAGATATTAAGAGGGACAGACAGCAACAGTCGAGAGAAACTATTCCCACCGGTTGAGGAGTCTAGCACTGGGGTGCATAGCCTGAAAATTAGAACCAGCCATTCAGGAGTGAAGTTAGGAAATACCTCTGCATACACAGGGTGGTAGCAGTTTTGAGTTCTTTTCCACAAACGGTAGTTGATAATTATAAATCTGAGATTGACAGGTATTTGATCATAGGCATTAAAGGATATGGAAATAAGGGCAGATATATGAAGTTAGATCAGAGATCAGGCACAACCTCATTGAATGGTGGAATAGAGTTGAGGGGTTAATTGGCCTGCATTTGTTCTGATGTAAATCTTAGTTATCTAGCCTAAGATGCAGTCTAGCAGTATGGTTTTTTCCCCACATGTTCAAAGAGATCAGGAATCAATGATGGTGCCTCTACTTCTTTGGTGCACACCCCAATACCAACTCAGATATTTGATATACAAGATTAAGATAAAGTTCATAAAACGTGTGGGTTTGCCTGTGCAAGCTGACTCTTGCAGAGAGCACCAATAAAGATATTTGGGAAGTCACCAAAAATGTAATGCAGATTGCCATTAATTCTATTCAAAGTTGAAATTTGTGAACAGAAAATTTATCAACAGAAATAGGAGCAGGATTAGGCCATTTGCCCCTCAAGTCTGCTCTGTCGTTCAGTAGATCATGGCTGATCTGATTGTGGCTTTAACTCTACTTTCGTGCTTGGCTCCCTTGTCAATCAACATCTCTCTAACTCAGTCTTGAATATATTCAATGACCAGGCCTCCATTACTCACCAGCAAAGATAATTCCAAAGACTAACAACCCTTTGAGATAAGAAATTCCCCTTCTCCTATCATAAAATGGGAAACCCCTTATTTTCAAACTGTGGCCCTTATTCGAGATTTGCCCACAAGAGGAAACATTCTCTCGGCATCCACCCTGTCAAGCCCCCTCAGAGTCTTTGTTTCAAATAATCACCTCTCATTCTTCTAAACTCCAATGAGTATAGGCTCAACATTTAGACAACCCCTCATCCTGGAATTAACCTAATGATCCTCCTCTGAACTGCTTCCAATACACTTATATTCCTCAAGTAAGGTGGCTAAAACTGTCCACAGTACAGTACTTGAGGTGTGATCTTACCAATGCCCTGTACAACTGTAGCAAAACATACCCCCTTTTATACTCCATCCCCCTTACAATAAAGGCCAACATTCCATTTGCCTTCCTAATCACTTGCTCTACCTCCATGCTGACTTTTGTGATTCATTTACAAGGACACCCAGATGCCTCAATCCTGCAGCATTCTGTTGCCTCTCTCCATTTAAACGATATTCTGCTTTCATGTTCTTCCTGCCTAAGTGGACAACCTCACATTTTCCCACATTATACTCCATCTGCCAATATTTTGCCCATTCGCTTAATCTATCTATATCCCTTTGTATCCTCCTCACAACTTGATTTTCTACTTACCTTCATGCCATGAGCAAACTTGGCTTCAATACAGTCAGTCCCTTCATTCAAGTCATTAATGTAGATCATGAATAATTGAGACCCCAGCACTGATCCCTGTGGGCCTCCACGAGTTACAGTTTACCATTCTGAAAATGATCCATTTATCCCAACTCTGACTCCTGTTGAACTGTTTTGTATCTATGCTAATATCACCCCCAACACCCATAAGCTCATATCTTGTGTGGTAACCTTTTAGGTGCACCTTATCAAATGCACTACATCCACTGGTTCCCTTTTATCCATCCCGCTTGTTACATCCTCAAAGAATTATAATTTTGTTAAACACAATTTCCCTTTCACAAAACCATATTGACTCTAACGCTGCTTGATTGTGTTATGATTTTCTAAATGTCCTGCCTCTACCTCTTTCATAATGGGGTCTAGCATTGACGGGCGTTAACCTAATTGGCATATGGTTTCTTGTTTTCAGTCTCCCTCCTTTCATGAACAGAGATGGTACATTTGCAGTTTTCCAATTTGCTGGGACTTTACCAGCATCTAGGGAATTTTGGAAGATTTCAACCAATGTATCCATTGTCTCTGCAGCCACAGAATGCAGGCCCTCCAGTCCAGGGGACTTGTCAGTCCTAAGTTCATTAGTTTTCTCGTTACTTTACTAGTGATCATGTTTGTTTTAAGTTCCTCCACCAATTTTGTCTCTTGGTTTTCTTCTATTCTTGGGATGCTTTTTGTCTTCTACTGCGTAGGTGGATATGAAATACTTGTACAAAGTCTCTGCCATTTCCTCGTTTCCCTTTATTAAATTCCCTATAAGGGACCGGTGCCTACTTTAGCTACTCTTTTTAGTATACTTGTAGAAGCTTATCCACCTTCACAGTAGAAGACACAAAAAGCATCCCAAGAATAGAAGAAAATCAAGAAACAAAAGGGAGGGAGGAAGGAACTTATAACAATCATGACCACCAGGGATAAAGGAAAAACTAATGAACTTAAAATATTTGTAGAAGCTTTACTGTCTGTTTTTATATTTCTTTCTAGTTTTCTCTCGTACTTTAATTTCTCCCTCTTTATTATTATTTTAGTCATCCTTAGTAGGTTTCTGAAACTTTCCCACACTTCTGGTCTACCACTCATTTTTCCAGCATTGTATGCCTTTTCTTTCAATTTGATACCACCATTAACTTCCTTATTTAGCCATGGATGGTATACCTTTCTGGTAGAGTCTTTCTTCCTCATTGAAATTATCTTTGTTGAAAGTTATGAAATATACCTTTAAATGTCTGCCACTGCTTCTCTACTGTCTTCCTTTTTAACCCATTAACCTAATCCACTTTGGTCAACAGTGTCTTCACACTCATGTAATTGCCATAATTTAAGTTTAAGGCACTAGTTTCAGACCCACATTTCTCATTCTGAAACTGAATGTGAAATTCTACCATCACTCTTCCCTAGAGGATTCTTTACTATGAAGTTTTAAATTCACTCAGTCTCATTACACATTACCAGGTCCAAAATAGCCTGTTCACTGCTAGGTTCCAGAGCGTATTGTTCTAAAAAACTGTCCTGAATACACACTATGGATACATCCACTAAGCTATCTTTACCAATTTGATTTGTCCAATGGATGAGAAGATTTAAGTCGTCCATGATGTCTATCCTACTGTTTAGGTACTGTTAGGGGACCCAAATACTACTTCCACTAGTGATTTCTTCAATCACTATTTCTTATCTGTATCCAAACTGATTCTACATCTTGATCTTCTGAATCAAGATCATCTCTCACTATTGTATCATCATCTTTTCCTTTCCTCCTGAAATGTCAATACTCTTGAATATTTATGTCCCAGCTTTGGTCAATTTAAATTCAATTTAGCTGCCGTGGTGGGATTTGAACCCACATCCTGAACATTAGCCTGGGCCTCTGGATTAGCAGTCCAGTGACATTACAACTGTGCCACCATCTCCCCTGTCATTTTATAATTTTTGCCAATTCTGACCTTACTTTCTGGTGCACCCATATGTTTATATGCTCTGTGCCTTCTTGTCACACTCTGGTTATCACTACCCTGCTCTATTGTCTTGTCCTGTCTCTTTAACTTCTAAACCTCCCCTCTTGTGAACCCTCCACTATTTAGTTTAAAGCCCTCTCTATAGTCTTAGTTATATGATTTGCCAGTACTCTGGTCCCAGAGCAGTTCAGGTGAAGGCCTTCCCAGTAGTACAGCTGTCTCTTTCCCCAGTACCCCAAGAATCAAAACCCACTTCTCCCACACCAACCTGAGACTATCTGGTCCAAGAACAGAGCTTGAACCACTAAACCCCTCTGCTACCAATTGAACTAATATGCTTCAAGATGAACACTTGGTTGATGATCACTGGTGTGGGAATGCAAAAGTAACAAGCTAATTTGAAAAAGAACAAATTGATCATCAGTTTTTACACACTTGTGAAATAAATGTTGCAATCATACAACCATTCTTAGCTGCATTTGCAAGTCATCCTTTTGCACTCTTTGGCACTCCTAAAGCCTCCACGTGTAAGCAAATGCTTGTACAGTGCATAAAGCAACTGCCATTTATTTGTGGATAGTGAAAGAGTTAACATTTTAGGCTGATGACCTTCAATCATAACTGGAGATAATTAGAAATGTCAAAAGTTTTAAGCAAGTTTTATTCTTTTTTCCTCGTTGTTTTCTGTCAGACGACAACTATCCATCATTCTGCCATTTACACCTCCTTCAGAAACATCTATTGTTTCTTCATGTGCCCCATTACTAATTCCTTTGGCCTGGCACCACCAACCCTTCTGTCATTTCATCTCTCCTGTCTTCCACCCTATCATAGACCTTTCCTTTTGTTCTTTTTCCAAAGCACCTCCTCCCTTTCGCTTGCTAAAAACCAATAACTTTTCACACTTCTGATGAAAGGCCATCGACCTGAAAGGTTAACTCTATTTTTCTCTCCACAGGTCTTTTGCTGTAGTTCATAATCGTGTCTATCTCCATGTTTCAGTGTTAAAGTATTTATATATTTTTCAAAGTCTAGAGTGACTAAACAATTGTCCAAGAGATGCCTTCATTTGTAACCCTCAAAAGCAAGTTTTGCAGGTTCCTTCCTTACTTAAATAAAATAACCGCATCAAAAATTTTAATTCTTTTTGGCAAACCATGGACTTTTGAATGTAGAACCTACTTAAAGGGAACTATAATTGCAGGGGAGGTGGTGGCATAGTGTATTGTCACTGGACTAGCACTCCAGATACCCAGGGTAATGCTATGGGGATCTGGGTTAGAATCCCACCACAGCAGATGGTAAAATTTGAGTTCATTAAAAAATCTGGAACTAAAAGTCTGATGACCATGAATCGATTGTTGTAAAAACCCACCTGGTTCACTATTGCCCTTTTGGGAATCTGCCGTCCTTACCTAGCCTGGCATACATGTGACTCCAGACCCACAGCAATGTGGTTGACTCTTAAATGTCCTCTGAAATGACTCAGCAAGCCACTCCGTTCTCAAGGGCAATTAGGGATGGCCAATAAATACTGGCCCAGCCAGTGATGCCCACATCCCATGAACAAATAATTTAAAAAAAGAATGGTGACTAGATATTATGCCTGCAATATAACTTATTATAGTGCTTACCCTAAATTCTGTTTCAGACTGGTGTTCTCAGGACAAACTGTGTTGACTGTTTGGATCGTACAAACACTGCTCAATTTATGGTGGGAAAATGTGCTTTGGCATACCAGCTCTATGCAATAGGTGTGATTGATAAACCAAGATTGCAATTTGACACGGATGCTGTTCGGTAAGCAATGTGTTGCTTTTATAAATTCCAACCGCTTTATTTTGTTCAATTTAGTGTTTCTTTTTGTTTCCTGATTTTCCCTGCCCCCTTTATAATTGGGGAAATTCGGCTTTCTTCACTCCTATTTTAGACCCTTCCCCGTGTCCAGCACTCCCAACCCTAATAAGCACAGACTAAGGGCAGCACTGCCTTAGTTTCCCCTATTTTTTCCATCAAACCTTAGCTGACCAGCCTAAATGTATAATCTTTTTTTGGTGGTAATCTTAACCAGCACAATTCCACAACCTGTAAACCCTGACACCCCCAACACCAGCTGACCTCTATCTCTAATCTACCTGATCCTGGATGGCATCCTTGTGCAGGAACTCCCCTTAGAAGGTATCTAAGCTTGTTATTCAGCTGGCTTCCGTTGGAATCTTTTTTGAAAAATTGTATGCTCCAGAATTGAAATTCCACAGCATTTCCAGTCCATAACTTTTGCTCTGCAAACCTACCCCAGTGAATTTTGGGCATTTGTGTCTGTCTGGCACTGTGTTGTGCTCAATGCTAATCAACAATCTATGATTTTCCTCATATGAACTTGAGGATTGGTAAAATTTTAAATAAAACACATTTAAGAAAAAGGCAGGCTGCAGGCACCAGATGGCATTTTACTGTACTAAGCCCTACAGGAAAATGAGATGCATGGTTTATACCTGCTTTATGCAGCTTGCTTTGAGCTAGTAACCCAGGATGGCAGGATAAGGCACTACTGCTAGCCTGTGAGCTCAGAATGGGAAAATGGAGATACAGTTTCTGCCCCTGGAAACAATTCAGTGACACCTTTGCAAGAAAGTATGTACCTCTGGGATGTCTCATGAGGATGGAATTGAGCTTGTCCCATGCTCAAATAATCAGATAATAATTCTGCAGGCGCATAATATACCACTTAAGCAGCATATGATACCTGTGGCCAGTATATACCAGTATAAGCCACTCTTCAAGGCAGGAAGAGAGAAAATTGGAGGAGAATTTGCTACTATTTGCAGCTTTTCAAACTGACTACAACCATGAAACTTTACACAGGAGCAAGATTAGTTCGTTCAGCCGATTGAGTTTGTTCCAGAAATCTTTACCTTGTACACATTTTTTTTTGTCAAATAGTGTTAGGTGTGGCCAGAATTTCCACTGCTTATTTAATTTCACACTTTTCTGAGTTATAATGTACAATTTTTGCTCACCAAGATTAGGATGGAAGTATAGAGTGCTATTTTCAACTTCAGAATTTACACCTAAAATGCAGTATAGCATTGGTTTGGTATACAATAACTCCCCCACAATAACTGATTTTTAACATCAGAAAAATACAAGTTGCAGGATAGATATATCTGAAAATATGTTGTTTTTGATTATGCTGCACTATTTGTCTTGATCCCAATCTTAGAAGCTGGTTAAGATTTTTGTACAGACAAAATTCATATGATGCCAGAAAGATCATCTCACTTACCAAGGCTGAACTCAAATGCCGGGCCTAGAGGGAGAAATAACATCATTCTAACCAGTCACCCTATACTCTTTAGATAAATGGGAAGGCCTTCCCAAATTAGAATATTGATTTTTTTTTTCCCTTTTCTCCGGTCCCCATTCAGAATTTATTTCAGGACAGCCCTGAGTAAATAATTAAGGCCCCCATATAAATATTAAAATATCAGCAGTGTGGAAAAAGAAACTGCCCTTTCACCTCCTCCCTTCTCACTGTCTAAGGCCCCAAACGCTCCTTCCAAGTGAAACGGTGATTTACTTGTACTACTTTCAATTTAGTCTACTGTGTTCACTCTTCACGATGTGGTGGTCTCTATGTTGAGGAGACCAAATGCAAGACTGGGTGACCTCTTTGCAGAACACCTCCCTTCAGTCCACAAGCACAACCCCAAGCTTCCGCTTTCTTGTGATTTTAATTTTCAACCTTGCTCCCATGTTGACCATTCTGTCCATGGCTTGCTATAGTGCTCCAGTGATGCTCAACATAAGCTCGAGGTGGAGCACCTTATCTTTCAGCTCAGCACTCTACAGCCTTCTGGATTCAACATTGAGTTCACCAACTTTAAATCATAACTTCTGCCTCCATTTTGTTCTTTTTTTTGTTTTGCTTGGTCAATCTTGTGTTGTTTCTTTATCCCTTCACGTTGCACTCATGTGATTTCTATGTAGCCATTCTTGCCTCATTTGAACACAACCTTTGTTTCTTTACTATATACATTACCACTCTCTTTGGCTGCTGCAAATCTCCCCGGGCATCCACCCTATCACAGACCTTCTCCTTTGTTCTTTCTGTCCCCTCCACCCTTCCACTGTTTTAAAACTCTTACATTTATATCCATCTTCAGTTCTGATGAAAGGTCATTGACCTGAAACATTAACTCTCTTTCTCTGCACAGATGCTGTCTAACCTGCTGAGTTTTTCCAGTTTTTTTTTGTTTATTTGAAAAAAGAAATGCTAGACTTGGGGATCAAAATGTATTTTTAACAAATATATGCAGGCCAGAATTTTATGTACTCCTCCTCTTCCTGGGGTGGGGAGGGGATAAAATTGGTTGGGGTGGCAGGAGACTCCATGCCCGTTGCTTAATCATCTCCAGTGAAATTTTTGGCAGCAGCAGGGCAGGTGTTGGATGGCCTGCCCACCCTTGGGCCAAATGAGGTTCATAAGTGACTAACTGATTTCCACTTAAAGGCCTCCTTCCCTGCCACCCAGGTGCCCAGGGTTTACCTGGCAGAGGGCCTGTCAGGTGGGGTCTGTGTCTGCCTCCACACCAGCAGAAAGGGCTGCCCCCACTTGAAGGACCCCACCTTTGGCCTCCCGATCGCCAAGGCCCCTCTGATTGGCCCTGGCAAGGCTACCCCACTCACCTCATACTCCAGCCTCTATGTTGCTCTTGTTCGGAGACTGACTGCTGGCCCAGCAGAGGCCACTGCTAGTTGTGCTGCTGCTGGAACTGGAAAACTACTGACTATCCAGTTAGCTGGCAGCTCTTGGCCAGCAGTCCTTGGAGATGGGGGAATCCTCTCTTTATTGGGGTGGAAGCCATGATCTCAGGCGATTAACTGCCTGACCACCGTAAAACCTGGTTGTGGCTTCCTGAAACAATGGAAGCAGGCTCACTCCCACTTTTCAGCGAGTGGGTGGGGCCACTGCCTCTGCATAAAATTCAGCCCAAAGTGTGTATATTTTAGATTTTTGACTCCTACCACAGCACTAAAACAGCCTTTCTCAAAGTCACAAATTACATTCTATGTAACTGATAAATTTATCCCTCCTCATGCTTCTTGACCTGCTTGCAGCCTTTGGCACATTTGACTATATTATCATCTTCCATTGCCTCTCCTCTGTTGTCCATCTGAGTGGGACTGTCCTTGCCTGGTTCCATTTTATCTATTGAGTCATAGTCAAACAATCACCCACTGTGGGACCATTACCTTTGGGGTCCCCAGGAGATCCTTTCTATTTGGCATCTACATGCTGCCCCTCGGTGACATAATCAGAAAATTCGACACCATGTTCCACATGTATGCTGACGATTCCTAACTCTATTTCACCACTATCTATCTTGATCTCTCTCCTATCTCTGATTTGTGTCACTGCATGTCTGACCTCCAATATTGGTGAGCAGAAATTGCTTTCCAACTAAATATTGGGATGATTGAAGCCATTGTCTTTGGTCCCCACCACAACTTCCATTCCCTGACCACTGGTTCCATCTGTCTCCCTAGCTACTGCCTGAGGCTGAATCAGATCTTTTGCGACCTTGGTGCTGAGCCCAAGGACAGCTTCCAACCACATATCCACTTCACCACTAAGACTGAAACTTCCATGATATTGCTGTCCTCCACCCTGCCTTCAACTCATTTGCTGCTGAAACTCTCATTCATGTTCTTGTTACCTCTAGATTTGACTAACCCAATGTCCCCCAGCCAGCCTTCCATCTTCCACCCTACATAAACTTTATGTTCATCCAAAATTCTGGTAACCATATCTTGACTTGCACTAAATTTCACCCATCATACCTGTGTTTATTGACTTTCACTGGCTCCTGATCCAACAATGCCTCAGTTTAAAATCTTCATCCTTATTTTCAAATCCCTCTATGACCTCTCGCCTCATTTCTGTTTTCTCCTCCAGCAATCTCTGCATTCCTCCGATTCTGGCATCTTGCACATCCCCAGTTCTGATCTCCACCATTTGTGGCCATGTTTTCAGCTGTCTTGCCCCAAGCACTGACATTCCCTCCCTAAACCTCTTCTCTTTTCGCTTTTAATGTGCTCCTTAAAACTTAAGCCTAATCAAGCTTTCAGCCATCTGTCCTGATGTCTCTTCCTAAGGTTCAGTATGAGAAATTTTTATTGCTAATGCAAAATTAAAATAACCAAGATGTAAAAATGGGAAAACTCCAAAATGTTCCTGCTTTCGTATCTTAATAAAGGAAGTTATGTAACTGTTGGAGTAATTTCTCGATAGATTATTTGAAGAACTGTATGAAGATCATGGTGATACACTATCTTTGCAGTACGGGGGTTCGCAGTTAGTACATCGGGTGAAAACATACAGGAAGATTGCACCTTGGACACAGCATTCCAAGGACATCATGCAAACCCTTTCTAGGTACTACAGTAATGCATTTTCAGGTAATATGATCTTCATTTAATGTTTTAATCATCGTGTAACGCTGTTGACCACCTCAAAAGATATACTCCGATGCAGTTTTGCGCTTCAGGCTACAATTAGTTCTTTCTGAATTCTTCTTGCATGTATTGCATTGTGTCTATATCCTTTGCCACTGAAAATCCTCAAGTTTTTTTTAGCTCCAAGCAAAGCTTTTTCGATATCTATCCGAAACTCCCCCTTACACGCATTCCTCCAGTAATTCCTCCTATAAATATATGTGCATTTATGCCGCACCTCTCTCAACCTTGAGGCATCCCAAAGTGTTTCATAACCAATGAAATGCTTTTGATGTGGTCACTGTTAAACATAGAGACGTACAGCAGTGCATTCCACAAAGCAAGGCCCCACAAAGAACAGCGAGATAAATAACAGAAGCTGTTTTAGTGTGTCATGGGGTCTGTGATGTCCATCTGAAGGTAGACGGGGCCTTGGCTTTTTAACCATTGATGGGACGTGGGCATCACTGCCTAGGTCAGCATTTATTGCCCGTTGCTAATTTCCCTTGGGAAGGTGCTGGTGAGCTGCCTTCTTGAACCGCTGTAGTCCATGTGATGTAGGTACACCCACACTGCTGTTAGGGATAGTGTTCCAGGATTTTGACCCAGCGGCAGTGAAGGAACAGCGATATATTTCCAAGTCAGGATGGTGTGTGGCTTGGAGGGGAACTTCCAGGTAATGATGATCCCATGCAGCTGCTGCCCTTGCCCTTCTAGATGGTAGCGGTCATGGGTTTGGAAAGTACTGACCAAGGAGCCTTGGTGAGTTCCTGCAGTGCACCTTGTAGATAGTACACACTGCTGCCACTTTGTGTCAATGGTGGAGGGAGTGAATGTTTGTGAGTGGGATGCCAATCGAGTGGACTGCTTTGTCCTGGACGGTGTCAAGCTTCTAGTGTTGTTGGCGCTGCACTTATCCAGGCACGTGGGAAGTTTTCCATCACAATCCTGACTTGTACCTTATAGATGTTGGACAGGCTTTGAGGAGTTAGGAGGTGAGTTACTCACCGCAGCATTCCTAGCCTCTGACCTGCTCTTGTACTACGGTATTTATTTGGCTAGTCCAGTTCAGTTTCTGGTCAATGGTGACTCCCAGGATGTTGATAGTGGGGGATTCAGTGTTGGTAATGCCATTGAATGAAAAGGGGTGATGGTTAGATTCTTGTTGGAAATGTTCTTTGCCTGGCAATTGTGTGACATATCTGATCCAAAAGACAACAGCTCCGATAGTGCAGTACTGTCAACCTAGATTATGTCCAGTGTCAGCTGTGGCTCAATTGATAGCACTCTTGCCTTTGAGTCAAAACGTTCAAGGGGTGCAGGAGCAGAGGGACCTGGGTGTATATGTGCATAAGTCAGAAGGTGGCAGGACAGGTTGAGTGTGTTTAATAAAGCATACAGTATACTTGGCTTTATTATTAGGGGCATAGAGTGCAAGAGCAAAGAGATTATGTTGAACTTGTATAAAGTCACTAGTTTGGCCTCAGCTGGAGTATTGCATTCAGTTTTGGGTGACACACTTTAGGAAAGATGTGAAAGTATTGGAGTGAGTGCAGAAAAGATTCACAAAAATGCTTCCTAGGATGAGGAACTTCAGTTATGTAGATAGATTGGAAAAGTTAGGACTGTGGACTTGGAGAAGGGAAGGCTGAGGAGATTCGATAGAGGTATTCAAAATCATAAGGAGTCTGAACGGAGTAAATAGGGAGAAACTGTTCCCACTTGTGACAATCGAGAACAAGAGGGCAAAAATTTAAAGTAAAGCAATAGTGATATGAGGTAAGGCTTTTTCATGCAGCGAGTGGTTATGGTCTGGAATGCTCTGCCAGAGAACGTCTTGGAGGCAGTTCGATTGAAGCATTCAAAAGTGAATTAGATTGTTTTCTAAAAAGAGAATGTGTAGGGTTACAGGGAGAAAGTGGGAGAATGGAACTAGGTGAGTTGTTGATCCGGAGAACCGGTCCAGACACGTTGAGCCAAATGGCCTCCTTCAGCGCCGTAGCAATTCTATGAAAAGTCTCACTCCAGGACTTGAGCACAACAGTCTAGGCTGATACTCACTCCAGTACAGTACTAAGTCAGAGTCACTGCACTGTTAGAGGTGGTGTCTCTCAGATGAAGCCTTAAACCAAGACTGTGTTTACCCCCTCAAGTGGTATAAAAGATCCCGAGCCACTATTTTGAAGAGAAACGGGCAAGTTTTCCCGGATGTCTGTCCAATATTTATCCCTCAATCAACATCACAAAAACAGATTATCTGGTCATTAGCACATTGCTGTTTGTGGATGTTTGCTATACACAAGTTGGCTGCATTTGTACACTACAACAATAACTACGCTTTTTAAAATATTTCATTGACCGTAAAGCACTTTGGAACACCAGTGATTGTGAAAGACTCTATATACAAGTCTTTTGCCCTTTATTTGTTCAAATAAAAACAGAAAATAGGAGCAGGAGCAGGTCATTCGGTCCTTTTGAGCTTGCTCCGCCATTCAATAGGATCATGGCTGACCTTTAACTCAATTCCATACTCCTGCACTTTCCCCATACCCCTTGACACCATTAGAGTCTAGAGATCTATTTCCTCCTTAAATATATTGTGACTTAACCTCCACAGCCTCTGTGGCAGAGAATTCCACAGGTTCACCACACTCTGAGTGAAGAGGTTTCCCCTCATCTCAGCCCTAAATGGCCTACCCCATATCCTGAGACTGTGAACCCTTGTTATTGCCCCCCCCCCCCCCCCCCCCAGCCAGAGGAAACATCATCCCTGCATCCAGTCTGCCCATCCTGTCAGAATTTTATACGTTTCAATGAAATCCCCTCATTCTTCTAAATTACAGTGAATATAGGCATAGTCGGCCCAATCTCACCTCACATGACAATCCTGCCATCCCAGGAATCAGTCTGGTAAACCTTTGGTGCACTCCCTCTATGTCAAGCATATCCTTTCTTAGGTAAGGAGACCAAAACTGCGCACAATGCTCCAAGTATGGTGTCTGCAAGGCCCTGTACAGCAGAAGTAAGACATTCTTGCTCATGTACTCAAGTCCTCTGGCATGAAGGCCAACATGTCATTTGCCTTGCAAACTGCTTGCTGCACCTGCATGCTTTTAGTGATTGGTGTACAAGGGCACCCAAGTCTGTTTGTACATGAACATTACCCACTCTTATCGCCATTTAAGTAATACTCTGCCATTCTGTTTTTCCTGCCAAAATGGATAACTTCACACATATCCACATTATACTGTCTGCCATGTATTTGCCCACTCACTGAACTTGCCTAAATTGCCTTGAAGCCTCTTAACATCCTCCTCACCACTTAAATTCTTGTTATGACTGATGCAGTGGTAAAACGCAGTTGTTTAAAAACCCCAGAGGGAAACTTTAAACAACTGTCATTACCTATAATTTTAAGTGTTATGTTTGAAATCACAGACTCCAGAAGAGGCCCTTCGGCCCATCGAGTCTGCACCGACACGTAAGAAACACCTGACCTATCTGCCAAATCCCATTTACCAGCATTTGGCCCATAGCCATGAATGTTATGACGTGCCAAGTGCTCATCCAGGTACTTTTTTAAAAGGATGTGAGGCAACCCGCCTCCACCACCCTGCCAGGCAGTGCATTGCAGACCATCACCACCCTCTGGGTAAAAAAGGTTTTTCCTCACATCCCCCCCCTAAACCTCCTGCCCCTCACCTTGAGCTTATGCCCCCTTGTGACTGACCCTTCAACTAAGGGGAACAGCTGCTCCCTGTTCACCCTGTCCATGCCCCTCATAACCTTGTACACCTCGATCAGGTCGCCCCTCAGTCTTCTCTGCTCCAACGAAAACAACCCAACTCTATCCAACCTCTCTTCATAACTTAAATGTTTCATCCCAGGAAACATCCTGGTGAATCTCCTTTGCACCCCCTCCAGTGCAATCACATCCTTCAGATAATGTGGCGACCAGAACTGCACACAGTACTCCAGCTGTGGCCTCACCAAGGTTCTATATAAGTCCAACGTGACTTCCCTAGTTTTGTAATCTATGCCTCAATTGATAAAGGCAAGTGTCCCATATGCCTTTTCCACTGTGATGTTCCCATTGTTCATTTCGAGGAAATGTTAACTCCAAACATTTATTTGAGGGAAGTGGTGAAGAGGTTGAGGTGGTGTCAGAAATGGTCCAAAGCAAGTTTTCAGTCTTAGCTGCGTCATCCAGAGGAGAAACCAACTGAAGAGGAGGCAGTTTCCCAGGAGGAGGGAGGTTGTCATTGACAGGTGTGTGGCCTAGGGTTTTCCTAAGTAGCCCTCCATCCAATTCCCTAGCAACAGTTGCTGAAGACCACTACCAGACCTCTAGGCTCAACTACTCCATCAAGAAATGATGTAAGTAATGCTACATCTCAGGGAAAATGAATAATCAGCATGAAATTGCAAGTTTAAAGGACCATTCCATCTACAAGTGTCAAAAACTTTTGAAATATGCAAACCTTTAATTGCTGTTTCATTGATATTTTCTTACAGATGCTGATAGACAGGATGCTATAAATCTGTTCCTTGGAGTTTTCCAGCCTACGGAAGGAAAGTCTCATCTTTGGGAGCTTCCAACTGACTATTACCTACATCATAAGAACACCATGGCACTTTTGTCTCCCAAGAGAAGGTAACGAATGGTCTGTAGATTCTACCTTAATTTTTATATGATAGGCAAATCTGACTCATTTAAGTATATATTGTTAAGTGTCTCCCAAGATTCAGCATAATCGCCAAAGCTTAAGTTCAACTCTATAGAAATTTAACACCTATTATGATCTCAGGATATCCAGAGCACTTTGTACAATGTACTTTTCAACTTCAGTCACTATTGTTATCATAGCGAAACATGGCAGTCTATCTGTGCACAGCAAGGTCCCAATCAACCGCCATGACAAGATGATCTTGATATTGGTTGAGGGATAAATATTGGTCAAAGCTACACTGTCCATGTGTAGTGCCATGGGATCTTCTAAGTATACTTAAGTCTCCGGCTCTGGCTGCATCTCAAGGCCCCTTCATGCATGCCTGAGAGCTGGCCTGCACTTGGATGGCCAGTATTTAGTGCGCTTCATGGCTATCCAAAACCACACCCACCTCCCATGTTACTACACTATTTTTTAAATTTATTCATGGTGCAAGTCTCCTAAGTCCACTTTGGAAGGCAGATGGGAAATGGTTTATTCTTTTGTCTGAAAGATGGCACCTCTGATAATGCAGCAGTCCCTCAGTACTGCACTAGTGTCAGCCTAACTTATAGGCTTGAGTCTCCAGAAGAAGGTTGATCCTACACCATTCTGCCTCATAGGCAAGTGCTACCACTGAGCCATATCTGACATAGTTAGACTTGAATTTTTTCATAGTTATGGCTGTTGACAAATGACTTGGATGAAGGGATGGATGGTTGCCAAATTTGCTGCTGAAAGTAAGTTGTGAAGAGGACATAAGGAGGCTACAAAAAGATAAAGACAGGTGAAGTGAGTGGGCAAAGATCTGGCAAATGGAGTATAATGTGGGAAAATGTGAAATGTTCCATTTTGGCAGGAAGAATAAAAGAGAAGCATATTATCTAAATGGTGAGAGATTGCAGAGCTCTGAGGTGCAGAGGGATCTGGGTGTCCTAGTGCATGAATCACAAAAGGCTAGCATGCAAGTACAGCAAGTAGTTAGTAATAGAATGTTATCGATTATTGCAGGAGGAATGGAATATAAAAGCTGGAATGAGTTTGAGATGCCCCTCCACCCTCTCATGTTGACACTGATGGATGTCAGCAAATGCCATAAGACATAGGAGTAGAAATTAGGCCGTTCGGCCCATCAAGTCTGCTCCACCATTCAATCATGGCTGATAAGTTTCTCACCCCCATTCTCCCGCCTTCTCCCCGTAACCTTTGATCCCCTTACCAATCAAGAACCTATCTACCTCGATCTTAATTACACTCAATGACCTGGCCTCCACAACCTTCTGTGGCAATGAATTCCATAGATTCACCACTCTCTGGCTAAAGAAGTTTCTCCTCATCTCTGTGCAGCTCCTAGCAGTGCAGGACCAATGTCCTGGAACAAGGTCTCCATGGCAGTTGCTAAGCTACTAGTGTTGACCTTGGTGCATTGGTATGCCAGCACTATCACCTCACACTGAAAGAGGACAGATTCCTCCATTATGCCTTGCAATCTGAGGAGTTCAGAAGACAGCCTTTCCTGATGTTCCCGAGCTTGTCTTTGCAGCTCCAGCAACTGAGGTAGAACAGAGTCCAAAGGCTTATCATCTGACTCAAACTCGGTGAATTCTGGGCCTCCAGCTGTTCTCCGAAAGCTGACGCCCTTGGATTTTACTGCCTCCACCTGCTGCGGATCAGACAGTGCGGTGTGCACCTGATTGTGACCCCTGAGGCTAATCTAGAACTCAGCCCCACCAAGATGTGTGTCTCTGCACTGGTGGAGGGTGTTGGTGAGCGCTGTGACGGGTCTTCATTGTCTGCGGATTCCTCTTTTGGGGTGTCCTCGGAGCTGGGGTTGATGACCTGGCTCGTGGCTGCCCTTGGCTGCTACCCAGATGTGCCTGCAAGGGAGAGATAATTAGTGTACGGCAGTGAACTGTGAAACAGGAGATATCACTCAGTCTGATGGATGTTGCAGTACAGGATCCTCACTTTGTTGACCACCACCAACCTCACCGCCTGCACAGAAATGGCCCACACCCTTGCCAGCCATCTGGATGGCTCTATTGTCAAAGGATGTGAGGACCTTTAGCTTGGGCATGCCTCCCCAAGTCTGGGACCCCTCCCTCTTGTTGTGGGCTAGCTTATCCTAAATGGAGACAGATGGACAGGTGTAAGCAAGATGCCTACCAGGCCAGATGAGAAGAATGTCTGGCATGTGTGGAGTGAGTGGTGCCATGGACAGCATGAGAGCATGATGGGCAGGATAGATGAGGGCGTTTTGTGAGAGTGAGTGGTGATGTGCCTTGAGCTGACAGTGAGTGCGAACCCTGTGGATATGTGATGGGTTTGAGTGTGAGAGTTGACTGATGTTCCCCAGATTCCTTTGTTGCTCTACACCATTGAGAATTTTCTTTTATATACAAGGTCTATGTGACTTCCTTATTACTCCTACCAACATGACTTTCAATATAAATGTGAATCTATTTGCCATTTAAGCACCCACCCTGCAAGTTTATTAACATTGTCTTGTAATGTGATGTTGAAATTGTACTTCTGATACCCGAGTACATTATTTATTTAAACAATTTGGATAGCAGTGGTCCCAACACTGATCCCTGTGGAATACAGCTTCCCATCTTCTGACGGCCTGAGTAAATATCTTTATTTGCCACTTTTGTACCCAGCTTATCCATTCTGTTTCACCTGACTCCATACCAGATTTTTTTTATATAAGCAAAATTTCTAAGTTTGTGTGTATTCTATATCAAATGTTGTAAATACTTGGCTTTTTTTTTACATTTCTTGAAGCTATACCCATTGGTGGACACCGGAGGTGCTAATCAATTTACCTTTGCCTTTTGATGAAGGTAGGAACAAATAACTTGCTTGCCAACTTGAAAAGATCAGTGCTCTTAATGTAAAAGTATTTGGCATGCTATATGTAACCTGTCAAATACTTTTAAATTAAGAGCACCAAAAAGTAATTTAAGTTGTTCTGTAAATGAAATTTTAACTGTTTGCATTCACTGGGTAATAATTATTTACCACATTCAGAATCAGGAATTGGCCTTCACTGTAAGGAATAAGAAAGTTGTATAGCTTGAACAATGAAATTCTGTAGAAAAGCTTCTGCGTATAATGTTGATGTTTGTTATATTGAATGCCGTAGCTATATAGTAAATAAACTCTCCAACACTTAAAAGATGCAGCTTTTTAGCTATGCACCTTGAAAAATTAAATGTGGCATTCTTGGCTCAGTAACTTTTTAAACCTTTCTTGATTCAAACAAATGTGCCTGCTGTATTTGTAAAACTTGACAAGTTTGTGTTAAAATTGCAGCCTGGAGTATTCCTTTTAATGTTATTGCAGCCTGGTATTATGATCGTTCAGTTAATTAAACTCATTGATAAAATATTTTCCTCTCTGTTGTTCACCTCTTTAGTTCCCTGCACTGAGAACCTTAAAAAAATGACAATAGTGAAGAAGATGGATAAATCTGATGAAGAGATAGATGTATACACTGAATTCTTCAGGCCATATGAACTGAGCTGTTTCGATGATACATTTTGTCTGACAATGACAAATTCAGCTAAGTATGTAATCTATTCACTCCAGTGGATAACCCCTGCTCTGCCCAATGCTCCAATCCTGATGCAAATTAAGTTTTTAAAGAACTTTTAACCATTTTATTTTCAGAACATTTAAGGATAATATCCTACAGTACCTTTACCTTTGGGACTTGATAAACATTGCGCGAAGAATTAATTACCTATGTGAAAACTTCAGTGATATTTCTACCACTTAAGGAAATAGCCCTTGTGCGTTAAATTCTATTTAAAATAGAGCAAATTGCTGTAATTGCCTACACAATTATTTTGATCATTGCAGCCCCCTTTCTGACATTCGGGTGGATGATAGTGTTAGGAAATAGAGATAATTTAAGTTATATTAATATTTGTGGGTGGTAGGAATGGGTTTTAGCTTTAATTTTTAAGCTTGATTTGTATTTCTGTATCTGTGTGTTAAGAAAAGATCAAGTTGAGTTTTAGTTCCACTTCAAAAAGTGCCTGCCTTTCTAATGAGAGTTTACAACTGTAAGAAAAGTTAAGCAAACATAAGAGTAGAAAAACTGGGCTGTTGTCTAGCAACAGGGGTCCAGAGAGGCAGGTCCCTCCCACAGACACACACAAGAAACAGCAGTTTTAAGTTCGGTTTTGAAGACAGCTGCCAAGCAGAAGCAACCTAGAAGGGCAAATAGCCAGTTCCAAGCTAAAGTTGGTTGAAAGTAGCTACCAGGGAGAGACTGGAGTAAAGAGGACAGATAGTCATTCCCAAGCTAAAGAAGAAAGTCCCCAAAGAATCCAGGGGAGTGGAACAGGAGAAAGTCCCAAGCAGACCACCTAGTCAGAGGAAGGACAAGAACCTGGAAAAGGTCCTGTTAAGAGTGAGGGGCAGAGAAAGACTCCAAGCTGCATGAATCAGTATCAAAGTGATATAAAGGCTTGTGAGAAGTCAGAAAGTCCAAAGAGGCAACTGAAGGTCTGTAACTCTTTGCTATGGGCATGTGTAGCAATGGTGTGCTGTTGACAGCTGAGTCGGTGAGAGAGAGTGTGAAAAATAGCTTGAATGTGTGTGCGACCCAGGGAAGAGGAACATCAGAAGGAGAGTTCGAAACCCTAAAGGTGGACCCTTGTGGAAGGCATCTGAGAGAAAGCATTGGTTTGGGAGAAGATTCCAAGGCAAGTTCTTGGAGAATGGAGATTGGAATTGCTTGTGTGAAAGGCGGAGTTCAGTGAAACTGGTTGGCTCACGGTGTGACAAGCATCTGGTGGGGCGGGAGTTAATGAGAGATCCATGCTAACTGGTTGAGGGGGCATGTGTCACTCGGTTTCAGAGTGTGACGTGTCTGACCACAGGTCACTTATTGGTTTACATGGACTGTGTACTTACTGTGAGCATTAAAGTATAAGATAGCTTTTGTAACTTGTGTTCCCCTTACAAATCTGTGTATATCTGTAAAGGTATAGTTGTGGGTGAAGGAGTACTGTAATACGGTTCATTTCTTGTCTAATAAATGTTTTGTGCTTTTTTGTTAAAAGTTCATTAGCTGGCTCAGGTGACTCTTCAGTAGCCCCTTTCCACGTATCTAAACAAACAACTAAAAGTTAGGATCTTTCAAGCTGGGTTCCACCTGAGATCAGGCTTGACCAGTGGTAACATCAGCTGGGGATCATAACAATAGCGTAGTGGTAGTGTTACTGGACGAGTACTTCGAAGGCCCAGAATAATGTTCTGATAGCATTATCTGGAGGAGATTTAATTTCCATCAATTAAATCTGGAATAAAAGGCAAGTCTCATTAATAATGATCATGAAGCCGACAGACTGTTGTTAAAACCCATCTGCTTCTCTAAACAGGAAAAGTATTCTGCTGTCCGAACCCCGTCTGACCTACATGTGACTACAAACTCACAGCAATGTGACTGATTCTTAACTGTTTTCTGAAATGGCCTGGTATGCAACTTATTTGCATCAAACCACCACAGAAAAGTCGAATAAGAACAAAACCAGACACATCACCCAGCATCGACCCAGACACTGGAAATGACAAAGGTGTGCACCCTTGCCGAATCGACCCTGCAAAGTCGACCTTACTAACATACGTAGGAATATAGCACTTAGGAGCAGGAGTAGGCCATTCAGCTCCTTGTGTCTGGTCCACCATTCTATAAAGTAATGGCTAATATGATCAGTGGCCTCATCTCCACTTTCCTGTCTGCACCCCATAACCCAAGATTCCATTGTCTATCAAGAATCTAACGCAGTCTTGAGTAAATTTGTGACCCAGCCTCCTCTGCTTTCTGGGAATGATCTGGGGACTTGTGCCAAAATTGAGAAAGGCGCCTCACAGACTAATCAAGCAACAGCCTGACGTCATATTCAGCAAATCATACCTTATGGCCAATGTCCCAGACTCCTTCATCACCAACTTTGGTTATGTCCTGCCAAAAGAGACTGACCAGAAGTGGTGATACAGTGGTACACAGTTGGGAGGGAGTTGACCTGGGAGTCCTCAGCATTGACTCTGGATCCATGAAGTTTCATGGCATTAGGTCAAACATTGGCAAGGAAATATACTGCCTACCACCTACTGCCTTCCCTCAGCTAATGAATCAATGCTCTTCCCATGTTGAACACCAATTGGAAGAAACACTAACTAAAGACACAGAACATATTCTAGGTGGGAGACTTGAATATTCGTCACAGAGATTGGCACTATGGGTCCATTACTGTTAGCTGGCCGAATCATGAAACCCATATCTGCCAGACTGGGCCGGCAGCAGGTGGTGAGGGAACCAACACGAAGGAGAAACCTGCTTGACCTCATCATCACCAATCTACCTCTCACAGATGCATCTGCCCGTGACGGTAAAAACAGGAGTGACCACTGCACAGTTCTTGTAGAGATGAAGTCCCATCTTTTCTCTTGAGGGCACCATCCATCAATATTGTGTGCGTGTGTGTGTGTTAAGCTGGGCAAGAGATTGATGGGTTGTCGGAGTGTTTTGAAACATGGAAAGGGATAGAGGTGTTAAGTTTGAGGTACATAATATTTGCATTTTTAGATAAGGTAAGAGTTTGTTTGAATGTCAGAGGGGAGTCAGAGATGACAAGAAACATGTTTACATCTTGCAGGAGCCCCATATATAAACAGTAATGGGGATATATTTTATTGACCCAAAAGCAAAGACAAGATGGAAACATGAAAGATCTTTCTATTTGGAAAGGTTTGAGTTTCAAAGAGGTGTAAGAACAATGGAACTGAGATGAAAGGGAAAAAAGAGATATTAGAGTTACTGTGGATAGTTGGACATAGTTGTTGAGCTGGAGATAGCTGGAGCTGTTGAGCTATAGCTGGAACTCTGAGCTGGGAGAGAATGCAGTTTGAATCACCCATCCACTCAAGCCAGAATAGTCTTGGGCTGAAGCAGGCCGTTTTATTCTGAAGTGGATTTCACCACAGAGTGGGAGAGGGTTGCAGCCATGTGGTATGCCTTTATTGAAGCTACAGCAGTTTATCATGTATAATATTACTGGATTTCATAGTAAACATCTATAAAGGAGTGTTGCCTGGAAGGTGTTTATTTGTGGGTTTGACCAAGTAGAGTGTTTTTGGGGAATGTTTTGTAGGACTAACCTTAATTGTGTAACTGTAATCTTGTGTAATTAGGTTTTCTTTCATTTTTGTTAATATAACTTTTACCTTTAATTTTTAAAATCCCAAAAGCGTTACTGGACCTCTTATTGCTGAGATCGGTACATCCTCCTCTTGTTTTCAGAATACAAAATAAAAGGGTGTGGCCCATAAGCCAAGTTTTCCTCAGGGATTTGGTTTGCGCAGCAATTAATGCAGGCTGTGGTCATATGGGCTGTTGCCTTCAGCCCAGACCCATCACTGGTATTTTGGCAAAGTTTTTGTTTAATTGTTTAGAAAATATGACCAGTTTTGATACTTTGCATGTTTGTTTTAAAATCAGAATGATGTGAGGCCATTTTCATAGTATTCCAAGGCTTCATTGTACTGTGTTTGTCTAAAGGGACTTCATGCCAAAGCATGTTGGAATTGACCCAAGTCCTTTCACTATTCGCAAACCAGAAGAAACAGGCAAATCCATGCTGAGGTAAAGAACTGGTAACTAGATTTAGTTGTCTCTTCGTTTAACTATATGAAACATTTTGCTTTTAATTGCTGTTATTAATTTTAACCAAAAATCTGTGTCTTGGAGGGTGTACACAATTAAATAAAACCAAAATACGAAAGCAAAATACTGCTGATGCTGGAAATCCTAAATAAAAGTAGGAAAGGCTGGAAATACATGGGTCTGGCAGCATCTGTGAAGAGAGAATCAGAATTAATGTTTTTGAACGCAAAGCATAATTCCTCTTTTTTTCATTTTCAGGTTTTTTGTTCTGTCAGCCACTTGTCCAATATCTTCCTTTTGCTTTTTTCCACAATCTAGCTTCCTCAGAGTTTGTCCAACATTTTCATCTCATTGTTGTGAGTTTTTGTGACTCAGCTCAGGGAGAAAATTTTGACTCCAATTTAAAGAATGGGTATAATACCACATATGTGCTTAATAATATCAGGTGGCAATAAAACCGCTTCTTGTAATTCTTTTAGTTAAAGATGTGCCACCAAAAGTATTTAATAGGTGAAGATGATCAAACATCAAAATATAAAGAATTATGTTTCACTGCCAAGTCCCAATATGAAAATGCCAATTAATCAGTTTTCCTTCTCCAACCAGTACTGTTAATGCAGAAAGTTGAATCTGCCAAAGTTCATTTTGACAAAGTTCAATAACATGAGCTGTTGAGCAATATGTTTGCTGAAAGGTTCAATAAAATCCTAGCTCAGGATCAGAAATTACATTGAAGTATATGGTATTAATCAGGTAATCAAAGTCAGAAACAAGCATATTGCTCAGACCAGGGCAGAGCATTAGTACACAAGAGTTCCCAGTCTTGTTGCACTTGTAAGAGGTGCCAATTGCAAACTAAACAAGGGAAAATAATAAATTGGACAAATATCAGGAGTAAAAAAAGATAACTTGCATCTATAAAATGCCTTTTACAACCTCAGGTCATTCTAAAGCATTTTGCAACTAATTAAACACTTTTGAAGTGATGAAAGGTTTTTCGTTGCACTGATGCTGTCAGACCTGCTCAGTGTTTTCAGCATTTTCTGTTTTTATTTCAGACTTCCAGCATCTGTAATATTTTGCTTTTGTGTTTTCGAAGTGTTCTCCATGTTGTAATTTGATGTCAGATGTCACTCATTTGATAGCAATCTTGCCCCTGAGTCAGAAAGTTGAGACTTATGCACAAAAATCTAGGCTGACACTAGTCTGTGGGCCCAATAACAGAAAATGAATGGATAGCCAGAAAATTTGTCATTGGTAATTTTAGTTGATGAAGGAACGTTCCATAGGATATGGAAAGATTTCCTGCCCTTCATATATTCAGTGGTATCTTTGATGTTAACTTCTATTTAACGAACATTTCAATCTAGAAATTTGCTTAGTAAATTATACCCTTTGCTGTGTGCAATTTGAATTCCTGACATACAACAAAAGTTGTATTGTACTATTAGACTTGATGTTTTTAGAAAATTCCCTTCCTCCACTTTTGCAGTAATTATTACGAGATTTATGCTGGACACACTATAGCTTGGGTAAAAATAATTTATGATCAAAAATGGAAAATGCCTTACAAACCAATTCTGTTAACCAATTAAAATATTTTTATTTTGGAGTAGATACCAGTGCATTTAGGGGGAGTCAATGGTATTGTGGTACCGTCACTGTACTAATGATTCCAGAGGCCCACACAAATGCCCAGGGGACAGGGATTCAAAACCTACCATGGTAACTGGTGGAATTTGAACTTAATTAATAAATCTGGAATATAAAGCTATCCTTAGTAATAGTGACCATGGAACTATCATCGATTGTCGCAAAAACCCATCTGGTTCATTAATGTCTTTCCTAAGGAGGGAAATCAGCCATTCCTACATGTTCTGGCCTACATGTGACTCCAGACAGCAATGTGGTTGACTCTTAACTGCCCACTAGAATGGCTTGGCAAGCCACTCAGTTCAACGACAATCAGGGATGGGGAACAAATGCTGGCCTTGTCAGCAACGCCAACATCCCATCAAAGAATAAAGAGAAAAAATTTAGTTTAATGTTGATTCTTCACATGCATTGCACTATTTTTCCTCAGCCGTGATAGCATAGAATAGTTACTACCTATATGATGTATTGTATTTTCAAATTAGATTTATTCTTTAGTACAATTTGCCTAAAATACTTTCTTCTTCAGTAACAAAAGTAATAAGGAAGAAGCTGTATTGCAGCGTAAAACAGTAGCAAGTGCTCCACCACCACCATCAGAGGAGGTCGCTTCTAGTAGTTCTGAGGATGATTCAGGAACTGACAAGGAGGAAGAAGGTCCTGTGTCTCAGCGGTCAACACCAGTAAAAATTACAGAGTTTGGGGATACTACCAGAATTCCTGAGGTAATAAGGACATTTTATGCAATTGAAATAAGCTAAATTTTATAATGCCACAGATTAAAAGGATGTAGTTTTAAAAAACCATTTCAAAGCAAAATACTTATCATTGGATGGAAAACTGGAAGAGCAGGTCAACCCAAATAACTGCTGCAAACCTTCTGTATCTCCTTATTGACAGAGGTCTTTTATCAGACCGTCTTGCTGCCCTGGATTAGGAAATGATCTCAGAGTCAGCATAAAGGAGAAAGGCATAAAATTGAAAATAGGATCAGAATAGGAGTGTGGCTGAAATCATTTGCCAGTTTCTTTTCATCACTAACCAACTTAATTGGTGAAGGATAATTTTTGCCATCAGTATGGAGAAGGCCTATGTCCAACTGAGAAGCCTGTTGGCTTGATAATTCAAATAGCTTTCCCAAATGTAAACACAAAGGGGCAGTATTTAACTTTTTTTTTCAGTGGTGAAAATTCCATTACACTTTTATGTAACTTGGTTGAGTCAAGGTTGGGAAAATATTGTAACATGTCAGTAACCGTTGGGTAGTTTCTTTTTTCCTAAAATAACAGAACTACATTGTAAAAGTGCGAGGCGAAAGTAAGCATCACATCCATTTCTTCATGAGTCTGTAAGATAGGAAGTTGGCAGTGATGGCCATTTTATTCAGCTAGTTGACCACGAAGTAACAAAGCCTGTGTATCCCTATTTAGGCGTTAGTGCTTTCCTTTCAAGATTCAAGCCAATATAAGTGTACTCTTTTTGTAAAATAAAAAAGCAGGGCTCAACTTTAGAAAATTTGATAATTATAACATGCCTCATAGGAATTTCTTGTCACTCAGTAATACTGTCTTAACCCTTCGAGCTTTGCACTAGAATCAGTTTTACTAAAATAGAATTATATATGAAGTATTTTCATAAACATGATTGAGACAACCACACTACCATCAATACTATAATGTAATGGATGTGATGCTTACTTTCACCTCGCCCTTTTACAATGTAGTTCTTTTATTTTAGGAAAAAAGGAACTACTCAACGGCTATTGACACGCTATTATAGGGTATAGAACAAAATTGACTGTAGCATAACTGATCATGAAAAAACTCACACTTGTATAATATTATGGTCTGTGATCAGTTGTTTACTTCTAAAGATGATGCAAGGAACTTGCATAGATTTGTGTGAAAGACCAACATAAGTGATCCTACTTGATGTATGAGCTTATTTGTTTTATTTACTTAGGTAGTAGATTAGGCCAATAAAATTACTTTATGTCCAAAGTATCGTTATCAAAATGGCAGCAGCAATTGGTAATCATTTTACTTTCATTGATGAAAATTGTAAATTCTGAAGTTCACTATTTTTTTGCTATCTCAAGAAAAGAGCTGCAAATACTGTTCGCATAGCCACTGCATCATAGCAGCGTGAAAGGGCTGGTATTCAAATTTTGAGATACTTTACCTTTCCAGGGAAATTTGAGGTGGACATGGTACTGCTCAGGTCCAAAAGTGGCAGCCTTTCGCTCATTTGAAACTTTGTTCGCTATGTGTTGTGCAATGATCTGATCAGGACAGACATTGGCCCGCGGGGTTCTCTACTGCTTTCACTGCAAGCCTACTGGTGAATATAGATGTTGGGATTTCTCTAGCTCCACCTGCTGTAGGATTGGCCTTATCAGCAATCTTGTAAAGAGAGCCCTAGCTATTTGACCACCTTGCAAGCTTGAGGCAGAAGTAGAGTGCGTCAAAGCTATCTTGTGTGTCATTGGCTATCCTGATCAGATTATTATTCACTCTGTAATCAAGCAAACACAAAAATGAGCGATTGATCTAACTTTTGGGCCTGAAAATTGCCTGGTCTACCTCAAATTACCCAGGAAAGGCAAAATATCTTTTTTTTTAAATTTGAACAACAGATTAAGCAAGCCATTTCACACCGCTACTACGCAGTGACTATGTGAGTGGCATTTTCTACTTGGAGGACGATGCTGCCAGTCCAAAAAGATGTTCTGCCTGCCACACAACTGAGCAACGTTGTAAATGAATTTTAGTGTAGGTGCAATACCAGGTAAGCTGTACACTCTAGCAATTGGCTGATCAAATCGAGCAGCATGTTCCTTTGGTTTTTTGTAACTGTCAAAGTACAGACTGTACTCAACCAGCCCCACTTGCAAAAGCCAAAACAAAGCGTCTACTGTTAGTTCTTATTCCACAATTGAGCACCACTTGCTGAACAATCCAGAGTGCACTAATAGCTACAGTAGCAACCAAGTTAAGATAAACAGTCAAGCTTGTAATGTGGCTCATTTACAATTGCTGGAAGTGACATACATTAAGACCATAAGATGTAGGAGCAGAAATAGGCCATTTGGCCCATTGTCTGCTCCACCATTTAATGAGATCATGGCTGCTCTGATAATCCTCAACTCCACTTTCCTGCCTTTTCCCTATAACCCTTTACTCCCTTACTCATTAAAAATCTGCCTGTCTCAGCCTTGAATATACTTAACGATCCAGCCTCTACAGCCCTCTGCAGTAAAGAATTCCACAGATTCACTACCCTCTGAGAGAAGAAATTCTTCCTCATTTTTGTCTTAAATGGGTGACCCCTCACTCTGAAATTATGCCCTCTGGTCCTAGACTCTCCTACAAGGGGAAACAACCTCTCAGCATCTACCCTGTCAAGTCCCCGAAGAATCTTAGAATCTTATAAGTTTCAATAAGGTCGCCTCTCATTCTTCTAAACTCCACTGCGTCCAGGCCCAACCTACATAACCTCTCCTCATTAGAAAACATCCCGTACCCAGGATCAACCTAGTGAACCTTCTCTGGACTGCCTCCAGTACCAGTATATCTTACCTTGAATAAGGGGACCAAAACTGTTCCTAGTATTCCAGTGCCTTGTATAGTTTTAGCAAGACTTCCCTATTTTTAGACTCCGTTCCCTTTGAAATAAAGGCCAACACTCCATTTGCCTCCCCTATTGCCTGCTGATCTTGTATGCTAACTTTTTGTGATTTATGCAGGTGAGCCCCTCAAATCCCTCTGTGCTGCAGCTTTCTGCAATCTTTCTCCATTTAAATAATATTCAGCTCCTCTATTCATCCTACCACCAAGTGCATACCTCACATTTTCCCACATTATATTCCATCTGCTAAGTTTTTGCCCACTCATTTAACCTGTCTATATCCCTCTGTAGACTCTTTGTGTCACCCTCACTACTTGCCTTGCCACCTATTTTTGTGTCATCTGCAAGCTTGGTAATAGTACATTCACTTCCCTAATCCAAGTCATTGATATATATTGTAAATAATTGTGGCCCCAGCACTGATTCCTGTGGCACTCCACTAGCTACAGTTTGCCATCCTGAAAATGCCCCTCTGATCCCAAGTCTGTCTTCTGTTAGTTTACCAACCCTCTATCCATGTTGATATATTACCCCCAATACCACAGGCTCTTATCTTATTAAGTAGCCTTATGTGCAGTACCTTATCGAACGCCGTTTGGAAATCCAAATATGCTATATCTACTAGTTCCTCTTTATCTATCCTACTTGTTACCTCCTCAAAGAATTCTTAATAAATTTGTGAGGTATGATTTCCCTTTCATGAAGCCATGCTGACTCAGCTTGATTAGATTATGCATTTCTAAATGCTCTGCTATTACATCCTTTATAATAGACTCTATGTTCCCAATAACCAATGTTAAGCTAATTGGCCTATAGTTACCTGTTTCTTGTCTCCCACCCTTTTAGAATAAGGGTGTTACATTGGCACTTTTCCAATCCTCTGGGACTTTTCCAGAATCTAAGAATTCTTGAAAGTTTCCCTAGTACTTTTTCTCTAGTGATAGTTATCATATTTATTTCCTCCCCATCTTTTGCCCCTTGATTATTTAGTACTTTTGGAATGCTACTAGTATCTTCTACTGTGAAGACTGATGCAAAGTATTTATTCCCCATTATTATTTCCCCAGCCTCATTCTCTAAGGGGCCTATGTTTACTTTGGCCTCTCTCTTCCTTTTTATTTATTTAAAGAAGCTCTCACTGTCAGTTTTTATATTACTTGCTAGTTTACCCTCAAAGTTTATTTTCTCTCTCATTTATTTTTTTGGTCACCTTTTGTTGGTTTTCAAAGCTTTCCCAATCCTCTGGCTTACCACTAATCTTTGTATGTTTTTTCTTTCAATTTGATACGATCCTCAACTATCCTTGGTTAACCATGGTTGGTTTATCCCCTTCCTTGAATCCTCCTTCCTCACTGGGATATATCTTTGTTGTGAGTCATGAGCTATTTTTTTAAACGTCTGCCATTGTTCATCAACAGTCTTTTCTGCTAAACTCCTTTCCCAGTCCACTCCAGCCAGCTCTGCCCTCATTTGTATTTACATTCGTACACAGAGACAGGTTAACTGCAAACAGAAGGAATATTTTCAAACCGTGGGTCTTTTTTGAATTACTTTGGAGCTTATAGTTCCCCATTGCTTTCTCCATGGCAATGCTGAGGCCACCCAGTTGGCAGTGGCACTCTTTTCTCCTGTAGTATAAATTGTTATTTTTTGAAATTTGGCATTCTTGTGTTTGTCCTGATGTGTGCAAGAAAAAAAAATTGGCAACATGAATATTGCTGAAAAGAGAGAACTTCTGTACAACCAAACGACTTTATAGGTGACATAATTTTGTGGTCCTTTTCATGCCTTTTGGTTAGTAAACAACTCTAAGTTCTGCCCTGACATCTCCTTCTATTCAAGGTTTGAGATGTGATAGTGTAGAGGTTATATTACTGGACTAATAACCCAGAGAAAGCCAGTTGAAATCCCACTAAAGCAGTTTGGGAATTTGAGTAGTAGTTTATAAAATAAAACATCTGAGATTCATAAAAGTGACTGTACAGCTGGTTTAGTCATATCTCATATTTAGCAGGGGGGGAGGCATGCCTTCCTTATTTGGTCTGGGCTATTATCTGACTTGTGTCCCACACCAACATGGCGGACTCTTTACAGCCTCTGAAGTTGCCTAGCAAACCTCTTGTTGTATCAAACCTGTACCAGTGGTTCAAGAAGAGCCCACTGTCACCTTGTCAGGACATCTAAGGATTGGCAATGAAAGCCAGTCTTGCCAGTAACACACTCATACTGAGAATGAATAAATTAAAATTAGAGTCTCTTCCAGAACCTTCAAATCTAATTTTCTATAGTTTAATATTTAAGATGCAGTATTTTTATACTTTGCAGTTAGAAGCATTTGTATAGTATTTTAATGTGTGAAAGACATTGAAACTAGTTACTTTCATAACAGATTTTAAAGCTCTGACCTTGCCTAGTTACTTTGTGTTTCACACACTTAGCATGTGTCTGTATTTATAGCTTGTGATGGTGTTACTCCTATGAATTATTCAGTATTTCACAGAGAGATTACATGAAAACAGATTGTACTGTGGGAGATGAAATGCCCACATTTTTACAGAACAACCAAATGTTTTATTTACTTCAGTTTTAATTCTTGCTCTGTGTATCGAGAACAAAATTTATGGTAAGGTGCTATTGCAATCTATAAAGTTTTGTAGCACTAACCATAACTCCCCTTTCAACTTTGACTAAATTCTCAAGAGGCAATCTGGTCAAAAAGATCTGCTAGTATCCTCTACATGTATCCTGCACATCGTATATGTGCAAAATGTGCTACATCACACTTTACTATTCTTTGATATGTGCAGGATAACGAACTGAAGAAAGAAATTATGATGCATGTTTTTTTGGTGTGGTTTCCTCAGCCTTTGAATATACTATATTCAGTATAGGTTGTGTTCCAGATTATTAAGCTATCCTTCCCAATGTAATGATCTAGTGTTTTGTGCTCAGTGTAGAATGAATGTCACGCATCATTTATCTCACTCACACTTGGCCCAGACTTTCTGTCAGCTTTTCCACTATGATTTGTAGTTATTAGAGAGCTATTGGCCTCACCATTTTGGCCTGAATTTTGCAGTAACACTTTTTTATTCTTATAAGTTACTGTTCATCACTTCTTAACTCCTCTCTGGATGGACATCATTGAAAAGAATTGAGGATAAGCAACGGTTATGGTTTTAACTGCCATTTAGAAACTGTCATATCTAAAAGATTTTTTAAAATTATGTACGTGATTTCTCCACTGGATAACAGTTATTATGTTGGTATGTTAAGAGCTTAAAAACAATTAGAATTGTCAGACAAAAGCTGATTAGTATTTTTTTTGCACCATTAATATTTTTCCTTGTCAGGTGTATGCATTCTGAAAACTAAATATTTTCTATCTTGAATGATTTCAGGTACAAAAAATGTAACCCTTTGGCTATGCAAGATTAATGACACAAAACATTTGCAGTTTTAAAGTAACTAATAGGGTCCTGCTAGCTGCGATATTTTTCATTTTTGTCATAAATATTTTGTAATTCTTGCACCTTTATTGAACAAGTAATTATATAATTGAGAACCTCTTTTCTTCACCAATAAGAAATCAAACATCTCCAAATTTTGATCGTGCTATTACAAGTATAGGAATGAACAACAACTTACACTTATATAGCGCCTTTAACATAGTAAAATGTTCTGCAACACTTCATAAGGACATTATGAAGCAAAATTTGAAACTGAGCTGCATGAGAGATTGTAAAGAAGGTGACCAATAGCTTTGTTAAAAGGAGAGGTTCTAAGCTGTTTAAAAGAAGGAGAACTGCTGGCAGATTGTAATCCCACCCTAGGTTTTTCTGAGTTTAATGCCCAGTCAGCTGAAGATATGGCTATCAATATTGGAGCAATTTGGAATGCACAGGAGACCAGAATTGGAGGAGTGCAAATATTTCAGATGTTTGTAGGGCTGGAGGAGATTACGGTGATAGAGAGGGGTGAGGCCATGGAGGGATTTGAAAAGGAGAATGAAAACTTTGAAATAGAGGTGGTGTCTGATCAGGAACCAGTGTAGGTCAGCGAACAAAGAAGTGATGGATGAATGTGATTTGGTGCCAGTTAGGATACGGTAGCAGGATTTAGATTGAGCTCGAGTTTATGAAGTGTGGCAATGCATATATTTATCTAATTCTGCACTTCCAGACCAATCTATGTCTGACAGGAGGAGTTTGCTTTTGACAGTCTTTAAGACGTTGTTTTGTGAAACGTTTAACAGATAATCAAGCCACAGGATAAATGAAGCATAATGAAGATTCAAATATATAATCAGGTACCGTTGGGCTACTTGTTCTGCGTAAGGCCAAAGTATGGCGTTTAACATTGAATTAATTGTTTCTTTGTTTTTTGTGACAATTTCCAGGATTCCACCCAATCTCCAAGGGAAACGCATATCATGAATCTTTCCGGGCTTCCGTCAGAAGATGATTTTATGATATATAAGAGGTAAGATAATACAGAACAGATATCCTTGATATGAGTTACAAAACAAAAATGTAATTGGTCTGGCTACTCAAGTTATTTGAAGCATTCAATGTTCAAATAGCATTTAAAAATTATCTGAACCACATATTAAATAGTGTCCTTACTTTTGTTTTTAATTGAATTTTCTTGAGTCTGTTATATGTTTAATCCTCTGGTTTTTTTTCTCCCCATTTTGTCATGAGCATTTCAGTGGCTCTGTAATGTGCAATATATAACTGATGTGTATCTTTTTTACTTAGTTGAGGAATGCATAGATATTAAATCAATAGGCAGGTCAGTACACCTATGAAATATTTTAATTTTAACTTAGAAGATATAGTTTCAAAAACTATGTTGTGTTATGCTTCTCACTGTTTATCACCCCTACCCCCCTTTATTGTAAATGTACCACAGAAATGGGAAATATTTCAGTTGATTTGTGATTGCTTCAAAATAGGGGAACGCTTTTGATTTAGGTGTAGGAAATTAGGGTCATCAAGCCTGTTTCCTGAGGATCACCTCACTGTCATATTGTCATATCCTTCAATACTTTATCTCCAAAGAAGCACATTTTAAATGTCTCTTGAACCCATTTATACCCTGCCTAGTAACATATTCTGCAACTCCATTGATTGGAAAATTCCCTCCTCCTTCCAACTTGATATGTGAATACCTCATGAATAATTTATATCAATTTATGAATTCCATAAAACTTCCTCAAAGTCCCCTATTTTCAAAAGAAATCAAGACTTGCGCAGAAAATTTTACTTAAAAGCCAAGTTGATTTATGTAGAATTCTCGATGCACTGAATCACCTTTGTTATTTACCTCTATGCTCTTTCAAAAACAATAACCATCCATGTGGCTGGAACTTACATACAACACTGCTGGTGGGGTCTGACCACAGCAACAATCCAAATTCAAAAAATAAAAGAGAAATTGCGATTGTTGGAAATCTTGCGATTGTTGGAAATCTTAAATGAAAACAAAAATGCTGAGAAAACATATCATTTGACATCTGATGAAAAAGATAACTAACCTTTTTTCTGTTTTTGTAATAATACAAGGTTGATTTGATTTGTACTGAATTTCAATGCTAATCCTTACAGTATCTTTTTTGCCTGTTGTATTTATTGCAACTGGAAAGATTTAACTGATTTATTTGTATAATCCTTCCCTGACTTGCACATGGTACCATTGTTCTATCTAACATCTCTAAGGAAGATTTGGGAGGAGGTGTATGTGTGTGCTTGTGATGTAGGTGTGATTTTAAGAAGCTCAAACTATTTTCTACTGTTTTATGCAGTTTTAAGCCATTACATTAAATAACTGAATTAGTGGTGTTTTGGAAGAAACAGGCTTCAAGTTTTTGAGTCCATTATGTTTTCTTCGGAACCCTGTTTCTCCACAGATGCTGCCAGACCTGCCGAGTTTTTCCAGCATTTTCTGTTTTTGTTTCAGATTTCCAACTTCTGCAGTATTTTGCTTTTATTATAATGGTGTTTTGGATGTTTGGGGGCAAGAAGGAGGCATTTGAGGCATTTCTATATTGATATTGGACAATACAACTACAGAGAGGAAAACCAAGACCACCCTAAACAATATCACACTCTGGACATTGGAATTCGGGCAATGCCACCCAGTGGCAAATTCACAGGGAGATGAAATTTTTATAATTTCAATATATCGGCATAAAAGGAGGAAGGTTTTGAGAAGGAAAGAAAAACAAAGACTTTTGCCATAAGCACACTTTGCTGTGGGAGGTAGAACAAATAATTATTTTATAATGGAATAACTCGGAATGAGTGATTTTTGAATGACAAAGTTGCACAAGAAAGTTTACTTGAATCTTAACCTAAGTTTTATGAAGTCATGCTATCTCAGATTTTGAGGTTTGAATAGTTCAGTATGTTATTTTTCTCATCAGTTGCCTTAAGTATTGCTTCAGTAAATACACTATGATACAGCGTTAGGAAAACCGATGTAACATTTAGTCTGTAGCAGGAGCAGGATCACAGTAAGTATCAGAAATTATATTCTCGATCTCATATTAAAAATACAGATTAGGACCAATTCGATGGGTTGCCTTTGTAAAGTAGGACTTCATGGTGCTAAGCACTGGTCTACCAAATCCCGTGGATTTACCAAAGGTGTTCCAGCTTTCTGGTATTAGTATTTTGCATGTTTGTTTTACCACTGACACATTGGATTGCATACCACAGGTCTGATGTTAGAACTCTGTCTTTTATGGATTCTTCTATCCATGAGTTGGTGATGAATGTCTTTATCCATTCGTTGGTCACCTCCACTATCTGTCACAATTCAGAATCAAAAAAATAAATCATTTGTAAATAAAGTGCAGCAATGGAATCAAAGCTGAAAGAAGGTTATGAGCACCAGTTGTAAGGAGTTTGGTTAACGACAGCTTAAACCTGATGGCATGCCCAGTGAAGGCATGACAAATTCAAAGCTTTTAAAACAGGAACTGTACTGTGTGAAATCTTCTGGAGCTGATTTTTCTTTTAAAAATTGACAATAAAATGTTGCAAAAGATAGCCGTCAAGGGTCATCTGACTTGGTCTGTGGATTCAAAACTGCCACACTGTCTCAAAAGGACACATTTCAAATTAAGGAGTGTCACTACCCATCTCATGAGACCATTCAAAAGATATTTCCTGATTTTGAGTGGGTCGTTCTGAAACAAAGACATTGATTCTCTGAAACCCCCCACCCGCCAGGGTGAATGTCTGCAAACAATAACCCAGGTTGTGGCTAAGCAACTGAAGCCTAACGACATATTTGGAAATTGGGACTGAGATGCCACATGTTAAGGCAGCCATGTTGGTCTCCCTATTTAATTTGTCCAAAATTCCCTAGATTATGCAAAGATCCCAGCAAATTGGAAAATAGCAAATATGACTCCTCTATTCAAGAAAGGAAGGAGACAGAAAACAGGAAACTACAAGCCAGTTAGCTTAGCATCTGTCATAAAGAAATTGCTGGAATCTGTTATTGAGTTTATAGTGCGGGACACTTAGAAAATCTCAATGCAATCAGGCAAAGTCAAAATGGTTTTGTGAAAGGGAAATCATGTTTGACTAATTTATTGGAGTTCTTTGAGGAAGTAACAAACAACCTGGATAAAACAGAACCTGTGGATGAGCTGTACTTAGATTTCCAGAAGGCATTTGACAAGTTGAAACATCAAAGGTTACCATGCGAAATAAGAGCTCATGGTATAGGGGGTAACATATTAGCCTGGATAGGGGATTGGTTAGCTGAAAAGAAAGTGTGGATAGGCAGGGGAGGCAGTGGCATAGTGGTATTGTCACTGGACTGGTAATCCAGAGACCTAGCGTAACCCGGGTTTGAATCCAACTATGGCAGATGGTGGAATTTGAATTAAATAAATATCTTGAATTAAAAGTCTAATGATGACCATGAAACCATTGCGATTGTCATAAAAACCCACCTGGTTCACTAATGGCCTTTAGAGAAGGAAATTTGCTGTCCTTACTTGGTCTGGCCTACATGGGACTCCAGACCCACAGAAATGTGGTTAACTTTCTTTTTTAAAAAAAATAAATAAATTTTAAATGCCCTCTGAATAGGGCCCAATTAGGGATGGGCATTAAATACTGGTTTAGCCAGCGACACCTACATCCCACGAATGAATAAAAAATAAACAGATCATTTTCAGGCTGGCAAGATGTGATGAGTGGAGTGCCACAGGATTCGGTGCTGGGACCTCAACTATTTACAATTTACATCAATGACTTTGATGAAGGGACCGCATGTGAGGTTGTTAAATTTGCTGATGAAAAGGTAGGAAAATAAGCTGTGAAGAGGAAATAAGCCTGCAAAGGGACATAGTTTTAAGTAAGTAGGTAGAAATTTGGCAGATGGAGTATAATGTGGGAAAAGTGAACCGGTCCACTTTGGCAAGAAGAGTAACAAAGCAGCATATTATTTAAATGAAGAGAGATTGCAGAGCTATACAGAGGGATCTGCATATCCTGGTACATGAATCACAAAACATTTGTATGCAGGTACAGCAAGTGATTAGGAAGGCAAGTGGAATGTTGGAGTTTATTGAAAGGAAAGTGGAATATAAAAGAAGTGATGTTTTGCTACAGCTGTACAGGATATTGTTGAGACCACATCTGGAGTACTGTGTAATTTTTTGGTCCCCTTATTTACGAAAGGCTATAAATGCATTCGAAGCAGTTCAGAGAAGATTCATTCAACTGATACCTGAGATGGGGGTTTATCTTAGGAAAGGTTGGACAGGCTGGGCCTGTATCCATTGGAGTTCAGAAGAACGCCTGGTGATCTTATTGAAATATCTAAGGTCCTGAAGGGACTTGACAGGGTAAATGCTGAAAGGATGTGGGAGAGACAAGAACTAGGGGTCACCGTTTAAAAATAAAGGGGTCTCCCATTTAAGACTGGGATAAGAAAATTTCTTTTCTCTTGAGGGTGGTAAGCCTTTGGAAATATTTTTAAGGCAGAGTTAGACAACCTTTGACTCCCTTGTTAGTCAAGAATCTATCGGGGGTAGGCGAAATGTAGAGTTAAGGACACCATCAACTATGATCATCTTGAATGGCGGAGCAGGCTTGAGGGGCCGAATGGCTTACTCTTGTTCCTTGTTCATAGTTCATAAGCTGTCTTTTGACTTCACATTTGGAAAAATGTTTTAACAATACGATGCTTTTACAACAGGTTTGTTTATTTGGGTCAAAACCAGCATAAGGTTGACACATACAGCCAACAAAACAATGCAAAGCAACTAGACAACATGATGACCATTTTGTAAGTATCGAGCTCTTATTTTTATACATTGCCTAAAGCAAACTTTTACCTTGTCTTTTTATAAATCTGCAAATATATCAAAAGGGTGCGTTTTGGTGAATAAGGGAAAAGCATATCAAATTAAAGCAGCGGACTCCTTGGAGACAACCTCCAGCAATTGTAACCCATAATACATCGCTGACTTATGCTCTTTTACTATTTTCTTTGCCGGTGGGTTGTGAGACTGCTGTGGGTGTCGTGTCATGGAGGGGCGCAATACTTCATTATCATATTAAAATATAGCTCCCATACTGCACTTGGGAGCCTGATTAACATTTATATTTACTATAGATGTCAGTGTATAAGATGACCTTTGAAGCCTCAAAATCCCTCCAATAACTGATGTCTCCTTACACAATATAAAAATGAGCTGCTGCCATGGGTCTGGGTGGCTGCCATTTCAAAATGTCATCAGCATCCAACACAAAGAGAGTGTGTCTTAAATTCCCACGGCTATTTTCCAACAGAGCCCATATCGCCTGCTTGACCCCTTGTTCCAGTTATAAGGTACCAGTAAGTAAAACATGCATTTGTGGGGTAAAAAGTTGAGGCTGACTACTAATACAAGTATAGTATGTGTCATAATTATCTAGTTCATGCTTTGAATCCTCCGCTGATTAATTATTTTTACTCTGGATTGCACTTTGCCCTTTTCCATAGTTAACTTAAACATTATGATGCCTTGATCTCTGTTCCCTAAATGTTCCTATACTGACATTTGAGCCACTTGACCCACCTCATTCCCCAGAATCAAATCCAATGCCCACATTGGATTGGAAACATACTGATCTAGAAAATTCTCCTGAAAACATTTCAGAAACCCTTACCCCTCTCTGTCCTTTACAGTAGTGGTATCCCAGTCAATATTAGGATAATTGAAGTCTCCTATTTATAACTACTCTATAGGTTTTGCACCTCTAATTTCCTTACAAATTTGTTCCCCTGCACCTTACCCACTAATTTGTGGTCTACAGCATTCACCCCAGCGATGTAATGGTACATCCATTGCTTCTTAGCTCTAACCAAATGAAGACAAGAGCTGCTAGCTTCGGGAGGTAAGTGCTTTTTGTAGCATTCCTTGTAGGTCAGGTGGAGCAGGTGTGCCTCCCAGCCCTCAAGTAAATCTTAATCCTCCCTCCTGGTTTCAGGCAGTCTTTTTTACCCCTGACATGATCAGTACCCTTTTGCCCTCCCATTACTGCCCTGATTTTAAAGCCTGCCATACTGACCATCACCCTCCAGCCTCCACCCTTCATTGATGCTTGATCCACAATGACAAATGCCGGACTGTCTGAAGGTCCCTAACTGCAGCCTCCTGCTCCTGGTTTTCCTACTGGGCAGCCTGTCGATTTGGATGAAAGATTTATACGGTTCTGTAATTAAATTCGTAAGAACATCGTGTTGCCTGCTTCTCCCTCACTTCTCTTCCTGTGTATATTTGGGACAAAGAAATAGTGAGCAATAAGCAGGGAGAGGTTTTTCCAGTTTGAGGAAATTAGATTAATTAGTTACAATTTACAGGGATAGTTATAGAAATATTACAGTATCCAAAAATTTACAGAACTAAAATTACTGAAGTAATACATCAGTTGAACAAGTGGAGAATCTGTTCATATGTTGTCTGAGAGCAGCATAATAATAAGTTAGTAACTTTGGTATGATTGGATTATTTTTGAAACACTAAAGGGTAAAAATTGTATTAAGCCCAATAACTGATGTGGAGATTGTGATGTGATGCAGGCGGCATGCAAACTTGATAGCTGCATGCAGCCCCAGCACTAAACTTGCAGCTGGGTGGCTGCATGCCTTAGCAGGGAGTCCAAGTTTGTGTGAGGCTAGTATCACTTAAAACTAACCTGCATGACTGAAAGCCAACCTGCACTTCTTAAAAGGAAGTTGCATTTGGCTGCAACAGATGCTTTTGAAAGAGCCTCTAAGCAAGAAGAAGAGTGCAAGAGGACAGAGAGCATTCTCCAAGATTCTCCGATGCAGTAGAGGAGGTGGACAAGAGCATAGTGATCATCTTCCCACAAGGAGCCAGGAGGCCCTCCAGACAGACACTGAAGGCAGTGGGAGCAGATAGCAGTTGTTGCCAATGAGCTGTCTAGCTCCAAGGACCTGAATGCAATGCAAAAAAAATGTTTAATGACCTCAAATGATCACGGTCAGTGAATGAATTTTCAAATGCCATGTTCTTGCAAATGAATACTGTAGGGCACCTCTGGAGAGGTCCAAGCAGCTGAACTGTGGCTTCAGCACCCCAATAGCCTGCTCTGTGATGTTTCATTTGGCAGTATGGTTCTCATATATGCTTGCTGGTCATGTGGTTGTGGTGCCTGCCAGAGTCAGGAGCCAAGTGTTAAGCCCTTGCCACCCAGCAGCCACCCTTTGATATCATGACTTAAATACAGAGGTAAGAACGGGCAGACACAGAAAATGTGCATCATGACGGCTGTCAGAATAGTAAGCATTGGCTTGCATGATACACTGAGCATGGTCACACTTCAGCTGCACATTGACGAATACAGTATATCTCCGCACTAAAATGTGG
Source organism: Carcharodon carcharias (assembly GCF_017639515.1). Taxonomy (NCBI): domain Eukaryota; kingdom Metazoa; phylum Chordata; class Chondrichthyes; order Lamniformes; family Lamnidae; genus Carcharodon; species Carcharodon carcharias. The sequence goes on along the minus strand of NC_054471.1, from coordinate 45,524,024 downwards.
CACCCACAAAACTACGCATGCAGTTGATGGCACCCTGCACCATGCGGAAACTAACAAAGCTATATGCATACTCCAAATGTTCTCCCTCTAGCTAGAGAGAAGGTGATAAATTCCCTTCCTGGCATAAAGAGCATCAGTCAACTCCCTTATAAGTCGTGGATAGTGAACTTGGACCTGTCACCTATTCCAGCCTGGAAAGGTCCCAGCAAAAACAAATTTAAGGGCCTGTTCACCTTCTCAGCCATTGGTAGTGCCATCCTTGCCTTGCTTTGAGGTTTCAAATTTCTGTAGCACCTCCTTCATAAAACAATGTTTATGCAAACACTGCTCCTGGCTTAGGTTAAGCTAAGAGAAATGTTCCCAGACAACCCTGGGTTGATAAGGCCTTTTGCTGAGAGCCTTCCTCCCCCAACACCATCTCCTTCTGAGCAGCTTGTCCTCTTCTGTGCAGCCTCTGCTCCATCTCCCTCTTGTGCTACAGTCCAAGGGAGATGATAACTGTACAGAAGTAGCGGAAGTCGTGTCATTGAATATATTTAAGGCTGATTTGGATAGGTTTTTGATCGACAAGGGAGTCAAGGGTTATGGGGTTGTTGCGGATTGGGAAGTGGAGTTGAGGCCACAGTAAGACCAGCCATGATCTTATCAAATGGCAGAGTAGGCTCAAGGGGCCGAATGGCCATCTCCCACTCCTAATTCTTGGGTTCACCTGTGACTGGCAGTAAGTAGTCTATACAAAATTCTTGAAGTCAAATCCAAGGCGTGCTTTCCACATGCAGCACCGCTCCCTGTTGACTTCATCAAATTTTAACTACTGCAAACTGCGATCCAGTTGAAATTAATCAGCAACTAACCTATGAGTAGATGATGATCCTTTCTAAATAGCACACGTGAAGGTCCTTCCTGTTGCTGAATGCATATTCAGCTGCCTATGTTTGAGAGGTGGTGATGGATGAAATTGCAAGGTCAAAAATGACAGTGTTGGTATCAAATAACACTGACCAAAATGGCACCCTAGCTCCAAAACTACAGGCACTGGGAGCCAAGTTTTGCAGCACATGTTTTAATATGAAATCTGTTTTCATCCCAATTGCAGGCTGCCTTTCAGAAATCTGCAAATGTGAATATTTAAGAAAAAAATACAATATTCAATAGAAAATCAGATCTAAACATGAAGTGTCTAGAATTACTTAGCATTTATCACATTGCATAATATTTCTTTCATTCAACCGCCAGGCACGCGCTTCATTTACACAAACATGCCCCATTGCCAGAGTACAAAGTTTTGATGAGCCGTAATCACCGAAATTTAGCTGCCTTGATTCTAAAAATAGATTTTGCCTGTTCTAATTCTTTGAGAGGCTTTGTCTCTTCTAGCTCTTCTGTTGTCGCTAAAGCAACTGATGTACTCCATGAAACTTGCCTAACACTTAGTGAAAAAAACATATATACAGGCTTTTATACTGTTGTCATGGAAGCATTGCTACTCTTGCTAGGTATTGACACTGCACTAAATATTCATACCAAATATTCAGTTTTAGAATACTTGTTGAATTTTTTCTATTAGCTAAAAATACTGTTGACTGAGACTATTAATATTTAAAATAGCTTAATTTTAACTTCTTTTGTTTATTGCTGTAAGGTGGAAACATCCCAGATTTGCACAGTGTGGTAGCAGGTGGGTAAAACGATGTTTTACCCACCAGCCGCAATAGCAGCTTTTGACGTCATATCATCCCAAACCCACCACATTAATTATGCATTTCCAGGAAACACACCATTTCCATGGCAAGTGGGCTCTCATTCAGCTGCCACACCATCTCCTTGCCACTTCATCACGCTGGGTGCCATATTTAAAGTGCAGCCACATGCGCACATCACAGTGCTCCCAGCCCACAACTGCTGCACAGAACACATGGCCCCAAACGGCAAGAAGACTGCAGCCCCCATGTTCAATAACATGTCCATCAAGTGCTTTTGGATGCAGTGGAGGCCTGCTGTGATGTCCTCTACCCCCGCTCTGGCTACAGGATGGGTAGCAACATCACTAATCTGGCTTGGGAAGCGGTGGCAGCAGTGGTCAGCACCAACGCCCTGCCAAAGAGGACAGCCACCCAGTGCCGCAAGAGGATGAATGATCTCCTCTGTTCCACCAGGGTAAGTCACTCTTCTTATTGCTCTCAACTCTCTCTCTCACAAACCCATCACACATCCACATGCCCTCACTCATTGTCAATTCAAGGCACATCACCATTCACTCTGACTCACACATGTTCATTGTCCTCTTCCTGTCCATGGGACCACTCACGATCCACACATGCCAGGCATAGTTATCACCTGGCCTGGCAGGCATCCTGCTTGCAGTCTCCCCACCTCAATTCATGCAGGACAAGCTGGCACACAACAAGAGGGAAAGGTCGCAGACCAGTGGAGGACTGCCTGAAATCAAGGTCCTAGTGGACTTTGAAAACAAGAGCCATCCAGCTGACCAGCGAGGATCTGGACCATTCCTGTGCTGATGGTGAGGTCTGCCATGCTCTCCATAGTGAGGATCCAGCAGTACAACATCCATCAGACAACCATCCTGTGAGTGATATGTCCTGTTTCACAGGCCAATGTCATGCACTAATTATCTCTCCTTGCTTTTGCAAGCACATAAAGGAAACTGCCAAGAGAGTCCACGACCTACAGCCTCCAATCAAGCCCCAAGGGAAGTTCAAAAGAAGAATCTGCTGAAACCCTCCCTGAAGACCCATCACAGCACTCACCCACCCCCTCCACGAGTGCAGAGACACATGCCTCAGTGGGACCGAGCTTTAAAGTAGCCTAGCGACACAATCTAGCGAGCACACCGCATTTTCTGATCCGGGGACTTCCCAGGTGTGGGACTGCTGCAGGTCAGAAATTTGCTGAGTCCGAGTCAGATAACGAGCCTCTGGACTCTGCCCTGTCACAGTTGCTGGAGCTGCGAAGGAATATCAGGAAGGAATGTCCGCTGCACTCCTCAGATTGCAAGGCACAAAGGAGTCCGTGTGCCTTCAGGCTGAAGTGATGGCGCTGGCATGCCAACACAGAGGTCAACACTGGTAGGATGGCGGCCGCCATGGAGACCTTGGTCAAGGATGTCACTGCTGCACGGGCTGAACTCCTTCACCGACAGGGGCCCTTGGGCACCCATAGGGAGGAGGATCAACATGCATAACCCCTGGGGGCGTCTATCCAGGTGACTCTGGGAGCATCCGGCCCATTCACATCCCCTCCTTCCTGTGACCTCAGCAGCTGCAGCTCCACAGGCCGAGGAGTGTGCCATTGCCACATAGCAGGACCTTGAAAGAAGGTTGGAGCCTTCCAAGTCTCAGCCCTCCAGAGGATTCCCGCCAAAGCCATCACAGACGGGATGTAGCAGTCATCAGGCTGACTCCAGCTCCACTGTGGATGTCCGGGGAGCACCAACTTGTAGGGTTAGGAAAGTTAAAATGTTGTTGCACAGTTTGGGTGTTAATCACTTGTGCACAATGTTCACTATTGTTAATAAACTCCCAAGAATGTTTCCCTGCCTATGGCTCCTTGTTTTGATGAGTAGTGTTTGTGTCACTCAGATGTGAAAACTTTCTGCATAAGATAAAGGCAGGTGTCTTAGTCCAGGGTCTCTTCATTGTGCTTTGTGCAGCCTTCAGACCAAAGTGATGGCCTGGCCTCTTACTTCCTGGAAGTACTGATGCCTGCACCTTGACGGTGCTTGCCATTGCTACCAGAATGTTGTGGGCAGGCATCAGAGTACCGTCATGCTCTGTGTGCTCTCAGCACCTTTTAAGGTGGGGCTGGCCCCCATCTCTTCATCTGTGACCAGTGATGCTGTGCTCCTGAAGGGGTCAGATGCTTTTAAAGTTTCATGGCTGTGTCTCTATGATATGACCCTGATCACAGAGCGCAATCGAAGTGCCCTCGGCCAGACAGGTGTCAGACATTCTGAGGCTATGTGAAGATCTTTGGAGTGTCCTCGCTGCATGTCATCATCATCCTCCTGCAATCGAGCACCTATCAGGGCCTCCACTGCATCTCCATGACAGGAGCATTATCACAGAGGGTATGTACGCTGCCATAAGCCAGACTGGAGCCAGACGTTCATAGATGCAAGATTAGAGTCCATGGTGTATCCTCGCTGCATATTGTCATCATCATCCACAAATCTAGCAGCTATGCGGGCCTCCTGAGTGCACCTGCCTCATCTGGCCAGTGCCAGGCACCGGAACCTCATGTCCAGCATCCTGATTTGCTGCACCAAGTTGCAAGTTGCAGCATGAGCTTCTTTATATCTTTGTTGTGTTGCTGTCTGAGGCTGCTGCAAGGGCATCAGCCACGGCCTCTGTGGGTAGCCCTTGTCCCCCAGGAGCCAACCCTACAGCCTCTGCGGACCCTGGAAGATGTCAGGGATCTGTGACTGACTGAGAATGTAGAAGTCGTGGACACTCACTGGAAACAGTGTGCAGACCTGCACGTGCGTCTGTGGTGGTTGCAACCAGCTGCACGTTCAGCGAATGGAAGCCCTTGTGGTTGACATGGTGGACAGCGTGTTGCGACAGAGATCCAACGCATCTCAACCTTGAAGTCCAACAGGCAACTCGGGCGAGTGCTGCACAGCCTTACTGTCTACTCACCTCCGAGTTCCCCTCAAAGTACAGCCCACCAAGTGCACGCCTTATATATGCTGTTGTGAAACACATCGGCGTGCAATCAACCTGTCATGGGCAGACAATCCAGCAAGGGGTGGGGGGTGTGGGGGGAGGTGATGATTCAGGTGGACTGGTCTTAAAATGATATGCAGATGTATTACAGTGAGGTTTCTGACGTCCGTTGGCAGGAAATGCGGCCCACCATCAATGGGCTGAGCGGGCAATCACAAACCGGTTTCATGGCGTCAAGAAACCAATTTTTGGCCACCTCACCATATTGTCTGTTCACACCGCCGAGCATGCCCAATGCTAGCAGACACGGATGATTCCACCCGCAGAATTTAAAACAACCATCCAATGCAAAGATATGTTGATTTAAAGATCCCTCAAATATGGATCCACAGGCCATGAGAAAGTCTGAGTTACACTTGTGAAGTCTTAGTTATAAAGTCAAACTTTTTTGGAATTTATTCGAGATGTGTGCAACACTGGCAAGGCAATATTTGTTGCCTTAAGGAATTAAGTGTCAAACATATGGTGTACAACTAGAGTTGAATATAGGCCATATGAGGTAATTACCCTTCCCTTAAGAGGAATTGGTGAACTTGTTGGGTTTTCACAACAACCTGGTCGATCTCAGTCATTTACTAGTGCGGTCCTGCATAATAAATGGATAGATTTATTAAATTCAACTTCACAATTTGTTTGGATGGATTTGAATTCGTGGGATAGAATTTGCTCTCATTTTACAGACGTAAAATGGATGTAGCAGGGACCAAAGGTGTCTGAAAGATGTCGACCTGATATTGGAGTTTGCCTGCTCTGCTGTGGATTCTTAGCCTTCCCAGGAGGAACAAGAATGTTCTTCTCCACTCAAGAGTATTCTAAATACCTTTTTGAAAGTACTTTGTCATAATCTGGGATCTGGAACTTCAAGAAGCTTGATCCATGAGAAGAAGATCAGATATAATTATTACAGTCCTTTGGACGACATCATTTCTTTCAGTTCGGCTGTTTTTCCATGCATGGCTTTTTTGCAGTGCTCATCGTGAAAATCAGGAAATATGATTTTTTACTTGGTGAGATATAAAAAGGCTTTAAGAACATTACACATATTTGCTGTAGCTTATAATAAGCTAAGTTGTACCATTTTAAGATTCAAGCAGTGGATTGAACACCAGCCTTTGAACTCTTAGACATGGCTTTGCATCCAAGCTAGATTCATCAAATGAAATAGTGTAGAGTTTTGAAAAGCCCAGGTTTCTTCAAACTTTCCTCATATCTGTGACCTATGACGCGAAGGTTTAACCTTGTGGCTCTTCTCTGAACATCTCCCAGTGCTTCAGTGTTGCCTTTGTGCTTGAAACACCAGAACTGGATGATGTACTCAATCTGATCATTTCACAGTACAGATTTTTCAATTGTAATCTATTGTTTTGACTACCCAGATTAACATGCTATGAGCTTTGTTGATTGCTGCTGTTACAATCCGTGTGGAGACCAATGACATAAAAGAACTGAACTTTCCAAATGATGCCAATGGAAGAAACTGATGGATAAGATTTCACTTTTTAAAATTTTCACTAACAATCAAACCGACATCAGCAGAAACTAAATATAAATTAACATGCACCTTGCACTCTGTGGAAACTATATATTATGCTTTAAGTATCTGATACAACAAAAATCAATCTCTCAGATTTCTCAGGTGGTCCCATCAGCATACATGGCATTAATCCCAACCACAGAGTCCCACAAACTTATCTTCCATGGTAGAGTTTCAGTTTCTTAACACAGGAATTAGATTTGAAGTCCCATCTGACAGCAGCTTTACCACTGAGTTCAACGGGGAAAATAACCACCAAAAAGCACACGTTTCAAGATCCTTCAGAACTCAGCTCCCTGATTTTGTCTTCTCTTCCAGCTGTGCCATGATTTTCCACCTTCGCTGTCTTACTGTCACTGAACTGTTCTCATTTTTTTGAAAAAGCTGAACTTTTAGAGCTCTGCCTGTTCTGGCCTGAAATTTGACTTCTCAGCATCATGGCTTTTTTTCCAATCGGCTTCCATTTCTCTGGCAGTTTAAGCCACAAGCTGATATTGTAGAAGTCTGATGTCACAGCTTGGAATTTCAATTTAATACCCCTCCCAAAAGCCTGGACTTGGTTTCTGTTTCAGTTAGGGACTGTGGCTGTGAAACTACAGTCAGTGCAGACAATAGCTTGCAAATGACGGATTTTATCACACTGCTCTGCATTAGTTTGAGATCTTCAGTAGTTAGTCTCCTAAGACTCAGAAGATCTATTTTGGTGTATCTGTAACAATTTCAACATCATTCATGAAATACACACGTTCCTTATTTCTTTTTATGTGCAGTATTTTCTATTTGTCTGAACAAATCTTTATCCGAACAATTTAATCTGTTCCTCTGATTCTAATTTCCTGCCTAGTTTGATATTGCTATAAATTTAACTACACCCCTTCCTCATCCTGACATAAATCCACTGAGTACTCCTTATTTTCCATCCTTTCATCAATATTTTGCACATTCGCAGAGTTTACCCCCTGAAATCCTAATATTTTAGGTTTAATTAATAATATCTCACATGGAACAAGATTAAATGCCTTGGGTTCTTTTACATTTACCTGAGCAGGTAGGATTATCGATGAACTGTCTCTTCCAAAAGACTATACATTCAACAATGCACTGCTCCCTTAATAGTGGACTGACGTGTTAGTTTAGATTACCTTTCCAAATCCTGGAATGTGGCTCGAACTCATCAGCTTTCTAACTCTGACTCGAGAGTGTCACCACTGAGACAAACTGTTGTTGACTATGTTTTTTTACTTCTTTTCCAGGGGGCCAGTCTCATTGTTTCTTCAGGATAGTATTTATGAGGTGCATCTGGCTGACCTTGACAGAAAATCGGCAGAAATCTTTGATTCCCATATCCAAAATGGCAAAGGCATTATACAACCCATGTGCAAGGATGACATGATAGTCTACAGAGAATACATTAAAAACAGATACATGTGAAGAGTTTCATCATGCAGTCCTAGACGTAGCAAATTACCGAGGTTAGAGTGCCATGTCCATAGAGACAATTTCCAGGCATAATTGTTGTATGTGTGGGATATGACTAATTCAGATTATCCTTTCTACAAACCATTCATACAATTGAATTTGGGTCTTAAACACTCTATTATGACAAAATAATGAAAATGATGAGCTTAAGTGTGACATTAATAATGGACATCATTTCAGAACAAGCTCATGGTATTAGGTAATGTGTGTCTTACATCAGTTTTGCTTTATTAGAACAACAGTATAGGTTGTTTGGAGATTGCATGCGTAGTTAACTGACATCCCTATTACTTAATATCTTTAAAAACAATGCTCAGATATTGTGATAATGCATTCTTTGCCAGTGTTGCTCAGTATTGATGATGTTTATCTTTTCCGTGTGCTCACATTAAAGAAAAATACTTCAAACTTTGATTCCAAAAATGTTTCATTTTCTAGGACAGTAATGGCCGCCTATTTTTTGTTTTAGTTTTCAAATGCATTATGCCTTCATCAAATCATCTAAGTTCCTCTTGACAACTGTCATTCAATTACATATAATATTGCTATGTTGTAGGGTTCGAAGTTTGCATTTTACATCTTCTGTAGTACTAGATTGTTACCATAAAATGTGGCAAACAAAGATGTTTCTAGTTTTAATTTCTTCTTTACAAGTGGTAAAACCACTTAATTCTTTCTGACCATAGATGGCAATAAAGTGTTAGCCATGGATGATTATTAAGTATTAGATTCCTGTAGAATGATTCCAGGGATAGACAACTATAGCTATGAGGATAGATTGGAGAGGTTGGGTCTGTTTCCCTTGGAGAAAGGAAGGCTAAGAGGAGACTTGATAGAGGAATTCAAGATCCTGAGGGGAATGGATAGGGTAAATAGTGAGAAACTGTTCCCACTCAAGGGAGCATCAAGAACTAGAGGGCACAGATTCAAAATAATGGGCAAAAGGAGTAGAAGTGATGTGAGGGAAAATATTTTCATCCAAAGGGTGATTGGAGTCTGAAACAAACTTCCTGAAACGTTGGTGAACACAGGCTCAATCCAGGTATTCAAAAGGGAATTGGATTGCTATCTGACAAGAATGTGCAAGGTTACACTGATAGGGCAGGGAACTGAGATTAGGTAGAATGTTCTTTCAGCGAGCCAGTGCAGACTCGATGAGCTGAATGGCCTCCTTCTGCACTGTAAAGTTTCTGTGATATCTTTTTAGAATTAGGCATTGTTACAGCCTGAAAATTGTCCTTTAAAAATCCCTTGCTCAAAACTTGCAGTTTTGACAGAGGAGTCAAGTAATGATAAATATGTATGATAAAAGCAAAATACTGCAGATGCTGGAAATCTGAAACAAAAACAAAAATACCTGGAAAATCTCAGCAGGTCTGACAGCATCTGCAGAGAGGAATACAGTTGACGTTTTGAGTCCAATAGACTCTTCACCAGAACTAAAGAGATAGAGAAATGAGGTGAAATATAAGCTGGTAGAGGGGGGACAAATAGAGCTGAGTGGGGGGCCAGTGATAGGTAGAGGCAAAGAAGAGATTGCCAAAGATGTCATAGACAAAAGGACAAAGGGGTGTTGACGGTGTATGGTTAGATTTTCAAAGCCTTTAGGTATTGTATAATTGTGCTTTATTTCTATTTTCCCGTTTCTCACCAGATTTTATTTTTGCTGACACTTAATGGACTGGGGAGTCTAGATGTCCTGTAGATTTTTCAACTTTATATATGCAGGTACAGCAGGTAATTAGGAAAGCTAATAGAATGTTATCATTTACTGTGAGGAAAATTGATTACAAAAGTAGAGAAGTTATGCTTCAGTTGCACAGTGCATTGGTGAGACCGTATCTGGAATATTGTGTACAGTACTGGTCTCCTTATTCAAAGAAAGATGTAAATGCATTAGAAGCAGTTCAGAGGAGGTTTACTAGACTAATACCAGGAATGGGTGGGTAGTCTTAAGAAGAAAGGTTGGGCAGGTTAGGCTTGTATCCACTGGAAGAGGCGACTTAATTAAAACCTTTAAGATCCTGAGGGGTCTTGACAGGCTGGATGTAGAGAGGATATTTACTCTTGTGGGAGAATCTAGAACTAGGATCACTATTTAAAACTAAGGCATCACTCATTTAAGACAGAGATGAGAAATTTTTTCTGATGGTTGAGTCTTTGGAACTCTTCCTCAAAAGGTGGTGGAAGCAGGGTTTTTGAGTATTTTTAAGACGGAAATAGGTTCTTGATTAACAAGGGGATAAAAAGGTTATTGGGGGTAGGCAGAAATATAGGGTTGAGATTACATTCGGATCAGCCATGATCTTATTGAATGGCGGAACAGGCTCGAGGGGCTAAGTGTGGCCTACTCCTGCTCCTAATTCATATGTTGGTATTAGTGGATAGGTAGGAAGATTCCTGATTCTATTTTTTTTTGCAAAAATATACTTTATTCATAAATCTTCAAAAACATTTCGAACCATTTCAAAATCACCATTACAAAAATACAATCAGGTTCAACTTTTACAACATGAATCACAAGGTGTATCAGTACAAATAATGAATATTACAATCATTGGCAGACATTCATTTTAAGCTGTACAGCCTGAGGGGCTCTTTACAGTTCCCAGCCCCTCAGTGCACTGTGGCAGAAAGGTCTTAGGCAGCGACCCTTCCCCATTGCACCTTTGTGGCGGCTGCCCCAAGCTTAACTGTGTCCCTCAGCACGTAGTCCTGGACGTTGGAATGTGCCAGTCTGCAACACTCGGTCGGGGACAACTCTTTGCGCTGGAAAACCAACAAGTTTCGGGCTGACCAAAGAGCGTCTTTCACCGAGTTGATGATCCTTCTGCTGCAGTTGATGTTTGTCTCGGTGTGTGTCCCTGGGAACAGCCCGTAGAGCACAGAGTCCTCTGTCACAGAACTGCTCGGGATGAACCTCGACAGAAACCACTGCATCTCTCTCCAGACCTTCTTCGCAAAGACACAATCTACAAGGAGGTGAACAACGGTCTCTTCCCCACCACAGCCACCTCGAGGGCAACGTGCAGAGGGGGTGAGACTCCTGGCGTGTAGGAAGGATCTTACAGGGAGGGCCTTTCTCACCACCAGCCAAGCTACATCTTGGTGTTTGTTGGAAAGTTCTGGTGATGAGGCATTCTGCCAAATGACTTTTTCAGTCTGCTCAGGGAACCATCCCACAAGATCCACCCTCTCCTTTTCCCTCAGGGCCTTTAAGACGTTACGTGCCGACCACTGCCTGATGGACTTGTGGTCAAAGGTGTTTCTCGGCATAAATTTTCCCACGAGGGACAGGTGGTACGGCACGGTCCAACTACTTGGAGCATTCCGCGGCATCATGGCCAGATCCATCCTTCGCAACACCGGGGACAGGTAGAACCTCAGCATGTAGTGACACTTGGTGTTTGCATACTGTGCGTCAACGCACCGCTTGATGCAGCCGCACACAAAGGTGGCCATCAGTATGAGGGCGATGTTGGGCACGTTTTTTTCCCCGTTAATCCAGAGGCTTGTACATCGTGTCCCTGCGGACTCCATTTTCGACCTCCAGATAAAGCGGAAGATGGCTCGGGTGATCGCCACCACACAGGAGTGTGGAATGGGCCAGACCTGCGCCACGTACAGCAACAGCGAGAGTGCCTCACACCTGATGACCAGGTTCTTACCCGCAATGGAGAGGGAGCGTCGCTCCCACATGCCCAGTTTCCTTTTCACCATAGACACTCGCTCCTTCCAGTTTCTAACGCATGCCCTGGTCCCTCCGAACCATATCCCCAGCACCTTCAGGCCATCAGCCCTGACAGTGAAGGAGACAAAGGATCGGTCAGCCCAGTTCCCAAAGAACATGGCCTCGCTCTTCCCACGATTTACCTTGGCTCCCGAGGCCAGTTCGAACTGGTCACAGATGTGGATAAGTCTGTGCACCAACAGCGGATCAGAGCAGAAAACGGCGACATCATCCATGTATAGGGAGACTTTGATCTGAGTGCCTCCACTACCTGGGATCGTCACTCCTCTTTGGCCCGGATCCTTCCTGATGGACTCAGCAAAGGGTTCTATGCAACTCACGAAAAGGACAGGCGAGAGAGGGCAGCCCTGCCTGACTCCAGATTTAAGGAAAGCTATCTGATTCCTACCCATTGATAGAGACTGCATTACTGATGTTAGTGTAGAGCACTTGGATCCAATTGCGAATTCCCTCCCTAAACCCCATTTTGGAGAGCACATCCACCATGTAGGTGTGCGTTATTCTTCAAAGGCCTTCTCCTGATCCAGGCTGATGAGGCAGGTATCCACACCCCTGTCCTGTGCATAGGCAATCGTATCCCTGAGCAGTGCGAGGCTGTCAGAGATCTTCCTGCCTGGCACAGTGCATGTCTGTCAGGGTGAATCACCAATTCCAGAGCGGATTTGACCCGATTGGCGATGACCTTGGACAGAATCTTATAGTCCACATTCAACAGTGAAATGGGTCGCCAATTTCTAATTTCCTCCCTTTCCCCCTTGTGCTTGTAGATGAGGGTGATAATGCCTTTCCTCATGGATTCTGACATACTGCCGGCCAGGAGCATACTCTCGTACACTTCTAGCAGGTCCGGGCTGATCCAGTCCCACAGAGCCGAATACAACTCCGCCGGCAAGCCGTCGCTTCCGGGAGTTTTACTCTTCTCGAAGGACTCAAGGGCCTCAGTCAGTTCGTCAGGAGTTAGCGCTTTGTCCAGACTCTCCCATGTACTGTCATCTAAGACCTCCATGATAGAGGACAGGAAGGACTGGGAGGCCGTGCTGTCTGTGGGCTTCACGTCATATAATCCGGCATAGAAGGATTTGCTGATCCTCAAGATGTCGGACTGCGATGACTTTACTGAGCCATCTTCTTCCTTCAGGCTGCTAATCACAGAGCTCTCTCTGTGTACCTTTTGGAAGAAGAAACGTGAGCATGTCTTGTCCTGCTCCACGGAGCGGACTCTGGAACGGGAGATGATCTTGGAGGCCTCCAAGGCAAAGAGCGAGGCTTGCTGGCTCTTCACCTCTTGGAGTTCCTCCTTGACATCGACCCCCATCGACTGCAGCCGGAGCAGATTCTGCATGTTTTTCTGGAGTCGGGACATTTCCCTCTGTTCCTTTCTAGCTTTCTGGGTGCCTTTGAGGATGAAAAACCTCTTGATGTTTCTCTTGATCGCTTCCCACCAGTGTGTCAGTGACTCAAAGTGGAGTTTCATGGTTCTCCAACCTTTGTAATCCCTCTTGAGCTCCTCAATGTTCTCTGGGGTCAGCAGTTTCACGTTTAGCTTCCATGACCCCCTGCCAACCCTCTGGTCCTTCTCTAAGTGACAGTCAGCCAGTAGGAGGCAGTGGTCAGAGAAGAACACCGGCTTGACATCGGTGGATCTGACTGTAAGTGCACAGGACACAAACAGGAAATCTATCCTGGAACAGACGGACCCGTCAGGCCGCCACCAGGTGTATCTACGCTGTGCTCCGTCTGCAGGGTTGCTGAAGACATCGTGCAGCTTGGCATTCTTTACTGTTTCCATCAGGGATCTGGATGTAGCATCCAATCTGCTGTCGCCCCTGCCGGATCGTCAAGCAGCATCGATGATGCAGTTGAAGTCACCGCCCAGAATGGAGCTGCAGTGGGAGCTGCTGAAAAACCTCCAGCCGCTCAGCCCCTTGTGACGGGGCGTAGACATTAATTAACCGGAGTGGAGCATTCTTGTACATTACGTCTGCTACGAGGAGGCGCCTGCCCACCACCTCCTTAACCTGGGAGACGGTGAAGCTGCCTCCCCGCAGCAGAATACCCAGGCCGGAGGAACAAGAGTCGTTTCCTCCCGACCAGATTGATGGCCCGTGGGACCACCATCGTGACCATTGCCTGTAGGAGCTGAGGTGCGGTATCGCACACTCCTGCAGAAACAACAGGTCAGCTTTGACCTTGGCAAGATAGTCCAAGGACGCAACACATCGCGTAGTAGATTTAATGCTACGCACATTTATGGATACAATCTTTACACCCATTTTAAAGCAGTTAGTCGCTTACCAAACCTGTTGTCTCTGAGAGTTCCAGACCTTTGGTCTGCTCCTTCATGCCCGTAGTGTGCTCAAATTGCTTCACTTTGGATGGGCTGAGGAAAGCGTCCTGAACCTCCCCATTGGCCGTGTTCTGCTCAGGTGGCATCTGGGGGTCCATGCAGAGAGCGGGGTTTGAAATGTCCTCTGTTGGAGAAGCTTCTCCAATCCTCTGCCCCTCTGGGGCATTGCTGCTCCCGGCTTCCCAGAGCTGGGGTGTGCTGAGCGCCTCACTGTTCCCAGATTCCTGGGGTTGTGGTGCACTGGCCTCTTCGGGTTGTGGGCAAAGTTGGAGTGCGCAGGTCTCCTCGTTGTCTTCAATGTTCTGGAGCTCGGGTGTCTCATCCTCCAACTCCCTAGCGTTTTGCCGCTTCTTCTGTTGGCGCCGCCCTGGCCCTTCTTTGTCCGAAGAGCTGCTGCTCTTGTTATCCGTGTCGGATACGAGACGCCTCTTGACTCTTGTCTGGGAAGTGGCTTGGTTTCTTTTTAGCCCCTTCTTCCTTTTGGCTCTCTTCACCAGCTGCCACTCCCCCTGCTGCTTTCCCACTGCTGCCTCCTCCTCCGTTGATTCGCTCTCCTGAGGAGTGGGAGGTTCAGGGGGCAGTGCTGTTGGTTGGCCGTCTGTTGCCTCAATCTTTTCCTTCACTTTGTCTCTCTCTGTGTCCTCCTTTGTCCCGTTGTTCTCCCTGGGGGCCTTGGTAGTTGGAGTGACACGAGGCATTTGTTCTGCTACCCCCTCGTTGGCTTTGGCTGCCTGTGCATAAGGGATTCCTGATTCTATTGGAGAGAGGCTGATAACATCATTTCTCTGCTGCCTTTTATGCAGCCATATCCTTCCAATCTCCCCCAATTCAGTACATTTTAAGGATAAGCATTCTAAGGGCTTGAATTCTTCTCAATGGGTGGCCAGGCCTCTACTGTTTGAGAGGTATGGGTCATTCTGAAAAAACGTCAATTAGCAATCAGACAATGTGAATAATCATTTCAATTTATAGCAAAGGTAATTTGTCATACCTGACTGGATTCTGCAGTCTACTCCATTCAAATGAATACTGTACTCAATCAGTAAATATATCTGTTTGAGTGAATGGAATTTAAAAGTACAACATTGTGACTTTTAGCTATAATTCCATTAGGAAATATATTTCTGGGCAAAGGTGACAAGGGAGTGTTAAATTGTATATACGTCAATTGTCTAGTGTGAGCTGCAGGTGTATATTGCTACATAAGTTTATGACATGGTTGTATTTACAGAGACATGGCTTAAAAAGGCCAGGAATAGGTTCTTAATATTCCAATGAACTGCAGTGGATCAAGAAGGCCCCACCACTTTCTCGAGGGCAATTAGAGATGGGCAGTAAATGCTGGTCTAGCCAGCAATGCCCATATCCCATGAACAAATAAAATTAAAATCCAAGTATTCAAGAATCATAGAAGAGGAAAGAGGGGGAGTGGCGGTATTTATTAAGAATTATACAATTATAAATAAAAGAATGCACTAGATGTTTGTAGGAATAAATTGTTTTGGTTTTTTATTCTTTCACTTATTTCTTTGACTGCAAGTAAAGCATGATCTCCCTTTTAAAATTCTCATCCTTGTTTTTAAAACTCTTCTTGCCCTTGACCCTCATGTCTGCAATTTCCTCCAGCCCTACAACCCTCTGAAATCTCTCAGCTCCTCCCAAATCTAGCCATTTGAACATTCCTGATTTTAGTTGTTCCACCATTAGCAGCTATGCCTTCGAGTGCCAAGACACTTAGTTTTGGAATCCCCTCCCTGAGTTTCTCTACCTTTTATTTCCTCCTTTTAAGCTGCTTCTTAAAACTTTTGTAAGAACATAAGATATAGAAGCAGGAGTAGACAGTAGGGCTGCTATTTTATTTTTATTTGTTCATGGGATATGGGTGTTGTTGGCTAGGCCACCATTTATTGCCCATCCTAGAGCCTGCTCCATCATGGGGCTAACCATCTGCCTCAGTTCCACTTTCCCACCACTCCCCTTATCCCTAGATTCCCTGAGACTCCAAAAATCTTTTCAATTGCATTCTTAAATATACTCAATGATGAAGCATCGACAGACCTCTGGGATGGGCAATTTCAAAGATTTACAACCCATTGGGTGAAGAAACTTCTCCTCATCTCAGTCCTAAATGATTGCCCCCTTATCCTGAGACTGTGTCCCTGTGTTCTAGATTTCCCAGCCAGGTTAAACAATCCCTGTCTACCCTGTTAAGCACCTTCAGAACCTTGTATGTTTCAATGAGATTAGCTTCTGTTCTTCTAAACTCCAGAGAGTATAGGCCCAATTTTTTTTAATTCATTTACAAGATGTAGGGTTTGCTGGCTAGACCAGCATGTATTGCCCATCCCTCATTGCCCTTGAGAAGGGTGGTGGTGAGCTGCTTTCTTGAAGCACTGGAGACCCTGTGGTGTAGGCACATCATAGTGCTACTAGGGAGGGAAGTTCCAGGATTCTGACCCAGCAACAGTGAAGGAACGGTGATATATTTCCAAATCAGGATGGTGAGTGACTTGGAGGGGAACTTGTAGGTGGCGGCGTTCCCATTTGTCTCCTGCCCTTGTCCTTCTAGATGGTAGTGGTCCGGGTTTGGAAGGTGCTCCCTAAGGAGCCTTGGTGAGTTTCTGCAGTGCATCTTGTAAATGGTACACACTGCTGCCACTGTTTGTTTGTAGTGGAGGGAGTCAATGTTTGTGGAAGGAGTGCCAATCAAGCAGGCTGTTTTGTCTTGGATGGTATAAAACTTCTTGAATATTTGTTGGAGCTGCGTTCATCCAGGCATGTGGAGAGTTTTCCATCGCACTCCTGATTTGTGCCTTTTCGATGGTGGACTGGCTTTGGGAAGTCAAGAAGTGAGTAACTTGCTGCAGGATTCTGAGCCTCTGACCTCTTGTAGCCATAGTATTTATATGGCTAGTCCAGTTCAGTCTCTGGTCAATGGTAAACCCCACAAGATAATGTTAGTGGGGGATTCAGTGATGGTAATGCCATTGAATGTCAAGGGACAGTGGTTAGGTTCTCTCTTGTTGGTGATGGTCATTGCCTGGTACTTGTGTGGCAGGAATGTTACTTGCCACTTGTCTGCCCAAACCTACATATTTTCTAAGTTCTGAAGAATCATACAGACTTGAAACGTTGACTCTGTCTTTCTCTCCACAGATGCTATCAGACCTGCTGTGTTTTTCCAGTACTTTTTGTTTTTGTTTCAGATTTCCAGCATCCGCAGTATTTTGCCTTTATCTTAGATATTTTCCAGGTCTTAATGCATTTGGACATGAACTCATCTCAGTATCTGAAGAGTTGTGAATGCTGCTGAACACTTATGCAATTATCAGTGAACATCCCCACTTCTGACCTTATGATGGAATAAAGGTCATTGATGAAGCAGCTGAAGATGATTGGGCCTAGGACACTTCCCTGAGGAACTCCTGCAGTGATGCCCTGGAACTGAGATGATTGACCTCCAACAACCACAACCATTTTCCTTTGTGCTAGGTATGATTCCAGCCAGCAGAGAGTTTCCCCCCGATTCCCATTGATTCCGGTTTTGTTAGGGCTCCATGATGCCATACCTAGTCAAATGCTGCCTCGATGTCAAGGGCAGTCACTCTCACTTCACCTCTAGGGTTCAGCTCTTTTGTCCATGTTTGGACCAAAGCTGAGTGACCCTTGCAGATACCAATTTGTGTTAGTGAGCAGGTTATTGCTAAGTAAGTGCCACTTGATAACACTGTTGATGACCCCTTCCATCACTTTACTGATAAAGCTGATGGGGATGTAATTGGCCAGGTTGGATTTGTCCTGCTTTTTGTGTACAGGATATACCTGGGCAATTTTCCACATTGCTGGGCAAATGCCTGTGTAGCTGTACTGGAACAGCTTGGCTAGGGGCGTGGTAAGTTCTGGAGCAGAAGTCCTATTGCCAGACTATTGTCAGGGCTCACAGCCTTTGCAGAATCCAGTGCCTTCAGCTGTTTCTTGATATCACATGGAGTGAATCGAAGTGGCTGAAGACTGGCATCTGTGACGCTGGGGACCTCTGGAGAGGGCCAAGATGGATCGTTGACTTGGCACTTCTGGCTGAAGATTGTTGTGAATACTTCAGCCTTATCTTTTGCACTGATGTGCTGGGCTCCTCCATCATTGAGGATGAGGATGTTTGTGGACCCTCCTCCTCCCAGTGAGTTCTTTAATTGTCCAGCACCATTCGTGACTGGATGTGGCAGGACTGACCCGTTGGTTGTGAAATCACTTAGCTCTGTCAATCACTTGCTGCATATGCTGTTTGGCACGCAAGTAGTCCTGTGTGTAGCTTCACCAGGTTGACACCTCGTTTTTAGATATGCCTAGTGCTGTTCTTGGCAAACCCTCCTGCACTTTTCATTGAACCAGGATTGATCCCCTGACATGGTGGTGATGCCTGAGTGGGGGGTATGCTGGGCCATGAGGTTACAGATTGTGGTTGAGTACAATGCTGCTGCTGTTGATAGTGCACAGCGTCTCAAGGTTGCCTAGTCTTGAGTTGCTCGATCTGTCTGAAATCTATCACATTTAGCACAGTGGTGGTGCTACACAATACGATGGAGGATATCCTCAATGTGAAGACAGGACTTCATTTCCACAAGGACTGTGCGGCTGTCACTCCTGAAACTGTCATGGAAAGATGCATTTGCGGGAGGCAGGTTGGTGAGGATGAGGTCAAGTATGTTTTTCCCTCTTGTTGGTTCTAGTCTAGCAGCTATGTCCTTTAGGACTCGGCCAGCTTGGCCTGTGGTAGTGCTACAGAGCCAGTCTTGGACATTGAAATCCTTACCTAGAGTACATTCTGCGCCCTTGCCACCCTCAGTGCTTCCTCCAAGTGGTGTTCAACATGGTGTACTGATCCATCAGCTGAGGCAATGGGTGGGGGCGTGGAAACGGTATGTGGGAATCAGCAGGAGGTTTTCTTGCCCATGTCAGACTCTGGCCTCCATGAAGTCAATGTTGAAGACCCCCAGGGCAAGTCCCTCCCAACTGCATACCACTGCCACCACCTCTGTTAGGTCTGGCCTGCCGGTGTGACAGTAGTGATGGTGGTGAGTCGAACATGATCTGTGAAGTATCTGTGATTCCACGAGTATGACTGTCAGGCTGTTGCTTGACTTGTCTTTGAGACAGCTCTCCCAATTTTGGCACAAACCTTCCGATGTTAGGAGAACAGGGATGCGTTTGCTGTTGTCGTTTCCATTTCCTAGGTCAATGTTGGGGTGGTCCATCAGCTTTCATTCCTTTTTATTGACTTTTTAGCAGCTTGATGGGCCATTTCATAGGGCATTTAAGAGTCAGCCACATTACTGTGGATCTGGAGTCACACGTAGGCCAGACCAGGCATGGATGGGAGTTTTCCTTCCCTAAAGCACATTCGTGAACCAGATGGGTTTTTATGACCATCGTCGATGGTTTCATGGTCATCATTAGACTTTTAATTATTGAATTCAAATTCGACCATCTGCCATGGTGGGATTCAAACCCGGGGTTCCCATTAACCTGGATCTCTAGATTTCCAGCCCAGTGACAATACCACTACGCCACCTCCTCTTACTCAGCTTTTTATCATAGGACAATCCTCTTATCTCTGGAACCATTCTAGTGAACCTTCACTGTTCTGCCTCCAATGCCAGTATATCCTTCCTTAAATATGGAGACCAAAACCACAAGTGTTACAGGTATTATCTCACTACAACCTTATACAACAGTAACAAGATTTTCTTATTCTTGAAGTCTGATCCCCTTGCAATAAAGGCCAACATACCATTTGCATTCCTAATTGCTTGCTATACCTGCACGCTAACTTTCTGTTCCTTGTATGAGTACACTCAAGTCTCTGAACACTTTTGACTAAGCTTTTATTCATCTGCCCTCATGTGGCTTGGTGTCAAACCTTTTTTGATAATGCTCCTATGGAGCACCTTGGGATGTTTCACTATGTTAAAGGTGCTAAAATGTACTGTTGGTAGTTGTTTTAGATGGGGTCATTGCCAGTTGCCATGTGTCTGACCTGGATTATTAAATAGATGTTCCTGTTACACCTTCCATATGTTTCACACAATTTATTGTATGTGGCAAGGCTTTCAGTTGGATCTTGGTTGTGTACTCTGCTAAGATGCATATTGGATGAAATAAAGAATGCTACTGTTGCAACATAGCCCAGAAGTAAATGTGTTGTCAGAAAATACTGTGTGTTTTGGAATTGTGTGCTATCTACCTGGTGATTAAATAATCTGGCAAATTGAGAATTAAAGTGTGCTGCCTTCAGCATAATCTATTCCCAGGTGCTGTAGGTTGACTCTGCTGCCACCTGCTCCTGAGTATTATACACCGTCATTCTCTTAGGAAATCCTCACCTGCATTACAATAAATAGGATTGTTATTCCAAAATAACAGCGCTATCCAAAAAATCTGAAGGTACAGAATTTTTTAAGTATACAACAAAAAGGGCTTGAGAGAAGTTTTTACCATATAATTTCTATATAATTCCTGTTTAGTTGTGATACAGGACTTTGGTTTTTAAAGTAGTATTTTCTCTGTATCACACTCTTGGATGTCTTTGAGCTAATGACCATACTCTTCAGTGAAGGTAGGAAGATTTCCTCCTTCAACGCTGCTGTGAGCTGACAGTTTATAAATTTTTATTCATTCACGAGATATGGGAGTCACTGGCTACACCAACATTTATTGCCCATCCCTAATTGCAATTAGGGATGGCAATAAATGCTGGCCCGGCCAGCGAAGCCCACATCCCGTGAATGAATAAAAAAAAGGGTGGTGGTGAGCTGCCTCCTTGAACTGCTGCAGTCCTTGTGGTGTGGGTACACCACAGTGATGTTAGGAAGGGCGTTCCAGGATTTTGTCCCCGCAACAGTGAAGAAGCGGAGATATATTTCAAAGTCAGGGTGGTGAGTGGCTTGGAGGGGAACCTCCAAGTGGTGGTGTTCCCACGTATCGACTGCCCTTGTCCTCCTTGAAGGTAGCAGTTGTGGGTTTGGAAGATGTTGCCTAAGGAGCCTTGGTGAGTTTCTGCAGTGTATCTTGTAGGTGATATACATCATCACACTCCTGATTTATGCCTTGCAGATGGTGGACAGGCTTTTGGGAGTCAGGAGGTGAGTTACTCGCCACAGGATTCCTAGCTTCTGACCTGCTCTTGTAGCCATAGTATTTATATGGCTAGTCCAGTTCAGATGCTGATCAATGGTAATCCCCAAGATGTTGTTAGTAGGGGATTTAGCGATGGTAATGCCATTGAATGTCATGGGGCGATGGTTAGATTCTCTCTTGTTGGAGATGGTCATTGCCTCGCACTTGTGTGGCACGAGTGTTACTTGCCACTTGTCAGCCGAAGCCTGGATATTGTTACGGTCTTGCTGTGCTTGGGCATGGACTGCTTCAGTATTTGAGGAGTCGTGAATGGTGTTGAACATCGCTGATAATTGCGCAAACATTCCCACTTCAGATCTTATGATGGGAAGGACCTTCAAGGTCTTTGATGAAGCAGTTGAAGATGGTTGGGCATAGGACACTACCCTGAGGAACTCCTGCAGTGATGTCCTGGAACTGAGATGATTGATCTCCAACAACAACAACCATCTTCCTTTGTGCTAGGTAGTGGAGCTGTACAAGGGTAGCCATTGATAATTCACCCCTAAAATGATTTTCTTCCTCCTTGTGAAGATGCATATTCTGTCAGATCACATACTGCTCCAGTTGAAATTGGTAGTGCAAACATGCAGAAGATTAAACACATGACACAACTTTCTATCCTTCTATAACTGGGCATCTTGCCTGATCTGATGACAATTCACATGGTAGTAGTGCAGCATGTTCATGTTATGATGTGTCTGTGCCATTCAATGAAGCACTTCAACTTTCACCTACAATTTCCAGCAGAGAGAGGTCCTGATTGTTGCCAAGCCATCTGGAGGAAGGTGCTACTTTTCTTCAATGAGAGAAGTGAAATTCACAACCAACACTTTTCTCTGGGAACATTTGCATCAGCACAACATTGCCCAGGGGTTTCAGAGAAAATTGTCCACCACACTTTTCAAGGCTGTTGTGTGCCACAGAATAATATAAAGGTAATGGGAATAAAAGTAACACTTGTTCATTTGGGAAATGTTGCTGTTTTGTTCCACAGTTACACCAACATTGTCTCGAGCATTTGTATAAAAACACAGCCTGTGGAAATTAAACAGAACTATTTGTACTTGTTTATTGTGTCTAATAGATACTCATTATGAATAACTAGTAACACTTAATTACTTGTACTCTCAAAGTTACAATTTTGCTCAATTAGGTAACAGTATGTTTTGGGAATTTGCCTTGTTGGCAACCTAATTTTCTGAGAGCAAACTTAGTTTATTGAGCAGGTAGGGTAGCTATCAACAAAGAATGTGTGGAGTTGAAGGTAATTGTAATATTATCCTAAGTTGTACACTTAAGTGTACATTTTCAACTCTGTAAAGCTGAAGAACCATTTAGAAAACATTGGAGTTTTTAATTCTTCCCTTCTATCATTTTTGGAAAATGTCTGCAGCAAATCTTTTGCTAGAGATATGGGCTCAGATCTGCTGGTCAGTAGCTGCTGATTGTGATTTTAAACTGCCCACTTACCACTTTAAACTGGAGCCCCTTTTGTAGCTTCCAGCCCCAGCTCCAGTTTGAATCCATAGGCGAACAGAGTGAGGAGGTCAAGTGGTCAGTGTAATTCCAGCAAAGCCACACCCCCTTCATCATGAACTGAAGATGCACCCCTTAAGGTCTGTCTTCAGTTCATTGACATATACTGTTTTGAAATGGACATATCAACCTCTAAAATTGTACAGCCTCACCCACCCACCCCAATAATGCTCACCCCCCTGACAAAGCTCATCCCAACCTCCAACTCATCCTCCTCCTCCTGCCTCTCATCCCAAACAATGTTCATTCCCCCTTCCTCCACCCATGCACCCTCCGCCAATGATGACTCTCCCTGGACATCAGCTGGATAGGAGCCAGGGACTCAGGAAAGTGGGTGGGAGGATGAGCATTGTACAGTGAAGGATTAATGGTTGTATTAATGAGACAATGATGTTAATGATGATGGAAACATGACATTGGGTAAGATGACCAAGTGACTCCAAGAGGGCAAGACACACAATAGTCTGTCCACAGAACCATGTGTACCATGAAGTCTTTGTAAATTGTTTTGAGAAAAAACTATACCAATTATCTCAAGTCACTCAGAGTAAACAAAACCTTATCAAAATATAGTGGCAATGCTGGAGGCTGCACTTGAAGAAACTGAGACCACAGCTTGGAACCCACAGCTGAAGTACCTTGGAACAGCTCAACCTTGGAACGAAGAACAACAAAACTGAAACACACATTGGTAAGGAGCAGTGAGCCACCCACTTTGTCGGCAGCCATTGCACAGCCACTACCTGTTTTACAGCCTTTCCAACACATCGAGGGCATGCAGCAAGAGTAATGATGGGACCTTTGGAGAAGACAGTTTGAAAGGTACCGAATGGCACAAAAACACCAAGTATGTACCCTTTTGCATCAATTGGGGCGATAGCTGATGTCCTGGCTTGGCAAAGAGTCAAGGAGATCTCTGCATTCTACGAAGAGGTTATGAGGGCCTTTGATAATTACTTCAACTCTAAGAAGAATCTAGTCATTGAACAGGTGAGGGGCCAGATTCAACCAGAGGGGCCAAAGACCTGGTAAATCCATTGATTAATTTATTAATGACTTGTATTGACTAGCCAGATGTTGCGGTGACAGAGTTTTAAAGCATGTTAATTTGTAGCTGCATTATAGTCGGCGTGCTCAATGACATACTGTCAGACATTTTGCAAATCAAAGAGGATTTGACATTACGAAAAGGCCGACTGTTTTGCAAGGCAGGCAAACTACAAAAGAATCGGGGCGTACTTCAGGGAGATGCCGAGGCTCCAGAAGGGTTTATCCAGTATGTAGCCCTAAAATTGGGGCTCCATCCACTGTAATGCCTGCCAAAGAGGTGGGAAGAATCCTTCCACCTATGTTAAAATGTTACAGATGCAGCACCAAAAAGCAGCATCACCACAAAAAATGCCCAGCAGGGGGAACTGAATGCTTTCTCTGCAGCAAGCCCAGACATTTCAAACAATTCTGCAGATCTAAAGTTCAAATTAAGGGAAGAAAGCTGGACCAAGTTTCCAACTGTTTCGAAGTCCAGAAAATTGGAAATACAGCATTTCAATCTGACGGTCTCCTAGGAGAGAGAAATCAAATATCCCAATAAGCAGATCTGGTCTGTAGTGTTGGAAGCCCAAGGATACAGAACAGAATTTAAAGTGAACTCTAGGGCAGGGGTCAAAATCTTAACCGGACAAATTAGACTGGCTTCAGGTCTGGTTTAAGGAAGGAGAAATCCAACCATCTGCACTAAAACTAGAATATCCAAGCAGACCTCAAAGTGAAGGGCCAGTTCACTACAATCCTCAGGCATGAAGATAAAGAGATTAGCAAACCTCTCTTTATAACTTACAGAACCACCAAATTTCTCTACCTAGCAGGTCAGCGTGTTTAGGACTTGGTCTTCTATGAAAGGTCAATGAGGTAACAATAGAAGACAGTGGAACAATACCCTGATTGCCCTGAGGATTGGGAAAACTCAACACTGCAGCAGAAATGGAAGTCGACTCATTACACAGTGAGCCAGTCTTCATTGCATAAACACCATCCACTGGACCACAGAAGGAGATTTCAGATCTCACTTCTCTTTGAAGACTGGCGAGAAGAAGCAGAAACAAGATGCACTAAACAAGACTGTGACCATATGCTCAGAGCTTTTAGACATTGTTTGGCTCTTTTGGGACAGAATTCAAGGAAATGAAGCAGTCGCAGAAGCAGAGAATCTATTGGAAGAAGAGGTCCTAGATCTTACGACAATCTGACTCCACTGCCAATGCCTGTGAAGTCTTTGTTGTCTCTTTTGAGTAGAATCACCCTTTCATTGAAGGAGGTAACAATGAGGCGAATTTGTCTACTTATTCCATTGAGCCCACTAATGATACGGATCAACAATTGCTTGCAGCCAGCAGAATGCTATTCAGGGAGAGTGAGATGCTCAACTCCAAGTTGGATCAAACCAATAAACAAAGTTCACAGCGTATTAATTTGTATGAGTGTGAGCAGCAGCTCACACTTGGTTCTTACCAGCAAATCAAGGGTGCACTCAAATCTTCTTTCAGTAAAAAAGCAGAGGCCCAAACTACAGAGCTTCTACAGCTGAAGAGTACTACACAGGAACTTCGTATAGATCTAGGTCCGGAGGTTTATTCTATTGTTGATGGTGCAACCCTACTTATAAACCCATGATCCCATTGTCTGCAGTGAAGCAGCCTTACGCTGTAGCAAGCTTAGAAATTATACCACTACCTACAGAAAGTGAAAATCCTATCCGAAGAGAATTGGGAAGTCTTCCTTTCATTGTATTCTGCAGTGTCTTCAGGATGTTCTTGGTTTCTTTTTGTCCATCAGATTCATTCATATTTCAGGTATTGAATGCTTCTCTTGTCACAGCAGCAGTGAATGATACAGCTGTGCAGTTCTTCATAGGAGATTAAAGTGTTTCATTTTCTCACCTCGGCACTTTCACCTTTCTCCAGTGTGCAATGTAGAAGATCACAGAGCAAATGTCAGTTTGTTGTCTTCCTTTTAAAAGGGTTGTGATCATTCGAATTGTGAAAGTTTCTCTGTTGAATCAGTTTTTTCTTGATTGGTTTTCACTGCCTTTACCTTCAGGTCATCATAAGAGTCACAGTCCAGGAGCTAGCAGTCATGAGAAGCTGCTATCCCACTCCACCAATGTGTTATAGCTCTTAAATAGTTTCAATAAAAACTACATACCGCCTATCTTCAAGTCACTCTTCGAGTAAGCAAAACTTCATCAAAACAAATATCAATGGGGAGGGGGTAAACATTGTTGGGGTTGCCTTGAGTGCCGGAGTGCATTGACAATCCAGCGAGACTTTCTTAACGTCCCGTGGTGCAGCAGTGACTTGAGTTGTTTGCCGCTCCCCATATCGGAAAATTCAGGCCATCTTAACATTTGTTCAGGTGATTTTTTTTTAAAAGTGCAGTGGTGGTGGATGGGTGTACAAGTAGATGCAAAGCATATCCTCACCCAAATCACGAACTGGCAGGTTGGTATCCAGGTAGTGCTTTTACTCAATGAGCAATTAAAGTGCACAATTATTTAAGAAGTTGAGTTCATAACTTGGTCATTGCTTTCTATGCCTGTTGTCAAGGAAATATTGTATGGCACAGAATGAAAAAAAATGCCTGAAAGTTGCAATTATAGCTACATACTGTCTTCTGGCCGTTGCTGAAAAGCACATGCGTGCAGATGTAAAGTTGATGCCTTCAGAAGGAAGAGGGAAAGAAACAATTAGAGCTGGGAAAATGTTAATATCACTTGTATGCATTCAACGCTTTGGAAGTATCAGAAGACAACTACACCCCAAAGTTGCTAGGTATTTTAGGAATGAAATATTTTCTACAATCAAACACTTCATAAGGAATTTAATAAGATCTGCATCCGCCTACCGCTGATAACCTATCACCCCCTTGACAACCAAGAATCTATCCACCTCTGCCTTAAAAAATATTCAGAATCTGCTTCCGCTACCTTTTCAGGAACAGAGTTCCAAAGGCTCACGATCCTCTGAATGAAAAAATTTTGCCTCATCTCTGTTTTAATTGGACAACCCCTTATTTTTAAACAGTGACCCCCTAGTTCTAGATTCTTTCACAAGAGGAAACACCCTCTCCACATCCACCCTGTCAAGACCCCGCAGGATCTTGAATGAGCATAATAAATAGCAGTAACTATATGGCCCTTCAATCTCTGCCATTTAATAAGAACAGGGCTGATCGATGTATCCCTTGATTCTCTTAAAATCCCTTAAGAAGTCCAAAAATGTATCAATCTCAACCTTGAATATACTCAATTGAGCATCAACAGCCTTCTGGGGTTGAGAATTCCAAAGATTCACAGACTTCTAAGTGAAGAAATTTCTTCCCATCTTAGTCAAAAATGGACATCCTCTTAACTTTAGACTATGGGTGGAATGTTCTGTACCCATTGGCAGCAGGCGTGTTTGGTGGTGTGAGTGGAAAATATGGCGAGAGCGCCAAAAATCGGTTTCACAACATCGTAAGTAGGACCTGGTGAGTAAATTAGGAAAGTGTAACATTTTTAAGCAAGTAGCTATACTTTGATTTAACTAAGAAACGTCAGGAATAAGGAAAATTTAGGGTCAACATAATAAAGTAATATAAATAATCCAAAATAGAATAAAGTTCATGTAAGGGAAGTAGAGTTAAGACGTGGCAGGGCAGCTCGGTCAATTGGAATGCGTGTCCTGTAATATGTGCAAAGTCATGGACTCTACAGGTGTCCTACACAACCACGTGCAGCCCCGGGTTTCAGAGCTCGAGCGACAGCTGGAGTCACTGTGGTGCATCTGCAAGGCTGAGAGCTAAGTGGATAGCACGTTCAGAGAGGTAGTCGCACCCAGCTTAAGGACCTGGAGGTAGAGAGTGAATGGGTGACCACCAGGCAGTCCAAGAAAAGTAGGAGGCAGTGCAGGAGCCCCCTGAAGCCCTGCTCACAAATCGGTTCTCCATTTTGGAAGCTGGTGAGAGCACTGGTTCTTCAGAGGAGTTTGTGGCACCATGAATGGCTGGGCTGTACTGGAGGGGAGGAACAAAGAAAGAGCAATAGTGATAGGGGATTCATTGGTTAGGGGAACAGACAGGTGTTTCTGTGGCCATAGACATGACTCCAGGATGATATGTTGCCTCCCTGGTGCCAGGGTCAAGGACATTATTCTGGAGGAGGGTGAACAGCCAGAGGTGGTGGTCCGCATTGGTGCCGATGACTTAGGTAGGAAGTGGGATCTGGTTCTGCAATAAGAATTCAGGGAGCTAGATAGAAAATTAGCAAAGAGAACCTCAAATGTAGGAATCTCCAGATTACTCCCAGTGCCATGTGCCAGTGAGTACAGAAATAGGAGGATAAGGCATATGAATGCATGGCTGGAAAAATGGAGCAGGAGGGAGGGCTTTAGATTCCTGGAACATTAGAACTGGCTCTGGGGGATATGGCACCTGTGGAAGCCAGACAGGTTGCATCTGAACAGAGCTAGGACTGAGTTCCCTGAGGGGCATTTTGCTAGTGCTGTTGGAAGGGCTTTAAACTAACTTGGCAGGGGTGTGGCAATAGTAAGTTAATAGTAAGAGGTGAGGGAGAAAATAAAATCTAAATCATGGTTACTATGCATACATATGAATACACGGAGTATAGTAAATACGTGAAACGGCATGTTTCCTGGGGATGCATAATTAATGAGGCGGGATTGGGACGGTACGGTGTGAAAACCTGCCGTTGCAGCTGGTGGGTAAAACGTTCTTTTTCCTGCCCTAGTGCAAATTTGCAATGATTCTGCCCTATGTCTCCTAGTTCTAGACTTTAGCCAAGGGAGACAGCCTCCCAGAATCTACCCTGTCAAGCGCTCTCATTCTTCTAAACTGAGGTGAGACAACTACCAGATCTTATTGAATGGCCTACTCCTGCTTCTTAAACCTTATGTTCCTACTAATCACTTTAAAACTGTGGCCTCTCATTCTTGATCCTTTCCTTCCAGGAATCCTTTCTCCATATGTACTCTGTCCAGACTCCTCATGGTTTTGAAAAGCATTATCAAATCTTGTCTCAGCCTTTAAGGGATCAGTTCGAACTTCTCTAATCTACCTTCATAACTGAAGTTCCTCATCTCTGAACCATGCATAAAATGAATAACCTCATTTCCCCACTTTACACTGAAGAGCTTCAGGCATGACCAGGCTGAGAGGCTGCTTTGCAAAGCACTCCTTCTATGGACCAGGCAGTTACAACAAGATAAAAATCACTGGCCCATCCCTCCCTGCCTTCCACAATCCCACATCTCTGATCCTTGCCAAGTTGTGTGATCACTTCACCTGAAAGGAGAGAAAGAAGGGAGGTGGGAGTGTTTATTACAAATAGCTTGTGTTCAAAGGATTGAAGGGCAAGGTTTGTATATGGTGACTATGAGGCATAGATGGGAGAGTGCAATAGGGTGAGGATCATGGTGAGTGTTGGCTGCAGCCTGAAAAGTCCAAGCCCAGGTGAGATTCTCTGAAATATTCTGTGGTCCCTTTAAGCAGAAATTCATCCTCTGATAAAATGGCTACATCCTCCCTAATTGGTCGAGAAGCTCGAAGGTGGGATCTTAATTGGTTTGCTCTGGAAAAAAGCAACAGAAGGCCCACTTCTCCAGCGATCAGTTTGCAACCTGAAAATGGTCTTGATATCTGAGAAAAAAAACTAGGACAGTAAGTTTCTGGTTAGTTTACTCTTTTTCTATTTTCTCCCTCTAAGTATTGGTTTGGCCATCCTTTGCTGGTAAATAAATTTCTCCCAATCCTCAGGCTTACCACCATGGATTGCCATCTTGATATGGTTGAGAGACTTGTGCATTCAGATGCTCCCTATAGTAATGCCGTTGGGAGCTCCTTGCTCCTGGTAGGGCCACTCGTGGTAGCAAGGTCAGGGAGGTACCAGCCAAAGTGAGGTCCAAAATGTCCTCAACGTCAGAACAGGTGTTGGAAGACTATGCGTCTCACCAGCTGAGAAGGCAGAAGAAGGCTGCAGTGGCAAGATGGTTCCAGTTATCAAGATTCAACATGTCACTGAAACCTGATCACCAAGCCATCAAGATCGTGTGGACAATGACAGCACCCCAGGGCCCCTACATTTATCATAATCATTAGCAGGTCCTTTTGCCAAGTCCTGTAGTGATGGAGAATTTTTTTTATCTATTCATAGGATGTTGGCATCACTGGCTAGGCCAGCATTTATTGCTCATTCCTAATTGCTCTTGCGAAAGTGGTGGTGAACTGCCTTCTTGAACTGCTGCAATCCATGTGATGTAGGTACACCAAGCATGCTGTTAGGGAGGGAGTTCCAGGGTTTTGACCCAGCAGCAGCGAAGGAACAGCGATATATTTCCAAGGATGGTGAGTGGTTTGGAGGGGAGCTTCCAGATGGTGGTGTTCCCATGCGAGTGCTGCCCTGGCCTTCTAGATGGCAGCCTTCATGGGTTTGAACGGTGCTGCCTAACGAGACATGGTGAGTGCACCTTGTTGATGGTACACACTGCTGCCACTGTGTGTCAGTGGTGGGAGTGAATGTTTGTGGATAAGGTGCCAATCAAGCGAGCTGCTTTGTTCTAAATGGTGTCAAGCTTTTTGAATGTTGTTGGAGCTGCACTCATCCAGGCAAGTGGAGAGTATTTCATCACACTCCTGACTTGTAAATGGTGGACAGGCTTTGGGAGTCAGGAGGTGAGTTACTCACCACAGGATTCCTAGCCACTGACCTGCTCTTGTAGCCACAGTATTTATATGGCTAGTCCAGTTGAGTTTCTGGTCAATAGTAACCCCTAGGATGTTGATAGGATTCAGTGATTCTAATGCCATTAAATGTCAAGGGGCAATGGTTAGATTCTGTTGTTGCAGTTTGTCATTGGCTGGCACTTGTGTGGTGTGAATATTACTTGCTGCTTGTCAGCCCAAGCCTGGATATTGTCCAGGTTTAGTGTATATGGACACAGACAGCTTCAGCATCTGAGCAGTTGCAAATAGTGAACATTGTGCAGTAATCAGCAAACTTCCCCACTTCTGACCTTATGATGGAGGGAAGGTTATTGATGAAGCAGCTAAAGGTGGTTGGGCCTAGGACACTACCCTGAGGAATTCCTGCAGTGACACCCTGGAACTGTGATGATTGACCTCCAACAACCACAGCCATCTTCCTTTGTGGTAGGTATGACTCCAAACAATAGAGTTTTCCCCCGATTCCCTTTGATTCCAGTTTTGCTAGGTCTCCTTGATGCCACACACAGTCAAATGCTGCCTTGATGTCAAAGGCACAATCACCTCACCTTTGGAGTCCAGCCCGTTTGTCCAGGTTTGTAATGAGGTCAGGAGCTGAGTGGATCTGCTGGAACCCAAACTAAGCATCAGTGAGCAAGCTATACCTAAGTAAGTGGTGTTTGATAGCACTATTACTGACCCCTTGCATCACTTTACTGATGATGGAAAGTGAACTAATAGAGCAGTAATTGGCTATGTTGGATTTGTCCTTGCTTTTTGTGTACAGGACGTACCTGGGTAATTTTCCACACTGCTGGGTAGATTAGCAACGGGGACAGAGCTGTTGAACCTGGGAGTCCTTAGTAAAGAATCTGTAATCGGGTGATAGATGTACGAAGGTTGTTGGACACCTGTATATCTGTGACTGAGCAGTCCTCTTCAGGATGCCCTCTACTCACCACAAATGGGGAAGGGGCTAGAAAAGATCCAGCTTCTGGAGGATTTTAAAGCCAGGGTTGGCTATGCCTCTGATGTCTGGGGTGAAACCATTGGGAAAAATTGGGTGAGAAAAGTCAATGCAAACAGTGTCCTCCTGTTGACAACATAGCATCATTACAACAAACAACCTCTTCCATCAAAAGGACAAATACAAAACCACATGGCGACATCCAAAGCAGTGGCACTTCCTGGATCATGACATTGTTTGAGCCAAAGATCTATGTGATGTCTATATCACTCGATCCATGCAGGGGACTGATGCCTGCTGGACAGATCATCGACTTGTTCAATCAGTGATGAACATCCACCTAGCAGCAAGACATCACGAGGCCCAAAAGTCCAAGAGGAAGAAGATCAATGTCTCAGCCCTAAAGCAGCCAGACCCAAGTGCAGCTCACAACTGATCTGGAAAATTTTCACACATCCAACTTATTTTCAGAACAGTGAGATCAAATAATGACATCTGTAATATACTCCTGTGTCCAGACCATTGGGTTCGAGCATCATCATTACTAGGACGAGTTTGACAAAAATGCTGAAATGCGTGACCTATTGGAACAAAAACAAGCAGCTTCCATTGCCTGGCAGAACAACCCAAGGTCATAAGTCAAGAAGGCAGTATTCCAACAACTCAAAGCTGACACCCAAAGACAAATACAAAACATAAAGGACAAGTCAGAATAGAAAATCCTGAGAGATCCAACAATATGCAGACCATCACGACATGCAAAGCCTTTTTGAAGCCACCAAGGCCATCTATAGACCAAGATCAAATAGACATAATCCCCTTTGCTCAAGGAATGGTGCCTGTCTTCTTAAGAATGACAATGCCTTCTATCAATGCTAGAAAGAACATGTTCAACAACTGCTCAACCCTGAATGCACCATGGTAGTTGATACTCTCCAGGCTATCCCCCAGAATCCCTGTGGTAGAATTCAAGGGTGACCCGTCATTGATGGAGAGCTGCAACAAGCAATCAAATGGAATAAAAACAACAAAGCCTGTGGCCCCAAAGGTAATCCAGCCAAGGCCTTCAAAGCTGGTGGACTTTTGCTCACATCGAGAATCCATGTGCTCATCCTCCTGATTTGGGAGGGAAAAGAAATATATCACTGTTCCTTCACAGTTACTGGGCCAAAATCCTGGAACTCCCTCCCTAACAGCACTAAATGTACCTACACCACAAGGACTGCAGCGGTTCAAGAAGGCAGCTCACCACCACCTTCTCAAGGGCTACTAGGGATGGGCAATAAATGCTGACCCAGCCAATGAAGCCCACATCCCGTGAATGAATTTTTAAAAATTGCTAGGCTATGTGGATTGTGTTTCAAATATTTAGATGTCAGAGCAACATTGTCACAATCCTGTAATTGTTTCATGATGATATGACTGCAATTGTCTTGAGTGGGAGACCTGAAACAGATGCCTTCAAAATCTGGACCAGGGTCAAGCAAGGCTATTTACAATCTAGCTGACAGTGACTATTCACCTCATCAAAGATCAGGTGTGAGTATTAAATACTGCCCAGATGGAAAACTCTTTACAGACCACCACAGATCTACAGTTTGCGGATGACTGCAATGTTGTTGCCCACTCTGTACCAGATTTGCAAGCTACTTTGATCTCCTCAGTTCTGCATACAAGAGACCCGGTCTGTCCTTCAATGTTGCCAAAACAAAATGGATAGATCTAGTCAACCAAATATTCCATCTCCCATATATGTTGAAAGAAAGACCCTGAAATATGTTGAGCACCTCCCATTCCTTGGCAGCCGCCTCTCTCAAAAAGCTACCATTGATGAGATCCAACACCAGATCAGCTGTGCCAGCTTAGTCTTCCACAAACTACAACAGTGGGTGTTTGACGACAAAGACTTCGTGAGTCAACAGAAGTCCTAGTGTACAGAGCAGTTGTCTTCACTGCACACCTGTATTGCACTGAGCCCTGGACTGTGTATCAGTGTCACATAAGAGCACTAAAGAAATTCCATCAGCAAAGCAACCTCCACATTCAATTAGAGGATGATAGAATGATTGCTAGCGTCCTTCTTGAAGCAAGCTCCACAAACATTCAGACAAAACTCCTGTAAGATCAATTACGCTGGACTGGACACTGTCTGGATGGCCAAAAGTCATCTCCCCTGCCAGGCCCTGTTTTCTCAACTCTCAAATGGCCAGCGGTCCAAGGGAGGGCAGAGAAAATGTTTCAAAGACACTCTGAAACTCTCCTTAAAGCATTGACATTAATGACAGCCAATCATTCAAAATGGCAACAACTTGTCCATCAGGCTGCATCATGCTTTGAGTCCAAATGCCTTAATAGTGAGGCAGAGCAGCGGCAGAGAAAAGGAAGCAAATCCTGCACTCCAGTTCCCACTATACCTCGTGGGACATCCTGCTCCTTGTGCCCAAAGATCTGTGGGTCACGAATCGGCCAGTTCAGTCACATGGCAAAACCTGCAGCCCTTATCATCCTCAAATCGAGGGACATCTGATAACTATTCTTAGCAATATTGTAATCTTCTTAGAGACATAGGCCCATAACTTCTGATCTCTGGGACATCATAACTGCGAGGTACCTCAAAGATGAGCTGTGAACCTCCCCCAAAAGTCCCCACATAAGGATTGCATGGCAATTGCCTGGAAAGTTCAAACTTCCATTGGGCAATGACCCTGCACTGGGAACCATCAGATACTCTGAGTTAAATCACAGTTTTTGGATAGTTCTAACTGTCTTTCAGAAACAGTTATGTAGGAAAAGTTAAAAGAATTAAAAGCACTTCTAACTCCTGGGTAACTATAGTACTGATTCCCCCCAACTGACCACCCCCTCCGCCTCCTCACCCGGTGACCACCCTACTACCCTCACCAACCATCCCCCCGCCCCCCACAATGACCACCTGACCCCCACTGACTCTTCCATTAATCAAACACCACACAGACCACCCAATCCCCTCCACGTCAACCCCCTCCTCCACCGCCATCCTACCCACTTACCTGACACACTTATCTTCTCCTGGCTTCTCAAAGTGGCTGGATCTTTTGACCTACCTGGTGCGGTAAAAATGGAGCATGGCTTCCTTACCCTCAATTTCCCTGCATTCGACTGAAGGCCTCGGAAACCCCCTGCACTGCACTATTCTCACCTGGCCCGATTCGGAAGGTCGGGCAAGAAATGTTGTGGCTGAATTTCAGGATAAGTAACTAGGAACAGAGTGGTAATCTGACTGTGATTCCATGAAAGTTATGCCTCATAGAGTCATAAGGCACACCGAGTCCATGCCAGCTCTCAGTCAAGCAACCCAGCCAGTCCTACTCTCCCACTCTTTCCCCACAGTCCTAAAACCTTTATTTCCCTCAAGGGTCCATCCAATATCCTTTTGAAATTATTCATCTCTGCTTCCACCACCCTTGTAGGCAGCGAGGTCCAGGTCATTATCATTCGTCATGTAAAAAAGTTCTTCCTTATATGCCCCTTGCATCTCTTGCACATATCCTTAAATTTGTATCCCCTAGTCCTTGGTCTCCAACAGCTGCAGTTGTTTTCCTTTGTGCCAGGTATGATTCCAGCTAGTGGAGAGCTTGCCCCCTGATTCCCATTGACTTCAATTTTGCTAGGATTCTCTCAGAGCTGCTGGCTCAATCAGCGGCCACTGATAGAGGTGACCACTGCTGAGGCTGCAGGAGGAAGAGGGCCTCTCCATGTTGAGGCACCCTTAAGGTCAGATAAGGTTTATTATTTTAATGTGCAAGGGTGAACCTTCCAGTGGCACAGAGCTGCAGGAGCTGCTATTGCCACTGGGAGCCCCTTCCCAGGCCCTGGATCAGCCATTAAGGAGGCCCTCCTCAGTAACCTGCTGGGAGGCTGTCAAGGTTTAGCTGGCAGTCCCATCACTCAACAGGGGGCCTGTCCAGAGGCTGGTAAAATGCTGGCGAGGATGGGAACAGCCACTTAATTGGTCCAATTGGCCACTTAACTCCAGTTGGCAGGTGCCCGTGCTGCTGCTGTTCACGTCATTGGGAATATCTTGTGGCAGTGGGAAGACCCTGTGGCTGTGGGGAGACATCAGGCCAGCATTGCAGAGAGCTAGTAAAATTCAGCCCAACACCTCTAGTGTTCTCTTTACTGGTCTCCCATCCAAATTCAGCTCATCCAAAACTCTATTGCCTGTATCCTGTCCTGCACTAAGACCTGCTTGACCATCGCTCCTGTTCTTTCTTATCCACTTTGGCTTCCAGGCCTCCAAAATTTCTATCTAAAATGATTACTCTCATGTTTAAATGCTGTGTGGCTCTACCCCTCCCTACCTCTATAACCTACAATGTCTTCCATCCTGAATCCAATCTTTTCCCCCCTTCTTCAGCCTTCTAGACTTTACATTCTGTAATTCCCACTCTAATTCTCTCTGCTTCTCCAAGGTTATCTTACAATTTAACCTTTTGACAGTGCTTTTACTCATCTAATATCTCTCTTTGATTTACTGTCTATTTGTTTTGACCAGCACTGTCTGAAGTAATTTGGGACGGTTTTTCCTATGTTAAATGCTGTTGCTATCTCTAACACAGTATATAGAAAAGCACAGGTTTCAGTTCCTGGCTGACTCAGTCTACGTACAGAAACTGCCCCTAACCCACGGAGGTGTTGGAAGAAATCCAAACATGTATCGGGGTGTAATCTGAATTTAATTAATTAATTTAATTAGATTCTAAACCTGAAAGTGAAGCAGATTGTTCCTGTGGAGTTTTACTGATAGCCTCTCAGAGAATCATTTAAAAAACATTAGGCAGCCTAAGAGTTTCCTTCATAGACAGTCTGTTGGGATCAAGGCTGACTTGCTTCCGTTCCGGTTTGATGGGTTCTGAGGTGGCTGATAAGTCCAGTGTGTGATCTACAGACTCTGCCACGTACGGGGCAGGTGTTGCTTGGAGGGTTGGGTAGACGGGGTGTTTGGAGGTTTATGCACTCCCTGCAACTCATCCCATTCCCGAAGATGTCTCTCGATATGTTTGGTGCCTACCTGAATAAGCCTTCTCCATTTTGGTCAGTCACAAACCAGGACCTCCAATGAGTCGACAGGTATGTTTGACCTCTTCAAGGATGCTGTGAGGACATCCCTAAAGCATTTCTGCTGTCCTCCTGGGAGCCTCCTGCGCGACTGGGTTCCGAGTCGAGCAGTTGCTTCGGGAGTCTGATGTAAGGCATATGAACAACATGTCCCAAGAGTATCCAGGAAAGTCATTACTATAATGAATACAAAAGGGCAACACAGATCTACTATGACTGTCAGCTTATTAACAAACAACTTGTTGCCTAGGAAACGTACAAAGTACAAGCTGATAGCCTCTGTCTTCAGATTTAGAACCCAGTGCAATGATTATGCAGAAACAAAGGGTTGACAGCTGCTGCATTTAAAAAAAACTAATTCATTCAAGAGATGTATTTGCATGCTGAACTTGAGAGTGTTTCCTATAACCAAATTCTATAGGATCTTGGCATGGAAAATATTTTGTAAGGAAATCCATAAGAAGTTCAGTTGCTTATGAGTGAGAAAAGTTGCCTAAATGTTTTCCAAAAGCAACATACTGCGGATGCTCGATATCTGAATTAAAGCCAGAAAATGCTGGAAATACTAGGATCATGTAACATCTGTGAAGAGAGAAACACAATTAATATTTCAAGTTGATGATTGTTCGCAGAACTAACAAATGGCGGGGTGGCATGAAGGGAAGTTGAATGGTCAGCAGTCTTGCCATTGACAGGAGTGCTTTAGCTACCTGGGCCTCTTGTCATCGACTTGAAGATGACATCCACTTAGTTTTGAATGTCTGCCATCGGTCTTCATGTGACTGAACAGGACGATTTTCGACCTTTGAGCATGTGAGGCAGGACATTACAGAGGCAGTGGGATCTAGAGTATAGGATTTGTTTTTTTTTCTCCTCTGCCATCGTTCTGCTTCATCGTTAAGTCTTTGGGATTTGAAGAATGATGCAGCTTAATGGGCAACTTGTCACCTCTCTGTGTGACAGGTAGCAAGCTCCTTGCAGTCATTGAGTTCAATGCTGTCTCTCTTCAAGGAGAGCTTGAGTGTCTTTGAAGCATTTTCTTTGTCCTCCCTTCAAATGTTGTCCCTTTGAGAGTAGAGAGAACAGGACCTGGTGGGGGAAAAAATTATTAGCCATGTGGACAAAGTGGCCAGTCTGTCAAAGTTGATTTTGCAGGAGTTTTGCCTTAAAGCTTGTGGAACTGGCTTCAAGAAGAACATTAGCATTTGTTTGATGATTTTCCCATTGATTCCAGAGGATGCAGCAAATGCATTGCTAATGGAAATTCCCAGGTGCTCTTATGTGTTGCAGATACACAGTCTAGACCTTGCAATAGTAAGGAGGCAGTGGCATAGTGGTATTGTCACTAGACTAGTATCCCAGAGATCCAGGATAATCCTCTGGGGACCTGGGTTCAAATCCCAACAGGGCAAATGGTGAACTTTAAATTCAGTATAAAAATCTGAAATTAAAAGTCTGATGATAACCACAAAACCATTATTGTAAAACCTATCTGGAAGGAAATCTGCTATCTTTACCTGGTCTGATCACATTGTTGTGGGTCTAGAGTCACAAGTCTCTTAAGCTCACATGGCTCTCAAATGCTCTGAACAAGGGCAATTAGGGATGGGTAATAAATGCTGGCCTTGCAATGACACCCAGGTAAACAAATTTTTAAAAGCGGCATGGAGATGACATTTTCGTTGACTTATTGTTATTTGTTGTCTGTCGTTCTGAAGCATTCACCATAGTTTGTACAAGGCAGCTGATTTGTTGTTTGATCTCCTTGTTAATGGTGGCCTTTGAGGGAGGCAGCTGCTGAGGTATGGGATGTGCTTAAAATATATTTCAGACTCTCTCCTTCAACATGGGAGGTGGAATATTTAGCTGACCAATTGTGGGTCTGTACATGAGTTTTGATTTGGCAACATTTAAGGACAAGTTTCTTGTATGCAGACTTGAAAATATTGCAAAGTGGCTTGCAAATCTGGTGCAGCATGGGCAATGACAGTGAAATTATCCCCATGTGTATCTATGATGGTCAGTTTTGTTTTGGCGCAGAAGCGACTGAGGTTAAAGAATTTTCTATCTAGGTAGTATTTAATACTGACACGAGGGCAGTTGATCTTTGAAGCGAATAGCCACCATTAGGAGATTGTCAATGGTATGGGGGCTATCAAACAGCCTTGCTTGACCCCAGATGAAATTTTGAAGGTTTCTGTTTCAGATCTCCCACTCAATGCAGTTGTGATCATATTACCATGAAGCAATTGCAGGATTGTGATGAAGTTTCTTGGTAATTTTATTCATTGGAGCACAATCCACAGTCTCCCAATTTACTGGGTGAAATTCTTTGGGATGGTTGATGAATGCAATGAAGAGTTCTTGTTGTTGACATTTTTCTTGGAATCTTCTAGCAGCAAAGACCAGGTCAGATTTTTCTCTGGAAGACCTAAAGCCACACTGGGGCACTAGGAGAATTTCCTCAGCCACAGAAAGTAGGCAGCTCAGAAGGATCCATGACAGGATGTTCCCTGCTATGTCAGGCCAGCTCGCTGAGCTAGTCTTTGTAACTGAGGTCACAAACTAGGCATCCTTTTGATGATTTTCCTCTAAGCCCATTCTAGGATCTCTATATCCTCTATCATGAGCCTTTTCAAATGAAAGGTGGGGAGAAATTCACTCGTCAATATTTTACAGACTTATTTCGACTCCTGGGGCCAGGCATCACTGAGAGGCGTTACCGGCACAACTTGCATGACATCCTTCAAATATGTACACATGGGATACAGGGTAATTTGATAAGGTGGATTCAAAATTGGCTTAGTTGTAGGAGGCAGAGAGTGATGACAGGAGGATGCTTTAGTGACTGGAAACAAGTGTCCAGTGGCGTAACACAAGGATCTGTGCTCGGTCCCCTATTATTTGTCATTTATATAAACGACACAGGTGACTGTGTGGGGGGTAGGATTAGTAAGTTTGCGGATGACACAAAGATTGGCCGGGTGTTTAACAATGATGATGAGTGTCTTGGGCTACAGGAAGATATAGACGGGATGGTCAAATGGGCAGGTAAGTGGCAGATGAAATTTAAGCCTGAAAAGTGTGAGGTGATACACTTTGGAAGGAGTAATTTGACAAGGAAGTATTCAATGAATGGCATGGCACTAGGAAATTCTGAGAAACAAAGGTACCTTGGCGTGTGTGTCCACAGATCTCTGAAGGCAGAGGGGTATGTTAGTGGGGCCGTGAAAAAGGCATATGGGACACTTGCCTTTATCAATCGAGGCATAGATTACTAAAGCAGGGAGGTCATGTTGGAGTTGTATAGAACCTTGGTGAGGCCACAGCTGGAGTATTGTGTGCAGTTCTGGTCGCCACATTATAGGAAGGATGTGATTGCACTGGAGGAGGTGCAGAGGAGATTCACCAGGATGTTGCCTGGGATGAAACATTTATGTTATTAAGAGAGGTTGGATAGACTTGGGTTGTTTTTGTTGGAGCAGAGAAGACTGAGGGGCGACCTGATCGAGGTGTACAAGATTATGAGGGGCATGGACAGGGTGGATAGGGAGCAGCTGTTCCCCTTAGTTGAAGGGTCAGTCACAAGGGGGCATAAGTTCAAGGTGAAGGGCAGGAGGTTTAGGGGGGATGTGAGGAAAAACATTTTTACCTAGAGGGTGGTGATAGTCTGGAATGCACAGCCTGGGAGGGTGGTGGAGGCGGATTGCCTCCCGTCCTTTAAAGTACTTGGATGAGCACTTGGTATGTCATAACATTCAAGGCTATGGGCCAAGTGCTGGTAATTGGGATTAGGTAGGTAGGTCAGGTGTTTCTCTTGTGTCGGTGCAGACTCATTGGGCCTCTTTTGCTCTGTGATTCTGTGATATCATTGTGACAATGCGTAAATGCAGTTATTGCCAGAATATTCTTGATTTTATATTTAATTGCTTTGCCAAAACTTCACTGCACCATATTTGTTTTCATATTAACATTATCACACTGGTCATAAACATACAAACGTACAAATTAGGAACAGCAATAGGCCATTTGGCCCCTTGAGCCTGTTTTGCCATTCAATAACATCATGGCTGATCCGATTGTGGCCTCAACTCCACTTTTCTTCCTATCCCTAAAGCCTTTGACACCCTTGTCAATCAAGAATCTGTCTAACTCAGCCTCAAAAAATATTCAATTAACCTGCCTCCTCCACTCTCTGGGGAAGAATTGCAATGATTCACATTCCTCTGAAAGAAAAGAAATTCTCCTCATATCTGCCTTAACTGGGAGACCCCCTTACTTTAAACAGTGTTCCCTAGTTCTAGTCTCTCCTACAAGGGGAAACATCTGCTCAGCATCGACCCTGTCAAGTCTCCTCAGGGTCCTATGTGTTTCAATAAGATCACCGCTCGTTCTTCTAAACTCCAATGTATAAAGACCCAATCTGTCTAATCTTTCCTCATAGGATAACCCCCTCATCAAAGGAGTCAGTCCAGTGAACCTTCTCTGAACTGCTTCTAATGTAATTATGTCCTACCTTAAATAAAGAAACCTAAACTGTTCACAGTGCTCCAGATGTGGTCTCGCCAATGCCCTATACAACTGTAAACACCCCTTGTATATTCCATTTCCCTTGCAATAAACAACAACATTCCATTTGCCTTCCTAATGACTTGCTGTACCTGCATACTAACTTTTTGTGATTCATGTACCAGGACACCCCAATCCCTCTGTACCTCAGAATTCTGCAATCTACCCCCATTTAAATAATATGCTGCTTTTTTTATTCTTCCTGCCAAAGTGGACAAGTTCACATTTTGCCACCTTATATTCCATCTGCCAAATTTTTGCCCGCTCAATTAACTTATCTGTATCTTTTTGCAGACTCCTTATGTCCTCTTCGCAGCTTACTCTCCTATCTATCTTTGGGTCATCAGTAAATTTAGCAACCATACACTTCGTCCTGTCTTCCAAGTCCTTAATATAGATTATAAATAGTTGAGGTCCCAACATTGATCCCTGTGGCACCCCATGACCCATTTATGCCTACCCTATGTTTCCTGTTAGCTAAGTAATCCTCTATCCATGCGAACATATTATCCCATGCACCATGAGTTCTTATTTTGTGCAGTAACTTTGATGTGGCACCTTGTCAAATGCCTTCTGGAAATCTAAGTACACCATTACCACAGATTCCCCTTTATCAACTTTGCTTGTTACTTCCTCAAAAAACTCTAATAAATTAGTCAAACATGATTTCCCTTTCACAAAACCATGATGACTTTGCCTAATTGGATTGAGGTTTCCTAAGTATCCTGCAATAACCTTGTTCATAATAGATTCTGGCAATTTTCCTATGACAGATGTTAAGCTAACTGGCCTGTCGTTTCCCACTTTCTGTCTAGCTCCCTCCTACCTTGAATAGAGGACTTACATTTGCTATTTTCCAATCTGATGGAACCTTTCCAGAATCTAGGGAATTTTGGAAAATTAAAACCAATACATATGCTATCTCAGCAGCAATTTCTTTTAAGACCCTAAGGTGAAGCCCATCAGGACAAGGAAGTTTGTCAGCTTTTGGTTCTAATAATCTTTTCAATGCTTTTTCCCTGGTGATTGTAATTGTTTAAAGTTCCTCCCTCCCCTTCACCTCTTGATGCACACTTACTTTTGGGATGTTATTTGTACCCACTACAGTGAAGAAAGATGCAAAATATCTGTTCAATTCATCTGCCATTTCCTTATTTCCCATTATTAATTCCCCAGACTCACTCTGTAGAGAGGATCAATGTTCACTTTACTTACTCTTTTCCTTTTTGAATACCAAACTCTTACTATCTGATTTTAGATTTCTAGCTAACTTTCTCTCATACTCTAATTTTACCCTCCTTTTTAAGCATTTCTTTGCATTCTTTATATTCTTTACAATCTTCTCACATGCCACCAATCCTCAAGGAATTGTACACTTTTTCTTTCAAGTTGATATTTTTAACCGAGCCACAGATGGTATATCCTTCCCCTACAGCCTTTCTTTCTCACTGGAATGTATCTTTGCTGTGTGTTACAAAATACCTCCTGAAATGCCTGCCACCGTATCTCGACTCTCTTATCCCTTAACCTAATTTCCCAATTCACATTAGCCAACTCTGTCTTCGTGCCCTCATAAAAATCCAGAATTAAAAGTCTAATGATGACCATGAAACCATTAACAATTGTCGTAAAAACCCATCTCGTGCACTGATATCCTTTAGGGAAGGAAATCTGTCATCCTCACCTGGTCTGGCCTACTTGTGACTTCAGATCCGCAGAACGTGGCTAACTCTGAAATGCCCTCTAAAATGGCCTAGCAAGCCACTCAGTTGTATCCAACCAGTAAAAAGCCAACAAAAGGAATGAAACCTGCCACATCCAGTCGTGAACGGCGGTGGGCAATTAAACAACTCAGTGGAGGAGGAAGCTCCACAAATATCCCCATCCTCAATGCTGGAGGAAGCCAGCACATAAATGCAAAACATAAGGCTGAAACATTTGCAACAATCTTCAGTTAGAAGTGCAGAGTGAATGATCCATCTCAGCCTTCTCCAGAGTTACCCAGCATCACAGATCACAGATGCCAGTCTTCAACCAATTAAATTCACTCCCTGTGATATCAAGAAATGGCTGAAGGCACTGGATACTGCAAAGGCTTTGGGCCCTGACAATGTTCTGGCAATAGTACCATAGACTTGTGCTCCAGAACTTGCCGTGTCCCTAGCCAAGCTGTTCTATTACAGCTGCAACACTGGCATCTACCCAGCAATGTGGAACATTTCCCAGATATGTCCTGTACACAAAAAGCAGGACAAATCCAACCTGGCCAGTTACTGCCCCATCAGTCTATTCTCAGTCATCAGTAAAGTGATGGAAGGGCTCATCAACAGTGCTATCTTGTACTATCCACACTTGCTTAGCAATAACCTGCTCACTGACTCTCAATTTGGGTTCAGCCAACTGCTGACCTCAATACAACCTTTGTCCAAACATGGACAAAAGAGCTGATCTCCAAGATAAGGTGAGAGTAACTGACCTTGATATCAAGGCAGCATTTGACCAAGTGTGGCATCAAGGAGCTCCAGCAAAACTGGAGTCAATGGGAATCAGGGGAAAAACTCTCTGTTGGTTGGAGTCATACCTAGCACGAGAGAAGATGGTTGTGGTTGTTGGAGGTCAATCATCACTGCAGGAGTTCCTCAGGGTAGTATCCTAAGCCCAACCATCTTAAGCTGCTTCATGAATGACTTTCCTTCCATCATAAGGTCAGAAGTGGGGATGTTCGCTGATGATCACACAATGTTCAGCACCATTTGTGACTCCTCAGATACTGAAGCAGTCCATGTCCAAATGCAGCACCCTTAGGTGCACCCATAGGTTTATGCACTCTGTTCCTGCTCTGATTATCACTTCTTTTATTGCTACCTTGCTCTTTAGCCTTGTCTTCTCTCTTTAATTGATCATTTTTTCCCAAACTTGATCCCTTGCCCCAATATTTAGTTTAAAGCGCTCTCTACTGCTCTAGTTTTATGACTCGTCAGAACACTGGTCCCAGCCCAATGGTACAGCTCCACTTTCCCCAGTATTGGTGGCAGGATCCCATGAATCAAAAATCATTTCTCCCACACCAATCTTTAAACCATGCATTCAAATCTGTAATCTTATTTACCCTATGCCAATTTGCTCATGGCTCAGGTAATAATCAGAGGTTATTGCCTATGAGATTCTGCTTTTTAATTTAGCACCTAGCTGCTCATACTCCCTCAGCAGAACCTCATTCCTAGTCCAACTTAAGTCATTGGTACCTACGTGAACCACAACCACTAGATCCACCCCCACTGCAGGTTTCTCTCCAGCCCAAAGCAGATGTCTAGAACTCAGGCACCAGGCAGGCAACACAGCTTTCTGGACTCTCTCTTTCCACTGTAGAAAACTATGTCTATCTTCTTGCTTTACTGTCCTCTACTACCATTTCATTCCTATTTATTCCCCCCACTTGAATGGCCTCTTTTACCATGGTGCCATAGTCAGTTCACTCTTCCCCCCTGGAGCTCCATTTTCATCCATACAGGTTGCAAGCACCTTGAACCTGTTGGACAATTGTAAAGGCTGAGGCTCCTCCACTTTTACCTTTAGTTTCCATACCTGCCTCACTTGTAGTCACACCCTGCAGTCCCTGATCACGGACTAAATCAGATGACCCCATGCTAAGGGGTGTGACTGCCTACTGACACAAAGTGTCTAGATAACTTTACCCCTTCCTGTTGTGTCGCAGTGTCTGCAG
Source organism: Carcharodon carcharias (assembly GCF_017639515.1). Classification (NCBI taxonomy): domain Eukaryota; kingdom Metazoa; phylum Chordata; class Chondrichthyes; order Lamniformes; family Lamnidae; genus Carcharodon; species Carcharodon carcharias. The sequence continues at coordinate 45,479,347 of NC_054471.1, read as the reverse complement.
CTTGACCTCCACCTCAATGTCTCTGAACCAAATCTCCTCAAGCTGCAGACATTTACTGCAGATGTGTTTGCCCTGGATCACACTGGCGCTCCATGAGCTCCCACGTTCTGCAGTCGAACCCTTCATAAACTTTCAAGAAACCTTCATTGACTCATGTTATAACCCCTATGACCTTCTCCCACTTAAAATCTATGAACATACAACTTTGCACAGTGTACTTTGTTTCTTCCCCCTTCACTTTCGTTTCAGTGTGCCTCAACTTCATTCTTGCTTTAGTGTCAGTTGTGGCTCAGTTGGAAAAACTTACCTCTGAGTCACAAGGTTCCCAGTTGAAGTCCCACTCCAGGGCTTGAATACAACAACCAAAGCTGAGGGACAGCAGCATTGTCAGAGGTGTCATCTTTTAGATGAGATGTTAAATCCAGACCCCATTTGTCTGCATGGGTGGATATCAAAATGCCATGGCATTTTGAAGAGGAGTTACCCCTGGCCAATATTTATCCCTCAAACAGCATCACAAAAAAAAAATAGCTGGCCATTATCACATTGTGGGAATTTGCGATATGTATATTGTCTGCTGTATTCCCTACATTACAATAGTGACTACACTTCAACAAGTGCTTCGTTGGCTGTAAAACGCCTTAAGATGTCCAGTGATTATGAAAAGTGCTATATGAAGGCAAAGGGAGAATTTTCTCCCCATCGGAGGGGTTGGGCAGGAGCGGGCACAGACGGGCGCGCAGCCGATTGCCCCCCACGATCAGCTGCACGGCGCCGTTTTATGTTGGCCTGCCCAGCATGTGCACAAAAGAGCGCAGAAATCTCCCTGAGAAACAGGACTGCCTCAGGGAGATTAGTTTGATTTGTAAAAATTTTAATAAAGAAAAATAAAAATTTTAAGATGGACAATGCCCCCTCAAGTGACAGTGTTATGTGAGCTGGGACATGTCAATGAACTTTAATAAAAACTTTCATTCAATTTATTAATACTTCTTGAAACCTCATCCCACCTGTGGATGAGGTTTCATGATAAATGCAAAGGCCGCCTGGGCTCTTTGCCTGCCCGCCAACATTAAGGTTGGACAGGCAGCTCAGTTAATCACTTTAATTAGTTTTTAAATGGCCTTAATAGACCTTTGACCGTTCGGTGGGTGCGCAGCTGACTCCACAGTGTGCCCACCAAACTGAGGATCAGAATGATGCGCAGTGACATCAGGACCCATGTCGTTTTACGCGTTGGCGAGCGGGGCCCGCCCCTACTCGCCGACCCAAAGATTCTGGCCCAAGTCTTTTTTTAATCTTCTTACATCTCCCTCTTCCTTTCACCTGTTTCTCTTTCTTATCATTTGTTTCTCTCTTTTACTTTCTCATTCCTATCTATCTACATCCATCTTATCCACTTCTATTTTTCCCTTATCTTGGTGTTCCTTTTGCTCCAGCCCCCATCCTTGTGTAATTCTTTCTTTCTAATTTATTGCATCCGTGTTTTTCCATCTCCGCTTCATTCATATTTGTCTCTGCAACTTTTATTTCTTTCTGACTTTGCAACAAACTTGCTGCCAGATGAGCCCCAGGGGTTTGAGGAGAGCTGAAGTGGGGCCTCAGGTCCACAGAAGTTATTATATGTTGAAGGAAGCATGTTTTTTGCACGTTTATTAGAGCTTGGCCATACCATGACTCCTGGAAATTGTACAGTTTGAAATCAGCGTCCTGCACCTTTGAACTTTGTTTCATCAGGGTCACCCTACATTGGTTCTCAGAACATGGGGACTCAGCTGGTTAGATGGGAATCACTAAATGTAAGGGGACACAGAGTCCAGGATGTTCAGATGGCTGGGGGATGTGTCATGCAGTTTGTAAAGGAAAAAGAGCATTGTTGGAATCATATTTATAAGTAAGGTTGTGATTTATTTGTTCTTTCTGCTGTGAGATAAACTTTAATTTTAGAGATAAATAGTGAGGTGAGTGAGAAACCATATGGTGGCTTTGTCTCATTGTATAGTTTTTTTTAGGTTAGGAAAGCAATTGGAAATGATTTTGGCAAGACTTTATATAACGTTGTTGGCTATTTTCTACTTCCATTATTAACCAATGGACCATTGGAAAATAGGAAGAAAAATGAAGAACAAGCAAATCCTTTGACAATGAGAATGAAAAAAACTGAGACCCACATTGGTCATAAAATAGAGAACAGGCTCTAATGGAAAAGAAATGTTTTGTTTTCTTATACTTGGTACTAATTTTAAATGACAAGCCATTGAACAATACATTGCACACATAAGTGCTATAATTACAAATCTAGCGTTAGTTATTTCATTTTTCCTTCTCATTGGACTAAATGTATACTCAATATTTTATCTGCTAAATTATATTTCCTTGGAAAAATAGAGTATCCAAAAAAGAGGTGAAAAACTTAACATGTCACTCTTTGGTATTCTGGGGTTGGTGAATAATGAAATGGCAAACTAAACTATTTAAATGAATAATTATTAAATAAACTTTTGCAAAGATGAGAATAGCAGCTGATTAAAAGAAGACATGGAGTGCAAAACTACACTTAAGTAGAGACAATTTTAATTCCTCACCTGCACATATGGTTAACATAAATAACATCTGTACTTTGAATGGAAGAAATTTTGTTGATGTGTAAGAGGAGGGGGATTCAATAATTCAAGTTCGTGTGACATTAAAAATAGCATCTCAAGTGAATAAGGCTAGAAAAATACTAATGAGAAAATGAGCTTATGGCAATAGGCATAAAAATAAAAAGGGAGATGTATTGATGAACCTTTTTAAATCTTGATAAGTCCACATTTCAAGCTCAGTACACAGATTTAGGCTGCACACTACAGGAAGGCAACTGAGGAAGCAAACAAAGTTCAGCGCTAGACAGATTCACTAGAATACTGTCTGGAGTAAGGAAATACAAATATGAAGAAAGGCTTGAAAACTTGGGGTTGTTTTCATTTGAAGACATGAGTTGACAATTGGTTGTAAGTGTTAAGTAGTAAGAGTGGACAGAAACAGACTGTTTCCAGTTTGGATCTAGTACATTGAGTGGGGAAGGCAAACAGCCAGAAGTCATGGTCCATATTGGTACCAATGACATAGGTAGAAAGAGGGATGAGGCCCTGCAAGGAGAGTTTAGAGAACTAGGAAGGAGTGCTGGAAAATAGGACCTCAAAGATAGTAATCTCTGAATTACTCCAATATTATGTGCGAGCATAAAAATAGGATACAGCAGGTGAATGCATGGCTGGAGAGATTTTTTTTATTTGTTCATGGGGATATGGACATTGCTGACTAGGCCAGCCATTATTGCCCTCCCTAGTTGACCTTGAGAAGGCGGTAGTGAACTGCCTTCTTGAACCACTGCAGTCCATGTGGTGTAGGTACACCCACAGTGCTATTGGGGAGGGAGTTCCAGGATTTTGACCCAGCGACAATGAAGGAACAACAATATATTTCCAAGTCAGGATGGTGAGTGGCTTGGAGGGGAACTTGTAGTGATGGTGTTCCCATCTATCTTCTGCCCTTGTCCTTCTAGATGGTATGGGCCGTGGGTTTGGAAGGTGCTGTCTAAGGAGCCTTGGTGAATTCCTGGAGTGCATCCTGTAGATGGTACACACTGGTGCTACTGTGTGGTGGTGGTGGAGGGAGTGAATGTTTGTGGATGGGATGCCAATCAAGCGGGCTGCTTTGTCCTGGATGGTGTCAAGCTGAGTGTTGGAGCTGCACTCATCCAGGCAAGTGGAGAGTATTCCATCACACTCCTGACATGTGCCTTGTAGATGATGGACAGGCTTTGGGGAGTCAGGAGGTGAGTTACTCACCGCAGGATTCCTAGTCTCTGACCTGCCCTTGTAGCCACAGTATTTATATGGCTAGTCCAGTTCAGTTTCTGGTTAATGGCAACCCCCAGGATGTTGATAGTGGGGATCCAGCGATGGTAATGCCAATTGAATGTCAAGGGGAAATGGTTAGATTCTCTCTTGTTGGAGATGACCATTGCCTGGCACTCATGTGGCACGAATGTTACTTGCCACTTGTCAACCCAAGCCTGGATATTGTCCAGGTTTGGATTGCTTTGGTATCTGAGGAGTCACGAGTTATGGTGCAGGAGAGAGGACTTTAGATTTCTGCGATATTGAGCCCAGCTCTGGGGGAAATGGGCGATACACATGCCAGACAGGTTATGCCTCAACAGGACCAGAACCAAGGTTCTCATGTGGCGGTTTGCTGGTGCTGAAGAGCGGGTGTTCAAACCAACTTGGGAGATGGATGGGAACCAGGATGTGGCATTAGAAAGGAGAAAAAAAATGCACAAATGATTTGGGGAGTCAGATAACACTAGAATATGAAATAGGAGGATATTAGGAGGGGTCAGACTGAGAGGAGATGCAATAATGTCTAAATTAGGTTTACAGTGCATGTATGTAAATACATGAAGCATGGTAAATAAGGATGGTAAGCATCAGATGCAGAAAGCCATGTATGATTATACTGATGTGGTGATAACTGAGATTCGGCTCAAAAAAGGACAGGAGTAGATATTAACTATTCCTGTACACGAGGTGTTCAGGAAAGATAGGGAGTGAAAGAAAGGAGAATGGTTGGCAGCATTGATTAAGGAGAATATTGCAGTGCTGGAAAGAGACAATGTCCTGGAAGGGTCAGGCATAGGGCCTATTAGATTAGAGTTTAACGATAGAGGTACCATCGCACTTCCTTGTGTATTCTATAGTTCAGCACTAATCAGAAAGATGTGGAGGAGCAAATTTGCAGGGAAAATGCAGAGGCATGCAAAAACACACAGAGTACTGATAATGGGAGCTTTAATTATCCTAATATAAATTGGAATAGTAGTAATGTAAAGAACAGGAAGGGGGGAGAGTTTTTGAAGTGGGTTCAGGGGAATTTTCTTGATCAGTATGCTTCCAGCCTAACAATTAGGAAGGAGGCATCACAGAATGGAATTCTGGGGGATGAAGTTAGCCAAGACAGCAAGTGAACATTTAGAGAACAGTGATCCTAGTATCATAAGTTTTAGGTTAAGTGTGGAAAAGGCCAAAGTGCAATCTAAAGTAAAGCTATTCCATTCTAGAAGGGCTAATTTCAGTGCAGCAAAAATGGATCTATCTATCAATCAAAGCTTGACTGGCAGAAATATGATGGGACAATGGATTGCCTTTAAAGGCAAGATGGTTCAGGTGCATTTGGCACTCATCCACCACCCCCACACCACCACCACCCCCCCCCCCACCCCCCCCTCCCCCCCCCAACCCCAGTCATGTATGTTTTTTTTTCCTCTTTCAAGATTCATCAATCAATTCACCAAACAATCACAGAAAGGTCCTCATAAAATGACAACAAGCATTGTTGGCATCTGGTTACAAATATTGTCTGATATATAAATAGCATGGGGCATTAATATTAAGAGTAGCAACAAAATAATACAGTATTAGTTACTGTATAGGTGATCCCACCACAACGATTAAACAAGCCAGAAAGTACAAATTTTGTTTTAACAGCATTGTGCAATATTGTTAGTTTGACAGGAAAATATCCCTTTAGTTAATTACAAGTGTGCAAACGATGACACTGATTTTGGTGACTGCCTCATTAACATGTTCTGCACATTGCATAATATGTGCGTGGTGACAAAACTCATATTTGGGGGAAAGATTCAACACTTGCAACCCAGATTACAAGAAAACCTTTCAGGTTTTGTTTTATACATTTTGACTACCTGTTCTGTATAGAAAAGAAAGACCATCTCCATGCTGCAGCTCAAATTGTTTAATTGTTGGAGGGTTGTAGAAGGGGTAGAGGGAGAGATGGAGGGGAGGAGGAGAGAGGACAGTTCTATTCACTTGCTGCCGCCAAAGTTCCCACCTCCATCCTGGACATCACCGACACAGCACTCATCTTGCTCAAGATAATTAGAATAATATCACTAGAAGCACAGTTCCACGTTATGGCTGCAGGGTGGGCAGACGTGGAGCGGGTGGGCTGATGTGGAGTAAGCCGGCCTCTCACTGACTCTGCTCCCCCCGCACCATCGCACCCACCATCCCCATAATACGCAACCCAGTGTTGACATAAATGATTCCACTATACTGTTTCTAGTGTTCTGCATAATATTTCTCACTCTACCAGAACGACTGAAAGCAGATCTTTGGATCAATCATTTATTTCCTATTTCTGCAATTTACAAGCCTACCTAACGACAGGGACCACTTCAAAAGTAATTCGCTAGTTATAAAGCATTTTGGGATATCATGAAAGTTTCGTCCATTCGTTTGTTCTATATAAACACAAATTATTTTAATATTTTTCTTTACACTTCTCCTGAAGACCTCAGTCTCACCCAAAGCCCTGGCCTTAACAAGCTATATTTTACCTAGAGCTGTAATTCTGCTAGCAGAAGGCAAGTTCGTCAGTCTGAGCAATAGAGCTTATAATTGCCTAGGATGGGTCAATAGCAATTAGTGAGCTCAAGAGATGCTCCTCTTCAGTTTCTTCATATATTTTTGGTTATTTTTCAAATTATTTGAAGAAAATCTGTACTGCAATTTTTAAAAATTTGTTCATGAGATGTGGGCGTCACTGGCTAGACCAGCATTTATTTCCCATTCCCAATTACCTTTGTTCAGGGGACATTTAAGAGTCAACCACACTGCTGTGGGTCTGAAGTCACATGTAGGCCAGATCAGGTAAGGATGGCCGATTTCCATCCCTAAAGAACATTAGTGAACCAGATGGGTTTTTACAACAATCGGCAATAGCTTTGTGGTTATGCTCAGGTTTTTAATTCCAGGTTTTTATTAAATTCAAATTTAACCATCTGCTATGGCGGAATTCGATCCAGGTCCCCAGTGCTTTACCCTGCATCTCTGGGATATTAGTTGAGTAATAATACCACAATGTCACAGCCTCCGCAAAAACTTTATTCGGGTAATGTTTGTATTAAGTTTATATTAAAAATAAACAGGCTGTTTCTGTGAGTGAGTGAATGCGGCAAGTGGGGATTCCAACTTGGCCTCCTCCGGAGGACCCTAACCAGTCTTCAGCCTATTCGATTCACTCAACGCAATATCAAGAAACGGCTGAAGGCACTAGATACTGGAAAGGCTATGGGCCCTGACAACATTCCGGCAACAGTAGTGAAGACTTGCCGCGCCCCAACCAAGCTGTTCCAGTACAGCTACAATACTCGCATCCATCCAGCTATGTGGAAAATTGCCCAGGTATGTCCTGCACACAAAAAACAGGACAAATCCAGTCCAGCCAATTACCACCCCATCAGTCTACTCTCCATCATCAGTACAGTAATGGAAGGGGTCATCATCATTGCTATCAAATGGAACTTGCTAGAAATAACTGGTCATTGACCCTCAGCTTGGGTTCAGCAGGGTCACTCAGCTCCTGATTTCATTACAATCTTAGATTAAACATGGACAGAAAAAGTTTAAACATGGACAGAAGAGTTGAACACCTGAGGCGAGGTTACAGTGACGGCCCTTGAACTCGAGGCAGCATTTGACTGCTTATGGCATCAAGGAGCCCTAGCAAAACTGAAGTCAATGGGAATCAGGGGGAAAACTCTCTGCTGGTTGGAGCCATACCTAGCACAAAGGAAAATGGCTATAGTTGTTGGAGGTCAATCATCTCAGTTCCAGGACTCACTGCAGGAGTTCCTCAGGGAAGTGTCTTACGCCTTTAGCTTCTTCATAAATGACCTTCCTTCCATCATAATGTAGAACTGGGGTTATTCACTGGTGATTGCACAATATACAGCACCATTTGCGAATCCTCAGATACTGAAAGAGTCTATGTCCAAATGCCGAAAGACCTGAACTATATCCAGGCTTGGGCTGACAAGTGGCAAGTAATATTCACGCCACACAAGTGCCAGGCTATGACCATCTCCAACAAGAGAAAATCTAATCATCACCCCTTGATATTCAATGACGTTGCCATTGCTGAATCCCCCACTGTCAATTTCCTGGGGGTTACCATTGACCAGAAACTGAACTTGGCTAGCCATATGAATACTGTGGCTACAAGGGCAGGTCAGAGGCTAGGAATCCTGAGGCAAGTAACTCACCTCCTGACTCCCCAAAGCCTGTCCACCATCTACAAGGCACAAGTCAGGAGCGTGATGGAGTACTCTCCACTTGCGTGGATGAGTGCAGTTCCAACAATACAAGAAGCTTGACACCATCCAGGACAAAGCAGCCCATTTGATTGGCACCCCATCCACAAACATTCACTCCCTCTACCACTGACGCACAGTGACAGCGATGTGTTCTACCTACGAGATGCAATGCAGGAAGTCACCAAGCTTCCTTAGACAGCACCTTCCAAACCCACAACTGCTACCATCTAGAAGGACAAGGGCAGCAGACACATGGGAGCACCACCACCTGGAATTTCCCCTCCAAGCACCATCCTGACTTGGAAATATATCACAGTTCCTTCACTGTTGCTGGGTCAATATCCTGGAACTCCCTCCCTACCAGCACTGTGGGTGTACTTTAACCACAGGGACCGCAGTGGTTCAAGAAGGCAGCTCACCACCACCTTCTGAAAGACAATTAGAGATGGGTATTAAATGCTGGCCTAGCCACATCCCATGAATGAATAAGAAAAAATCCATTCCAGGCATGACAGGCTTAAATAAAAAACTGCGGATGCTGGAAATCCAAAACAAAAACAAAAATACCTGGAAAACTCAGCAGGTCTGACAGCATCTGCGGAGAGGAACACAGTTAACATTTCGACTCTGTATGACTCTTCAACAGAACTAAGAAAAAATAGAAAAGATTTGAAATATAAGCTGGTTTAAGGGGGTGGGACAGGTAGAGCTGGATAGAGGGCCAATGATAGGTGGAAATAACCAAAAGATGTCACAGACAAAAGGACAAAGAGGTGTTGAAGGTGGTGATATTATCTAAGGAATGTGCTAATAGGTGACATTAATGGTAGAAAGCAGGACAAGCAAGGTACAGATAGCACTAGTGGGGGTGGGTTGGGGGGAAGGGATCGAAATAGCTGAAAGGTAGAGATAAAACAATGGATGGAAATACATTTAAAAATAATGGAAATAGGTGGGAAAAGAAAAATCTATATAAATTATCGGGAAAAGGGGGATTGGAAAGGGGGTGGGGATGGAGGAGAGAGTTCATGATCTAAAATTGTTGAACTCAATATTCAGTCTGGAAGGCTGTAAAGTGCCTAGTCAGAAGATGAGGTGCTGTTCCTCCAGTTTGCATTGAGCTTCACTGGAACAATGCAGCAGGCCAAGGACGGACATGTGGGCATGAGAGCAGGGTGGAGTGTTGAAATGGCAAGCGACAGGGATGTCTGGGTCATGCTTGGGGACAGACCGAAGGTGTTCTGCAAAGCGGTCACCCAGTCTGCGTTTGGTCTCTCCAATGTAGAGGAAACCTCATTGGGAGCAGCAAATGCAATAGACTAAATTGAGGGAAGTGCAAGTGAAATGCTGCTTCACTGAAAGGAGTGTTTGGGCCCTTGGACAGTGAGGAGAGGGTAAGTAAAGGGGTAGGTGTTGCACCTTCTGCAGTTGCATGGGGAGGTGCCGTGGGAGGGGGTTGAGGTATAGGGGGTGATGGAGGAGTGGACCAGGGTGTCCCGGAGGGAATGATCCCTGTGGAATGCCACCATGGGGGTGGAGGGAAGATGCGTTTGGTGGTGGCATCCTACTGGAGTTGGCGGAAATGGCAGAGGATGATCCTTTGAATGCAGAGGCTGGTGGAGTGATAAGTGAGGACAAGGGGGACCCTATCAAGGTTCTGGGAGGGAGAGGAAGGTGTGAGGGCGGATGCGCGGGAGATGGGCCGGACATGGTTGAGGGCCATGTCAACCACTGTGGGAGGAAAACCTTGGTTAAGGAAGAAGGAAGACATGTCAGAGGAACTATTTTTGAAAGTGGCATCATCAGGACAGATGTGACGGAGGCAAAGGAACTGAGAGAATGGGAACGAGTCCTTACAGGAAGCAGGGTTTGAGGAGCTGTAGTCGAGGTAGCTGTGGGAGTCGGTAGGCTTGTAATGAATATTGGTGGACAGCCTATCACCAGAAATTGAGACAGAGAGGTCAAGGAAGGGAAGGGAAGTGTCAGAGATGGACCATGTGAAAATGATGGAGGGGTGGAAATTGGAAGCAACATTAATAAATTTTTCCAGGTCCAGACAAGAGCATGAAGCAGCACTGAAGCAATCATCGATGTATCGGAGAAAGATTTGTGGGAGGGAGCCGGAGTAGGACTGGAACAAGGAATGTTCCACATACCCCATAAAGAGACAGGCATAACTGGGACCCATGCGGGTACCCATAGCCACACCTTTTATTTGGAGGAAGTGAGAGGAGTTTAAGGAGAAATTGTTCAGTGAGAGAACAAGTTCAGCCAGACGGAGGAGAGTAGTGGTGGATGGGGATTGTCCGGGCCTCTGTTCGAGGAACAGGGAGTGAGCCATCAGACCATCCTGGTGGGGAATGGGGGTGTAGAGGGATTGGACATCCATGGTGAAGAGGAGACGGTTGGGGCCAGGGAACTGGAAATTGTTGATATGATGTAGGGTGTCAGAGGAATCACAGATGTAGGTGGGAAGGGACTGGACAAGGGGAGAGAGAATGGAATCAAGATAGCAAGAAATGAGTTCCGTGGGGCAGAAACAGGCTGACACAATCGATCTGCCGGGACAGTCCTGTTTGTGGATTTTGGGTAGGAGGTAGAAGCGGGCCGTCCGAAGTTGGGATACTATCAGGTTGGAAGCTGTGGAAGGAAGATCTCCAGAGGAGATGAGGTCAGTAACAGTCCTGGAAACAATGGCTTGATGTTCAGTGGTGGGGTCATGGTCCAGGGGGAGGTAGGAGGAAGTGCCTGTGAGTTGACGCTAAGCCTCTGCGAGGTAGAGGTCAGTGCGCCAGACAACAACAGCACCACCCTTGCCAGCAGGTTTGATGACAATGTCAGGGTTGGACCTGAGAGAACGGAGTGCAGCAAGTTCAGAGAGAGACAGGTTAGAGTGGGTGAGAGGAGCAGGGAAATTGAGACGACTGATGTTCTCAATGAAAAGATGAAGAGAAGGTAAGAATCCAGAGGGAGGGGTCCAGGTGGAGGGAGAATATTGGAGGCAGGTAAAAGGATCCTTTGAACGGGGACAGGCTTATAGTTGTACAGCTTATATTTTATAAACTACAGTTGTAATTTTTGTTTATATTTCAATTATAAGCTATCTATGAACTTCAAGCTAAGAGAACTGAAGGACTTGATTTTATCCTAACTCACCCAGGATGGACAGCTTGGGTTGAATGTTCATTTTTCACCCCTGCTGAATTTACTTACCAATGAAGTTATTTACCTCTGTAATTGAACTTCCTGATGTCCAGGGCCAGCTTTGAACATTTATTAGGTATTACTTCAGGCTGATACTGATCTTTTGGGCAGCTTTGTGGTTTTCTCGCAGGCTTTTAAAAAAAATCAGAACCACGAAGTTGCCCAAAGATCAGTCGCACCATGAAATAATACCTAATAAAAAAAGCAGCAGTGAAATTGACCTGACAGTTCCAATTTTTTTTTTAAGCCACTTTTTCAGATCTGAAGCTCTTGTTGCTCAGTCTGGACAATGACGGGAACCCTATTTAAGACAACAAGCCCAGGCTCCCCTGCTAGACCCTGGTCCCCTGCAGCTTGTACTCCTCTTTCTCCCAGGCCCGGTGCTTAATTAAGGAAAGCCAGCATGGAGTTGTTAAGGGCAAATTGTGCTTAACTAACTTGATTGAGATTTTTGATGAGGTAGCAGACAGGGTGACGAGCCTAATGCATTTAATGTGGTGTACATGGACTTCCAAAAGGTATTTAATTAAGTGCCATATAATAGTCTTTCCAGGTAAGTTGAATCCTATAGAATAAAACGCAGCATGGATAAAGTGTTGGCTGAGTGCCAGGAAATAGAGAGTAGTAGTGAGTGGTTGTTTTTTGGACTGGAAGAAGGTATGCAGTGGAGTTTCCCAGGAGTTGGTACTAGTACCACTCACTGCTTTTCTTGATTTGGATTAATTACCTAGACTGTGGTGTACAGAGCACAATTTCAAAATTTGCAGATGACACAAAACTTGGATAAGTTGAACTGTGAGGATGATAATAATAGACTTCAAGAAGTCATAGACAGGCTGGTGGAATGGGCAGACATGTGGCAGATTAGATTTAATGCAGAGAAGTGTGAAGTGATATTGGGAGATAAAGCAAGGAGAAGCAATATATAATAAAGGATACAATTTTAATGGAATGCAAGAACAGAGAGACTGGGAGTAAATGTGCACATATCATTGAAGATGACAGAACAGGTGAAGAAAGTGGTAAAGAAGGCATATAGAATCCTGGGTTTTATAAATAGAGGCATAGAGTACAAAAGCAAACAAGTTATGATGAACCTTTATAAAAAATACTGTTCTGTCCTCAAGTGACGTATTGATTCAATTATGGGCACCATACTTTAGGAAGGGTGTGAAGCTATTAGAGAAAGAGTAGAAAAGATTCACGAGAATGGTTTCAGGTATGAGGAATTTCAGTTATGTGGTTAGATGGCAGAGGCTGGAGTTGTTCTCCTGAGAGAAGAGAAGGTTGGGGGAAGATTTGATAGAAGTGTTCAAAATCATGAGGGGTCTTAACAGAGTAGATAGAAACCAGAGGAACATATTTAAGGTGATTGGCAAGTTAATGAATGGTGACTTGAGGATAAACTTCTTTATGCTGCGAGTGGTTAGAATCTGGAATGTTAGGGAAGCTAATAGAATGTTATCATTTATTACAAGGGGAATAGAATATAAAAGTATGGAAGTTATGCTTCAGTTGGGGAGGACACTGGTGAGACCACACCGGGAGTGCTGTGTACAGTTTTGGTCTACTTGCTTAAGGAAGGATGTAAATGTGTTAGAAGCAGTTCAGAGAAAGTTTACTAGACTAATACCAGAAATGGGTGGGTTGTCTTATGAAGAAAGGTTGGACGTGCTAGGCTTGTATCCACTGGAGTTTAGAACAGTAAGATGTGACTTGATTGAAACCTTTAATTTCCTGAGGGGTCTTGACAGGGTGGATCTGAAGACAATGTTTCCTCTTGTGGGAGAATTTAGAACCAGGGATCACTGTTTAAAAATAAGTGTTACCCATTTAAAACAGAGATGAAGGGAGATATTTTCTCTCAGATGGGAGTGAGTCTTTCTCATAAGGCAGTTGAAGCATGGGATGTGGGTGTCCCTGGCTAGCATTTACTGCCCATCCCTAATTGCCCTTGAGAAGCTGGTGGTAAGCTGCCTTCTTAAACTGCTGAAGTCCCTGTGGTTTAGGTACACCACAGTGCTGTTAGGGATGGAGTTTCAGAATTTTGACCCAGCAACAATGAAGGAATGGCGATATATTTCCAAGTCAAGATGATGAGTGGCTTGGAGGGGAACTTGTAGGTGGTGGTATTCCCATATGTCTGCTGCCCTTGTCCTTCTAGATGGTAGCAGTCATGGGTTTGGAAGGTACTGTCTTGGTGAGTTGCCGCAGTGCATCTTGTGGATGGTACACACTGCTGCCACCATTCACTGGTGGTGGAGGGAGTGAATGTTTGTGGATGGGGTGCCAATCAAGCGGCTACTCTGTCCTGGATGGTGTCAAGCTTCTTGGGTGTTGTTGGAAAATGGTAAATGTAAAAATGTAAATGTGTGGTAATCTGAGGTACAATACACTTTTAAGAGAATGTGAGCAGATTGACCACATGATTGTATTATCCAATTGCTGTGTAGAGTCGGCTACATCATTAATCAGTAGTTTAGAATGGATTTTGGTTTGAGAAGCACACATGTTGGTGCTCCATTGTTTATGTGAATAAACAGCATGTGCTTCATTTTACAACGGTCTCTTCATCTACTTTGTCTCGATTAATACTCACTCATCAGTAGTTAGGCATGCAACCGTGTTCACTGAGCAAAGTGACCCGATAGTAGGAACATAACAACTGGTGACGAGGCAAAATGCAACCAGTCAACAACACCACAAAAAGCCGCAGGAATGACACTGAAGAAAATCAGCCGTACCTTGTAGGTGCTTGTAAGTACAGCCTTCATCATATTCATCAGAGTTATCTCCTTCCATTATGCCACAGTTCGGCCGTATCGAGCCGTTTGTTCAGACCACCGATGACTGCTCACAGTACATTGAACGCTTTGAGTTCTTCTTTTTGGCCAACGGCACATCAGGGGAGGAGAAGAGGCAGACGATCCCCTTATTGACATATGACAGTAAAACATATGGCCTAATCCATAGTCTAATGGCACCCAACGCTCTAGATTCTAAGAGCTTTGGTGAGTGGGTAAACCTTGTGAAAAGCCACTTTCAGCCGAAACCCTCGGTCACAATTCCAGTACAGTAATTCGAGGTGTTTCACCCTTGGAGAGACAGTTGCTTGCTATGTAGCAGCCTTAAAACAATTGACAGAGCACTGTGAGTATGGGATGTCGACTGACGACATGTCAAGAGACCGATTAGTATATGAGATTAATAAAGACACCATTCAAAAAAGGTTGCTGTTAAAAAGAAATTTAGACTTCAGCAAGGCGCTGGAGTTGGCATTCACAATGGAGAGCGCAGTCAGGGATTCAGAAGCAATCAAGGGAGCACAAAATGGCGCCATTCTTCACGTCAGAAGGGAGGCTCCAGTTAGAAATGACGCGGAAATGCTGGGCTCCATGGAAAGGCGGGAAACAGCCATCTTTAACAGACCAGCAAAGAGCAATGGTTTAACAGATAAAACCTACAATAATAACGGCCAAAATGGAACCAGACAGCCTGCAAACGAACAACAATTTAAAAGAATCGCATGTTTCCTCTGCCATGGAAATGGACATCTTATGCGACATTGTAAAGACAGGTTAAGACAAAATTTTAAACAAAAAGGTAGAAATCATGAATTTCACATAATAGAGGAACCAGAAGAAACAGGGTCAGATATTTGCTCACTATACAGCTTAAAACTGGGCAAAACAGAGCCCATCTACGTGACAATGAAGGTCAATGAGAAACCCATCCGAATGGAGGGGGATACAGGGACATCCACGACAGTAATAGGGGAACATATGTTCAAATATCTGAATGGAGGAGACCACCTATTAAATCTGGAAAATTCAGATGCTAAATTAAAGACGTACACCTGTGAAGACATATGAGTGAGAGGTATATGCAAGGTTCCAGTACAGTATGGAAATCAATCTGTTAATCTATCCCTAATAGTGGTAGCAGGGAAGGGTCCAAGTCCACTTAGTCAGAATTGGCTTAAGGAAATAAAATTGGAGTGGACCAAGATTTTTCAACTCTGAATGAAAGATCTACAAGAATTATTACAGAAATATGTGTCTGTTTTCAGGGAGGAGCTTGGAAAGATTCAGGGCTGCAAGCTAAAATCCATCTGGATCCTGAGGCAACCCCAGATTCAAGAAGGTGAAGCCAGTACCCTAAAAATTGATGTCGAATTAGACAGGCTGGAAAAGTTGGGAGTCTTGCAACCTGTACAATTTTCCAAATAGGCAGCACCCATTGTTCCAATACTAAAGCCTAGCCAGAGTGTGTGAATATGCGGGGATTACAAGTTGACTGTTAACAAAGTGGCCAGACTAGACAGGCATCCTATACCAAAATTGATGAATTGCACTCCAGGCTGGCAGGTGGAACCTCATATATGAAGCTCGGCATGAGCCATGCTTACCAGCAACTTGGACTAGAAAAGGCCCCTCGGGATTTTGAGACGATCAACACACATAGGGGGTTATACCATATACCAATATACCAGGTTCCCATTCTGAGTCTCTTTGGCTAGAGCCATTTTCCAATGGACCATGGAAAATTAACTTCATGGACTGCCCCATGTTGTAGTTTATCTCAATGATGCCCTAGTAACAGGACTAACTGATGACGGACACCTGGCTAACCTGGAAGAGTTTTTAAGCGTTTCTCACAAGCCAGAGTACATTTGAAAAATGTATCTTCCAAGCAAAAGTGGCTTACCTGGGTCATAGGGTTGACTCGCTTGGCCTTCACCCAGTAGAAGAAAAGGTGAGAGCTCTTTGTGAGGTGCCAGCACCGAAAAACGCCACAAGACTCAAGTCCTTCTTGGGAATGATTAACTATTATGGCTGTTTTCTCCCAAATTTGTTAACAGTACTGGCTCCATTATACAGATTGTTCAAGAAAAACCACAGGTGGTCTTGGCTAGCTTCACAACAAGAGGCTTTTACAACGGTAAAGCTGTTGATACATTCAGCGGCCTTGTTGGTACATTTCGACTCCAAGAAAGAATTAATTTTGACTTGCACTGCATCCCCTTATGGAGTAGGGGCAGGACTCTCCCACCAGACGGCGGATGGCTCCAAATGGCCCATTGGTTACGTCTCAATAACACTCAGTGTTGCAGAATGAAGATACTCACAAATAGAGAAAGAAGTTTATCCATTATATTTGGCATTAAGAAGTTCCACCAATATATCCATGGTCACCACTTTACCATTGTATTCGACCCAAGCCACTACTTGGTTTGTCGGCAAAGACAAGGCAATACCCCCAGTTGCCTCCGCACGCATTCAAAGGTGGCCACTGATTCTAGCTACTTATGAATATACTTTTATCCACTTGCCGGGAAGCCAGATTGCAAATGCCGATGCACTGAGCCGATTATCTCTAAAGGACAGCACCGTGAATGTCCCAATTCCCCAAGAACTTGTCTTGTTATTAAATTTTCTGGGTTCCTCACCGGTACGTGCCAAACAAATTAGAGAGTGGACAGACCGTGATCCAGTTTTGTCTCACGTAAGGGAACAAGTCTCACAGGTTTGATCTAACGAGCCAAAGTCTGACGAAATGAAGCCCTATTTTAATAGGAGATACAAGCTCACTTGCCAGGATGGCATCTTGCTATGGGGAGTAAGAGTCATTGTGCCTCTGAGAGGAAGAAAGCCATTATTGGCCAAATTGCATAGTGCATCTCAAGAATGAAAATGTTGGTGCACAGCTACTTATGGTGGCCCAGGATGGATACAGAAATCGAAAACTTAGTCAAGAGCTGCATACAGTGCCAACAAGTACAGAAGTTTCCTCCTTCGGCTCCATTGCATCCCTGTAAGGCAAGGGATTACACTATGAATGGTAGGACCCTGGAAAGTACTGAAGATCAGAGGGACTTTGGTGTGCATATCCACAGATCCCTGAAGGTAGCAGGGCAGGTAGATAAAGTGGTTAAGAAGGCATATGGGATACTTGCCTTTATTAACCAAGGCATGGAATACAAGAGCAGGGAGGTTATGCTGGAACTGTATAAAATGCTGGTTAGGCCACAGCTAGAGTACTGTGTGCAGTTCTGGTCACTACATCATAGGAAGGATGTGATTGCACTGGAGATGGTGCAGAGGAGATTTACTAGATGCTGCCTGGCCTGGAGGGTCTGAGCTTTGAGGAAAGATTGGAAAGGCTGGGGTTGTGTTCCTTGCAGCAGCAAAGCTTGAGAGGGGTCCTGATAGATATATATAGGATTATGAGGGGCATAGATAGGGCGAATAGGAAGACACTTTTTCCATTAGAAGAGGGGTCAATAACCAGGGGCCGTAGATTTAAGGTAAGAGATAGAAGGCTAAGAGGGGAGTTGAGGAGAAATTGTTTTCACCCAGAGGGTAGTGTGAGTCTGGAACTCACTGCCTGACAGGGTGGTTGATCAGAAACTCTCATAACATTTAAGAAGAATTTAAATATTCACTTGCATTGCAATAGCCTCCAGAGCTATGGGCCAATTGCTGGAAAATGGTATTAGTGTAGTCAGATCTTTGTTGATTGGTGTGAAGACGATGAGCCAAATGGCCTTCTTCTGTGCTGTATGCATCTATGAGCCTATAGAATGACCAGGAAGGCTATGGGTCCGCCTCCACGTTGACTACGTGGGGCCTTTTTTGGACATAATGTTCCTCATGATCATAAATGCTCACTCGAAGTGGATGGATGTATATGAAGTAAGATCATATATAACTCTACCACCATAGACAAATTGCATCAGAGTTTTGCGATCTACGGATTACCGGAAATGATGGTGTCTGACAATGGAACGGCATTTACCAGTGGGGAATTCCCAAGATTTGCAAGTCTCAATGGCATAACATGAGTTAAGACCTCGCCATACCACCCTGCATCCAATGGGTTGGCCGAGAGGTCAGTCCAGAACTTCAAGTCCGGAATGAGAAAGCTGGATAGAGACTCTACTGAAACTAGATTATCACACTTCCTATTCACCAAAAAGAATAGACCACACATGACCACCGGTATTACCCCCGCAGAGTTATTGATGAAAAGGCTCCTCCGTACAGGTTTGAGTCTCATAAGGCCGAATTTAGGTGGGAGGGTAGAGAGAAGTCAGGAGACCCGGAAAAATGGACATGATTACCACAGTTGTGAAAAAAATGTCATTGTTGGAGACACAATTTTTGCAAAGAATTTTGGAGCTGGGCCCAAATGGCTATTAGATGAAGTTAATGCAGTGACAGGGCCCTTTTCCTATCACATATCGGTCGAACGTCGGATAATTAGGAGTCATGTAGATCACCTCAGGGAAAGGGAAGCAGATCTATAACAAAGGATGTGCCAAGCATTCCCGTTTGAGTCTACACCACATGTAGAAGGAGCTCCCTTTTGAAAGTACTGGCAGGGCCCATTGAGCCTCCGAGGGGCAAAGAAACAAACTTACAGGTTCCTACTGGAGAGCCTAGTGGAAAGATGACTCCTGAGAGGGAGACCGCGGATAAACCATCTGAAATCATAGAACTACAGCGTTCGACACGTTTGAAAAAGCCTCCAGAGAGTCTGAATTTGTAAATAGTTTATTTATGTAAATAATTAATATATTGTAAAGATAGTAATTTCTACCTTTGAGTAAAGGAGGAGGGATGTGGTAATCTGAGGTGCGATACACCTTTAAGAGAATGTGAGCAGATTGACCACGTGATTGTATTTCCCAGTTGCTGTGTAGCATGGGCTACATTGTTAATCAGTAGTTTAGAATGGATTTTGGTTTGAGAAGCACACGTGTCGGTGGTCTGTTGCTTATGTGAACAAACATCATGTGCTTCATTTTACGATACTCTTCATCTACTTTGTCTCGATTACCAATTCACTCATTAGTAGATAGGCAAATAACTGTGTTTGTTGAGCAATGTGACCTAATAGTAGGAACGTAACAAAAAGACAACTGAATGGAAATATAAACAGAAAATTCTGGAAATACTCAGCAGGTTAAGCAGCATCTGTGGAGAGGAAAACAGAGTTAACATTTCAGTTTGATGACCCTTCATCAGAACTAAGGGAAAAATTATCCCCACATTTGGGAGGGAAGTGCAGGAGTGGGCATGGGCAGGCACACCTCCAATCAGTGCCCCCAGTTGGATGCGTGCCACCATTTTACGTGGGCGGGCCACTTAAGGCCCGCACAGTGTGACATCCGCTCCCTGTGCGGACGGGGGAACAGATTCCCTCAGCTGAGAGTGTGTTAAACAAATGATAGAAAGATTTCCCTGACATGTCCCCCGATGTAACACTGTCACATAAGTTGGGACTTGTCCATAACTTTTATTGAAACCTTTATTAAATATTTAAATACCCTCATGAAACCTCATCCCGCCCCATGCTTTTCCTGAAGGGCTCCCAGCCTGCCCACCAACCAGGCAGGTCCATTAATTATGTTAATTACTTTTTAAATGGCCTCAATAGGCCATTGACATGTCGGTGGCCGCACAGCTGATTCGGCTGCGCCCCCGCCGACCTGAAAATGGAAATGACGCGGGGTGACGTCAGGAGTTCCACCCGACGTCATCCCACATCATTTTACGTGTCGGCAAGCAGGCCCTGCCCCCCGCTCACCAACCGGAAGATCCTCCCTTAAGAAAAGTTAGGCATGTAATCATTTTTCAGGAAGTGAAAGAGGAAGAGAATAAAAGGGAAGGTGTGTGATAGCGTGGAGGGCAGGAGAAATTAAATAACACATGTTTCATGGTACAAAACCAAAGGAAGTGATAATAGGACACAAGACTAAACAAGTCTCTAGAGAAGGTGCAAATGGCAAAATAGCAGCCACGCAAACACAAAGGCATTAAGAACGAAACAAGAGAAATAAACAAATCAGCCAAAAAAATGATAAACATGGAAGCAGATGTTATGATTTAAGATTGTTGAATTCTACATTGAGTCCAGAAGGCTGGAAATTGCCCATTTGAAAGATACGGTGTGTTCCTCAAGCTTGCGTTGAGCTTCATTCAAATACTTTAACAGGCCAAAAACAGAAATGTCAGAGTGGAAACAAAGTAGAGAATTGAAATGACAAGCAACAGGAAGCTCCAGGTCTTGTCTGTGGACTGAATGGAGTTGTTCCATAAAGCGGCCACCCAATCTGTAATTGGTGTCCCCAGTGTAGAGGAGACAACATTCTGAGCAGGGAATACAGTATATAAATGGAAAGAAGTACAATTAAATTATTGTTCCTTTGGAAGGATTATTTGAGGCTTTGGATTGTTACAAGGGTGGAGGTAAAAGGGCAGGTTTTGCATCTCATACGCTTGCATGGGAAGATGTCATAGAAAAGGAAGGGTGTGCTCAGGGTGAATGAGGAGCAGACCAGGGTGTCGCAGAGGGAATGGTGCCTTTGGCATGCTAATAAGGGAGGGGAAGGGACGATGTGTTTGGCAGTGGCATCCTGTTGGAGATGGTGGAAATGGTAGAGATTGATCTGTTGGATGGAAGGTGAGAGCAAATGGAAATTTATCATGACGCTGGAAGGGTGGGGAAGGGGTGAGAGCAGAAGCGTGGGAAATGGGGTTCACACAGTTGATGGTACTGTCAACCATAGTGGGAGAGAACCCTCAATTGAGGAAAAAGGAAGCAGTATGGAAGATTGCATCCTCCGAATAGATGATATGTGGAAGGAAAAGCTTGGAAAATGGAATAGAGTCCATACAGGAAGCAGGGTGTGAATGGAAAATTGGCTTGACAATAAGAGGCATAAATGAAAAAGAAGCTCTGCCTGTGGGTGGCGACTAGATTTTAGACAAGATTTGGTTTGGGCCCATTCCTGTTTTTATTATTCACGAATGACTTGAGAAGAGTGCTTGTTACAAAATTTGCTGACAGCACTGTATCAAGTTAGGTCCTTGGACTGAAAACACAAGCAAAATAAATAGCATTTAAAGCTATCTACACCAATTAAGCAGTTAAGCTAGGAATACCAGATAAATTATTTTTTATATTGGTGTATATATATGTATCCAACTTAATGGCAAGTGATTTGTTATTTATATCATCCCAAATAAATGTTATAATTTATAGCCCCTTTAAAGCTCAACTTTCCCTACCAGTTTAAGTATTAATTAGCAGCATGGTGTTCAGTTTCTATCAGCCCACCTAACAGTAAATATTTGCCCAGTTACAGCAACTGCTACTCTTCTAGACGATATGTATGCTTTCACCAGGACAATCTCCTGAATGTTGAGAAAACTTTCAAAACTGCCATGAGGCGTCGGATTGCCACTCCATACCCAATTTTTTACCTTAACCTTTTCTCGGTCCCATCTCACTCAACCTTCCGACCCAGGCTGGGCGAGATCCAGGTAGTGCAGCACGTCCCCAGCATCGAAGTGCAACTAATTCGAAGTGAATTAGGCCATGCCCCTTTTTTACGGTACTAGCTGCCTTAAACCAGGTTAAGTTTAAAGTCCTTCGAAATTTAAAGGACCTTACAGGCCAGGCCAGTCTAAGGTTTGGGGATAGGATTTGGGAAGTGGGGGGTTTCAGCGGTTGGCAAGGGGGGATCGTAGTTCAGGGAGAATTGGAGGCCGGGGTGGGGAGTCGGAGATCAGGGGGCTGGAGGATGCTGGGAGGGTCAGAGGTTGGAGCAGTCAGAAGTTGGAGGGTCCAGTCGAGGAGTTGGAGGTTGAGGGGAGGTCGGTTTGGGCAGAGGGGGTTGGGGAGAAGGGTGTCGGGCCTCTGTGGGGGTTGGGGTTGTGGGTTTCAAGCCTCGGGGTGGGGGAGGATCGGCCTTGGGTTGGTCCAGTCAGGCCTGGGACGAGTGGAGGGAGGAGTCCCAAGCGGATAGGGGGAATCACTTGGGGGGTAGTTGAGGGTGGGGGGAGTGTCCTGAGGGGTTGGGGAGTGAGGGAATTCCGTGTGGTGGGATAGTCAGGGAGCGGACGAAGTACCCTGGGGGTTGGGGGGAGTCCCATGGGTGGGGTAGTTGGGGGTGGGGGAGTCCCATGGGATGGTTTAGTCGGGGGGGGTCAGGTTTGGGACAATCCCCTGGGGATTGGGGGTTTGGGAGGAGACCCCTGGGTGGGGTAGTTGGGGAGGGGGGCTGGGTCCCCTGGGGGGTTGGGGGTGTAGGTTGTGTCCTGTGGGGGGTCAGTCCGGGCCTGTACAATAGTTACGCAGAAGTTAGACATGACTTTAAAATCCTTCCAACTTTTTCTGGGTAACTATTGGGGTAACCAAGTCAGAACCATCTGATGTTTGCGATTTAGATCGTATTTTCAAATGGTTCTCAGTGCAGGGCAATTGCCCAGGGGAAGTTTGTATTTCTGGACAATTGCCATGCAAACCTTACCTGGGAACCTTCAAAGGGGATTCCCCAGCACATCTTTGGGGTACCACACCCCAATACAATGCCGGGGAGTTCAGAAGTTACAGCCCAATATCTGTCTGTAATCAGGTATATGTCTGGACTTTAGTACCCAAGGAGCCAATGAACAGTTAGAAAGACCATATGGGGTGAACTTTCTCTTTGACAGTCGAGAGGAAAATGGGAATTAGTGAATCTGCTGTTAAATTTACACCCAACCCAGTTTCTATTTCCGTTGAATAGAAATGAAAATCCAGCTCAGTGTGAAAAAGCTGGTCAGTCCACAGGCATCCATTTTCCACCCGAAGTAAAAGTGAAAATTTACCCTGTTGAGTCTCTAAGCTCAGCTGGTTCCTATAACAGTTTGTAAGCAGTCAGCTCAGCAGCACCTTAATTCCGATTCTAATTTTAAACATTGTTTATTAGCTTAGCATCTGGTGACAGTGAGACCAGGTGTTACAGTAACAAGATGGAAACTACCTTTACTCTTGGATGAGCTAAGAAAGACCAAACACCAATATTTTAATTTTAACTAGTGGTATGTTTTAAAATGCTGACCACCCATACCTATAAGAAAATATTCCCCCTCCCCGACTGCTCATGGTTTTTGCCATTTCCATCACAATTGTCCACAATTTTCATCTATTTTTTGCTACTCCAAAACAGTTTCCATAGAACTCTGAAATTTACCATGCACAAAGAAGCCATTCAACCCATTCTGTCTAAGCAAACTCTTTGTTCATTAGATCATAAAGAATCGGAGCAGGAGGAGGACTTTTGGCCCATCGACCCTGCCCCGCCATTCAATAAGATCATGGCTGATCTGATTGTTGCCTTAACTCCACTTTCCTGCCTGTCCTCCATTTCCCTTGACTTCCTTGTAGATCCAAAAATCTGTCTAACTCAGCCTTGAATATATTTAGTGATCCAACCTTCACTACTCTCTGGGAAGAGAATTCCAAAGACTAACGACCCTCAGAGATGAAATTCCACCTCATCCCTATCCTAAATTTCTTAAGCTGTGCTCCCAGTTCTAGATCTCACCTTGAGAAGAAACATTATCTCAGCACCTAACCTGTCAAACCCCCTTAGAATCTTGTATGGTTCAATAAGATCATCTCTCATTCTTCTAAACTCCAGTGAGTATAGGGCCAACCTGCTCAACCTTTCTTCATAAGACAATTCATCCACCTCAGAAATCAGTCTAGTGAAACTTCTCTGAACTGCTTCCAATGCAAATATATCCTTCCTTAAGTAAGGAAACCAAAACGGTACAATACTCCAGATTCAGTTTCACCAATGCCCTGTACAGTTATAGCAAGACTTCCCTACTTTTATACTCCATCCTCCCTGTATTAAAGACCAACACTCCATTCGCCTTTCTAACTACTTGCTGTACCTGCATGCTAACTTTGTGATGTGTGTCCTCTGTGATTCAAATCTGAGCCCATTGTGCCATGTTCTCCTCAGGCTCTGTATCTTCCACTGCTTCATATGTTCACTTCTCTGAATGAGCTGCCTTATACCATAAACTTACTTACAACGTAATATACTTATTACTGTTATTTTATGTAAAGCTAGAATTGTTTTTCCTCCTTTCCTTCTAATTTGTGCCCTCGTAGCTCTAAGTCCCATCTATGTCAACATACTTCAAACAATAATTTTTCCCTGGGTTAATTTTTTATTGACATCTCCTGACCACCCTAATATTTTTATATTGACCAATTTCCACGTCAGTGTTCACCATAATATAATTAAACAGCCTGAATCATTTCACATTGTTAAGAATGAATCTGGTCCAAATTACCTGAGCAATAAATTTAACAAATGGGAAAGTGTGTCAGAAGTGGGGAATCTTCAAATACGAGAGTCTTAGAGTACAAAATTGTTATCCTTCCTTGTTATCATATAGTAACTTATCAAAGAATTTAACAAGACAAAGTTCCACTTTCACATGTACTGCAACATGACCACTATACTAAGTGGACAGACTAAAGACGGCAGCCTAAAACTAACATCCATGAGGCATTGTGAACTACCAGCAACAGCAGAATTGTATTTTTTCAGAAACTCGTATCATCATGGGGGATGCACCACTCCTTGACAACCATCAGCCTGAGGGACCCCTGGTTCAGTTGGGAACAGAGAAAGGTGTGCCAGTAATAGTACCATGAGGTCACATTCCAGTGAAACTACAAACAGGCTACCTGTATGTTGAACAACAAAAGAAGTGGTCAATAGTTACAGGTCTGATAATTAATGGATTAGAGCAAATCTCTATAGCCATTAATTAAGAATTGTGGCAGGCAGCCAGGCACTTAATAGGGGAAGCTCCAGGAACATTCCAGTCATCAACCATAATGGAACCAAGCACATGAGTGTCAAGAAACAATGCTGAAGCACTTGCAAGGTCTTCAGCCAAAAGGGCTGAGATGAGACAACAAGCTCCTCCCAAAGCCCCCACCAACTGGCTGATTCTGGCTTATTCAATTCACTTCACGGTCATAAAGGTACATTGGGCACTGGTCTCCCTTGAGTCATAAGTGAAGTGGTGGAATGAGTCAGTAATAGTTCTATCAGGCTGAGTCACCCTTAGTGACTACTCACCAATAAAGAAAATAAGTTTTGCATTTATATCATGCCTTTCACAATCTCAGGATGCCCAAAGTGCATTGAACAGTGAAATACTTTTGATAATCCCTGTTGTAATATGGGAAATAAGGTAGCCAATAAGTGCACAGCAAGCTCTCACAAACAGCAATGTTATAATGATCAGATAATCTATCTTTAGTGATTTGAATGAGCAATAAATAAATAACTATCCTGCTCTTTCTCAAAATAGTGCAGTGGGATCTTTCATCTCCACCTGAGAGAGTCGACTGGACCTTGGCTTGAATTATGTCAGAATCATTGGGTTCTGAACCTCATTATGGTCCTGGTCCATACATTGATGCAAAAGTTGGATGCCAGAGGATGGATGAGAATAGCTGCCTTCAACATCAAGTCAGTATTTGACTGAGTACCACTTTGGGAGCCCTAGAAAAACTGAGGTCAAAGGGAAAGTGGCTAAAGTCATACCTGATGTAAAGGAAGATGGTTTGGTTAGGAACATAGGAGCAGGTGTAGGCCATTCTGCCCATTGAGCCTGCTCTGCCATTCAAACAGATCATTGCTGATCATCTACCTCTAAACCATTTTTCCCCACTATCCCCATATCCCTTGATGTCATTAGTATCCAGAAATCTACCTATTTCTGTTGTGAACATGCTCAATGGTTGAGCTTCCACAGCCCTCTGGGGTAGAGAATTCCAAAGATTCACCACCCTTTGAGTAAAGAAATTCTTTCTCATTTCAGTCTTAAGTGGCCTGCCCGTTATGGGAAACATCTTATCTACATCTACCCTCCTACCATCTGCTCCTACAACAATGATTAAGTTGGACACTGTCCAGGACAAAGCAGTCCGCTTAATTGGCACCACATCCACAAACATTCACTCCCTCCACCACCAGTGCACAGTCGCAGCAGTGTGTACCATCTACAAGATGCAGGAATTCACCAAGGCTCCTTAGACAGCACCTTCCAAACCCATAACCATGACCATCTAAATGGACAAGGACAGCAGATAGATGGGAACACCACCACCTGGAAGTTCCTCTCCAAGCCACTCACCATCCTGACTTAGAAATAAATCGCCGTTCCTTCACTGTCGCTGGGTCAAAATCCTGGAACTCCCTTCCTAACAGCACTATGGGTGTACCTACACCACATGGACTCCAGCGGTTCAAGAAGGTTGCTCACCACCACCTTCTCAAGGGCAACTAGGGATGGGCAATAAATGCTGGCCCAGCCAACGAAGCCCACATCCCATGAATGAATAAAAAAAATACCCTGTCATGTCCTTTAAGAATTTTGTAAATTGTTCAATTGCAGCAATGAAGGCCAACATACCATTTCCCTTTGGAAAGGCAAGATGAATCAGCACACACAGGTGAGACAGAGAACATGACAACTCCTAAGGGAAAAATGGATGTATATTTTAAACAGGATGATACATTGCTCTGGGAAGAGAGCAAATAGGTTGATTTTGGATTTTTACAAATGACCTAATGGCATCATCCTGTGCTGTAAACTTCAATTGTATATCCTTTTTTAAAAATGTATTCTTTCATGAAATGTTGATGTCGCTGGCAAGGCCAACATTTGTTGTCCATCCCTAACTGCCCTTGAACTGAATGGCTGGTGGGGCATTTCAGAGGGCAGTTAAGAGTCAACCACATTGCTGTGCGTCTGGAGTCACATGTAGGCCAGACCAGGTAAAGATGGCATATTTCCTTCCCTAAAGGATATTAGTGAAACAGATGGGTTTTTATACTGTAATCTCCCAATTGTGCCATGTTATTCATGTAAGATTAAAATAACTTATTTATCAGCAGCCTAACTAGAACTTTATTATTGATATCAACAGACTCTCAAAGCACCCTTCAATTAAAAGGAGTAGACTATGCTTGCCAGTTGATGAGAACAGATCCCACACTTACTCTCATCAATTCAACAGGGTCTTTAGGTGGCTCCTTGTTATAGGTCTCAACCAATGGTAATGCACAGCCTTTGCCTGCAAGCAGAGAGTCGTAAGGACTATACAAGAATTAATTCCACACTATAAACTGCACCCCCATAGCCATAACACCTCACACAAACAAACAAATTAGGAGCAGGAGTAGGCCATTTGGCCCTTTGAGCCTGGTCAGCCATTCAATGCGATCATGTGGCCTCAACTCCACATTCTGCCTATCCCGGAGAGCCTTTGACTCTTGTTAGTCAAGAATCTATCTACCTCTACCTTAAAAATATTAATTGACCCTGCCTCCACTGGTCTCTGGGTAAGAGAGTTCCAAAGGTTCACAACCCCCAGAGAGAAAAAAACTCTTCTCTTCTCTGTCTTAATTGAGAGACACCTTGTTTTTAAACTGTGTCCCCTAGTTTTAGTCTCTCCCAGACAGGGAAATATTATTTCAGCATCCACCCTGTTACTTCCACTGTCTGAGACTACCTACCACATTGCAAAAGGAACAGAATAACCTTTGTGATGTGGAAATGGTGCCAAACTCAAAAGTACATCTACTCCTTGAAATTCAAAGTTAAATAATTTAAGTAGAACAGGGGTCTAGCCCAAGTTCCTGGACTCATGTGGGCAACCCAACCCAGTTTCAATGAAACATTAATTATTTCTCGCCACAGATGCTGCCTGACCTGCTGAATATTTCCAACATTTTCTGTTTTTATTTCAGACCCATCATCTCCCAGCTTAGAAATTTTGACATTCGTGAGTACATGTTTTTGGGGTCTACATTGACTTTAAACACCTCTAGCTTTTTAATAATTCTCCCTCTACCAATAGCCATCTTCCTCACACACCCCACTGACTGATTATTCATTTTTTCATTAATTTATTTTATAAGGATCATCCATCAAAACTAAAGATAAACAACATTTCAATAATTCGGAATCTTTTCTAATTGACACCATTTCCTGTTTAATAAACAAGATCCCCAGTATAAAGCAAATGTATTCATTCTGTAATTATAATAATGAGTTACTAACTTCTATAAATGCATTTAATTCACTCAGTTCACTCTTTAAATGTCCCTTCAGGAAACATAAGTAATGTTGCAATATATTCAACTATTAAAGCAATGATTTCCTGAGTATTTGCCACAATAATTGCGACACATAAATTCTCTTTAATTTATTCTAAATTAACACTTAATACTAAATGATTGATGAAAGTTCCAAGTTTTCATTATTTATATTACAAGTTCCAATTGTAATATCCCTTTGCCGTTTAAATCTGAAATTGTGCTCTTTCAGACTCTATTTCAAAATTCCATTGAGGACTCTGCTTAGAAATTTGAATGAAGTCAATAGAGGTCAATAAGGAACATAAAAACTATAAGTAGGAAATGACACATGCCTGAGATAAAAATTGACTATCACTCGCACTTGGGCCAATTACCAACAGGCACATAGCCCTTCTGACCAGGGAGCCTGAGCCAAAAATTGGGCCTCAATCTGTATTTTAATAACTTCTGCAAGCTTCCGATGTCCATCTCCCATTTCAGAGGGAGAAATTTTGGGTGCTTCCCTCTCTAGCAGCAACCCTCAGGTAAGGCCTGGGGGAGGGTGGGAAGGACAACAGGGTGTTGTGGGGAAAGAATGTTCATGGGATGGCAGCAACCTTCAGGATTTCTTGGAGACAGGGAGGAGAAATCCCACTCCTGGGTGGAAGATTAATTTAGCTTATTGTTTTGATACTTACTTGGTTAAATTAATTGGTTAATTGGACTACATCCAGGCTTTGAAAATTTCAGCACAAGGGCCCTAAAACAGCAGTTAGACATATGCATGATGTAGCAAAAATGTAACTGAATCCCAGATACACAGCAACATCATAGTATTCTCCTTATACAGGAATATGCTCACAGATGGGGAATGGAGTTTTTACAATGGCCAGGATTTTGTGCCCCCGTTTGCGGTGGGTGTGCTCGGTGGCGAGATTGGAGAAACTCATGAGAAGACCCTAGTTGCATTTCCTGATGATGTAAATCCAAAACACCATCGACCATCGGGATACTAATTGTAATAAATTTATATCTAATTATTATGAACACATACCGGAATCATCCCCCCGTGCCAAATTTAAATCACATGTCGGCAGATTTCACGACGGTGTGATTTACAACTGCCTTTAAAAGTCGTGAGTCTCAACTTCAAGGGGAACTCAGAGGTGAGTGTACGCAACTTTGCACAGCGCTTTCAATGATCCCAGCAGCTCCACGGATTCAGAGGGGGCACAGGCAAGTTTCCACAGCAGCTTTTTCATGACTGGCTTGTGGTGCCAAGGCAAGGGCAACATTGCAAAGGGGGAAGGATGAAAAGGCAACCTCGGGGCAAGGGTGACAGTGTGATGGGGGTGGTCTTGGCAGCACCAACTGAAGTTTGAGCACAAACACATGCTGGAGGGCGGGGGAAGAAAACGGCCAGTCTAATGGCAAAACATCTCAAAGATGAGCGCTTCACTGCAGCTGAGAGTGTTCAGCCTGAGTTCAACTGACATGCTTGAAGACAGCCTAGTCAAGCAATTGTGCCCAGTCAAGCTGCACGTATTCCTTAAAGTGCCAATGAATGCTCCTCTACTGCATGTATGTTTCAAACTCGAATGAGTGCTATGGTGCTGCAGAACCATTGT
Organism: Carcharodon carcharias; assembly: GCF_017639515.1. Taxonomy (NCBI): domain Eukaryota; kingdom Metazoa; phylum Chordata; class Chondrichthyes; order Lamniformes; family Lamnidae; genus Carcharodon; species Carcharodon carcharias. The sequence continues at coordinate 45,449,400 of NC_054471.1, read as the reverse complement.
ACTTCTGGGCGAGCCTGAGGATCCTGTTGGGAAAGGTGGCTTTCGAACACTGACAGAGGCATGCACTCCTATGTTTCAGCTGACATTTAAAGTCATCCTCATGGTCCAAGCAAATCACGAAGCCTTGGAGTGTAAATTAGGACAATGCCTGCGCCTGAGATAAGAGTTCAGGATGCAGTCTAGTGGCCGAAGCTGTGGCCACACAGTTGTGTGATGTGGGGCAGTGCTGGGGGGGGGAATGGTGAGCCATCATATGCACTAAACACTGGGCACCCATGTCATGGCCTGGACTCTCCAGTATGCATTAAGGAGGCTTGAGGCACAGCCACATTTGGATGACTTGACCAAGAGTAGTCCTTAGGAGACAATTGCTGATCTTGCGTCTCTCTCTTTGATACTGCAGTGAGGAGACCATCAAGAACATAGAGCCTGGTGGTCTCCCTGTCTGCCTGATTGCTTATAGGCAGGAGAGAAGAAGGAGAAGAATGTGATGGGGATGCCTGGCTCACCAAAGAGAGGAGCAGAAATTTGAAGATCAAAGAGTGGCCTCCTCCACACACAGAGGATGAACCCCACAGATCCATTGTTCGTAGGCGCATCGCTAGACCCAGGGTCTATAGATGGCGCTACCTACAGATGAGCAAGAACTAGTGTCTCTGACGCCTGTGCATGTCAAGGGAACTTGTCATTCACATATGTCACCTTCTGCAGGATTTGGTACCACAAGACACGGAGGGCATCCACTGCATTAGCAGTTTAAGTTACAGCTGCGGTCAATTTCTATGTTAGTGACTCCTTCCAGGTCTCCACTGGGGACCTTTGTGGGATCTCACAAGCTTCCACTCACGAGTGTATTCAGGAGGTCATGGACACCCATTTTGGCAAGGCACACACCTTTATCAATTTTGACAGGGATCATGCAAGCAAATCAGATTTCTGGATTCCCACAGGTGCAGGGTGCAGCGACTGCACCCACGTGATTCTTAAATCTCCCTGGCAACAAGCAGTCCAGTATGTGGACCGCAAAGCTTCCACTCTCTCAATGTTCAGCTGGTCTGTGATCATAACAAACGGATCATGCAGGTATGTGCAAGGTACCCTGGAAGCATCCATAACTCGTACATCCTCAGCAGGTCTCAGATCCCTGACACCTTCCAGAGACAACACAGATTGCAGGGTTGGCTCCTCGGGGACAAGGGCAACCCAAAAAGGATGTGACTAATGACGCCCATGCGGTTGCCTCAGACGCCCGGTGAGAGAAGGTACAACAAAGCTGATGCTGCAAACGGGAGTTTGGTTGAGCACACCATTGACATCCTGAAAATGAGGTTCCGGTGCCTTGACAGACCTGGTGGAGAACTGCAGTACATTCCCCATAGGGTGTTGCATGTCATAGTGGCTTGCTGCATGCTACACAATCTGGTGATGCAAAGTGGGGAGGGCCTGGATGATGAGGAGAAGCAAGAGCTGCACATCTCCTCCAATGAGGAAGAAGTTGAAGGGGATGAGGGTGGTAAGATCCTGGAAGGTGAGGGTGCTAGCGATGAGGCCATCGCATTGGCCAGATAAGGCTGGAATTCTGGTGAGGCCCTCATTGCCACAAGACTCCAGGAGGACGATGACGAGATGCAGTGAGGACACTCCTGAGATTTTCACATTGCATCTGGGAATGTCTGACACCTGTCTGGCTGAAGGCAGCACAAATGCGCTCTGCGACGAGGCTCATATCATGGAGACGCTGCTGAGATACAGCAGTTGCATGGATTTTAAGACAACTTGATCCTTTGGCAGACTTCAGCACCACACCTTCACCTGTCAGGAATGGTGTTGAGATGGGGGGCAGCCCCGCCTTAAAGGTACTGAGAGCACACAGAGAACATCACGGAGCTCAGTGACGCTTGGGTACAAGGTTCTTGCAGCAAATGCAAGCCACATGGAGGTCCACACATCACTAATCTGGACAGCGACTTTGAAGCTGAACAATCACTGTGCCCAAAAGGTTACACACTGCACAGGGGAGAGGCCCTGGACTGCAACCATAGCCTTTGTTTTGTGCAGGAAACAAAGTTTCAATCTGATTGACACGAACACTGCTCAACATAACAAGGAGTCATAGACAAGGAGACATTCTTGGGAATGTATTTACAATGGTCAACATTAAGTAATAGTAATTAACATCCGTGCCCACATTGTGCAACAACATCTTCTTGACCTTTCTAACCCTGCAGCAACGTCTTGGTACTCCCCAACATCCACAGCAGAGGTGGAGGTGGCCTGCTGACTGCTATACCCTATTGTTTGTGATGACCTTGATGGGCGTCCTATGGAGGGCCGAGATCTGGAGGGCCCTGGCCTGCTTTTGGGGTCCTGCTGTGTGGCAGTGGCACTCTGCTGGGGTCTCAGGAAGAGGCAATTCGCATGGGCTGGACAATCCTGGAGTCACCTGGGTGGATGGCCCCAGGATGTGCACCTGCTGACCCTCCTCCCTATGGGTGCCTGAGGTCCCCTGGCTTACTCCTTAAAAAGAAGGGGCAGCTGGAGTGAGGTCAAGATGCCTGCCCCTTCTCGTGTTAACACTGATGAATGCCTGCAAGTGCCTCAGCGCAAGGGCCTGCAAGTCCCACAGCTCCTTCATCAGTGCAGAAACAATGTCCTGGACCAAGGTCTCCATGGCAGCCGCCATCCTACCATTGACCTCGGTGTGTCGGCATGCTGGTGCTATCACCTCACACTGAAGGCAGACAGACTCCTCCATCTTGCCTTGCAATCTGAGGAGTGCAGCAGACATCGCTTCCTGATGTTCCTGAGCTTGCCTTTGTAGCTCCGGCAATTGAGGTATGACTGAGTCCAGAGGGTCATTATCTGACTCAGGCTCAGCAGACTTCTGGCCTCCAGCAGTCCTCCGAGTGCCGTAAACCTGAGAAGTCCCTGCCTCCACCATCAGACAATGCAAAGTGCTCACTAGATTGTGACCCCGAGGCTACTCTAGAATTAGGTCCCAACGAAGTGTGTGTCTCAGTGCTGGTGGAGGCTGTGGGTGAGCACTGTGATGGGTCTTGAATGTCGGTGTCTGCGGATTCCTCTTCTGTGGTGTCCTTGGGGTTTGAGTCGAGGATCTGGCTTGTGGACCTCTATGGCAGATTCCCAGATGTGCCTGTGAAAGCAAGGAGAGATAATTAGTGCATGGCAGAGGATTGTGGAACAGGGTAACCCACTCACAGCTTGGTTGTCTGATGGATGTTGCACTGCTGGATCCTCACTTGGTAGAGAACCACCGACCTCACCGTCAGCACAGCAGCAGTCCAGATCCTCACCGGCCAACTGAATGACTCTATTTTCAAAGCCTGTGAGGACGTTAATGTTAGGCATTCCTCCATCAGTGTGTGACCTCTCCCTTTTGTTGTATGCCAGCTTGTCCTGCTTGAATGCAGATAGAGAGAGTATAAGCAGGGTGCCTGCCAGGCCAGATGAAAAGGAAGTGTGGCATGTGTGGGTGCTGAGTGGTACCATGGATGGGGTGAGGACATGATCCGCAGGGCAGATGAAGGTGTGGGTGAGAGAGTGAATGGTGATGTCCCTTGAACTGGCAGTGAGTAAGATCCCTGTGGATGTGAGATGGGTTTGTGAGTGTGTGAATTGAAGGCAATGAGAAGAGTGACTTACTCTGACAGAATGGAAGAGATCATTCATCCTCTTTTGGCATTGGGTGGCTGCCTTCTTTTTGCAGGGCATTGGCACTGACCACCACTGCCACTGCCAGCCAAGCTGGATTGGTGACCTTGTTTGCTGGTCTTCGCCCAGAGTGGGGGTAGAGGACTTCATGGCAGGTCTCCACTGTGTCCAGCAGGTGCTTGAGGGAGGCCTTGCTAAATTTGGGAGCAGCATGCTTCCTCCCTTTGGCAGCCATGACTTTCCAGCAGCTTCCGATCCCTTAGAGAGTGCTAGGTCTGTGCAGGGGTGCCCTTTAAATATGGCGCCTGGATTACTGAAGGCCTGAGGTAACAGCGAGGTGGGTGAATCAGAGGCCACCCAGCCAGCGATCCGACATGAAACCAGTGCCGCTGCAATTTTTTAAAAGTGCCACGTGATATGGCAGAAAAGCCACCTTTGCCGTTGGCAGGTCAAATGCCCATTCCCCTGCCTGTTTTCAGACTTTGCTGATTTCTGGGATGATTCTGCTCAATGTGTGCAGGACTTCTTTCTTACCCAGTATTTTTTTCTTACATACAAGGTAAGAGAGAAGTCCTGCGCACATTGTAAAAACTCCATTCCCAGTCTGGGTCTAATAATGGAAAATGAATCGGAATAGATCAGAGAAACAGGGAAAATCTAAACAATACTGATCACAACAAAATAAGGCTTAAGATAAAGGATAAGGAGGACTTAAGTAAGACCAAGATCAAAGTAACAAATGGGGAAGAAAAGCTAAGAAGAAGTATGGAGTCAGTGGCTAAGGAACAGAGTTTGTGGTGGGGATCAAATACAATGGCTTCAGTCTTCTCAATATTTGGGGAGATTGGACGACATATCTGCTCAACCAGTGCAAGATGTCAGTACAAGCAGACTGACAATTTAAAGAGAGTGAGAGATTGAGAGAGGTGGCAGGAGGAAAAGTTTGGTGACCTTAATGTACATGTGGAGCCTGACTCTGAAGAAGAGCCATATCGACTTGAAACATTAACTCTGTTTTTCTCTCCACAGATGCTGTTAGACTTGCTGAGTTTTTCCAGCATTTTCTGTTTTTGTTTCAGATTTCCAGCATCTGCAGTATTTTGCTTTTATCATAAGCCTTTATGGGATTTCAGGGGTAACTGAGCACAAATTGAAATGATAAAGAAATAAGGACAAAATTGAAACAAAAGTAATAGACATAATATATAAAAAAATAAAAATCAGGAAAGGAACACAATAAACACACAGGTAATCACAGCAAAATTGGAGAAATATTAGATAATTACTTTGCCCTGCATTTACCAGGGAGACTAACATGGTGGACATGACATTAGAAAAAGAGATCAAAAGAGATATAAAGACACTTAAGACAGGAAGATGGAGATAATTGATAAACTAATCAAATTTAGAAATGATAAAACCCCCAGACTAGATGGATTGCATCATCCGTGTGTAATAAGAGGGTTAAGGAAAAAGAGACTGAGCAGTGACCTGATAGAGGTCATTAAGATTATGAAAGAGTTTAATAGGGTGGACATAGAGAAGATATTTCTACTTACAATCAAGACCAGAGTTATCATAGAACGCTTACAAGTACAGAAAGGAGCCATTTGGCTCATCCTGTCCATGCCGACTCGAGAAGAGCAACTCAACTTGTCTTATTTCCCTACCTTTTCCCCAAACACCTACAGATTTTTTCTGTTCCATTTGAAAGCCATGATTAAATCTGCCTCCAGTCTCAGGCAGTGCATTCCATATCTTAACCAATCACTGTGTAAAAGGTAGTCATTCCTCCTGTTGCCTTTGGTTCTTTTACTATTCACCTTAAGTTGGTGCTCTCTGGTTCGCGAACCATTTTACCTTATCTACTCTGAGTGGGCCCCTCATTATTTTGAACACCTCTAACAAATCCCTCAATCTTCTCTTCTCGAATGGATATTGGAGTCATCAATATACGATACTTAACCCCTTAACATTCTCAGCTACCATTTGAAAAAACACCAAAATCTCAAGCTTTGCTTAAGAGCTGTAAAAACTCATCTCCAGCAATATCATAGTGCATCTCTGCTGTAACTTTTAAATTACTTGTATACCTTTCAAATAATAGTGTGCACAACACTGTACGCAATATCCTAATAGTGGCCTTATTAAGATGGTGGACAAGCTCAAAATTATCTCTTTGGTTTTGTATTCAATGCCTCTGGATACTTATCGGGGTTTGTGTTTGCCTTTTTCAGGGCCTTATCTATTTCTGCTGCCACCATTAATAGTCTGTATATTTGCACAGCAAGATTCATCTACCCCTGAAAACTGAAGAGAATAAGGAGCAATTGCTCCTTTTCTGTGTTTGATGTGTGTTGATTTTTCACCATTTGTCACCTTTGTTCTTTCCAATCTTACTAAATGGCTGTTTATTTTTCAATCTTTTGTTTTGATGAGTTACATAGCTGCTATAACCTGTCAATTCTCTTTACCTGCTGTGTATTTCCAGGGGTTTTCTGATTTTATTGCTGACTTTCAGAAAACAGCGCTGAGAGGTCTTATTTGACTCATTTTTCCATTCTAATTAATGCTATTCTATAGTATAAATTCATGTAGTTTACCAACAACTGAAATCTAACTGGCTTATAGTTTCTTGACTGAATCATGTCTCTTTCTTTTGAGGAGGGGGTGTGGGTGGGTGCCATAGTGAAGAGTCTCATCTGCCACTGTCTTAATAAAAATTTAATGGACATTCCAAAGTCAGTGAGCATGGCTCAGTATGTCCATGTATGGACCTGCTGTAACCGGGCAGAGAGTGACATAGAAGTTGGTAATATAATCCAATCTGTGGCCCCACTTTGCACTCTGGTAGGGGGGTTGTCATATAACTGGCCTGAGTCAAAGTTATTTGGTTTAATCAAGCAACCTAACTAAAACAGAAACTGGATGGTGTGTTTATTTTTTTTTGTGTCTTCAAATATGGCAGCTCTGCTCATTCCAGTCCTGTTTATATGTGATGGAAATTGAAAGAAAAGATAGAACGACTTAAATTTATATAGTGCCTTTCAGAATCTCAAGATGTCCCAAGTGCTTGACAGTCAGTGTACATTTGAAGTGTGGCCATCATTGTACTGTAGGAAACTCAGGAGCCACCTGGTACACAGCAAGCTCTCAGAAATAGCAAAGTGACAATGATGAGATAAACAGTTTTTGTGAACACAGAATCACAGTGCAGAAGAGACCATTTGGCCCATCAAGTCTGCACTGACACGTGAGAAACACCTGACCTACCTACCTAATCCAGTTTACCAGCACTTGGCCCATAGCCTTGAATGTTATGATGTGCCAAGTTCTCATCCAGGTGCTTTTTAAAGGATGTGAGGCAACCCGCCTCCACCACCCTCCCAGGCTGTGCATTCTAGACCATCACCACCCTCTGGGTAAAAAGGTTTTTCCTCTCATCCCCCCTAAACCTCCTGCCCCTCACCTTCAACTGATGCTCCCTTGTGACTGACCCTTCACCTAAGGGGAACAGCTGCTCCCTATCCACCCTGTCCATGCCCCTCATAATCTTGTAAACCTCGATCAGGTCGCCCCTCAGTCTCCTCTGCTCCAACAAAAACAACCCAAGTCTATCCAACCTCTCTTCACAGCTTAAATGTTTCATCCCAGGCAACATCCTGGTGAATCTTCTCTGCACCCCCTCCAGTGCCATCACATCCTTCCTATAATGCGGTGACCAGAACTGTACACAGTACTACAGCTGTGGCCTCACCAAGGTTCTATACAACTTCAACATGACCTCCCTACTTTAGTAATCTATGCCTCGATTGATAAAGGCAAGTGTCCCATATGCCTTTTTCACCGCCCCACTAACATGCCCCTCTGCCTTCAGAGATCTGTGGACACACACGCCAAGGTACCTTTGTTCCTCAAAACTTCCCAGTGCCATATTGTTCATTGAATACTTCCTTGTCAAATTACTCCTTCCAAAGTGTATCACCTCACACTTTTCAGGGTTAAATTTCATCTGCCACTTATCTGCCTATTTGACCATCCTGTCTATATCTTCCTGTAGCCCAAGACACTCATCATCATTGTTAACCACCCGGCCAATCTTTGTGTCATCCGCAAACTTACTAATCCTACCCCCTACATAGTCATCTATGTCGTTTATATAAATGACGGATAATAGGGGACCCAGCACAGATCCTTGTGGTACACCACTGGACAATGGCTTCCAGTTACTAAAGCATCCTTCTGTCATCACCCTCTGCCCCCTACAACTAAGCCATTTTGAATCCACCTTATTAAATTATCCTGTATCCCATGTGCATTTGCCTTCTTTATAAGTCTCCCATGTGGGACCTTGTCAAAGGCTTTGCTGAAATCCATATAAACTACATCAACTACACTACCCTCATCGACACACCTGTCAATGCCTCAAAAAATTCAATCAAATTTGTTAGACATGACCTCCCCCTGACAAAGCCATTTTCACTATCCCTGATCAAACCTTGCCTCTCCAAGTGGCGATAGATACTCTCCTTCAGAATTTTCTCCAATAGTTTCCCTACCACTGACGTGAGACTCTTGGCCTGTAGCAGGGTGATGTTGCGTGAGGGAAAAATATTAAGCAGGATACCAGGGAAAACTTCCATGCTCTTCCTCAACATAGTGCTTTGGGATATTTCACAACCAGGCTTCAGTGTAATGTCTCATCCAGAAGACAGCACTTCCAACAGTGCAGTTCTCCCTCTGCACTGTATTGGAGTGTCAGTCTATGGCCTGAATCTTTGGCTTGGCGAGTGTGGGCGGGACCCACTTGCCAGGCGTAAAATGACACGGGGTGATGTCGGGCGTGCGTCATTTAGATTTTTAGTTTGACAGGCACGCAGCCGAGTCGGCTGCATGCACATTAAAGTGTCAAAGGCCTATTAAGGCCATTTAAAAAGGCAATTAAGCAATTACCTGAGGTGCTTGTCCAACCTTAATGTTGGCGGGCAGGCGAAGAGCCCAGGTGGCCTTTGCATTTTTCATGGAACCTCATCCACAGGCGGGATGAGGTTTCATCAATGATTTAAAATTTTCACACAAATTTTTATTAAAATTAATGCACATATCCCAGCTCATGTGCCAAATTTCAAATGAGAAGACGTCATAAAAATTATTTCTCCATATTATTAACCTTTTAAAACTTAAAACTTATCTCCCTGAGGCACAGAGGTGCCTCAGGGAGATTTCTGCGCTCTTTCTCGCACTCACGACTCAGGCAACCCCGCCGCCCGCACAGGGAGGGCACAGCGCTTCCGGGTGCGCATTACACTGGGCGGGCCTGAATTGGCACGCCCACGTAAAATGGCAGCGCGGACCTGATCGGGGCGCCAATCGGGTCCACGCCCGCCCCCACACAACCCCCCCCCCACCACATTGGGGGGGATAATTCTACCCTATGTTTTGTGCTTAAGCCTCTGGGGTTGTGAACCCACAAGCTTATAAATTAAAGACAGCATGGGTGCTACCATTTATCCACAGCTAAGACCTAATGAAGATTGGAAAATTGGGGCGACAAAACTCTGCAAATTATCACATAGTGGATTCTGAAAACTTGTGATGCAACTGACACCAGTAAAGTGGAAAAGTAGAATTGTGTTCTCCTTCAACACAATGCTGCAGAGAAATGGTTTGAGGTGTTTATGGCTTGTGCTGTAATGTATGAGGAACAGCACACAATGATTTTCCTGTGACATTTCCCCATTACTTTCCTGAAAGCTATTGGAACCTTTTCAGACCCCTTCAGCCATGTTTGACAGATGCTTTCATGATGTGAGTTTCATGCAATATGTTCATGGCTACTGCACGGTGTCCATGGTGTTGAATAGCCTCTGAATGCTGAAGGAGGAAACTCCCAACTGGGCCTTGAGGCACTGGAGAAACAGACTGGTCCAAGAAATAATTGTGTACAGTACTGTACCTGCCATCCTGCCCTCCCCCAAATCAGGTTCTTTATATAATGATGCTTGCATATCTACCAATCTGGACCTGTGGCAGGTACTGAGGGAACTAAGAAGAGGGAAAAGTCTACTTGGCCTCGCCCTCACCAATCTTCACATTAACAATACAGTTCATTGTGTGACACTACCACCATGCTAAGTGGATAGATTCAGAACAGACCCAGCAGCTCAAAACTGGGCATCTATGAGGCACTGAGGGCCATTGAAATTGTATTCAACCATAATCTATAACTTCATGGACCAGCATATTCCCCACTCTACCATTACCATCAACCCATGTGACAGCCTGGTTCAATGCAGAGTGCAGGAGCAGCACTAGGCATACCTAAAAATGAGGTGTCAATCCAGTGAAGCTACAACACAGGATGGCATGCATGCCAAACAGCTTAAACAGCAAGTGATAGACAGATTTACATGATTTCTCAACAAATCAGATTAGATCAATGCTCTGCCACATCCAGCTATGATTGGTGGTGGACAATTATACAACAAACTGAGGAGGAGGCTCCATAAATATCCCCATCCTCAATTATGCCAGAGCCCAGCATGTCAATGCAAACCACCAAGATGAAGCATTTGCAACCATCTTCAGCCGGGTGGATGATCCATCTTGGCCTCCTCCTTAGGTCCCCAATGTCACAGTTGCCAGTTTCAATTCACTATGCTTCATATCAAGAAATGCTTGAGGGTACTGCATGCAGCAAAACCATGAGACTAGAGAGGGCTGCACACTTGTACAATCTGTTCCAGTACAGCCACAATACTAGCATTTGCCTGACAATGTGGAAAATTGTCCAGGTATATCCCAATGACAAAAAGCAGCACAAATCCAGCCTGGACAGGTATCAGCCTATCAGTCTATAGTTTATCCTCAGCATGGTGTCATCAACAGTGCTATCAAGCACCACTTACACAACAAGAACCTGCTCACTGATGCTCAGTTTAGATTTTGCCAGGGTCACTCAGTTCCTGACCTCATTACATTTCTGGTCAAAGCATGGACAAAAGAGGTGAACTAAAGAGATGGGGTGAGAATGGCTGCCCTTGATATCAAGGCTGCATTTGGCTGAGTGTGGCTTCAAAGAACCCTAGCAAAATTGAAGTCAGTGGGAATTAAGGGGAAACTGCCTACTGGTTAGAGTCATATTTTGCCCAAAGGAAGATGGAGGTATGGTTGTTGGAAATCAATCATCTAAGCCCCAGGACATCACTGCAGGAATTCTCAGGGTAGGGCCTAGCCCCAAACACCTTCAGCTGCTTCATCAATGACCTTCCTTCCATCATAATGTCAGAAGTGGGGATTTTCATGGATTCGTGGCTCCTTAGATACTGAAGCAGTACATGTCCATATGCAGCAAGACCTGATAATATTCAGGCTAGTGCTGATAAGTGGTGACTAACATTCACACCACAAAAATGTCAGGCAATGACCATCTCTCCTTGACATTCAATAACATTACCATCTCTGAACCCCCGCCATCAACATCCTGGGGGATACCATTGACAAGAAACACAATTGAACTAGCCATATAAATACTGTGGCTAAATGGGCAGGTCAGAGCCTGGGAATTCTGTCACAAGTAACTCAGTTCCTGACTCTAAAATCTGTCCACCATCTGGAAGGCACAAGTCAGGAGCATGATGGAATACTTTCCACTTGCCTGAAAGACTGCAGTTCCAACAACACTCAAGAAACTCAATACCATCCAAGACAAAGCAGCCCGCTCGATTGGCACCCCACACACCATCTTAAACATTTACTCCCTCCACACAGTGGCAACAGAGTGTACCATCTACAAGATGCGCTGTAGCAACTCGCCAAGCCCTCTTCAATGCCACCTTCCAAACCTGTGACCTCCACCACCTAGAAGGTAAAGGGCAACAGACAGATGGGAACACCACCACCTGGAAGTCCCCCTCAAAGTCAGTCACTATCCTGACTTGGAAATATATCCCCATTCCTTCACTGTCGTTGGGTCAAAATCCTGGAACTCCCTCCTTAACAGCTCGGTGGGTGTACCTACACCACATGGACTGCAGCGGCTCAAGAAAGCAGCTCACCACCACCTTCCCATGGGTAATTGGGCACAGGCAATATATAAACAGAATCACCTGGAAAAACTCAGCAGGTCTGGCAGCATAGGCGGAGAAGAAAAGAGTTGACGTTTCGAGTCCTCATGACCCTTCAACAGTTTTGAAACGTCAACTCTTTTCTTCTCCGCCGATGCTGCCAGACCTGCTGAGTTTTTCCAGGTAATTCTGTTTTTGTTTTGAATTTCCAGCATCCGCAGTTTTTTTGTTTTTATCACAGGCAATATATGTTGGTCTTGTCAGTGACGCTCACATCCCTTGAAACAATAAAAAAAAATCGACACTGAAACAGGGACGATCCTCCATTTATTTAGGACACACACAATCAACACCGCAGTAAGTTAATGGTCAGAGCAATGGTCAGAGCTGGCAATATGAGGACTGGTGGAATCTTGGTGTCGGACTCGCGGCTGTAGTGTGAGCGCACTTTTCTGTTTACGTCTTAAATCGCCTCCTTTAGATTGACGATAAATTTGCATTTCTTCTGGCCACGCCCCAGTTCACTAAACTATTTCCACTTGTTTCAGATGAATGAAGCTGCCTTGGCGAGGTACAATTTCGCATTGCAATGTAACAAGATGTGGCGCTTTCCTGATCTGATCGCTGTCATTCCTACATGTCTAGGTTAAGTTTAACTAACGTTCCCCCTGGTTGGTGTTATTATGGGGACATCTCAACAGCGCCAAGCGTGGTGCTTACATTTGTATTTGCTTTCGCTTTGCATATTATTACCAATGTGTGACTGGTTCCGTCTGAGAAAGATAAGGGACGTGCAAATAAGCATTGATCCCCTGGGATAAAATGGATGAGCATAAATAGTGACTCTGTGGAATAATTGTGATTGCATCAGCCAGACCATAAAAGACACAGCAATTCGGCAATATCAGCGCTGGGATGGTGTTACCAATTTACATTGGGACATTTAAAGATAGCCAGTAAGACAATGCGACCTAATTCCGGGCTGTGATTGTTTATTAGGTACGGGTATTGAAATTCAAATAGCATAGGGAGACTCCGGCATTTAAACTCTCACAGCCATCGGGGATTATTCTATGTAAAAACCTCGAGGGAAACGTAATCGAGTTGAAATCTCTTCTGAACTGGAGGGTATTTTATCACGTGTAGAATAATGGGTGATATAATTGCAGGCAATGATAGGAGACGTGGCTGTTCTGCGCCCTCCTTTGCAGTATGAACGCCTGTTCCTTGCTGTGTGATTTGGTGGCCCCATTGAGGATGCTTTGATATTGGCAGTGTGAGCCCCGTGACTACCAAGCACAGGCTGACGTCAGGGTAGGAGTGAAGCTGCCATCAATTCGAACAGCAACAACCTGCACCTCTCTCCTCCGTCATAAACTCCAGCCCACACCTCCCAGGCCGCCGGCTGCATCTCTCAAGCCGGCTCTCGGCCTTTACACGTCTCTAACTGGAGCCCACAGGGAGGGGAGGGGAGGGGGGGTGAGGGGTGGGGGGAGAAACGCTGTGTTCCTTCATCTCCATCAAAACGATCCGACCAGCCAGGAGGAAGGAACATCACGGATGCCCCAGCTTGTTGCCCAGCTGTGAGCGGTAAGTGGAAAAGTACAGGGCTGGTTTCTTTCTGGGGAACTGAGAGTGTATGAATACAAAGCATATGTGTGTAGTGTTGAATCGTCCTCATGCCTGAAGCCCAGGGAAGAATGTGCACGGGATGAGAGACTAACAGATTTGCAATCAGATTCAGACCGCTGTGCTGTCGCCTTGTCAAACCCCTTAAAGGATATTTCAGCACCATGGTCAGCGCATTGTCTTTACCTTTAGCCTCTGCTGTTCCCTTTCGCACCCAATCCGCTCCTTTTCACGCTTCATTTTTAAATTGTTTAAACGTCTTGCTTGAAATCTGTCAGCTTATATCGCGATGCCAAAAGGGCCGATTTTAGAACTTGTCTGTTTACTATCCAGTCTGGATCGCCCAGTCCGCCTGTTTAGAAATCACAGTCACGTCCATTCTCACCTAGCTGCTCCCCAATCCCCCACCCACCACCACCCCCCGCACCGGCTACAGATGTATTTGCACTTTGCTCAGGTCTGCTGTTTAATCTGGCCGTTTTGATTTCAGGAACACAGTAACGGGAAAGAGATGGGGGAAATCTCCTCTGCGAATGAAACTGTTAACCTGTCCAGCTGGTTGGAAGCCCTGGACATCAACTCTTCCCTAGAGCTGCAATCGCAGGTGCCGCGGCTCTCGGTGGATCCTTGGGATGTGATGCTGTGTATTTCAGGGACTGTCATCGCTTGTGAAAATGCCCTGGTGGTGGCTATTATATTCTATACTCCGACATTACGAACACCAATGTTTTTATTGATCGGGAGCCTGGCGATGGCGGATCTCCTGGCCGGACTTGGCTTGATCCTGAATTTCTTTTTCCATTATCTGATTCACTCGGAGACGATCAACCTCATCACCGTGGGTTTTTTAGTCGGCTCCTTCTCCGCCTCTGTGAACAGTCTGTTGGCCATAACGATCGACCGCTACCTTTCACTGTCTAACGCATTAACTTACTATTCCGAAAGGACCGTAGCCTATATTCACAGCATGCTGGCCGTTGCTTGGGGCGTTTCTGTGTGCCTGGGATTGCTTCCTATCCTGGGCTGGAACTGTCTAAAAGACGCATCTACCTGCAGCATCGTGAAGCCTCTGACAAGGAGTAACTTGACTCTTCTGTCAATTTCTTTCTTTCTGATCTTTGTCATTATGTTACACCTTTACATTAAAATATGCAAAATTGTGTGTCGACACGCCCACCAGATTGCCCTACAACAACACTTCTTTGCCACATCTTACTACGTGACCACAAAGAAAAGTGTCTCCACTCTTGCCATCATTGTTGGCACCTTCGGGACAAGCTGGCTGCCTTTCGCCATTTACTGCCTGGTTGGGGACCATGCCTACCCGACCGTATATACGTATGCCACCCTCCTCCCTGCTACCTACAACTCCATGATCAACCCCATCATTTATGCTTTCAAGAATCAGCAAATCCAGAAAGCTACTTGGGTTCTGTTTTGTGGCTGCTTCCAGTCCAACTCCTCTTTCCAATCAAGGTCACCAAGTGACGTCTAGGTGTCTATCCCCTTGCTGTGTCTGGGCACCTGGCATTATCAGGGTGGTTGCCTTTTTAACTGCCCTGTTAACACCAGTAAAGAGGCCAATGGCATTTTGAAAGGGCTTTCTTGCTGGATTCCCACCGGCTGGCTCCAATTGCCATTTTAGTTTCCACGAGCGTGTGTTTAAGTTCCACGGGTGTTGGAGCCAAAGAAGCCCATCCAAGTCATTTAGAGTTGTTTTCCAAACAAGCCTCCACTCTCTGCCATCGCAACCCACGCTTACCTCGCGGGGGGGTTGGGACCGGCCCAGTGCTGGAAACTTCAAGCTAGCTAGCTGTGTCGGGAGTCGTGGGACCCCTTTGGCACCCCTCAGTTCATTGGCCTGGTGGGAATCAGACAGCCTGCTCCTAAAGATCAAGTTCGGCCGCCTAAAACGGCTGTTCAATAGGGCAATCCACCCAATTTTCCTTTACATTGATTTGAGAGAAAGTTAGACGGGATTTCTTTTTAAATAAACTGGCAGCTGTGCCCGAGGTTGGCGGGAGTGGGGGCTGGTTAAACCCAGGCAGCTGTACTTTGTGGAGCTGGAAGAAAAGCTGCTGCCTCCCTAAATATCCACTAAAATACACGTGTCAATATTTCTCTGGCTGTTTACTGCGCGGGCAGATCCTCTCCGAGACTGAAAACAGAAATAAAAACTCAACAAGCCTTGCAGAATCTGTGGAGTTGCCGTTCCAGGATGCTTACTCCTCGTCCCCACTCAAGGCCAGTGTACGGTGGGCGCACACTCCGCCCATGCGGTCCTTAAAATTGCAATCGGAATATTAAACTATGTTAGAACTTCCCGCCTGTTTCAGATGGTGATCTACCCACCCACCCCCCGCCCCTTCTAAATGGCGATGTCTGGAAGTGCCAAGGTTAGCGCAGTGAGGAGTTTCCCCATCCCATTTCCCAATCCCATTCCTGCCCCGTTAACCCCAGCTTCAGCGGGTTAAATGTCGACCCACGGGCTCTGTGGAGCCACTTTAATTGACTCCCGACAATAAAGATATGAGGAAAACATTTACTTGATGGAACTTGTTCGAAAAGTTCCAGTATCTCCAAAGTTACAGTCTGATGAACAACATGACAAGTATTGAACTGAACAGGCACTTTATTTGTAGCGATCTGCTCCGCCCCTTTGGGTGAACTGTACTGTAAATATTGATGGTAGCCTGCAACATATTCTATTTTTGTGTATTAATTGCATTAATGTCGTGAATCCGAGTGCATATTTTGTTTACTGTGAAAATAAAGGTCTTTTTGTACATGAACCATACATAACGACTGATCTGTTGTGTGACGGGCGATTCATCCCCACATTTCGGAATCTTGCGCAACTTTTAAGCAGATGTCAGTCAAGACAAAAACGCCATCGAAATCTTGAAGTCAGTGCAGACCAAGGGAATATTTTATAACAGGCAATTCAGACAGATGGAGTGTTCAGTAACAGCGACGAGGCTGGTTGTGTTACATTCAATAGTCGCTGGGGTGGAACGTCTCATTCTGAATAAGTCAAATGTTAGTTAGAAAACAACAGCGAATCACAACTGAGCTGGTGGGGACTTAACCAATGAACAAGTAGCAAGGAAACAAAAACCCGCCAATCAGGAAGTCTCAAAGAGGTATAAGCCTTCCAATCAAGAATCAGAAGTTAACCTTTAGCAATAAAATATCAGGTACGTTGATGTGGGGGCTGAAACCCAGGCAGCTGTACTTTGTGCTTTAAATCATTTTGACTGCCATCTTGTTCCTAAAACCTGAAACACGTAAAAATATACAATCGGTAAAAATGCTAAGATTATAATTGAAATACATTCTGTGGTTGAAATCTTTCCAGTAAGACCTGCTCCCCCTTCAGAGGCCTGAAATTTTGAATTAGCGCAGCTTTCTTGAATGAATAGGACCAGCCACATAATATGGATGAATAGGACCAGCTACAACTACCAGGATGATCATTGTAAACGTGAGTAAGCAGACAGACTCCTGCAAAGGGTTGCAGAACTGGCCCCCTTCGCAAATATTATGAACGCTGCCACATTTTGGAACAAAGTCTGTAACTGGAATGTTTTCATCACTGACATCAGAACTGGTCATTCACCGAGAATGCCATCCTATTGTTTTGTTTCCATAAAAAAAAATTAAAAATACTTTATTTATAAAATATCTGGAAGAACATTACAAAACATTTCTAAATGGCCATCACAAAAAGTACAATCAGATTCAACTTTTACGCATGGATCAGGAGGTGCTTCAATACAATCAATGAATATTATAATCATTTCAATATGGTCATTACAGACAGTCAGACAATGGTATTGGAGTTATCAACATACATCATGTTGCACTCTGAGGTGCTTCAATACAATTATAATACAATTAGTATTCAATGCATACATTCATTGTGAGCGGTACAGCCCGAGGGGCTCTCAACAGTTCCCAGCCCCTCAGTGCACAATGACAGCAAGGTCTTAGACAGCGTCCTTTCCCCATTGCACCTTTGCGGTGGCTGCCCCAAGCTTTAGCGCATCCCTCAGCACATAGTCCTGGACATAAAAATATATGTTATTCATAAAATTTATAAAAATACATTACATAAGGTGCAAACCAGATCAGTTTATTCCAATACAAAAACAGAATTACCTGGAAAAACTCAGCAGGTCTGGCAGCATCAGCGGAGAAGAAAAGAGTTGATGTTTCGAGTCCTCATGACCCTTCAACAGAACTAGGTGAATCCAAGGAAGGGGTGAAATATAAGCTGGTTTAAGGTGTGTGTGTGTGTGTGTGTGTGTATGTGTGTCTGGGGGGGGCGGGGGTGGGGGGAGGTGGGAGTTGGGTGGGGGGAGAGAAGTGGAGGGGGGGTGGTGTGGTTGTAGGGACAAACAAGCAGTGATAGAAGCAGATCATCAACAGATGTCACAGACAACATCTTTTGATGATCTGCTTCTATCACTGCTTGTTTGTTCCTACAACCACACCACCCCCCTCCACTTCTCTCCCCCCGCCCAACTCCACCCCCCCCCCACCCTCCCACACACACACACACACACACACACACACCTTAAACCAGCTAATATTTCACCCCTTCCTTGGATTCACCTAGTTCTGTTGAAGGGTCATGAGGACTCGAAATGTCAACTCTTCTTCTCTGCTGATGCTGCCAGACCTGCTGAGTTTTTCCAGGTAATTCTGTTTTTGTTTTGGATTTCCAGCATCCACAGTTTTTTTGTTTTTATCTCTCAGTTTATTCTAATGCTGTATGTTACTCACTACTTTACAATTACAGTTAATATTTATAAGACTCATTTCATGTCAAATCTACAATCCGAGGGGTTTTACCCAGTTTCCAGCTCCTCAGTGCACCATGGCATTAGACGATGGCCTTTCCCCTTTGCCCTTTTGCAGTGTCTGGAAAGCCATCTTGTTTGCATACCTTCCCATTTCACCAATAGAAAAGAACTGATGGTAGTAAAGAACCAGGAGGGCTGTTATGAGAACCAGTGACACACTTTGAAGGAAAATATGTTTTTCAATTAAAAGCGCCACAGCCATCAAATATTTCAAACTCTTCTCCAGATAGCCATGAAGGGAAAATTCATGCAAATACATACAAGGGTTTGTCTCATGTAACTATCCAGCTTGTGTGTACCAATTTCTTTGTTTATGAGGGACATACTTCATTGCCTGGACACATCTTTCACAAACAACATTCCAAACTATTTTATCAATCATGTAAATCTTTCCTCCAATCCAATATCCCCTCTCCATGTATCCTTGGCTAATACGATCAAACATTGGTATGAATCTGAATTAGGATTCTGATTCCAGGTTTACTTAGGACTAGTCCTTCCTGTGATGTGGAAAGTATAATTTCCACTTATAGATGAGGAAATGACTTGGAACTTCTTCGCTGTTCCTTCACTCTCGCTGGGTCACAAACCTGGAAGTCCCTTCCTAACAGCACTGTGGGTGTACCTACACCAAATGGACTGTCGGGGTTCAATAGATGGCTCAGCACCATATTCTCAAGGGCAATTAGCATTGGGCAATAAATGCTGGCCTACACATGATGCTCACTTCCCACAAAAGAATATTTTGAAAAACCTATACGGTTGAAGCAAGTACTAGTTACAGGAAATGAATTGCTTTTGTGGCCACATGTAGGGAGCTGTGACAGTCAATATGCCCACAGCAAGTCCTGAGAAACAGCAATGAATAAAGAACAGCCAGTTCCTTTTCCTTTAAGCAGCCAGTGTGATATCATTGCTATCACGGAGACGTGGTTGAGGGAGGAGCAGGACTGGCAGCTCAATATTCCAGGATATAGAATCTTCAGGTGAAATGGGGGGGGCGGCGTGTTGTAAAAGAAGAGGTGGTGTCACAATATTGATTAAGGAGTCAATTAAGGAGAGATGATGTCTTAGAAGGTTCCTCAAATGAGGCCATATGGATAGAACTTAAAAACAAAAAGGGGGCAATCACATTGCTGGGATTGTACTTTAGACCCCCAAACAGTCAGAGGGAGATAGAATGGCAGATATGTAGGCAGATCTCAGAGAAGTGTAAAAATAACAGGGTAATAATAGTATGGGGGTTTCAACTTCCCCAATATTAACTGGGATACACAAAGTGTGAAAGGCTTAGAGGGGGCAGAATTCTTAAAATATATCTAGGAGAGATTTTTAAGCCAGCACATAGAAAGCCCAACAAGAGAGGGGGTCGTGCTGGATCTAGTTTTAGGGAACAAAGCCAGGCAAGTGGTAGAAGTGTCTGTGGGGGAGCATTTTGGTGATAGTGGCCATAACTCAGTAAGATTTAAGGTAGCTATGGAGAAGGACAAATACCAGAAATAAAGGCTCTGAATTGGGGGAAGGCCGATTTTAATATGATAAGGCAAGATCTGGCCAAAGTGGACTGGGAGCAGTTACTTGTAAGAAAACCTACATCAGAGCAGTGGGAGTCATTCAAAAAGGAAATAGTGAGAATGCAGGGCCAACATGTCCCCATAAAGGTGAAGGGTAAGACCAACAAGCCCAGAGAACCCTGGATGTCGAGGAATGTAGAGGATTGAATAAGGGAAAAAAAGGAAGCTTATGGTAGATACCGAGGGCTCAAAACAGTAGAAGCCATAGAGGAGCATAGAAAGTGCAGTGGCTTACTTAAAAGAGAAATTAGGAGAGCAAAGAGGGAGCATTAAAAAACACTGGTGGATAAAATAAAGGAAAATCCAAAGGCATTTTATAAGTATATTGGGGGCAAGAGGATAACCAGGGAAAGAGTAGGGCCCATTAGGGATCAATGTGGCAGTCTGTGTAAGGAGCTGGATGATGTAGGTGAGGTTTTAAATGACTACTTTGCTTGTGTGTTCACTATAGAGAAGGATGATGTAGGTATAGAAATCAGGGAGGGGACTGTGATATATTTGAACGAGTTAGCATTGAGAGGGAGGAGTAATTAATGGTTTTAGCAGGCTTAAACTTGGAATAATCCCCAGGCCCAGTTGAGATGTATCCCAGGCTGCTGAGGAAGGCAAGGGAGGAGATTGCAGGGACTCTGACATTAATTTTCAAATCCTCTCTGGCCACAGGAGAGATGCCAGAGAACTGGAGGTCAGCTAATGTGGTACCATTAGTCAAGACGGGTAGTAGGATAAACCAGATAATTACAGGCCCGTGAGTCTAACATCAGTGGTAGGAAAACTTTTAGAAAAAATTCTGAGGGACAGAATTAATCCCATTTGGAGAGGCAGGGATTAATCAGAGATAGTCAGCATGGCTTTGTCAGGGGGGATCATGTCTAACAAATTTGATTGAATTTTTTGAGGAGGTGACAAGGTATGTGGATGAGGGTAGTGCAGTTGATGTAGTGTATATGGACTTCAGTAAGGCTTTTGACAAGGTCTCATATGGGAGAATAATTGCATGGAATCCAGGGCAATTTGGCAAATTGGATCCAAAATTAGCTTAGTGGCAGGAGGCAGAGAGTGATGGCCAAAGGTTGTTTTTGCAACCGGAAGCCTGTGTCCAGTGGTGTACCACAGGGTTCGGTGCTGTTTGTAGCGTACATTAATGATTTAGGTACTAATATAGGAGGCATGATCAATAAGTTTGCATATGACATGAAAATTGGTGCTGTAGTAAATAGTGAGGAGGAAAGTCTTAGAAGTACAGGATGATATAGATGGGCTGGTCAGATGGGCAGAACAGTGGCAAATGGTATTTAATCCTGAAATGTGTGAAGTGCTGCATTTTGACAGCACTAACAAGGCAAGGGAGTACATGATGAATGGTAGGCACAAGGAAATACAGAGGATCAGAGGGACCTTGGTCTGTATGTCCATAGATCCTAGAAGGCAGCAGGACAGGCAGATAAGGTGGCTAAGAAGGCAATTGGGATACATGCCTTTACTAGTTGAGGCACAGAATACAAGAGCAGGGAGGTCATGTTGATGCTGTATAAAACGCTGGTTAGGCCACGGCTGGATTATTGTGTGCAGTTCTGGTTGCCACAAAATAGGAAGGATGTGATTGCACTGGAGAAGGTGCAGAGGAGATTCACCAGGATGCTGCCTGGGCTGGAGGGTTTCAGCTATGAAGGGAGACTGGATAGGCTAAGGTTATTTTCCTTAGAGCAGAGAAGGCTGAGGGGGGACTTGCTATAGGTGTACAAAATAGGAAGGATGTGATTGCACTGGAGAAGGTGCAGAGGAGATTCACCAGGATGCTGCCTGGGCTGGAGGGTTTCAGCTATGAAGGGAGACTGGATAGACTAAGGTTATTTTCCTTAGAGCAGAGAAGGCTGAGGGGGGACTTGCTATAGGTGTACAAAATTAGGGGCATAGCTAGGGTAGATAGGAACAAACTTTCCCCCTTAACGGAGGTGTCAATAAACAGGAGGCATAGATTTAAGGTAAGGGACAGGAGGTTTAGAGAGGATTTGAGGAATTTTTTTTCACCCAGAGGATGGTTGGAATCTGGAACTCACTGCCTGAGGGGGTGGTAGAGGCAGGAATCCTCACAACATTTAAGAAGTATTTAGATGTGCACTCGAAATGCCTTAGCATACAGGGCTACGGGCCAAGTGCTAGAAAATGGGATTAGAATAGATAAGTGCTTGAAGACCGGCATGGACACACTGGGCCGAACGGCCTGATTCCGTGCTGTAAACCCTATGACTATGAGTTCCTCTGCTGCTCTTTCCAGAGTCAATGTCCAGAAGCAGCTATGTGAGCCATGTGTATTGCACCGTGGTTTATCGGCTATTTATGGATGGGATAGTGGGTATATTGTAAACCAGCCCTGAATGCGTGGCCAGACGTGATGAAGAGATACTTTGTTCTTTACGATCCCACCCACCACCCTTTTAACCCCCACCTCCCCCCCCCCCCAACCCCCACTCCCTCCACCCCCCTAATGTTAGAACTGTCGCCGCCACTTCTCGATTTCAAGGTGGACAGTTTCGAGTCGCAAGTAAACCTGAGCGGAATAATATTAACAGCGAAGCACCCCTACCCCCCGCCCCCTCCCCACCCCCGGGGGCAGCAGTGAGCCTTCAGTTACCTCCGGCTGTCTACACCCACCATCAGAAGCCTGTGCACCCACCTCCCCATCAAAGCCCCGACAAAAGCTGGCCCGGTGGGTTTTAAAGAGCCAGAGGCGGTGGGCATCATTTCGGCTGGAGCCGGAATCAGTCTCAGGGACTGTGGGCTTAGGTGTGACATTCAGCAACACGATAGGGAGAGAAGAGAGAAAAAAAAAAGGTCCACTAATCCAATTAAAGTAGGTGAAACTCTGTCACTCGGTAAGAGAGCGGAGTACATCAGAGCCAGTCAGTCCCCTGTTTTCAAGCAGGACCGCTGCAAGTGATGGAAGCAGACAGCCCAGCGGTGCCCTGGAGTGAACCCCTGTTATATAAGCGGAGCTGCTCTGTCAGTGGCTTTTGTTCAAAGAATGAATGATCTGTCCCGCAGTGGCTTCCGTGGACGAAGTTGCCGTCCGCTCGAGGTCAAACATCACTGATGTCAATGATTCAGGGAAAATCCGCTCGTTTTCCCAGTTTCAACCCCGGCTTTTTATGCAGAGGTTGGGGGAGATGGGGGCGGGCGGGGATGGTGGGGGGAGGTGGGGGTTGGGGGGGGGGGGGGGGGGGAGGTGGCGAGGGTGGGGGTGGGTGGTTGGGGGGGTGGGGTGCGAGGGGGCAGTACCGCTCCTGTCACCACCTCGACAGTCAGTCTCGCCGGGGAGATGGATCTTCCCTCGGTCTCAATTAATGGGGAAGGCGAATGTATCATCACACAGTTGGCAATGCAATCTGGTGGGACCCGCCAGAGCTGCCGTTTAGAGAGCGAGAGAGAGAGATATGCGGCCAAATAAAGCCCTGTGCAGTCGCGATTTTTTTTGTTGTTAAAACTGAGTCTGATCCGGTGGTAGCAAAGCCCCTGGCCCCTTTCAGATTGAGGGATTGGAAAGAGCCTTTCCAGGATACAGCCTGTGATAAAATGTCATAAAGATGCGGCTGTTGCGACTGGAATCGAGCATCACAAAACTGCAAACTAAATTCGACAGAATCTACCGCACAGAAACCGACCACTCGGTCCAGCTGAGGAAAGTCAGATAGGAGGAACCCATAGGAACCGATGCAGTCAGATCCCTGTCTGGTTAATTCCACAGTGGTGTGGATTCCTTTAAATCGGTGATATTGCATAATGCAATCTCTGCAGTAGAGAAACTTCAATACACCACAGTTTCTTTATTTAAAAGCAGACGCAATTCAGCCAATTTCAGCATCATAAAAAGAGAATGCAAATGCTATGATGTGGATGGTAGCCAAATAAGTAGGGTCATTGGAGTAGGAGACAGTAAACATTTACAACTATTACAGTCTAAATAATAAAAGACCAAGTGAGAAACTACTGCATGAACAATAGAGCAAACATCTGGAACAGTGAATACAAAAGCAGGGAAGTCATGTTACCCTGTTACGCATCTCAGGTTTGCTTCAGCTGGAGTATTGTGCACAATTTGGCACCCCACTTTAGGGAGGATGTCAAAGAAGGGTACAGGATAATACCAGAATTGAGGGACTTCAGCTATGGGGAGATGGGAGAAGAGAGGGTTGTTCTCCTTGAAGCAGAGAAGATTAAAGAGAGGCCTAATGGAGGTTTTTTTAAAATGAAGGGGTTTTAATAGAGCATTTAATAGGGAAAAATCAGTTTCTCTTGGCAAGTGGGTTGGGAACAAGAGGTCACTGATTTAAAATAATTGGTAAAAGAAGGTGGGGAGATGAGATATTTTTCACAGAAGTGATCTGGAATGCACTGCCTGAAAGGGTGGGGGCAACGGATTTGATAGAAACTTTCAAAAGGCAATTGGACTTAAATTCAAAAAGAAATCATTTGCAGGGTTATGTGGAAAAGCTGGAACATGGGATCATATTGGTGCCAACATGATGGGCCTAATGGCCTCCTTCTGAGGTGGGAAGTTCTATTATTCTAACATTCCTTTAGTTGAGCCGACTCTCTTCAAATTATAATCAAAGGTATTCCTTCATGCACCATTCAAAGTGGTCACAAAAATGGCTAGTGCCAGAAATGAAAATGACAACACTGGTGCTTTGTTGAAGCTGACTGCATACTTTGCATCTGACCTGTCATTAGAAACATAATCTGAGAAGGAGATTGGAAATTACAGTGGGCAATGTTAGTTTGATGATTATGTTAATGGCAGTATTAGCCTGCTTAAGATAGGTCAGCCATAGATCATAGAGGAATGTCATATACATATGTTAAACATTCACACATTAGCATCATCAACTGCACTCTCTAGGGGGTGAGTGTCTGAAGTGAAGGTATAGAGTTCCTTAGTATTGGCACCCCTCAAAATCATCAAGAATTTTAGATAAAAATGTGTCCGTGGCATCAAACTGTATATTCCAATTACTCCATCAAATTGTGTATCCCCCATCAATCCATCGAAATGTGTATCCCCATTACTCCATCAAACTGTATATCCCCATTACTCCATCAAACTGTATATCCCCATTTCTCCATCAAACTGTGTATCCCCATTAGGCCATCAAATTGTATATCCCCGTAACACCATCAAACTCTGTGTCCTTAATATATTTAATGGTACATCAATGTCCTCTTCTTCTAGTTAGATGATTGAATAGGCATTTCATTCTTGACACAAGAAATCTAAAGGGAGCTCAATGAATCAGCTTTGGCCTTCATTGAAAAGGGATTTGAGGACAGAAGTAAAGATGTCTTGTTGCAATTGCATAGAGCCTTTGGGTAGACCTCACCTGGAGTACTGTGTATAGTTTTTGGTCCCTTATCTAATGGAAGGATATACTTGCCATAGAGGGAGTGCAACAGAGGTTCATCAGACTAATCCCTAGGATTGTGGAATTGTTTCATGAGGAGAGCTTGAGGAAATTGAGCCTGTATTCTCTAGAACTTGGAAGAATGAGGGGTGATCTCATTAAAACTTCCAAATTCTTACAGGGTGTGACAGGATGGATGTTGATAGGATTTTTTCCCTGGCTGGTGAGTCTGGAACCAGGGGACAGTCTCAGAATAAGAGGTAGGCCATTTAAGACTGAGATGAGGGAGAATTTCTTCACTCAGAGGGTGATGAATCTTCGGAATTCACTCCCCCAGAGACTGTGGAAGCTCAATCAAAACAGAAACTGATAGTCTAGAGGCTAGTGACATCAAGGGACATGGGGGTAGTGGAGGTAAAATAGCATAGAGGTAGATGATCAGCCAATATGTGTTTGAATGGTGGCGCAGTCTTGATGGTCTGAATGGTCTACTCCTGTTCTTATGTTCCTTAGCTTTTCTTTCACTGTTTAAAAATATTTGGGTGCTCTGGGGTGGGGGATGGGGAGATTGGGGAGTTGGGAAGTCCAGTGGGGCAGTGGCTGGTGGGTAAGAGGCAGATGCGGTAGTCCAGGGTTGTGGTTTGTTCGGGTGGTCCTTCTGGGGCTGGGGATTGGGGTGTTCGGGTAGTCAAGAGTAGAAGTGGGGAATGTGCAGTTTCGGTGGGGATGCAGTCAGGGGGCTGCTGTCGAGAGTGTGTGCAGTCAGGGAGGGTGCAATCGGTGGGGTGGGGGGGTGGGGTGGGGGGCAGTCAGTGGTTGGGGTACAGTCAGGGATGCAGTCCGGGAGGGTGCTGTCAAGGGGGAATGCAATCAGCAGATGTGTGCAGTCAGGGGGGTCCATTTGGGGTGGTGTAGTTATGGGGGGTACTGTCGGGCAGGGGGTGCAGTCGGGTGGGGGGTGCAGTCGGGCAGGGGGTGCAGTCAGGGAGGGTACAGTTGGGGGTGCAGTCAGTGTGTGGGTTGCAGTCAGGAGGATGCAGTCAAGGGGGTGCAGTTGGGGAGGGTGTAGTTGGGGAGTGTGTAATTGGGGAGGGGGGTAGAGGCGGTGGCGGTGCAGTCTTGGAGGGAGCAGTGCGGGATGCATTTGGGGTGGTTAGTTGGGGGGTGCAGCTGTTGGGGGTGCAGGCAGGAGGGTACAGACAGGAAGGGGTGCAGTCATTGGGAGTGCAGTCTGGAGGGTGTATTTGGGGGTGTTGTGGGGGGTGGGGTGGGGTTGAAGTCAGAGGGATCGTAGTTGGCCGGGACTTGCAGTTGGGGAGGGAACAGTCTGGGAGGGCGCAGTCGTGGGTGCAGTCGGTGTGTGGGGTGCAGTCTGGGAGGGTGCAGTCTGGGAGGGTGCAGTTGGCGGTGTTGCATTCGTTGGGGGTGCAGTCAGGAGGATGCAGACTGGAACAGGGGTTGCAGTCGGTGGGTGGTGCAGTTGTGGGGACTGCAGTCAGGGGGCTGGAGTCAGGAGAGCTGTATTTGGTGGTGGGGGGCACAGTCAGGAGGGGCGCAGTTGGGGTGGGATGCAGTAGTGGGGGATGTAGTCAGAGGTTTGTTGTTGGGGTGTGCAGTTGTTGAGGTGCAGTTGTTGCGGTGTATTTTGGGGGGTATAGTTGAGTGTGAATTCAGTGGGTGCAGTTTGGGGGTGCATTCGGGTGGAGGACCAGTTGGGGGTTACAGCTGGCGGCATAGTCAGGAATGGGGTACAGTCGGGAAGGTGCAGTCTTTGGGGTGTAGTGAGGGGTGGGTGGTGTCAGTCGGGGATGCAATCGGATGGAGTGTGGTCAGGGAGTTCCATAGGGGTCAGGGAGGGCTAGGTGGGTCATAACAAAACCTGTTTTTGATGATCCCATTTGCTACTTTATTATTCCCTTCTCTTAGATTCTCAGGCAGATGATGGTACTATTTTGAAGAAGGGCAGGGGCATTCTCCCCAGTGTCTTGCCCAATATTTATCTCCCAATCAACATCACAAAAAGACAGATTATGTGGTCGTTATCTCAATGCTATTTGTGGAAGCTTGCTTTGAACAAAGTTAGCTGCCATGTTTCCTACAATGCAACAGGGGCTCCCCTCCAAAAGTACCTCATTGGCTAGAAAGCATTTGGGACTTCCTGTGGTCATGAAATATACTATATAAGTGCAAATCTTTCTTTTTTAATATCTAAAATCCTTAGCTATTAATACCATTTATATGGAAACACATAACTCATGCAGCATCAGCCTTTGCTCAGTTGGCAGCGCTTTTGCCTCTGAATCATAAGGTTTGGGGTTCAAGACCCACTCTAGGACTTGACTGCTTTGGGGCTACCAGTAGTTGTGAAAGACCCCATATAAATGCAGCTCTTTCTTCCTTTCATAATATTTGATTTCTACCTAAAGTTTCGTACTTAATCCTGAAAGCTAATGCTCTTAATGTTATCCCTCCCAGCAGACTCCACATCAATCACTCCCCCACTGAAACAATTATCTATGCTTTTCTAACTTAAAAAATTGACTTAATGAATGCTCTCCTTGCCATACAAACTTCAACTCGATCAAAATGGCACTGACTGCAACCCTCACAAACTATTCCTCACTCTCTCAACCATCATCCTAGCCCTAGCCCTAGCTCCCTCTCTCCAAATGTATCAAATTTAAAAGATGTGATAGCACTGGAGAGGGTGCAGAGGAGATTTACCAGATGCTGCCTGGGCTGGAGGGCCTGAGCTACAAGGAAAGATTGGATAGGCTGGGGTTGTTTTCCTTGGAGCAACAAAGGTTGAGAGGGGACCTGGTAGAGGTGTATAAGATTATGAGGGGCATAGATAGGGTGGATAGGAAGGTACTTTTTCCATTAGTTGAGGGGTCAATAACCAGGGGCATAGATTTAAGGTAAGAGGTAGAAGGCTAAGAGGGGAGTTGAGCAGAAAGTTTTTTACCCAAAGGGTGGTGGGAGTCAGAAACTCTCATAACATTTAAGAAGTATTTAGATATTTACTTGCGTTTCCATAGCCTCCAGGGCTATGGGGCAAGCGCTGGAAAATGGGATTAGTGTAGTCAGGTCTTTGTTGACTGGCGCAGACACGATGGGCCGAATGGCCTCCTTTTGTGCTGTAAATGTCTATGAGTCTATCTTTAAATTGCAAATTGATATTAATTAATCGCTAGTTAGATCGCATCAATTAATATCTTTAAAAATCTTTAAAAGGGATGGAGTATATTTGCCAAGTTTATGCTGATGTGGATTTGGAGTTGATGGGCTTTGATTTAGATTTTCTTATCACTAGTTGAGAAGGAGGATGTGAATTATTTACCATCATGACTTTCTGCTGAGGTTACATACATCCTAGACCTGAGTTAGGGGCAGAGTGACATTTATTTAAGCTAACTTATGCGAAATATTCTTCCTCTGGGCTGAGTTATCATCTGCCCCACATCTCCATTTAGAAAAATTTATTTGTACAATTACAGCAAAAATCACTACCTTGAACATTGCATTTCTGTAATAAGTATCCATCAAGGTTGAGGGCAACACTAGCAGTACAGTTCATAAAACTGAAATGTTAAAGAAAATCTCAACTCCTCCACATCTCTCACTAGTCATGTCTCCAGAGCATGTGGACAAAGAATGGCCCCAATATTGTATAACAATGCAAAGAGTACACTTTAGAGTAACATAAAACCTTAAGGCACATTCAGGAAATAGTTTTCCTGTATGTGTCAGCACAGGTGCACATCTTTATCTATTGAGAGATACTCGTGGGGAGTATCCATTTCAGTTTTGTCCTGAATCCTTGGATCTAAGATTTACAGCCTTTATTTTAACTCTTCAAGGCAGAGCTTCCACAGGGCTGTATATCTGCCAACCCACCCTCTCACAATGGCAGGAGTCCTGCAGGGAACATGCTGCACATCTCTATTGAGCACTGAACCAGGGAAATGGGTTAAAGTTGGAATAGACACGGAGGAGCACGATTCAATCAATCAGCATGAAGTCCTTTGGTGAAATGCCTGTCATTCTTGGATCACTTCATTTTTGATCAGGCACTTCCACTGCACCCATTCCCCCAACAGGGTCCCAGGAGGCTTGTGACTACTGTGAACCATAATTGCCAGTTTTTGAATTGCTTAGCATTAAGTTATCTCCAAGTTGCAGGATACGGGGGATGGTGTGAAATCTTGTAGTCTGGCATTGTGCTGCTCGCCAGCTACAATATCACATTTAACATGCTCAAGGAAAGTAACCAAATCGGTCTGCCCCAACTACAAACATTTTACCAATTTTTTAAAATTCTTTCATGAGATGTGGGCATCACTGGCAAGGCCAGCATTTGTTGCCCATCCCTAACTGCCCTTGGGCTGGCATTGCTAAGTCATTTCAGAAGGCAGTTAAGAGTCAACCACACTGCTGTGACCAGGTGACGACAGCAGATTTCCTTTCCCAAAAGGACATTAGTGAACCAGATGGGTTTTTGCAACAATTGGTGATAGTTTCATGGTCACTATTACTGAGACCAGCTTTCTATTCCAGATTTATTAACTGAATTCAAATTTCACCAGCTGCCATAATAGGATTTGAACCTATGTCCCCAGAACATTAGCCTGGGCCTCTGGGTTACTAGGCCAGCAATATTACTCTACAACCCATTAGTCAATAGCAAAATAATTATTCTGACAATAAATGTAAAAAAGTACTCTTGAATATTGTTGGAAAGAGAAAAATTTTGCTGAAGTTTTTTGCCTTGCACTCATCAGGAGAAACACAAGAACCTGTTAGATGGGATTCTATGATTGGTCAGCACTTGCTGAACAATCCTGAGTGTGTTAATAGCAACAATAACAACCAATTTAAGATAATCAGTTGAGCACATAACATGGTTCACTTATGCTTTCTAGAAGCGACATACATTCATACACAGGCACCCGTTCTCTGCAAATAAAAGGAATGTTTTGAATCATGGCACCTTTTTGGAATTACCCAGAGACTTGGGGAGCATGTAGTTCCCTGTTCCTTTTTCCATGGCGATGCCTCGGCCAATCAGAGTTGACTTGGCAACTGCTCAATACCCTTTTCTCCTGTAGTCTAAATTGTTGTGATTGTTTGAAATTTGACATTCTTGCATTTGTCCTGATGAGTACAAGACAAAAAGCTTTGGCAACATGTCTCCCATTCCGGCAATAAAAAGTACTCTTTTAAAATATTTCAGATACACCAGCCAACATATTTGGTGGGCAAATCATATTGATATCAATGAGCACACTATAAATGGTGGACACTATATTTGTTGCTTCTTAAAGCCTACCACCACTTTCACAGGAAGCATCAGTAAGTATGAAGGGAAGCAAGGAAATCTGTCAAGGCGGAAGGACCTGCCCTGATGCTATTTACATGTGGTGGACAAAGAAGGTATTGTGACAGTTTAGGAAGGAGCTTGGAGGTGGTAGTAGGCCTCACCTCCAAAATATTTTGACCTTCTCAGTCGTGATCCTGCCTGGTTTTGGGCAAGATCAAAGAGTAGAACAACCTCACATTTGTTTAGAAAGGCCAGGTTCAGAAATGGTTGTTATGTACAGCCATCTCTATTTCAGACTTTGTGATCATCTGAACAATCCGACCGCAAAAACCTGTGTCAAACGTATAGTGTTAAATCCAGATCTCAATGAGCAGTGTGGGTAGCAGGGTGATTGCTGAATGCAGGTTGTGGAGCTGACCAATCAGTCCCGGCCCATAATCAAAAATGATAAATGGTCAATTTTGAATAAAGAATATGTACAGTCATTGGTTTCTTTCACTGTCCATGTGCTGCCATCGTGTTTCTGTTATGAAAAGCATTGTAACAGACTGCACAGAAGAACAACTTAGCAACTGAGAAACATGAAGATTAGCAATGTAACTGGATGCTTTTTTATAACCATTCAGCTAATATTTGAGCGTAGCCTATTTTTAATATAGGAGACCATTTATTTACTTTAATACGTTTTGTAAAAAGTACCTTAACTAATCAAGTTACTGCATAAGACATGTAACAGGGATTGGTTTGTAGGATTAAGGGAAATCACCAAACAGAATAAATAGAATATGATTCATACTCCAATACCCTGACTGTTCTCTTTTCCAACATACCTTGTTCACTCTCTGTTATGTACCAAAAAGGGCTTTTTCTGTTACCTATTCTTGTTGCAACAGCTAATAAGTACAATATCAATAATTGTGTATTAGGATAGCCCTTAAACAGCCTCAGTTATTATATTTGTACAGAGGAATTGCAGATTGAAAGTACATTCATTCAGTATTACCACACATTGGGCAGGATAAAAATTATTTATTTTAGATAGAACTATTCCAAAAGCAATTATGAAGGTGGGCAAGGAGCTCGAATGTAATAGAAGTGGAAATGAGTAGTCTTTTAGTGATTGGCAGTTTAAAAAAATTGAATGCTACAATTGTCACAGAAATGGACATAAGATGAGGCGGTGCAAGGAAAGATTCAAACAGACTTGTAAACAAAAGAAGAAGCCCAATGAAATCTACAACATAGAAGAGCCTGAAACAACAAATTTAGACATTTATTCATTGTTTAATCTGAAAGTTGGAAAGACAGAATCAATATTTGTCACAGTGAAAGTAAACGGCAAACCTGTTAGAATGGAAGTGGACACGGGAGCTTCCACTACAGTAATTGGGGAACATACCTTCAAATATTTGAATAATAGTGAACATAAATTAAGTTTAGAAGAAACAGCCGCCAAGCTAAAAACGTATATCGATGAAGACATTCAAGTAAAAGGCTTAAGCAGAGTAACTGTCCAATCAGCAAAGCTACGAGTGTTGGTATTGATCAGCAGAGGACCAAGCCTTCTAGGGTGAAATTGGCTAAGGGAAATCTGGCTTGGTTGGTCACTGGGATTCCTAAGGGAAGCTGGAAGTGTTCCTGTTCTGAAAAAGGCATGTGTAAGGACTCAACAAGCTGAAGAAATGCCGGCTGCCTTAAGCCAAAACCTGGCAGAACAGCAGAAGAAGCTCAAAGAGACCCTGCTTGATGATGGAGTTCAAGACGAGGTGAACAACCTTCGCAGGGAAAAAGAAAACTTGTTGAAAGATCTTCACACACTAGAAGATGCCCTCAAGTCAGAGTTTGTACCTCTGGAAAAGTATGAATAGAAACAGAAAGAATTCAGCACTTCTCTGAACAAACTGAAGAATGAGTTGAAAAAGAAGACACCACAATGCTCAATTTTCCAGGAGGCAGCAAACAAATACAAAAAAGAAATGGAAGAGCTGAAGAATCAGCTAAATGAAGCCAAAGAGGTTTTGGAAGCAAAAGTCACAGAATCATCCAAGAAGCAGACAGTTAATGACATTTTGCGAGACTCAGCCACTGAGCTCAGATAAGTTGCGCTTGCATCTGGGGGAAGTCTGGCCAATAGTGAAGTCAAAATGAAGGCCGAGATTAAAGTCTGCACTAGAAAGAAGAAACAGAAATACTAATAGGACTTTAATTCTGGCAACATACGAATACACTTTTGTATATAGGCCTGGCAATCAAATCACAAATGCTGTGACCTTAGTCGTCTGACTTTACATAAAAATGATGAACACGTCCCAGTTCCACAGGAACTTGTTTTACTGCTAAATTTCTTAGATTCCTCACCAGTATGTGCTGGACAGATCAGAGGCTGGGCAAGTCAGGATCCAGTTCTATCTCAAGTACGAGAACAAGTGTTACATGGTTGGTCACAGGGGCCTGTATCTGATTAAATGAAACCGTACTTCAGCGGAAGATATGAAATAACCAGTCGGGATGACATCTTACTGTGGGGAATATGAGTGATAGTTCCTCCAAAGGGAAGGGAACCACTTTTAATCGAACTTCACATTGCCCATCCAGGAGTTTCCCGAATGAAGACCATAACATGCAGTTATTAATGATGGCCTGAGATGGATGGTGAAATAGGGAGTTTAGTAAAGCATTGTGTGCAATGTCAACAACTGCAAAAGTTGCCAGCGACAGCACCATTATGCCCATGGAAGTGGTCAGGTAGACCCTGGGTGCGGTTACACATTGTTTCCAGGAAAGATCCAACGTAGTCAATGTTTCTGCTCATTGTCGAGGCCCATTCAAAATGTTTGGATGTATGTGAGGTGAAGTCTCCAATGTCAGCTGCTATGATAAAGAAACTAAGTCAGAGTTTTGCTATTCACGGGCTGCCAGAAGTAGACGTTTCCAATAATGGCACGGCATTCACGAGTGCTGAGTTTCAATGGTTTATCAGCCTCAACAGTATCACATGTGAAAACTGCACTGTACCACCCTTCCTCAAATGTACTGGCTGAAAGGGCAGTTCCAACCTTCAAGGCAGGCATGATAAAGCTAACTGGTGATTCCTTGGCAACCAAGCTAGCACGCTTTCTTTTTCATTATAGGACTACCCATCACACAACAAGGTGTCACACCTGCAGAGTTATTGTTGAAACACTATCTCAGGATGAGATTGATCTTAATAATGCCAAATTTAGAAGGGAAGGTGAAAAGGAGCCAGGGAGGACTGAAAACTAGACACAACTGGTTTAGTCGTAAGAGGCAATTTACCATCGGAGAGCCGGTATATGTGAAGAAATACAGGGCAGGACCAAAGTGGTTACCGGGTGAAATAAGTGTGGTGACTGGACCTCTATCTTAACGTGAGGAAGTGGAAGGCCAGATCATCCATAAACATGTGGGCCACTTAAGGAAGAGAGAGACAAATCACCAAGATTCGGTTCCACCAGCGATCATGACCAGGTCTGTGTTTCCTCCTGAGGATACTCAACCCAGGACTGACATGTCTGGTGTTCCTGTAAGAGTTGAGCATACAGAACTGCAAGTGCCCACCGAAGCACCTGATGTTCAGGCAACTTTGGAAAAGGAGGTTCCTGACAAAGAATCTGAAGTTGTGGAGCTGCGATGTCCCACATGTACCAGGAAACCACCTGAAAGACTGTATTGGAAATTCCTTACACAGTGTAAATATTATGTTGTCTTGAAAAATATGTACTTGTAAATATAATCTGGTTAGCCAAGTTAAAGGGGGGAGGAATGTAGTAATTATAGTTTTGTTTAGTGTGCAATGTACCTTTAAGAATAATACTTGTTAAGGAGAGATCACATGATCTATAGTAACCAATAGGAGAGCAGCATTGGCTACCTCAGCAGTCAGTGTAGAGATAGAGTTGGAGTTGAAAGCACATGTGTAGTTGTTGCTGAGTATATTGTAAATAAACTTAATGTCTCCACCCAAGAAGTGTCTGCAGATCAACTCTATCATCAATAGTACAACTCGGCCACCCTACAACAGTCTTCCTGAAGGAAGTCTTATGAAGGAAATTTTGACTTATTTACAAGGTCAGATGGACAGTCTAACAGTGCAAAGGTGGTCAAGTGATCAAGGAAAAACATGTAGAGAAAAAGCCTGGGATATTACTGAAAGGCAGCATGTAGACAAGAAAGAGAGGAGTCTGGGAATAATAATAAATCCTTAAGGGCTCCAGAAATGGTCACATGTGGACAGGATTTGAATCCATTGCTGAAGGTGTACTGACAGACAGGAGTAGAACCATGCAAGGTATGTAAAATGGACCTTAATAAAGAAGGAGAAGGGATAGAGGAGGATGGCATGGTTAACCATACCATACACTGCAGACAGGTCAAAGAGACTGTGGAAGAATAAATTACTTTAGTCACAGTCACCGACTCTGTAAATGTATGACTCTGTCCAGTAGGGCTATGGTGCTATGACTAGGGTAGAAAGTATTCATGAAGGATTCAGACAGGAGACACGGGCATGAGGCAGTAGAGCTCTTAGAGAGGAAAGGGAACTTGGAGATAGAGTGGATAAATGGCTCGAGGTGGGTTATTTGTAAACGGGGCAATGGCGACAGCTTTGAAAGGTAGAGGAATGGGAAAAGGGAGCGTTGCTATATTTGTTACCAGGTGTAAAGAGCTGTACGGTTGAATGCTTTGCATGCAGCCTCATTCAAGATTGAGAGGAAACACAATTGGGAATCCATACTCTGCTGGGTGGTGTTATCTTGGCAGATTTTCTGAGCTGGAACATCCCCTTAATGAGCACATGTACTTACGCTTACTGCCAGCTCCTTCCAAGCAGGACAGACTGCTCTCTAGAGGGGAGACTGCCTTTCATTGCCAAGCAGGGTAAGCCCGATTCGACCCATGTGATGAAGGAGAAGCTATATAGATGCATCACCAAAAGACAATCTTCTGTGTTAGTGCTACATCACTATTTGACTGTAATTCTGAACTTTCTGAAGGAAAATGTCAAGTTACATTTAAGTGATAGCTTAGTCCACCCTTATTCCCCCTCCAAAGCTGTTGATCTTGTTTGGAATGGGTAAAGCATGTCCTCCCAGTGCAGTACTGTTAGAACATGAACAGGTTCCAACTTTCACAGCTTTCAACAAATGCCAATTTCTTTCAAGCCTTTATTTTCAAAAGAAGAAAAATATCCAAAATGAATAGGGGAATTTGGATTTATGAGGAAATTGAGCAGATAGGTGGCACATGAAATTCAATGCAGAGAAATACTTCACATGGGGGCAAAAACGTCCAGGAAGAGACTATTTCTCAAATGGATAAAAAATAATGTGTCTGTAAAATGAAGAACTCGGGGTCTTGATCAACAGTAACTTGAAGCTATTGTGACAATGCCCAGTGACAGTGAGTAAAGTAAATCATTTAAGATGTACTAAAAGCTCAATCTTTAGCAAAATTAATGAGATTACGAATCATTATGAATATTGAGTACAGTGTTGGTTGCCTCTGTACAAAATAGAAACAGAGGAAAGCAAGCAGAATGATTGAGAGGACAGAGTGATTGTATTTTGATGAGTGGTTAAATATATTGAGCTTTGGGGTTATCAGTCAAGCTCATAGAGTGGCTCATTTTTACTTGCTAGAAGCGACATACATTCAAACACAGGAACCTGTTCTCTACAAACAAAAGGAATATGTTCAAGCCTTGCGTCTTTTTTGAATTACCTGGGAGCTTGGGGAAGCTTTCTCCTTGCTTTCACCGTGGCAACACCGTGACCAATCAGAGTCAACATGCCAACCAATCAGCAACATTTTTTCCTTGTAATATAAATTGTTGTGATTGTTTGAAATTTGGCATTCTCACATTTGCCCTGATGAGGGCAAAATGAAAAGCTTTGGCAACATGTCTCCATTTCTGGCAATATTCAAATTGGGCACGTTCTCCCTGGAAAATAGAAGGACAAGAAGTGAAATGATTGCTGTTTTATAGGACTTGATAAAGGCTAAACAATGTAAATCATAACAAACTGTGTCACCTTATCCAGAACAGTGGAACCTGCACTAGAAGTGGGCGAAGTTTGAAACTAATCTGCAGAAACACTATTTCAGTAAATAGAACAGGCTTCCTAGAGAGACGGTAGAAGCAGGCTGCATTGGTTTATTCAAATGCAAATCAGATAGATTTCTTTCAGAAAACAATACTGTTAGGATAGAATATATGAATAATTTGGGACATGATAGGTAAGCATAGCATGCTTGGGAGAACAGGTGCAGTTGAACCTATAGTTTCCAAGAAACTTTCCACCATTGAGATTAATTGCAATCATAGTCAACAATCCATTATTGCAATATTACAGAATGGGAGAAGATAAACTAGATGCACCTTATTCTTTTTCTTATATATTTATTTCAGCCTGAGAGTTGCATATTAATTGATCACTTGGTAATTTTTAACAAGGAAATCTGTGAAACCCCACAAACTACTGGATAGTCAGTAAAATCGTCAGTTTTTTTTTTCCAAACAGGATGACTGGCATGATTTGTCAGTATTTTGGAAATTCCTCCTTCAGTCGGTACCTGACTCCCCAAAGCCTGTCCACCATCTACAAGGCACAAGTCAGGAGTGTGGGGGAATACTCCCCACTTGCCTGGATGAGTGCAGATCCAACACCCCTCAAGAAGCTGGACACCATCCAAGATAAAGCAGCCTGTTTGATTGGCATTCCTTCCACAAACATTCACTCTCTCCATCACTGACGCACAGTAGCAGCAGTGTGTACCATCTACAAGATGCACTGCAGGAACTTACCAAGGCTCCTTACACAGCACCTTCC
The DNA here is from genome assembly GCF_017639515.1 of Carcharodon carcharias. NCBI lineage: Eukaryota > Metazoa > Chordata > Chondrichthyes > Lamniformes > Lamnidae > Carcharodon > Carcharodon carcharias. The sequence continues at coordinate 45,412,021 of NC_054471.1, read as the reverse complement.
AAACACACGACCACTACCATCTAGAAGGACAAGGGCAGCAGATAGATGGGAACACCACCACCTGGAAGTTCCCCTCCAAGTCATTCGCCATCCTGACTTGGAAATATATCGCCGTTCCTTCACTGTCGTTGGGTCACCTGTCATCCTGTTGAGGGCTTCCAACAGCTGTGCGTGATGTTCCCCCGCCTCTCGCTGACTCTCCACCATGAGCTGGGTGGCCGATTCCAGAGGCTGGTCATCTGACTCGGACCTCACAGATGCCTCTTCTCCAGCAGTCCTCCGAGTGTCGAGGAGCTTGTCTGAAGCTGCCTCCACCTGCTGTGGACACATGCTCGTGTGGTGACCACCAGATTGTGAGACCCTTTCTAAACCAGGACTAATGCCCACCTAGGTGTGTGTGCCTGAGCTGGTGGACGGTGTAAGTGACTGCTGCGATGCCTCTACAGGTGTGGAACCCCACTCTTCTGCTCCCTCCTGGCATATCTCTGGGCTGGGGCTGGGGCTGAGGCCTGATGGGGAGTCCTCCTCCTCCTCCTCCTCTTCAGGTCATGGTCTCTTCCTGCAGACACCTGTAAGTGAGATAGAAGAGTGCAAGTGACAACATCAGCTGCCTTCAACATGGAGGCATCATTGACCCTCAGGTTTGCATTGAATAGATGAATCCTTACTAGGTGGATGCCCAAGGCCAAGCTCCCCATCACTAATGACTCTGCCCTCCTCCACTCCTGTGAGCTCAGATGCCCTCTCCTCCAATTCTGTCAGAGACCTGAGAAATGGTTGTCACCCCCACCCCCCGCCCCGAACCCCGCCACCCCCCGCCCCGCCCCAAACCCCACCGCCACCCTGTCTTCTCACATTCTCTGCGATTGTGATGAATCTTCTCCTGCTCAAAGAAGGGAACACGTTTGAGAGAAATTGCAAGTTGCATGGATTGGAGCAGTAGAAATTGGTTCATTTATCACCTCCCCTCGTAAGTTGGCCCACTTTAGTGGCAGAAGGGTTGTGGACCAGTTCCCTCCGGAGCACTGAGCAAAACATGCAAGGGGAAGGCTCAGACAGGCATGTGGATTTGCAGAGGTTGCTGGTTCCCTCTGCACCTAAGGTGGTTCCCTCTGCTTCCACCCCGCCCCCCACCACCCCTCCATGCAGTGTTCCATGTCTGCTGAAGGGTGAGGGAGGCACAGTGGGCACTGTACCCCAGTGTAGATGCACAGAAGTGGGGCTTCAGTATGAGGCAGGACATGCCATTGCCACTGGGCCTTGGACCCTGACCCACTGGAGTCTTTGTGGGTTATGGGACCTTCTGATGAGACTTACCTGGCGGAGCAAATAAGGTCGTTCATCCTCTTCCAGCACTGTGTTGCTGACCTCTTCTGCCTCCACCTGGGCACTGACAGCACCAGCCACCTGAGCCCATGAAGCGTTGGTATCCCTGCTTGGCCTCCTCTTCCCGTCAGGTGTGTACAGCACATTCCTGCGCACCCTGGCATGATCCAGGAGGGCGAGCAAGGAGGCGTCACTAAAGTTTGGAGCTGGGCTGGTGGATGACCTTGCAGACATCTCTCTGTTTTTTGGTCTGACATTGTGGATGCCCGGGTGCCTTTTAAATACGATGCCCATCCCACAACGGAAGACGGCGCAAAACCCACAGATGCATAATTAACCACGTCGGGGCCGGTAGGTATAGCGTAGTTTCCCATCAGCCAACACAGCGGGACATACTCTCCACCACCACCGGGCTTGGTCCCAGATGGGGGAATTCTGCCCAAAGAGCTGGGTAAAAAGATTGGATAAAGAGAGAAAGACAGAAAGGAAACGCAATTTTTTTAATCTCAAATTTCACTTCATTTATAAAACCAAAAGGAATTGGACTCCAAGCATGTAATAGTTAATTTTTCAATGCCATGCAGGATGTTTGGTGGTAATTCTAACATCTTTCAAATTGGTAAAAGGGTGCTTAGGAGAAAATGGAAAAAACTTCACTTTCTTATGATTCGTTTAATTTGTATCGACCACACAAGCACAGCACCTTCACGCCACACAATGCATTTCAATGTTGAGACAGCATGATGTGGTTTTTGTGATGCTAATGGTGGAGCGGTACATTACGGACAGCAACTTTTGGATTTCCACATTTAACAGTGTATCGCTTGATGTTTCTGCGGCATTCCCTCTCGGGGGACCATGAGTGCCATTACCCTCACACCTATTGTGACAGAAAATGATGTGCTAATATATTTTCAGTGACCACACCGCAGTCATTAATTGCTCAAAGCCACCATGGATCCCCATGACATTCACTGCTGTAATTCAGGACCTGAGCAGTGGTGAGGGATACCAGTAACTTTGAATGCAAATGTGACAAGCAAGGCAGGAGACAGGGTGAAGACAATAGACCAAGCATTTTCAGTCCAGGTGGTGATGAATTTGTAAGCACAACTTTCAGAGATTTGTGGATTGGCAGTTCAAGAAATTTGTGCACAACAGGCACAAGCGCCTGAAATGTATGAATCACACTACAAGGCTTGAGACTTGAGAGCTGTGAGCCCACGTACTTACACTTCAGTGGAAGTGTCCTGCTGATCAGCAAACTGTGCACGCTCCCACATCACAGCACTGTTAGGCTCACATGGCACTTTGCCTCATCTAGTAACAGAACAAGTTCATCTGAGCCTCCATCCTGACATTAATGACTTAGTTTGTGAACGATTATGCTGAAATACTCAATGACAAATGCATTAACGTTTGTTATAAGAAAGGCACTTCAGTTTGTAGAAATGTAGGGAACATACTTCTGTGTGTTTATGGCCATGTGCAGTCTCAGATATGCATGAGTGCATTTTATTCATGGGTAGCAAAATGTGTAGGTTTGATATATAATCAGTAATAACTTACGTACACACAAGTAATAATCACGGACATTTCCTGAGCAGCAATGTACAAGCTTATTATGTTCTTAAACATGATTACTTGTGTATTATACTTTTCAGCAGCAATGTGGACTTGTGTGCTGATCAAAATGTTACATTCTGGTGGATTCTTGTGAGCTATATTCTAGCAATGTGCATGTTTGGATGTGTGTATCAGCATCAATTAACTAAGTACTAAGTATGAAAGAGCATAGTGAATGTGCATGTTGGAAAATAAACTTTAAATAAGATATAATGGTAGGATAAATACATTTGAATCAATGTAAATTCGTGAAAAGTGACTTCAGATCCCTACTGCTAAATGCTAGGAATATCCATTGCGATTCACCTGATATCCTAACTTCGAAAGGTCAACAGCAAGAAATGGCATTTTTTCAAGGTTTGTGACAATTTTTCACCAAAGTAACAAGAGACTGGGGCAACATTGCACAAATTTGACCTCAGAACATTTAAATAGCAGATAAGCAATAAATAACAACAATATCACAGTGATGTCACAACAATCGTTGAATGGTGGCAGGGCAGGAGTACCATGGAATGATGGCAGACCACAATGTTCCAGCAGCAATGTTACAGCAACAATGTCACCTCAGCAGTATCGCCACAGCAATGTCACAGCAACAATGTCAGGGCAACAATGTCACCACAGCAATGTCACAGCAACAATGTCACGGCAACAATGTCACAGAGCAACAATGTCACCACAGCAATTTCACAGCAACAATATCACCTCGGCCATGTCACAGCAGCAATGTCACGGCAACACTGTCACCACAGCAATGTCACAGCAACAATGTAACTACAGCAATGTCACCTTAGCAATGTCACAGCAGCAAAGTCACAGCATCAAGGTCACCACAGCGATTTCACAGCAACAATGTCACCTCAGCAATGTCACAGCAGCAATGTCACAGCAACAATGTCACAGCAACAATGTTTCAGCAACAACGTCACCTCAGCAATGTCACAGCAGCAATGTCAGAGCAACAACAATGTCACAGCAACAATGTCACCACAGCAATGTCATCTCAGCAATGTTTCAGCAACGATGTCACAGCAACAATGTCACCTCAGCAATGTCACAGCAGAAATGTCACAGCAGCATTGTCACCACAACAATGTTTCAGCAACAATGTCACTGCAGCAAAGTCAGAGCAACAATGTCACTGCAGCAATATCTCAGCAACAGTGTCATAGCAACAATGTCACCACAGCAATTTCACAGCAACAATGTCACCTCGGCAATGACACAGCAGCAATGTCACAGCAACAACAATGTCACCTCAGCAATGTCACAGCAACAACAATGTCACAGCAACAATGTCACCACAGCAATGTCATCTCAGCAATGTTTCAGCAACGATGTCACAGCAACAATGTCACAGCAACAATGTCACAGCAACAATATCACAGAAACAGTATCACCTCAGCAATGTCACCGCAGCAATGTCACCACAGCAATGTCGAAACAACAATGTCACAGTAGAAATGTCACAGCAGCAATGTTTCAGCAACAATGTCACAGCAGCAAAGTCACAGCAGCAATGTTTCAGCAATAATGTCACAACAGCAATGTAATTGCAGCAATGTTTCAGCAATAATGTCACTGCAGCAATGTTTCAGCAATAATATCACCAAAGCAATGTTTCATCAACAATATCACTGCAGCAATGTTTCAGCAATAATATCACTGAAGCAATGTTTCAGCAACAATGTCACTGCAGCAATGTTTCAGCAATAATATCACCAAAGCAATGTTTCAGCAACAATATCACTGCAGCAATGTTTCAGCAATAATATCACTGAAGCAATGTTTCAGCAACAATGTCACTGCAGCAATGTTTCAGCAATAATATCACCGAAGCAATGTTTCAGTAACAATGTCACTGCAGCAATGTTTCAGCAATGATATCACCGAAGCAATGTTTCAGTAACAATGTCACTGCAGCAATGTTGCAGCAACAATGTCACAGCAGCAATGTCACCACAGCAATGTCAAAGCAACAATGTCAAAACAGCAATGTCATCTCAGCAATGTTTCAGCATCAATGTCACAGCAACAATGTCACCTCAGCAATGTCACAGCAACAATGTCATCAGAGCAGTGTCAAAGCAACAATGTCACAGCAGCAATGTCACCACTGCAATGTTTAAGCAACAATGTCATCACAGCAATGTTTCAGCAACAAAGTCACCACAGTGATGTCACAGCAGCAATATCACAGCAACAATGTCACCACTGCAATGTTTAAGCAACAATGTCATCACAGCAAAGTTTCAGCAACAAAGTCACCACAGTAATGTCACAGCAGCAATATCACAGCAACAATGTCACCACAGCAATGTCACAGCAACAATGTCACAGCAACAATGTCACCACAACAATGTCACCTCATCAATGTAACCGCAGCAATGTCACCTTAGCAATGTCACGGCAGCAAAGTCACAGCAACAAGCTCATCAGAGCAACAATGTCACAGTAACAATGTCACAGCAGCAAAGTCACAGCAACAATGTCACCACAGTAAAGTCAGAATAACAATGTCACCCCAGCAAAGTTACAGCAACAATGTTACATCAGCAAAGTCACAGCAACAATGTCACCTCAGCAATGTCACAGCAACAATGTCACCCCAGCAAAGTTACAGCAACAATGCCACAGTAGCAAAGTCACAGCAACAATATCACCTCAGCAATGTCACAGCAACAATGTCACTACAGCAATGCCAAAACAACAATGTAGCAGCAGCAAAGGCACAGCAACAACGTCACAGCAGCAATGTTTCAGCAACAATGTCACTGCAGCAATGTCACGGCAACCCATGTCACAGCAGCAATGTCACAGCAGCAATGTCAAAGCAACAATGTCAAAACAGCAATGTCATCTCAGCAATGTTTCAGCATCAATGTCACAGCAACAATGTCACCTCAGCAATGTCACAGCAACAATGTCATCAGAGCAGTGTTAAATCAACAATGTCACAGCATCAATGTCACCACAGCAATGTCACCACAGCAAAGTCAAAACAACAATGTAACTACAGCAAAGGCACAGCAACAATGTCACAGCAACAATGTTTCAGCAACAAAGTCACCTCAGCAATGTCACAGCAGCAATGTCAGAGCAACAACAATGTCACAGCAACAATGTCACCACAGCAATGTCATCTCAGCAATGTTTCAGCAACGATATCACAGCAACAACGTCACCACAGCAATGTCACGGCAAAAATGTCACAGCAGCATTGTCACCACAACAATGTTTCGGCAGCAATGTCACTGCAGCAAAGTCAGAGCAACAATGTCACTGCAGCAATATCTCAGCAACAATGTCATAGCAACAATGTCACCACAGCAATTTCACAGCAACAATGTCACCTCGGCAATGACACAGCAGCAATGTCACAGCAACAACAATGTGACAGCAACAATGTCACCACAGCAATGTCACAGCAGCAATGTCAGAGCAACAACAATGTGACAGCAACAATGTCACCACAGCAATGTCACCACAGCAATGTCAAAACAACAATGTAACTACAGCAAAGGCACAGCAACAATGTCACAGCAACAATGTTTCAGCAACAACGTCACCTCAGCAATGTCACAGCAGCAATGTCAGAGCAACAACAATGTCACAGCAACAATGTCACCACAGCAATGTCATCTCAGCAATGTTTCAGCAACGATATCACAGCAACAACGTCACCACAGCAATGTCACAGCAAAAATGTCACAGCAGCATTGTCACCACAACAATGTTTCAGCAACAATGTCACTGCAGCAAAGTCAGAGCAACAATGTCACTGCAGCAATATCTCAGCAACAATGTCATAGCAACAATGTCACCACAGCAATTTCACAGCAACAATGTCACCTCGGCAATGACACAGCAGCAATGTCACAGCAACAACAATGTCACAGCAACAATGTCACAGCAATGTCACAGCAGCAATGTCACAGCAACAACAATGTGACAGCAACAATGTCACCACAGCAATGTCACAGCAGCAATGTCAGAGCAACAACAATGTCACAGCAACAATGTCACCACAGCAATGTCATCTCAGCAATGTTTCAGCAACGATGTCACAGCAACAATGTCACCTCAGCAATGTCACAGCAGAAATGTCACAGCAGTATTGTCACCACAACAATGTTTCAGCAACAATGTCACTGCAGCAAAGTCAGAGCAACAATGTCACTGCAGCAATATCTCAGCAACCGTGTCATAGCAACAATGTCACCACAGCAATTTCACAGCAACAATGTCACCTCGGCAATGACACAGCAGCAATGTCACAGCAACAACAATGTCACAGCAACAATGTCACAGCAACAACAATGTCACAGCAACAATGTCACCTCAGCAATGTCATCTCAGCAATGTTTCAGCAACGATGTCACAGCAACGATGTCACAGCAACAATATCACAGAAACAGTATCACCTCAGCAATTTCACCGCAGCAATGTCACCACAGCAATGTCGAAACAACAATGTCACAGTAGTAATGTCACAGCAGCAATGTTTCAGCAACAATGTCACAGCAGCAAAGTCACAGCAGCAATGTTTCAGCAATAATGTCACAACAGCAATGTAATCGCAGCAATGTTTCAGCAATAATGTCACTGCAGCAATGTTTCAGCAATAATATCACCAAAGCAATGTTTCAGCAACAATGTCACTGCAGCAATGTTTCAGCAATAATATCACCGAAGCAATGTTTCAGCAACAATGTCACTGCAGCAATGTTTCAGCAATAATATCACCAAAGCAATGTTTCAGCAACAATATAACTGCAGCAATGTTTCAGCAATAATATCACCGAAGCAATGTTTCAGCAACAATGTCACAGCAGCAATGTCACAGCAACAATGTAACAACAATAATGTCACAACAGCAATGTAATCGCAGCAATGTTTCAGCAACAATGTCACTGCAGCAATATTTCAGCAATAATATCACCAAAGCAATGTTTCAGCAACAATATCACTGCAGCAATGTTTCAGCAATAATATCACCGAAGCAATGTTTCAGCAACAATATCACTGCAGCAATGTTTCAGCAATAATATCACCAAAGCAATGTTTCAGTAACAATGTCACTGCAGCAATGTTTCAGCAATAATGTCACCTCAGCAATGTTTCAGCAACAATGTCACTGCAGCAATGTTTCAGCAATAATATCACCGAAGCAATGTTTCAGTAACAATGTCACAGCAGCAATGTTTCAGCAATAATATCACCTCAGCAATGTTTCAGCAATAATGTCACAGCAGCATTGTCAAAGCAATGATATCTCTGCAGGAATGTCACAGCAATGATATCTCCTCAGCAATGTCGCAGCAACAATGCTTTAGCAGCAATAATGCTTCAGCAGCAATGTCACAGCAGGAATGTCACAGAGACTTGTCACAGCCGTAATGCCAGAGTGGTGGGATGCAGTTTTGATTTCCACACATTGGTGAGTTCCCAATCTCAGCTATCCTCTGGTGATAATATAAAGACCTTGCATCTTCACAGGGAGGAGGGAAAAATATTATCATTCCCAGTCACCTCTTAGTAATGAATAGAGTCCCTCTAAAAAGTCTCCTGCAGCCTAAACTTGTGTCAATTGATAGCCCTGTAAGGCCAGAGAACAGGGGAGAAAAGCCAGATTTAATGCGGCTGGAAAAATTGACATATTCATTCAGTGCAATAGTGTGCATTTATATTATAATCAAAATAACATAGGCTAGGAGCTTGAAATTGAGAAATATTAGTATTGAATGTATTTGCATGTTGGTATGAAATTCTTTCATCTACTGTTTTAATGCAATTATTAATGACCATGTTTATTTTTCTTCTCTTTGCCACAATTGTAAAATGGTCAGCCAAGCCTCTCTGTTGCCAAGCTTAGTGGGACTGCCCTTGTTTGGCTCCGCCCTTTCCTGTTTAATCATAGCCTGAACATCTCTAGCCATGGCTTTGTTTCCGTCCCCTGTGCCTTCACCTTGGAAGACCCTAAGCCCATTGATCTGTGATCTGTTTTCACTTCGAGATCTGATAACAATGCTTTTTAAAAATATATGTTATTTCATGGGATGTGGGCTTCACTGGCTGGGTCAGCATTTATTGTCCATCCCTAGTTGCCCTTGAGAAGATGGTGGTGAGTCATCTTCTTGAACCGCTGCAGTCCGTGTGGTGTAGGTACACCCACAGTGCTGTTAGGGAGGGAGTTCCAGGATTTTGACCCAGCGACGGTGAAGGAACGGCGAAATATTTCCAAGTCAGGATGGTGAGTGGCTTAGAGGGGAACTTCCAGGTGGTGGGGTTCCCATGTGTCTGCTGTCCTTGTCCTTCTAGATGGTAAAGGTCATGCATTTGGAAAGTGCTGTCAAAGGAACCTTGGTGAGTTTCTGCAGTGCATTTTGTAGACGGTGCACACTACTGCTACTGCACATCAATGATGGAGGGAGTGAGTTTTTAAGATGGTAGATGGGTGCCAATCAAACGGGCTGCTTTGTCCTGAACGGTGTCAAGCTTTTTGAGTGCATTTGGAGCTGCAGCAATCCAGGCAAGTGGAGAGTATTTCATCACACTCCTGATTTGTATCTTCTGGACAGGCTTTGGGGAGTCAGGTGGTGAGTCACTTGGCACAGAATTCCACTGACCTGACCTTGTAGCCATAGTATTTATATGGCTAGTCCAGTTCAGTTTCTGGTCAATGGTAACCCCCCAGGATATTGATAGTGGGGGATTCAGCAATGGCAACGTCATTGAATATCCAGGGGTGATGGTTAGCTTTTCTCTTGTTGGAGATGGTCATAGCCTGGCACTTGTGAGGCATGAATATTACTTGCCACTTGGCAGCCCAAGCCTGGATGTAGTTCAGGTCTTTCGGCATTTGGACATAGACTCCTTCAGTATCTGAGGATTCGCAAATGGTGCTGAATATTGTGCAATCACCAGTGAATAACCCCAGTTCTACCTTATGATGGAAGGAAGGTCATTTCTGAAGCAGCTAAAGATCGTTGGGCCTAAGACACTTCCCTGAGGAACTCCTGCAGTCAGCCCTGGAACTGAGATGATTAACCTCCAACAACTATAGTCATTTTCCTTTGTGCTGGGTACGACTCCAAACAGCAGAGAGTTTTCCCCCTATTCCCATTGACTCCAGTTTTGCTAGGGCTCCTTGATGCTATAATCAGTCAAATGCTGCCTTGAGGTCAAGGGCAGTCACTGTAACCTCACCTCAGGAGTTCAGCTCTTCTGTCCATGTTTAAACTTTTCTGACCATTTTTAAACCAAAGCTGTTTATAGGGCACAATTTCAAAATCTGTGGATGATACAGAACTTGGAAGCATTGCGAACTGTGAGGAGAATAGTGTAGAATTTCAAAAGGATATAGACAAGTTGGTGGAATGGCAGGCATGGTGCAGATGAAGTTCAATGCAGAGAAGTGTGAAGTGATTCATGCTGGTAGGAAAAATGCAGAGAAATAAAATAACATAAAGGGTACAATTCCAAAGAGGGTGCAGGAGCAGAGGGACCTGAGTGTATATGTGCATATTTCATTGAAGATGGCTGGACTGGTTGAGAGCGCGGTTAATGAAGCATATCATATCCTAGGCTTTATTAATAACTCGGAAAACCAGTATAACTCGGAAATCACTCTACTGGTCTGAACTATAGAGTTCCATTTTATGGTATCCAAGACCAGTTTGGACTAATACCGGTCAGTTCCCAAGTTTTACTGGTTTTCCTTCAGGGAGGGGCAAGAGCAGGATCTTATACTAAAAGTGTATAAGACACTAGTTCTGTCTCAGCTGGAAAGATTTTAGGAAAGATGTGAAGGCATCAGAGAGAGTGCAGAAAAGATTCACGAGAATGGTTCCGGGGATGAGGAACTTCAGTTATAAAGATGGATTGGAGAAGTTGGTATTGTTTTCCTTGGAGAAGAGAAGGCTGAGAGGAGATTTGTAGAGGTATTCAAAATCATGAGGGGTCTCAACAGTGGATAGGGAGAAACTGTTCCCACTCGTGAAAGGATCGAGAACAAGAAGGAACAGAGTTATGGTAATTGGCAAAAGAAGCAAATGACAACATGAGGAAAAACTTCCTCATGCAGCGAGCGGCTAAGGTTTGGAATACACTGCCTGAGAGTATGGTTGAGGCAGGATCAATGGAGACATTCAAAAGGGAAATAGATAGTTATCTGAAAAGGAAGAATGTGGAGGGTTAAGGGGAGAAGATGAGGGAATGGGATTCGGTGAATTGCTCAATTGAGGCGGTGCAGACATGATGAGGCGATTGGTCTCCTTCTGTGCTGTAACAATCCTGTGAACTTGCACCAAGTCCCGTTCATCCATCACCCCTGTGCTCACTAACCTACAATGGCTCCCAGTCAAAGCAACAGCTTGATTTTAAAATACTCATCCTTGTTTTCAAGTCCCTCTGTGGCTTCACCCTTCCCTATCCCTGTAATCGCCTCCAGCCCCACAACATGCTAAGATATCTGGGTTTAACTAATTCTGACTCTTGAACACCTCCAATTTTAATTGCTCCATCATGGGTGGCTGTGCCTGCAGCTGCCCAGGCCTTAAGCTCTGGATTTCCCTCCCTAAACCTCTCTACCTTCATACCTCGCTCTCCTCCTTTAAGACATCCCTTTTAACCTAATTCTCTGAGCAAACCTTTGGCAATATGACTCATATCTCCTTATGTATCTTGGTGTCATATTTTGTTCCGCAATGCTCCTGTGAAGCACTTTGGCAGTGTATAAATATTAGCTGTTGTTGTATGATTCTATACCCTGTGAAATAAATTTTTAGGGCAGAATTTTTCAGTCGGCATGCGGGTGTACGCCCAAACCGATTGGACCATAGGAGCGAGCATCCCGACGTTATCCCGCGCTCACAAGATATTTCGGTCGGAACGGGTGCGCGCAAAAGCCGGAAGCGCGCCTGCCGACAATTCAGGTGCCCGTTAAGGTCATTAAAGTTGTAATTGGCTCCGATTTTTCGTGAGTCTGAACAACTTGGCGGTTGGCGGTCGGGCCAATCGGCCAGGTGGACTTCGTATTTTTCATGGGGCAGGACCTTTAGGTTGGTGAGCGGGCGTGATCGGCAGGCCCAGGGTCAGCCAGGAATGGACCGCTGCCCACGATTGGCCCCCGACCGTGATTTCACGCCAGCGTGAAGCGCACGCTGACATGCTCAGTGCTGCCGGAGTTGGGGGGGGGGCGGGAGGAGGGTAGGCGCTGACATAAGCGCGGGCGTGGGCATGCACTGGATGAAAGCGCCCTGAAGGCAGAGAGCTGTCTCAGAGAACTGAAGACTTTAAAATCAGTGGATAAAGTTTGTAAAATCAAGAAAAAAAATGTCCACGCATCACAATCAGTCGTCATGTATACGTTCAGGAGACTGATTGAGATGCGTGGACATTTTTTTCTTGATTTTACAAACTTTATTTATTGGTTTTAAAGTCTTCAGCTCTCTGAGGCAGCTCTCTGCCTTCAGGGTGCTTTCATTCAGCGCTCGCCCTCCTCCCGCCCCCCACCCCGGCAGCGCTGAATATTTCAGCGCCTGCTTTACGCTGGTCAGCCAGCGTGAAATCGCGGTCAAGGGCCCGATCGTGGGCGGTGGTCTATTTTCCAGCCAATCCCAGGCCTGCCAATCGCGCCCACCCGGCAACCTAAAAATCCTGCCCATAGATTTTAGATTTTCCAAGGTAAAGCAATATGTCAACACAACACATTATAAGTTCAGTTTTTGATTGTGTACTATGCGATATAAATAACGGTGGCAAGTCTGCCAGAGTCTCCAAAGCCCTTTAACATGTCCTGTATATTGACGAATGACTTTAATGGCTTGAATCTTCCAAGGAGCTGCAACCAGCGTCAGATTGGTCCCCGCTTCTTCAGAAATGTGGAATGTACCTTCAACCCAACTGCTTCCTTGCAATGGAGCGTCAGGAAAAGACAAGTCTTTTTCCAGGACTAACTGCCTGGTAAGTGTATTCACTAACAGGCTGAAAAGCTGGGACATTGAAACAGCTCTTCAGTGTGTTAGTGCATGAGTGCATGAGTGAATATGAAGGTGGATAAGTGGGTCGGGTGGGTGAGGTGTGTGGGTAGGGTGGTAGGTGGCTAGGGTGGCAGGTGGGTAGAGTAGTGAGTTTGGGTCAGGTCAGAAAGGAGTCAGAGGGTCAGGGATGGAGGCGGGTTCTGGGGGTCAGGTCAAGTCGGGTCGTGGGGGGTGCTCAGCGGGGAGTCAGGATGTCCGGGAGGTGGGGGTGGAGCCAAGTGGTGAGGTCGGACCGGGGGAGTCGGGGGTCAGGGAAGTAGTTGGGGGTTCAAGGGGGGAATCGGGGTTCAGTGTGAATGTCTGGGGGACCATTTTTATTGTTACCCAGGAGTTAACTATGATTTTTCTGTCTAACATTTCCTGGGTAACTATCCAGGTAAGTCCAATGTCTCCAACTCTAACTCAGAGTTAACTCCGACGGTCTGGAGGCCGGATGTTCTGGACCATCAATGTGTTTTTAACTTACAGGGTCATTTATTAATGGGCACACTAGGGGGCGCCTGAGGCATTGGCTTATGTTGGTGATTTTTCGTAAGGAAACACGTGAAAATAAAGATAGAAATGGGGGAGAGAGAAAAAATACAGAAATACTGAGGGAAAGAGAAACAGAGAGAGGGAGAGGGAGCCAAAGGCAGAGAGACATGTGTAAGCAGAGGAAACAATCCAATGAGAAATGGAGCGATCCAGAGGCAGAGGCTGATTAACAATCAACTGGAAACTTCCTTCACACTTAGGCAGATTAAGAGAGGTAGAACACTGGAAACTTAATAAATACTGCCAACGAGAACTTAAATGCTGGTGAAGATAGACCATAGAAATGTATAATTTGAAGAGGGACTGAAGTGGTTGGTGCTAGAGAAGGACGTCTCACTTCTCTCAGGCTGATGCACTAAGGAAGGGAGACATACAGCTACTGGAGTATGTGGGAAGAAGGTATCGCATGTAGCAGCATGGTCCTTGCTTCCGTGCATCTACACTTACTGCCACTGTTCCATGAATCATGGTTGATTGTGACTTCAGAATATGGAGACTCCAGCTGCCAAGTAACACCACACAATTTCCTGTAATGGAGGACAGCACATAATGCAAGGCCATTGGGGGAGGTTGTACCAATATTTAACAGTACCTGAAATGAAGCCATGTTAATAATCTGCTTCTGCTCTGTCCTGCTAGTTGGAGATGGAAGTCAAGCACCTTTGATTTTCAAAGTCTGTTGTCCCATTGGTCTAATGATGTTTTCTCAGCTGTCCTGCTAGGCTCCTAAACATCTTACATCCTTTGTTGGTGCCACTACTGGCTCTACCAGCAGTGCCTCTCTGATCTCCCTCAGCATTTATTTTCCAATAAAACTTTAATTCTCTCCTATTTTTCACCATCTCTCCTTCATCACATAACAGTGGTTCACTTGTCATTGACGGAGGTGGCACAAGTGCCAGTCGCTCGTGGGACCAGCCAAACTGGCCATAATTCACATGATGTCCTTGTTGCTGAGAACCTCAGGTGGCAAGAAAGCTGAGCCTGGGCTTGTTATCCTACAACAAACTTGTTGAATTCACTCATGCCAATTGGTAACAATCAAGCAAGTCAAGTGTTTGAGTGCTTGTGGTTACAAATCTGTTAGCCTCGGTTTAGTCACTCAATTTGGAACAAATGAAAGAATAGATATAATGTGGAACAATAAAATTTAATACCAACTTAAATATTTACCTTAAAATCGAGCCCTTTCTCAGTTACACACATGATAGAGATTATAAAGTGGGCGTTGCTTCTGACCAAACACCATCAAAGAAACATGACCCAAACAAACTCAATGGTTATTCTAAATGTTTCTGACTGTGGTAGGAGAGCACTCTCAATTCGCTTGCACTGCCTGATAACAACAAGGACTGGTCTCTCCTTCCCCTGCCATTTAGCAATCACCTCAGCAACTACTGAACCCAGCTCCGTGGGCAGAATTGTGTGGAGGTAACAGGGGTCGCAGCCTCTGGCTAGGGAGCCGGCGCGAACCCCGGGCTGTCTCTTTTCAGGAAAGCCTGGGGAGGTGGTGGCTGCTACCAGTACTACACCCACCAGAGGCCCAGGATTGTCGCTGGATCCCAGGCCACGGGTGAGGTGATGATGGGTTGGGGTGGGGTGGGGTCACAGGGAAGGGGGAGGTAGCAGGAAGGGCAGGGGTGTTGCTCTCAGTGAGTCCACCCCCACACCCTCCCTTCTCTCAATTAGGCACTGTGCCTTTGAATGAGGGAGCATCCCCCATCCCATCACCCCCCCACCCTTGGCAGCCTGCAGGCATCCTGCATGGGTTTGCTTGTCATGTTCCCTGCATGGCGAGCCCCCCACCCCCAGTCTACCGCTGGTCTAATACCAGTGGGACGAGGCTTAAGGGGGCTTTAATTGTCCACTTAAGGGCCTCAATTAGCAGTGGGGCAGGAAGGCCGTCCACAGGCCGCCCTACTGCATTAAACTTAATTGGGGTGGAGGTGGGAAAGTGCCAGGGTCCCCACAGGCCTGATTAAATGCACCCCCCCCCATACCCCGCCACTAAACTAGTCACAGGGGGAGGGCACAAGATTTCACCCGGCATCTCTGACACAGCATTTAAAAATAAAATTTCTGAACTCAAGGTTGATATTGGATGCAGCCAGCAATGTGCCCGGGTTCCCTCCATCATCTTGCTTTTACCAAGTTTGTAATATAATTGCGAGTTGGCAGTGAGATAATTGATGTACTGACTATAGCCATCTGCTTGGGTTAATTCAGAAGAGTCAAGCCTCATTTTACAAAGGATTCCATCTTCCTATTTGTTTTTACAAATTTAAATGTCATTCCCTCAATTAAACTTTTAATTTTCATTCAATAGAAATTTAGCTCTAGTGCCTAAATTAACTGGTGTGATCTTTAAGAATACAGCGGGCACATGGAGCCACAGTAAATTTTAGTCAGTTTGCATGAGGTGATTGAGAAACCATGGATTTCCAGGGACAAATCTGTAACTGGTTTTGGTTTGATCTTAACAGTTAATTCTGTGAGTAAGTTGGTGTAATGGGAGATTGGAGACTTATTTGCTAAGTACCTTGTAAGATATAGGAATTTGGTGACGTGTGGAGAAGCTTATTAAAATTTGTTGACAAAGAAATCAGACAATTCGATTCACACAGTCTCACCCAATTGAGGAAATCTGTCGCTAAATTTTGTTCTGACAGATATTTATCTGTCTGAAGTGTAACCCTGACTGCAGCACACTATCCACTGGAGGTAACTTCAACAAACAGTTAAAAGCAAAGGGGAAAATCTTCCTTCACCAAGCCATAAATCCTTATCTGTAAACTGTGCTAGTGTTGATGCTGCTCATAATGAGTCAGAGGACATATATTTTCTGACAAGAGAGTATGTCATGGTCTGCATCATGCCAGTCAATGTGCAGCTGTTAAGCTGTGGCTCAGTTGGTAGCATTCATACCTCTGAGTCAGAGGGTGTGGGTTTAAATCCCACTCCAGAGGCTCTAGCACAGAATCTAGGTTGACATTCCAGTGCAGTACTGAGGGAGTGCCGCAATACCAGAGGACCTTTCAAGTGACATTGTTAAATCAAAGCTCCATCGGACCTTCTCATAATAGCTAGCAAAAGATTCCAAACTTCCCTGTAGAAGAGCAGGGGAGTTCTTCCCAGTGTCCTGGGCAATATTAACTTTCAATCAGCATTACGAAAATCAGATTATTTGGTGATTGCTTTTGTTTTTTAATTCATTCACGGGATGTGGGCTTCGCTGGCTGGGCCAGCATTTATTGCCCATCCCTAGTTGCCCTTGAGAAGGTGGTAGTGAGCTGCCTTCTCGAACCGCTGCAGTCCCTGTGATGTAGGTACACCCACAGTGCTGTTAGGAAGGGAATTCCAGGATTTTGACCCAGTGACAGTGAAGGAACAGCGATATATTTCCAAGTCAGGACGTTGAGTGAATTAGAGGGGAATCTCCAGGTGATGGTGTTCCCATCTATCTGCTGCCCTTGTCCTTCTAGAGGGTAGTGGTCGTGGATTTGGAAGGTGCTGTGTAAGGAGCCTTGGTGAATTCCTACAGTGCATCCTGTATATGGTACACACTACTGCTACTATCCATTGGTGCTGGAGGGAGTGAATGTTTGTGGATGTGATGCCAATTAAGAGGGCTGCTGTTTCCTGGACAGTCTCAAGTTTCTTGAGTGTTGTGGGAGCTGCACTCATCCATGCAAGTGGGGAGTATTCCATCACTCTCCTGACTTGTGCCCTGGGACGGTGGACAGGTTTTGGGGAGTCAGGAAGCGAGTTACTCACCACAGGATTCCTAGCCTCTGACCTGCTCTTTATATGGCTAGTCAAGTTCAGTTTCTGGTCAATGGTAACCCCCAGGATGTTGGTAGTGGGGGTTTCAGTGATGGTAATGCCATTGAATGTCAAGGAGCAAAGGTTAGATTCTCTCTTGTTGGAGATGGTCATTGCCTGGCACTTGTGTAGTGTGAGTGTTACTTGCCATTTGTCAGCCAAAGCCTGTATATTGTCCAGGTCTTGCTGCATTTGGACATGGACTGCTTCAGTATCTGAGGAGTCGCGAATGGTGCTGAAAATTGTGCGATCATCAGTGAACATCCCCACTTCTGACCTTATGATAGAAGGAAGATCATTGTTGAAGCAGCTGAAGATGTTTTGATGAGGACACTACCCTGAGGAACTCCTGCAGTGATGTCCTGGAGCTGAGATGACTGACCTCCAACAACCACAACCATCTTCCTTTGTGCTAGGTATGAATCCAACCAGCAGAGAGTTTTCCCCCTGATTCCCATTGACTCCAGTTTTGCTGGGGCTCCTTGATGCCATAATCAGTCAAATGCTGCCTTGATGTCAAGGGCAGTTGCTCTCACCTCACCTCGGGAGTTCAGTTTTTTTGTTCATGTTTGAACCAAGGCTGTAATGAATTCAGGAGCTGAGTGACCCTGGCAGAACCCAAACTTAGCAGGTTATTGCTAAGCAAGTGCTGCTTGATAGCACTGTTGATGACCCTTTCATTACCTCACTGTTGATGGAGAATAGACTGATAGGGCAGTAATTGGCTGGGTTGGATTTGTCCTGCTTTTTGTGTACAGGACATACCTGAGCAATTTTCCACATGGCTGAGTAGATGCCAGTGTTGTAGCTGTACAGGAACAGCTTGGCTAGGGGCCAAGAGTGTAGTCTCTTCATTAGTGGCAGCCTCAAACCCGGAATCCTCATTGGTCATTGAAAGACGAGGCACCGTGATGCAGATCTCCACTGTCTGACCAGGATACCTGGCTTGCACAGTGACAGTGTGGTGACTTTAACTAATGACATGTCCTTGTTCTCCCTTTTACATTCTCCAGCACGCACCCACTCTCTGGGCCCCAAAGGGCCACCCCAGATGCCAGAGTGCCACCGGGTTTCATTTGCACCTGAGTGACACCCGCTCTCTGAACCAGGCACCAGTGCAGATACCAGCACCTTGGTGGGCATTAGATCGGGGGTTAGAATGTTGATGCACATTGGTGAGGGCACTTCACATTCGCTTGAGGTTCAGGCGGAGGCAAAGAGTGCCCAGGGTGCCAGCGGTGGGAGGACTGCTGGGGACCAGGACAATGCTCAGTCGAAGGCTGATGATGAGCCTCAGGAGTTGTCCATTAGGCGGCAGATGCTGGATGTGTGGGAGGATCTGGCAGAGATCCAGGAGGGTATGTATACCATGGTCTCTGTTGTGGAAGGGTCCATGCAGAGCAAGAGCACTATGTTGACCCTCATGGCCGGGTGCACTGCCTCCTCCATTGAGAGAATAGCGGCTCTCATAGAGAGACAGCTCCAGGGACAGAATGAGGGGTTCCTGGGGTTACGTTTATACCTGCAAGCCCTCAGGTGGTCAGTATCGGTTTGGGAGGTCGGTGAGGCACCCTGTATTCCATCTAGGTGTCCATCCATCAGTAGAAAGCAGGGAGGTCTAGAGAAACCTCACATTGATGCAAAACATGCTTGTCGTCTCTGGGGCTCCTCTCAAGGTGCTCTGGATGATGGCAGCAGCTCCTCCACCCCTCTGCCAGTGACCATGGCATCTGATGAGGCTGCAATGACTAGGGAGATGCCAGACATTTCACTGGCCACTCCCTCCCAGGCAGGGCCAGCACAGGATCCACTGGCCAGAGGACGACTGCCAAGGTCATCAAGGCCAACAGGGCAGCAGAGTCAGCAGGCTGTCTCCAACGCTGGTGCCAGCGAGGGGGGAGTACCAAGACGCAGCACTCGCAAATTTACGTTCAAGGCACCGTGAGGACAAGAGCGACAGTTCACGAGTGATTTTCTGTTCATTTATGTTTGATTTATATGTCTGCTGGTGTGGACCCCTGGAAAGAGCTGGAGGCATAGAAGTTGAGGGCCGCTGTGACCTTCAGAGCCACTGGCATGGGGTGTCCGCCTGCACAGTTGGAGCTGATCTCAGGCCCAATCATCTGACAAATGGAGGTCACGGCCTCCTTCGGCAATGCACCTCAGTCATATTGAGGTAGCTGCGTCACCGCCTGTAAGCCCTGGCAGCAGGATAGCGGCATCTTCTGCGGTCCCTTCCGCCTTGGACTTCCTGCTGGCCCTGTGCCCCTGGTGCCTGCGCCTCTCCTCCAGCAGGTCCCTCCCCTGGAAGCTGCACTGGGACACCTGGCCTCCTCTCCCTTCTACCCCTCTCTTCCTCCTCAGAGGTAAGCCTCTGGGGCAAAAACAAAAAATGCTGGAAAAACTCAGCAGGCCTGACAGCATCTGCGGAGAGAAAGATTGAGTTAACATTTCGAGTCCGTATGACTCCTCTTCAGAGCTAAAGAGAAGTAAAAAATGTGCTGAAATATATACTGTTTAAGGGGGATGGGACAGGTGAAGCTGGGTAGAAGGCCAGTGATAGGTGGAGGCAAAGGAGAGATTGCGAAAGATGTCATAAACAAAAGGTCGAAGGGCTGTTAATGGTGGTGGTGCTGGGTAAAGGAGGTGCTAATGGTGACATTAAGAGTGGAAAGCAGGATGTGATAATGGCTGGACCAGGGTAAGCACTCTGAAAAGAACAACATGAGCAAGTGACAGATGACCCTAGTAGGGGGGGGGGTGGGGGGAGGGGACGGTGAGGGAAAAGGTCAAAAATAGGCTAAAAGCTGGGGATAAAACAACGAATATGAATGGAAATAAATTTAAAAAAATAATGAAATAAGTGGAAAAAGAAATAAATACAAAATTAAAAAATAAAAATGAATATTGTAAAAAGGGGATCAAAACAGGATGAGGATGGAGGAGAGAGTTCATGGTCTGAAATTGTTGAACTCAATATTCAGTCCGGAAGGCTGTAAAGTGCCTAAGTGGAAGATGAGGTGCTGTTCCTCCAGTTTGCGTTGGGCTTCACTGAAACATTGCAGCAAGCTAAGACGGACATGTGGTCATGAGAGCAGGGTGGAGTGTTGAAATGGCAAGCGACAGGGAGATCTGGGTAATGCTTGCGGACAGACCAAAGGTGTTCCGCAAAGCAGTCACACAGTATGTGTTTGGTCTCTCCAATGTAGAGGAAACTGCATTGGGAGCAACGAATGCTATAGACAAAATTGAGGGAACTACAAGTGAAATGCTGCTTCACTTGAAAGGAGTATTTGGGCCCTTGGACAGTGAGGAGAGGGGAAGTAAAGGGGCAGGAGTTGCACCTTCTGTGGTTGCACGGGAAGGTGTCGTGAGAGGGGGTTGAGGTGTTGGGGGTGATGGAGGAGTGGACCAGGGTGTCCCTGAGGGAACAGTCCCTATGGAATGCCGATGGGGGGGTTGAAGGGAAGATGTGTTTGGTGGTGGCATCATGCTGGAGTTGTTGGAAATGGCAGAGGATGATCCTTTGAATGCGGAGGCTGTTGGGGTGATAAGTGAGGACAAGGGGGACCCTTTCATGGTTCTGGGAGGGAGAGGAAGGTGTGAGGGCAGAGGCGCGGGAGATGGGTCAGACACGGTTGAGGGCCCTGTCAACCACTGTGGGTGGGAAACCTTGGTTAAGGAAGAAGGAAGACATGTCAGAAGGACTGTTTTGGAAAGTGGCATCATCATGACAGATGAAACGGAGGTGAAGGAACTGGGAGAATGGGATGGAGTCTTTACAGGAAACGGGGCGTGAGGAGCTGTAGTCGAACTAGCTGTGGGAGTCAGTGAGCTTGTAATGAATATTGGTGGACAGTCTATCACCAGAAATTGAGACAGGGAGGTCAAGGAAGGGAAGGGAAGTGTCAGAGATGGACCATGTGAAAATGATGGAGGGATGGAAATTGGAAGCAAAATTGATAAATTTTTCCAGGTCCAGACGAGATCATGAAGCAGCACCGAAACAATCATTGGTGTATCGGAGAAAGAGTTGTGGGAGGGTGTCTGAGTAGGACTGGAACAAGGAATGGTCCACATATCCCATAAAGAGGAAGTGAGAGGAGTTTAAGGAGAAATTGTTCAGTGTGAGAACAAGTTCAGCCAGATGGAGGAGAGTAGTGGTGGACGGGGATTGTTCGGGCTTCTGTTCGAGGAAGAAGTGGAGAGCCATCAGACCATCCTGGTGGGGAATGGAGGTGTAGAGGGATTGGACGTCCATGGTGAAGAGGAGGTGGTTAGGGCCAGGGAACTGGAAATTGTTGATATGATGTAGGGCATCAGAGGAATCATGGATGTAGGTGGGAAGGGACTGGACAAGGCAAGAGGGAATGGAGTCTAGGTGGAAGAATTGAGTTCCGTGGGGCAGGAACAGGCTGACACGATTGGTTTACTGGGACAGTCCTGTTTGTGGATTTTGGGGAGGAGGTAGAAACGTGCTGTCTGAGATTGGGAGACTATGAGGTTAGAAGCTGTGGAGGGAAGATCTCCAGAGGAGATGAGGTCAGTAACAGTCCTGGAAACAATGGCTTTATGTTCAGTGGTGGGGTCATGGTCCAGGGGGAGGTAGAAGGAAGTGTCAGAGAGTTGGCGCACAGCCTCTGTGAGGTAGAGGTCAGTACACCAGACAACAACAGCACCGCCCTTGTCAGCAGGTTTGATAACAAAGTCAGGGTTGGACCTGGAAGAACGGAATGCAGCAAGTTCGGAAGGAGACAGGTTAGAGTGGGTGAGAGGAGCAGAGAAATTGAGACGGCCGATGTCATGCCGACAGTTTTCAATGAAAAGATCAAGAGCAGATAAGAAGCCGGGGGAGGGGTCCAGGTGGAGGGAGAATACTGGAGGTGGGTGAAAGGATCCGTTGACTGGGGGAGGACTCCTGCCCAAAGAAGTGAGCATGGAGATGAAGGCGGCGGAAGAAGAGTTCAGCATCCTGCCGAGCCCGGAATTCATTGAGGTGAGGGCGTAAGGGATGAAACTGGGTCCTTTGCTGAGTACTGCACGTTCAACATCAGCGAGGGGAAGGTCAAGGGGTATGGTGAATACATGGCCGGGGCTGGGATTAGAAGATGGGATGGGGTCAGAGGGATGGGCAGGGTGGAGGATCCTGGATGAGTGTTAGTATCAATGAGTTGTTGGAGTTTGCGTTCCTCAGCACTTGAAACAAAGAGATAAATTTTAGTCCTCTGGGGACCTGTGTTCGAATCCCACCACAGGAGATGGTGGAATTTGAATTCAATAAAAATCTGGAATTAAAAGTCTGATGATCTCCATTGTCAATTGTCGTAAAAACCCATCTGGTTCACTGATGTCCTTTAGGGAAGGAAATCTGCTGTCCTTACCCGGTCTGGCCTACATGTGAGTCCAGACCCACAGCAATGTGGCTGACTCTCAAAAGCTCTCTGAACCAGGGCAATTATCCAGCGATGCCCACATCCCATAAATGAATTAAAAAAAAGGTGCCACTAGCAAAGACCACAATCCCCATTACCAGGGTAAAGGAAGGCTGCCTGATACCTGGAAGGGTCCACACAGTCTGAATCCTCTGGGGGCCTCGCAGACACCAATAAGTCCTGAAACGAGGCCTGGAAGTGCTAAGAATGAAGCCCTGAACAGAGAAGTTGTGGCCAAGTACCAATAAGTAACCAGCAGCAAACTATCTCCAAAACTCCTCACTCCAGCAATGCTGCTGACCCTTTTATCCCACCCTTGGATGATGTTCTTGAAATTGTTGGCTGCCCGCCTGCCAATTTTGCCTGTGCAACGAGTGCAAAATCACTCAGGCGATGAAAAATACAGCTTAGTTGCCTTTTTAATGGCCTTAACTGGCTTTATAATTGAGGGCAGGTGTGGCTGTGACTCCCCTCACAGCTGCCGAGCGAAATACTGCGCTAGTGTGCAATGACATCAGGATGCTCACCCAAAATCATCGTGCGCTATTTTACGCTCGATCGTGTCAGGCGTGCACCCGCGTGCCGAGCGAAAAATTCTGGCCTCTGTTTTTCACCCTCTGCACAGTTGCTGCTTCATCCTGCTGAGTTTGTTCCCAGCACTTTCTGTTTTTACTTCTATAGCATCTACCATTCACAAATAATTTTAACCAACTTGCTCATTTTAGCCAGTGAGAAAGGAATGCGCTTGATTTTATAGGAATGGGAACAGTACGGCTATGACACACCACGTTTTATTCTGTTGCTTGAATGCACAAGTGGCCTAGACCTTTTAAGCCACAAAGTTGAATTGTTGCAAGATTCTTAGGTCAATTAGAGGTTAACTGCCCTGTTGTAAAACTGACCGAAAAATGTCCAGAGATGTCCATAAAACTGTTTGACTTTTGGCAAAACAGAGAGTTGTTGCTGAATGTTATGTCTGCAGCTGGTGTTACTTGTTGCGCAAATCAAATCCCAGAGGAAAACTTGGCTTACGGGCCATTAACCTTTCTTTAGTATTCTGAAAACGGGAAGAGGAGCTCCAGTAACACTTTTGGGATTTTAAAATTAAAAGTAAAAGTTTATAAACAAGAATAAAAGAAAACTTAAGCACACAAGATTACGGTTCAATTATGAAGAGGCGGTGGTATAATGGTATTGTCACTGGACTAGTATTCCAGAGACCCAGGGTAATGCTCTGGGGACCTGGGTTTGAAGCCCACACAGCAGATGGTGTTTGAAATTATAAGTCCCGATGATGATCATCTGGTTTACTAATGCCCTTTAGGGAAGGAAATCTGCTGCCCTTACCTGGCATAGTCTAGTTGACTCCAGACCCACAGCAATGTGGTTGATTCTTAAGTGCCCTTGCAATTAGGGATGGACAATAACTGCTGGCCTAGTGATGCCCACACCCCATGATCAAATAAGACAAAGTTGCACAGTTAAACTCACAAAACATTCCCCCCAAAAGACTCTTTACTTGGCCCACAAGTAAACACCTCCAGGCAACATTCCCTATAGAAATTAATAATGAAATAAATCCAGTAATATTACACAAGGCAAACTGCTGTAGCTCCAATAAAGGCATACCACATGACCTATACTCTCATCCATTCTGTGGTGGAATCCACTTCAGAGTAAAACTGCTTGCTGCAGGCAAAGACTTTTCTGGTCTGAATAGATGGCTGGTTCAAATGGCATCTGCTCCAGCTATCCACATTAACTCTAATATAGCATTTATTCCCTTTCTTCTCTGGTTCAATTATTCTCACACCTCTTTGAAACTCAAATCCTTCCAAACATAAAATCTTCTATGTCTCTACCTTGTTAGGTCAATCAAATATAACACTCGCACTATTATTTACCTATGGAACTCCTGCGAGATGCAAATATATTTCTTGTCACCACTGACTGCCCTTTGATATTCAAACAAGCTCTCAACTTATCTAAAAATGCAAATGTTAGACATAACTTATTTACTTGTACCTCAAACTTAATGCCTTTATCCTCTGCTTACCCATGACAACCTGACTCCTATCAACCTCTTGCCCAACTTAATTAAATCACACACACAGACACCCAGCCTTCTTTACAGAATAACACAATATTCACTCAAAATATTAACAGAGCATCCATTCTCACACTGAGAACCATGGATCCTTCAAGCCAGCATCGTAAGGATAAAGGATCTTTCACAATTCACATCTATGATCCCATCAGTGGTCAGAACTAGTTACATACAGGCTTTTCTCCAGTCTTCAAGCTGAAACATTAACTCTGTTTCTCTCCACAGATGCTGCCTGACTTGCAGAGTATTCCCAGAATTTTCTGTTCTTACATAGAGGTTTTTTTCCAGATTTAATTAAGTTTCAGTTATACAGGGCATTGGTGAGACCATATCTTGAATACTATGTGCAGTTTTGGTCTCATAAGAATATAAGAACTAGGAGCAGGAGTAGGCAATTCAGCCCCTCGAGCCTGCCCTGCCATTCATTACAATCATGGCTGATCTCATTTTGGCCTCAACTCCAATTTCCTGCCCTGTCCCCATAACCTTTCAACCCGTTACTACTTAAAAATCTGTCTATCTCATCCTTAAATTTATTCAGCATCCCAGCATCCACTTCACTCTGAAGTAGTGAATTCCACAGATTCACGACCCTTTGAGAAAAGTAATTCCCTCTCATCTCTGATTTAAATCTACCACCCCTTAGCCTAAAACTATGGCCTCTCGTTCTAGAATGCACCACAAAGGGAAACATCTGCTCCATGTTTACTTTGTCTATCCCCTTTAGCATCTTATATATCTCAATTAGATCTCCTCTCATTCTTCTAAACTCTAGGAGTATAGGCCTAAACTGCTCAATCTCTCCTCATAAGACAAGCCCTGCATCTCTGGAATCAATCTAATGAACCTCCTCTGAACCGCCTCCAGTGCAACTACATCCTTCCTCAAGTAAGGGGACCAAAACTGCGCACAGTACTCCAGGTGCGGTCTCACCAATGCCTTGTACAGTTGCAACAACACTTCCCTATTTTTATACTCTATTCCTTCAGCAATAAATGCCAAAATTCCATTTGCCTTCCTTATTACCTGCTGTACCTGTATTCTAGCTTTCAGCAATTCATGCACGAGGACACCCAGATCCCTCTGCACTGAAGCAGCCTGAAGTTTCTCTCCATTTAAATAATAAGTCGCCTTTTTATTCTTCCGACCAAAATGGATAACCTCACACTTATCCATGTTAAACTCCACCTGCCAAATTTTGGCCCATTCACCTAACCTGTCCATATCCACTTGTAAATTTCTTATTTCTTCATTGCAACTTACTTTCCCACCTATTTTGGTGTCATCTGCAAATTTAGCTAAAGTACCTTCTATCCCTGAATCCAAGTCATTAATATAGATTGTAAATAGTAGGGCTCAAGGAATGAACCCTGTGGCACCCCACTAGTTACAGCTTGCCATCCAGAAAAAGACCCATTTATCCAGACTCTCTGCTTTCTGTTGGTTAGCCAATCCTCTATCCAAGCTAATATATTACCTCTAACTTCGTGTGATCTTATCTTGTGTATTAATCTTTTGTGCGGCCCCTTATCAAAGGCCTTCTGGAAGTCCAGATATACTCTCATTATTTAAAGAAGGGTGTAAATGTGTTGGAGACGGTTCAGAGGAGGTTTACTAGATTGATACCCAGAACAAGTGGGTTGTCTTATGAGAAAAGGTTGAATAGATTGGATTTGCTTCCACTGGTGTTTAGAAGAGCGAGGCATGATTTGATTGAAGTATATAAAATCCTGAATGGTATTGACAAGGTGGAAATGGAAAGGATGTTTCCTCTTGTGGGTGAGTCCAGAACTAGGGAGAACTGTTTTAAAGTTAGGGGTTGCCCCTTTTGGACAGAGATGAGGAGAAATTTTTTTCTCTCAGAGGGTTGTGCAACTTTGGAACTCTCTGCCTCAGAAGACGGTGAAGGCGGAGTCACTGAATATTTTTAACATGGACGTAGATAGATTCTTAATAGGCAAGGGAATCAAAGGTTATTGGGGGTAGATGGGAATGTGGAACTTGAAACACAAACAGATCAGCCATGATCTTATTGAATGGCGGAGTAGGATCGAGGGGCTGAATGGCCTACTTCTGCTTCTACTTTGTATGTTCATATGTTATCTGATCAAGCTAAGAAATGCTTAGGATAACCCAAAAGAGAACCATTCACACCACGTACCATTGTTTGTTAGACAAAGTGAAAGGAGTCATTGCTACTAAACCTAGGGGTGACATAATACTCACCTGAGTTGTCTTGCTGCTATTATTTAAAGCCAGACTACGTAAAAAGGTTTTGCAACTAATGGGCAGATCTGTTTTTCTTTCTTAAGTATTTCAACGTTAGTTCATTATAAGTTTTGATAAATGCCTGTCTAGGATACGGTCACCAACATTCTGGCCAGCAGGTGTATCACAGATTGCTTGCTACAGGAATTAGTGCAAAAGAGAAGTTTTAATTTGAGAATTAAATGCGTAAAAAATAAAGCTTTTTAAAAATTTATTCATGATATGAGCATCACTGGTAAAACCATCATTGATTGCCCATCCCAAATTGCCCTTGAGAAGGTGGTGGTGAGCTGCCTTCTTGAACTGCCACAGCCCATGTGGTGTAGGTACACCCACAGTGCTGTTAGGAAGGGGGTTCCAGAATTCTGAGAAGGAACGGTGATATATTTCCAAGTTAGGATGGTGTTAGAATTGGAGGGGGTGCATCAGCTGTCCTCATTCTCCTAGGTGGTGGAAGCCACTGGTTTGGAAGATGCTGCCAAAGGAGACTTGGCAAGTTGCTGCATTGCATTTTGTAGATGGAAGACACTGCTTCCACTGTGCTTCAGCTGGTGGACAGGGTGCTGATCAAGTGGGCTGCTTTAACCTGGATGGTGTCAAACTTCTTGTGTTGTTGTCACTGCATTCATTCAAACAAGTAGACTGTTGCAACACACTCCTGACTTGTGCCTCATAGATGGTGGACAGGCTTTGGGGAGTCAGGAGTAAGCTAAATGCTGCAGAATTCCCAGCCTCTGAACTGCTCTTGTAGCCACAGTAATAAATAATATGGCTAGTCCAGTTCAATTTCTGGTCAATGGTAATGGTGGAGTTTTCAACAATGGCAATGCCACTGAACGTCAAGGGGAGATAGTTAGATTCTCTTCTATTGGAGATGGCCATTGCCTGGAAATTGTGTGGTGCGTATGTTACTTGCCACTTATCAGTCCAAGTCTGAATGTTGTCCAGGTCTTGCTGCATATGGACGTGGACTGCTTCAATATCTGAGGAGTCCCAAATCGTACTCAATATTGTGCAATCATCAGTGAACATCCCCACTTCTTTTGAAGGGAAGGACAATTGATGAAACAGCCGAGGACAGTTGGGCCTTGGACACTACCTGAGGAACTCCTGTGGTGATGCTCTGGGGCTGAGATGATTAACCTCCAACAACCACAACCATCTTCCTTTGTGCTGGGTCTGACTCCAACCAATGGAGAACTTTCCCCCTGATTCCCATTGATATCAATTTTGGTGGGGAGAAATGAACCTTTTTAGAAATCTCAGGGAGCAACAACCCTAAGGATGCCTTGAAATCTTTCTACCTGAAATTTGGTCACGTCAATTTTCAGGTGTCGCTGGTGACTGCCTAAAATAGGCATTAAACTCAAGTAAATGAGGGGTAGAATATTTATTTTGGATCCACTTGCAAAAATTGGTCTGTGAAAGCAAGGAAGGTGCTAGAACTACCCTTTTCAGGATTTTGAGCAGCTGTTGTAGCCCTGCTACTGAAAGGCAATGTGAATTTGGGAGGTGCAGATGTGCTTGTCCCAGCATCACAGCCTTCCTGTTACTCATTGCTACCCTGTGATCAACACCTCCCCACGGCAAACACCCCCCCCCCCACCCCCCCCAACCTTCCATTCCCCCTCACTTCGAGCGACTTACTTGAGGTCTAATATTGCAAGGCAGGTGGCCCATAATTCCTCCATCCTCCATTATCTCATGACTAACAACTGGGAGTTTGTGCCACAATTGGGAAAGCTGTCCCACTGACTGGTCAAGCAACAGCCTGACATAACCCTACTCACTGAATCATACCTTACAGGCATACGAATTAGGAGCAGGAGTAGGCACTCAGCCCCTCGAGCCTGCTCTGCCATTCAGTAAGATCATAGCTGATCTGAATGTATCTGAGCAGTCGTGAATGGTGCTGAACATTGTACAATCATCCATGAACATCCCCACTTCTGACCTTATGATGGAGGGAAGGTCACTGATGAAACAGCTGAAGATGGTTGGGCCAAAGACACTACTCTATGCTGTTTGTCTTGCAAGAAGTCCTGTGCTGTAATTTCACGAGGTTGACACCTCATTTGTTGGTAAGCCAGTGCTGCTCCCGGCATGCCCCCTTGCACTCTTTGTTGAACCAAGAGTGGGGAATATGTCAGGCCATGAGGTTACAGATTGTAGTTGAATACAGTACTGCTGCTGTTGATGATCCACAGCGCCTCATAGTTGCACTGTCTTGAGTTGCCAGGTCTATTCAAAATCCACCCCATTTAACACATACGAATGTACGATTTAGGAGCAGGAATAGGCCGCTCAGCCCCTCGAGCCTGCTCCGAAACCAATAAGATTATGACTGATCTTACTGCAAACACAACCCCACATTCCTGCCTACCCCCAATAACCTTTCACCGCCTTGTTAACCAAGAATCTATCCAGCTCTGCCTTAAAAATATTCGAAGACTCTGCTTCCACTGCCTTTTGAGGAAGAGAGTTCCAAAAACTCCCAACCCTCAGAGAAAAAAATATTCTCTTCATCTCTGTCTTAACTGAGTGACCCGTAATTTTTCAGCAGTGAGCCCTAGTTGTAGATTCTCCCACAACAGGAAACATCTCCACATCTACCCTGTCAAGACCCCTCAGGATCTTAAAGGTTTCAATCAAGTCGCCTCTTACTCTTCTAAATTCCAGTGGATACAAGGGTTAGGTCCCACCTTTCCTCATAAGACAACCTGTCCATTCCTGGTATTAATCTGGTAAACCTTCTCTGAACTGCTCTAATGCATTTACATCTTTCCTTAAATAAGGAGACCAGTACTGTACACAATACTCCAGATGTGGTCATGTGGTCTCAGCAATGCCCTGTACAACTGAAGCATAACCTCTCTACTTTTGTAATCAATTCCCCTCACAATAAACGAGACAACCTATTAGCTTTCCTAATTAATCTGCACATTCGCCTTTTGTGATTCATGCACCAGAACACCCAGATCCCTCTGAATCTCAGAGCTTTGCAATCTCTCACCATTTAGATAATAAGCTTCTTTTTATCCTTCCTGCCAAAATGAACAATTTCACATTTGCCCAAGATTATTCTCCATTTGTCAGATCTTTGCCCACTCTCTTAAACTATCTATGTCACTTTGTAGTCTCCTTATGTCCTCTTCACAATTTACTTTCTTATCTTTGTGTCTGTAGCAAATTTAGCCACCATCCCTTCGGTCCCTTCATCCAATTCATTTATATAAATTGTAAAAAGTTGAAGCCCCAACACTGATCCCTGTGGCACACCACTCGTCACATCCTGCCAACCAGAAAAAGACTCATTTATATTACAACAAACAAAAAATTGAAAATACTGGAAAAACTCAGCAGGTCTGTTAGCGTCTGTGGGGAGAGGGAAGAGCCCATTTATGCCAACTATCTGCTTCCTGTTAGCCGGCCAATCTTCTAACCATGCCAGTATGTTACCTCCTACACCATGAGCTTTTATTTTCTGCAATAATCTTTGATGTGACACTTCATCAAATGCCTTCTGGAAATCTAAGTACAATGCATCCACTGGTTCCCATTTATCCACAGCACATGTGACTCCTTCAAAGGACACCAATAAATTGGTTAAACATTATTTCCTTTTCACAAAACCACATTGACTCTGCCTGATGGCCTTGAATTTTTCTAAATGCCCTGCTGTAACATCTTTAACAATAGCTTCTAACAGTTTCCCTATGACAGATGTTAGTCTAGCTGGCCTATAGTTTCCTGCTTTCTGTCTCCCTCTCTTTTTGAATAAAGGAGTTATATTTGCTATTTTCCATCGAATGGAACTTTCCCCAAATCTAGGGAATTTTGGAAAATTAAAACCAAAGCATCAACTATCTCATTAGCCACTTCTTTCAAGACCTTAGGGTGAAGTCCATCTGGACCTGGGGATTTGTCAGCCCACAGCCCAACAATTTGCTCAATATCACTTCCCTGGTGATTGTAATTTTCGCAAGTTCCTCCCTCCCTTCCATTTCCTGATTTACAGCTACTTCCAGGATGTTACTTGTGTCCTCCATTGTGAAGACCGAAGCAAAATGCTTATTTAATTCATCTGACATCTCCCTACTTTCCATTATCCATTCCCCAGATTCACTCTCTATAGGACCAACGCTCACTTTGTTAACTCTTTTCTTATTTAAATATTTATAGAAACTCTTACTACCTGTCTTTATATTACTTGCTAGTTTTCTCCCATACTCTAATTTTTCCCTCCTTATTAATATTTTTGTCATTTTTTGCCATTCTTTATATTCTTTCCAATCTTCTGACCTGCCACTCGTCTTTGCATAATTATATGCTTTTCCTTTAAGTTTGATACTGTCTTTAACTTTTTTATTTAACCACAGATGGTGGGCCCTCCCCTTGGAATTTTTAACTCTCATTGGAATGTTTATATTCTGTGTATTCCGAAAAATCCCTTTAAATGTCTGCCACTGAACCTCTATTGACCTATTTCTTAACCTCATTTGCCAGTTCGCTTTAGCTAGCTCTGCTTTCATGCCCTCATAATTGCCCTTATTTAAGTTTAAAATACTAGTCTAGGACACACTTGTTTCTCCCTAAAAATGGATATAACATTCAATCATATTATGATCGCTGCTACCTAGGAATGTCTTTACTATGAGGTTATCAACTAATCCTATCTCGTTGCTCAATACCAGGTCTAATACAGCCTGCTCTCTGGTTGACTCCAGGACATGCTGTTCTAAGAAATTATCCTGAAAACATTCTATGAACGGTTGACCCAGGCTACCTTTGCCCATCTGATTTTTGCAGTCTACATGTAGATTAAAACCCCAAGGTGGTAGTACCACAAAGCCTGATGGAGGGTATCTCCAATGTGAAGATGGGACTTTGTCTCTGTAAGGACTGTGTGGTGCTCACTCCTACCGATACTGTCATGGACAGATGCATCTGCAACAGGTGGATTGCAAAGTGATGGAAAGTGTCATCAATAGTGCTATAAAGCGGCACTGACTCAACAATAACCTGCTCACTGACACTCAGTTTGGGTTCCCCTGGAACACAAACATGGACAGAAGAGCTGAGCTTCAGAGGTGAGGTGAGAGTGACTGCCCTTGACATCAAGGCAGCATTTGATTGAATGTGGCGTCAAGGAGCCCCAACAAAACTGTAGTCAATGGGAATCGGTAGGGGGAAAATCTCCAATGGTTGGAGTCAGGCCTACAACAAATGAAGATGGTTGTGGTTATTGGAAATCAATCTTCTCATTCCCAGGACATCACTGCTGGAGTTCTTCAGGGTAATGTCCTAGGCATCTTCAACTGCTTCATCAATGACCTTTCCTCCATTATAACATCAGAAGTGGAGATGTTCACTGATGATTGCACAATGTGCAGCACCACTCATGTCTCCTCAGATACTGAAGCAGTCCATGTCCAAATGCAGCAAGATCTGGACAACATTCGTTCTTGGCCTGATAAGTGGCAAGTAACATTTGTGCCACACAGGTGCAAGGCAATGACTATCTCCAACAAGAGAGAATCTAATCATCGCTCACCTCTGGACTTCGTCTTTTTTGTCCATGTTTAAACTAAGGCTGTAATGAGGTCAGAAGTCAAGTGGCTCCGGCAGAACCCAAACTGGGCATCAGTGAGCAGGTCAACGCTAAGCAAGTGCCATTTGATAGCACTGTTGATAACCCCTTCCATCACTTTACTGATGATGGAGAGTAGACTAATGGGGTGGTAATTGGCCGGGTTGGATTTGTCCTGCTTTTTATTTACAGGACATACCAGTATTGTAGCTGTATTGGAACAGCTTGGCTAGGGGTGCAGCAAATTTTGGGCCAAACTATTCATTATTCTTGTTAGTCACTGCACATGCATTGCACACACAGTTGTTAAATTGTACAGATCTCTGAATGGTATGTGTGTGCATTGTCATTGGCTGCTCATCTGGGTGATGTTCCTTCTCTGGAGAGCGTCGTTCCCATGGCACTTGTTGCTGTGGCAACTATTGTTGTTGTTTCATTTCTGTTGTTGTTGGCTGGAAGACCTCTGGGAATGATTGTCGTTCTGTATTCTGTGTAGCTGGTGAGATCCCGTCTTCTTGACTGGCCGACTACAGTGAAGGAATAGCTTCTCTATGTGTTCATATATGCGTGCGGTTGTGCCAGTATCTTTGGTCATTCACTTCCACCACGTACGATCGAGGTGACAACTTCTCTCCGCTTGTCCCCAATTGCCATGTGGGCTGACTCCTGGTGGGAGCATTGAAGATTTGTACCCTGATTGGGTCTCTAATGCTCAGCTCTGGCAATGGTTTGGCAGTCTTGTCAAAATGAAATTTGGCTTTCACCTTTATTTTTTCACTCACACTTGTTACTTCTGGTTTTGGTAACTTTTTTGCTATTGGAAGAGCAGCTTGGATGTCTTTGGACTTGAATACTTCCATGCCTTCAGTCGGTATGTTTCTCCACTCGAGGATTGCCTTTTATATGTTTGTGCTAGGTTTACTTGATTTCTTGATGATTCATTTGGCGATTTTCACTGCCGCCTGAGCCTTTCCATTTGACTGGGGATAGTGCGGAGATGATGTGTGGCATTGAATTTCACAATCCTTTGTGAAGTGGCTAAATTCTTCACTTGTGAACTGAGGGCCATTGTCAATCATCACAATGTCTGGAATGCCATAATGACTAAAGTGTGCTTTCAATCATTCTACTATCTCTCCTGTTGAAGTTGGCTGGTCCACCTCCCGGTATTCAGAATAATAACCTATAGTGTCAAGATAATCCATTCCTGCCTAAGAGGAGAGATCTACACCCAGTTTCATCCATGGTTTGTCAGGCATGTCATGCATCATCAACGGCTCTCTAGCTTTTACAGTCATAGTCCACGCCAGTCAAACAAGTACCTAACTATTCTAATCCTATTTTCCAGCACTAGGCCCACAGCCTTGTATGCCATGGCATCACAAGTGCACATCCAAATACTTCTTAAATGTTTTGAGGGTTTCTGCCTCTACCACCCTTTCAGGCAGTGAGTTCCAGGTTCCCACCACCCTCTGTGTTAAAAAATTCTTCCTCACATCCCCTCTAAACCTCCAGCCCCTTACCTTCAATCTATGCCCCCTGGTTATTGATCCCTCCACCAAGGGGAAAAGTTCCTTCCTGTCTCTCTTATCTATGCCCCTCATGATTTTATACACCTCAATCATGTCCTCCCTGAATCTCCTCTGCTCCAGGGAAAATAACCCCAGTCTATCCAATATCTCCTCATAACTAAAACTCTCCAGCCCAGGCTTGTTTAGCTTGGTTCTCGTCACAAGCACCACGCTGCTATGTGGTCTTTAATTTCATTGCTCATGTTTGGCCAGTAGAGCACTTCTCTTGCCTTTCTCAGACTTCAATTCCTTGATGGCTTGCATGGATGTGCTTTATGCATACAAATGAACATACAAATTAGAAGCAGGAGTAGGCCACTCGGCCCCTTGAGCCTGCTCCACCCTTCAATAAGATCATGGCTGATCTAATTTTAACCTCAACTTCACATTTCTGCCTCCCCCCCTGACTATCCTCTTGTCTCCTTAGGGATGATGGCTCAGTTTCCTTTATACAAGAAGCCACCATGAGCTGTCAATTCATCTCGGTATGTCCAAAGTGCGCTTGTGACTACAGGTGTTTCCTTGATGCTCTCACACTATCCTTGCATCATTACTTCTTGCAGCACGTAGAGTGTTGCGTCTTGTTGGTAGTTCACTTGATTTGAAGCAAGGTGCTTGTCTGTTAGATTCAATGCCTCTACTGGGTTGATGACTTCTGGAGCATGTCGAGCTGCTGCTTCATGTTGAATCTGGAAGGTTCATTCTGTTGTAACGGCTTCAACTTTCTTCATGGGGATTGCTGCTCTTGACAGCATGTCAGCGACATACATGTGTTTCCCTTGATTGTCTGTCATGTCCGGATGATATCTCTGTAAATGAAGTAACGTTCTTTGCAGACGTTTTGGAGCAGATAGTAGCGGTTTTAAAAAAGTGCTTTGAAGTGGCTTGTGGTCAGACTCCATTGTTACTTTGTCTGTCCCAAGCAGGTGTTGATGAAAATGCTCACAGGCAAAAACAATAGTCGAGCACTCCTTCTTGATCTGAGCGTAGTGTCGTTCAGTTTGCGTTAACACCCTGAAAGCAAATGTGACTGGTTGTCCTTGCTGCATTAGGGATGCTCCAAGACCCATCTCACCGGTGTCACACTGCAAGGTGACTTCATTATTGATATCATTTACTTCTGCATTGCTGCTACAGCTCTCACCTTGTCAGGTTCCGGGCAAAGACCTTTTGCTATCAATACATGACCGGTGTACTTGACTTCAGGCATCTTCAATTGCAATTTTTTTCTTGCTGAGCTTCAGGTTCATCTGGCGAGCTCTCTCTAGCAGTTGTATTAAATTCTGATCATGGTCAGCTCTGGCTTCTTCCATTGTGTCCCCATATCCATAGACTAGTAAATCATCCACTATGGCTTTCACTCCAGGAAGATCACTGACCATCTCACTCTGTCTGTGTTGATACTCTTCTGGAGCTGTGGAAATGCCAAACAGCATGCGCAACCATCTGTATTTCCTGAACGGGGCCCAGAATGTAGTTAGAAAGCTACTGCTTTCATCCAGCTTCACTTGCCAGTAACCATCCTTTGCATCTAGAGAAATCAAGATCTTTGCCTTGGCAAGTTCTGGCAAAATTCCTTTGATCGTTGGCATGGGGTAGTGAGATCCTTTCAGCGTTTTATTTAGATCCTTTGGGCCTAAGCATAATTGTGCTTTCCAGGTTGTTTCACTGCTACCATGCTGCTAATCCGGTCTGTGGAAGTTGTCACTTTCTTGATTATTTCCTTCTTTTCCAATTCTTCTATCTTGTCCTTTAGGCTCGAGTTGAGGGCAGTTGGAACTCTTCTCGGCTGATGCCGAATTGGGCTTACACTCTCATCTACTTTGAAATGATATTCTCCTGGTAGACATCCCAACCCTGTAAAGAGATCTTTGTACTTCTCTAAGATCTGTTCAGCAGTTAATGATTGTGTGTGCCATGGCACGTTGTGACTCTCTGTTGGCATGTTTAGGGTTACCAGTCCAAGCTTCAGATTTGCTCCAGCTGACACGAGTGGCTTTTGCTTACCATCTATGATCTGGAACTCCAGATCTTCATTCTTGCCTTTGCATTGGGCTCTGAGACTAATTTGTCCTCTGGGTTTGAATATCGTGCCGTCATAGAGCCTCAAACTTACTTTCAAGGGCTTCATTTTTGGATCATCATGTTGAGCCACTTTGCACAAGTCTGTGAGGGTCATGATGTTGCACGATGTACTGGTGTCTACCTGACACATCTTGTTTACGTAATGCCGCAGTCATCATTGTAACAGTCACAAAATATTTCTTACAAAGAGACTTGATGGAACCAACCTGTTGTATTGTGTATAATGTTTCCATCAGACTCTTCTGCTGATATCTCTCCAGTAGTCATCCGTGCAGATTTGTTTTGCTTCTTTCTAGCCAAAAATGACTCGGCTTCTTGCAGTTAAAACACTGCTTTCCCCACACTGGACAGACCTTCTTTTCCTTTGCATGATGTCCTCCGCAGTAACAGTATCCTTCCCTTCATGACTGTTCTGCTCTTTCAGCCTGGAATATCTCTCAGCATTATGTATCTCCTTGTCTGTTCTGCCATTCATGTGTTCTAGCTGACATTTTACAACCTCCATGATTCTGCACACATCTGTCACTTTCTTGAAAGTAAGTTTCTCCTCTCTCAGTAGACGTGCTCTCATTTTAGGATGTCTTATGCCTAAGGCAATTTTAGCTTTAATGAGATCATCTTTTGGTTGCCCAAATTCACATGATTCTGTGAGCTGTGTTACTGCAGTTACATACTGATCAATGGACTCATTTATACCTTGCGCCCTAATGTTAAATACATACCCTTCATAAGTTACGTTCACTTGGGGTCTAAAGTGTGCCTTCAAGGCTTTTAAAATCTCTGTTGTCTGTTTCCTTTGTTCGTCAGGTAGATTTCAGTGAAATACAATTTGTAGCAGTTTCTCCCCAGCAACGTTAAAAGTGTTGCTTCTCATACCAGTTCCAGCTTGTTAGTTAAATCTGTTGCAATCTTGTAGTTTTGCCATTCCGAGTGGAAAAACTGCCAGTTCTATCACATATCATCTTTCATTTCGGCAGGAGTAGGGAAAGGAAAATTTACTGCCATTTTGACTCACCCAGTATCTTACTTGTAGCCTTTGGTTTGTGTTTGCTTTTCCTCATCAGTGGCTTTTTCAGCAGCTTTTAGCAGGTTTGAACATTTCTATGTTCCTTTTTCAATCATTGTGGTTTCTCTGAAGCTTTTCCAGGTTTTCAAAACTCAATCGCAGCTCCATTCCTGACATCATGTCACAAGCTTAAAGATTACAGTCTTTCTAGTGCAGTGTCTTTATTGAACTGAATATACCATGGCTGCCTGCATGGGATACCTCATGGTAGAGGTCACATGACTATAGCAAGCCAGGTAGGACATGTATTGGTGATTGCATTTCTAAACTAAAAGAGTGCTCATGAGAAAAATGCAAATGCTTCAGGAATATTTAGCAACAAAATATTACTACAATGAGAAATTAACTTGAGGTTTCTGATGGAATACTGTGATATATGTTCAGTTATGATCTTTGAGATAAAATCATTCAGATTGAAGCCCTTGAAAGCTTTTTCTGTGAGTTTGTGTTTCTTTCTTCTCTGGATATGGAACTCCATGGTATGTTTTTGAGTATTTGCTCATCAATTTTTCTATAGCTGGGCTTAGAAACAGAGACCTGCTGCAAATGCTTTTGACATTAGATGGTCAGTAAAGGAATATAATTGATGTCAAGCATAAACAATGCACAAGCTGGGGAGATGATGTTTATCCATTCGTGCTGAACAAATTAGATGGAAAACATGGATTGGGGAATGATTAAAAAAATAAAAGGCTCCTTGGGATAATAGTGAATACTAAACAGAGAAAAGGAGGCCCATGGGGGAGAAAATTGAAAATAATAAAGGAGTTTGAAACCTGGAATGAACGAAGTCCACAATACATGATGTGCCTATCACTTCACTATAAATGAGAGCATTGCAACAGGATTGATGATTGACATTGATTACACAACCACTGGAAAATGAAGTGCAGTGCAATGACTGAACAATTAGAGAAAGGTTTCTACTTATATCTTCATTTGTAAAACCATTGCTATTTGAAGGAGTGTTAGGGGGACAGAAATCAAAAGCAAGACCGGGCACTGGGGAAGTTTAATATCATTAGGAGATCATGGATGCACAGAGGCCTGTAGATATTCACAAGCCCACTTGAAAACAAATAAAACAATAGACAAATCTGAGGCTCAGTTAGAGAAACCCTTAGGGAAAAGTTCTGATGAAGGTGGTGTACATTTATCTGCAAGCTTTTTACTTTTCCCCCGCCCCAGTTTCTATATATCTTTGCACACTTACAAATAAACTTTATGACGAACAAAGTGGAGCAAGTTCTCCGCTTGGCACGCTTAAAAACATAGCTATGGAAGGACTTTTTTGTGAATATGTAATTTTGGATTTGTTCAAATGTAATATTCGCATTATATTTACATGCTTTAGGTACACAGACCTTTTTTAGATGCAAAAGCAGTAAAGATGGCTAAAGAAAAAAATGAGAGAACTGGCTTTTACATGGTGCCATTTCCACCTTTAGGATACTCAATGTTTCACATTCAATGAATTACTTTGGAAGTCTTGTTGATACAGTTATGTAGGTAAATGTCTATATTAAACGTCAAATTAGATAAATAAGAGGTTAATATTTTGATGGAGTTGCTCGAGGAATAAATGCTGCCCAGGACAACTGGAGAGAATCCTTGTCTTCATTTGAATAAAGTGACAGGGTCTTTTCTCTGACATAACTTCAGTCTGAAATATCTCCAACAATGCAGTGTGTTTGGCATCAGCCGATATGATGTGCTCAAGTTCTTAACTATTGTTTGAACCCCCAACATTCTGATGTTGGTACAAGTAATGCTAACACCATGCCAGATTGAGGACATTGCCTATGTATGAATAATACAACACATGTTCAGCTTCAGCAATGAACTGACTAAAAAAAATCATCTTGGTATTCATTCATGGGATTTGGGCATCACTGGCTAGGCCAGCATTTATTGCCTATCCCTAATTGCCCTAGAGAGGGTGGTGCTGAGCTGCCTTCTTGAACTGCTGCAGTCCCTGTGGTATAGGTACACTCACAGAGCATTTAGGAAGGGATTCCAGGATTTTGACCCAGCAACAGTGAAGGAACGGTGGGTGATATATTTCCAAGTCAGGTTGGTGATCGACTTGGAGGGAAAATTCCAGGTGGTGGTGTTCCCATCTATCTGCTGCCTTGTCCTTCTGGATGGTAGTGGTTGTGGGT
Source organism: Carcharodon carcharias (assembly GCF_017639515.1). NCBI lineage: Eukaryota > Metazoa > Chordata > Chondrichthyes > Lamniformes > Lamnidae > Carcharodon > Carcharodon carcharias. The sequence continues at coordinate 45,372,386 of NC_054471.1, read as the reverse complement.
TTGGAAGGTGCTGTGTAAGGAGCTTTGGTGAATTCCTGCAGTGCATCTTGTAGATAGTACACACTGCTGCTACTGTGCGTTGGTAGTGTAGGGAGTGAATGTTTGTAGATGTGGTCCCAATCAAACGGGCTGCTTTTTCCTGGGTGGTGTCAAGCTTCTTGAGTGTTGTGGGAGCTACACTTATCCAGGCAAGTGGGGAGTATTCCAGGACATCACTGTAGGAGTTCCTCAAAGCAGTGTCCTGGGCCTAACCATCTTGTGCTTGTAGATGGTAGACACACTTTGGGGAGTCAGGAGGTGAGTTACTCATCACAGGATTCCTAGCCTCTGACCTGTTCTTGTAACCATAGTATTTATATGGCTAGTCCAGTTCAGTTTCTGGCCAATGGTAATTCCCAGAATGTTGATAGAAGGGGATTCAGTGATGGTAATGTCATTGAACATCAAGGGGTGATGGTTAAATTCTCTCTTGTTGGAGATGGTCATAGCCTGGCACTTGTGTGGCACGAATGTTACTTGCCACTTGTCAGCCAAAGCCTAGGTATTGTCCAGCAGCATTTGGACATGGACTGCTTCAGTAACTGAGGAGTCACGAATGGTGCTGAACATTGTGTAATTATCAGTGAATATCCCCACTTCTGACCTTATATTGGAAGAAAAGTCATTGATGAAACATCTGAAGATGGTTAGGCCCAGGACATCACCCTGAGGAACTCCTACAGTGATGTCCTGGAGCTGAGATGACTGACCTCCAACAACCACAACCATCTTCCTTTGTACTAGGTATGACTCCAACCAGCGGAGAGTTTACCCCCTGATTATCATTGCCTCCAGTTTTGCTTGGACTCCTTGATGCCGCACTCAGTCAAATGCTGCCTTGATGTCAAGGGCAGTTACTCTCACCTCACCTCACCTCAGGAGTTCAGCTCTTTTGTCCATGTTTAAACCAATGAGGTCAGGAGCTGAGTGGCCCTGGCAGAACCCAAACTGGGTGTCGGTGAGCAGTTATTGCTAAGCCAGTGCCTCTTGATAGCACTGTTGATGACTCCTTCCATTATTACTTTATTGATGATTGAGAGTAGATTGATTGGCCAGGTTGGGTTTGTCCCACCTTTCCTGTATAGGGCACACCTGGACTATTTTCCACATAGCCTGGTAAATGCCAGTGTTGTAGCTGCACTGGAACAGCTTGGCTAGGGGCGTAGCAAGTTCTGGGCCGCAAGTCTTCAGAACTATTGCCGGAATATTGTCAGGGCCCATAGCCTTTGAAATATCCAGTGCCTTCAGCTGTTTCTTGGTATCATGTGGAGTGAATCGAATTGGCTGAAGACTGGCATCTGTGATGCTGGGGACCTCTGGAGAATGATCCACTTGGCACTTCTGGCTCACAATCGTAGCAAATGCTTCAGCACTGGGGGCTCCCACATCATTGAAGATGGGAATATTTGTGCAGCCTCCTCCCCCAGTGAGTTGTTTAATTGCCCACCACCATTCACGACTGGATGTGGCAGGACTTCAGAGCTTAGATATGATCTGCTGGTTGCAGGATCACTTAACTCTATGCTGTTTAGCATGCAAGTAGTCCTGTGTTATAGCTTCACCAGGTTGACATCTCATTTTTAGGTTTGCCTGGTGCTGCTCCTGGCATATCCTCCTGCACTCTTCATTGAACCAGTGTTGATCCCCTGTCTTGATGGCAATGGTAGAGTAGGGGAAATGCCAGGCCATGAGATTTAAGATTGTGTTCGAGTACAATTCTGCTGTTGCTGTTCAAAATCTATGCCATTTAGCATGGTGGTACTGCCACACAACACAATGGAAGGTATCCTCAATGAGAAGGCGGGACCTCGTCTCCACAAGGACTGTGCGCAGGTCACTTCTACTGATACTGTCATGGACAGATGCATCTGTGGCAGGCAGGTTGGTGAGGATGAGGTCAAGTATGTTTTCCCCTCATATTGGTTCCCTCACCACCTGCTGCAGACCCAGTTTCGCAGCTATGTCATTTAGGATTTGACCAGCTGAGTCAGTAGTGGTGCTACTGAGCCACTCTTGGTGATGGACATTGAAGTCCCCTGCCCAGAGTAAATACTACGTCCCTGCCACCCTCAGTGCTTCCTCCATGTTGTGTTCAACATGGAGGAGCATTGATTCATCAGCTGAGGGAGGGCAGTACATGGTAATCAGCAGGAGGTTTCTTTGCCCAAGTTTGACCTGATGCCATGAGATTTCATGGGGTCTGGACTCCCAGGCAAATCCCTCCTGGCTATATACCACTGTGCTGCTACCTCTGCAGAGATGGTGACGGTGGTGTCTGGGACATGATTCCGTTAGGATGACTATGTCAGGTTGTTGCCTGACTAGCCTGTGAAACAGCTCTCCCAGTTTTGGCACTAGTCCCCATATGTTAGTAAGGAGGACTTTGCAGGGTTGACAGGGCTGAGTTTACTGTTGTTGCTTCTGGTGCCTAGGTCGATGCCAAGTGGTCCGTCCAGTTTCATTCCTTTGAGACATTGCAGCCGTTTGATATATCTGAGTAGCTTGCTTGGCCATTTCAGAGGGCATTTCAGAGTCAAGCACATTGCTGTGGGCCTGGAGTCACATGTAAGCCAGGTAAGGAGAGCAGAGTTTCTTCCCTAAAGGGACATTAATGAACTGTGAACCAGATGGGTTTTTACAACAATCAGCAATCGCTTCATGGCCAACTTTTAATTCCAGATTTTTATTGAATTAAAATTCCACCATCTGCTGTAGCGGGATTCGAACCCAGGCCCCCAGGACATTACGCTGGGTCTCTGAATTACTTGTCCAGTGACAATACCACTATACCATCACTAGAAACAAAATTACCAAGTATAATTGCCCTTCTCCTAACCCAGAAGAGCACTAGTATTTCTCTGATGACTTCATACATGTGGAAATAAGGATTGCCTGTGCTGATGTGACTATTAGCTGACTGCCAAATTATTTGAAACATTGAAACGTATTTTGCATTTTCCCGGTTATTGAATTGCGTTCTTTGTATTAATCACATCCATTACAAGTACTAAGTCATTACACAAACCAATAACTGTTGGCTGAGCATGCTAAATTAAGTCCAGAACAATTTAAGACTTTTTTTATATACTGAGCATTTGAAAGCGTTAGATAGTTCCCCTTTGTACAAGTACTGAATCACAGCTGCGCCATGCAATTATTTCTACATAAAATGTAATTTTCAGCCAAGTTGGGATCCATTAACAATCACAGACAATTAGAGGAGATTATGAATTTGTAGTCAACACCTGAGCTTCAGAAACAAATTATAATCACTTAAGTATATTACAGAGTTCTAGTTAACAGGCATAGCATTACTTACTGGCTATATATTTACTAGTGGTGCTGTTGAACGAGTCCAAGGGTACAGAGTTTTAAAACATTAGACTCATTATGTCACGTAAACAGGATTTTAAGTTACAGTGACTGAAATCAAAGCTTTTATTAAATAGTATTCTTTAATTTTTACCAGTACTTTGGGAATGGAATTCTAAAAGTTGTTCCATTATTGTGAAGACTGCAAACAAGTGGCTTTTACCTGTATCTGCATCTTTATCCATTAAATTAGAGAATCTACAGCTTGGTCACTGGTCATTCAGCCCAACTGGTTGTCACTGTTTATACTCCATGTGTCTTCCCCCCACTGATTAATCTCTTCTTCCTTGTCATGCACATCCTCCCCCGACAAATTTGATATACCAAACATTATCTGCTTCAAGAATTCCAACAAGTTCCATGCTCATCACTTTTTGTAAGGAAACTTCTCCTAAAAGCTTTATCTTATTGGTTGATGGCTCTTGTATTTATGCCTTTGTTCTGGGCAAATTTTCAGAGGCAGTACATGCCCAAAGCAAGAGGGCTGCAATTTGTTGAATTTTTAAAAAAAATCTTTCATATAATGTGAGCACCATTAGCATTTACTGCTCATCTCCAATTGCCCTTGAGGTGGTGATGAGCCACCTTCTTGAACTGCTGAACTCCTTGGGGTGTAGCAACACCCACAGTGCTGTTAGAAATGGAGTTCCAGGATTTTGACCCAGCAACAGTGAAGGAATAGTGGATATAGCAGTGGATATAGTTCTAAGTCAGGATGATATATGGCTTGGAGGAGGACTTGCAGGTGGTGGTGTTCCCATGCTTCTGCTGCCCTTATCCTCTTTGGTTGTAGAGGTTGCGAGTTTGGAAAGTGCTGTCGAAAGAACATTGGTCAGTTACTGCAATGCATCTTGTAGATTGTACATAGTTTTGCCATTGTGCATTGGTGATGGAGGGAGTGAATGTTGAAGGTAGTGGACAGGGTGCCAATCAAGCTGGCTGCTTTGACCTGGTTGGTGTTGAGCTCTTGAGTGTTGTTGGAGCTGCACTGATCCAGGCAAGTGGAGAGTATTCCATGAGACTCCTGACTTGACCCTTGCAGAAGGTGGACAGGCTTTGGGGAATCAGTTATTCTCTGCAGAATTCCCAGCCTCTGATCTGCTTTGCTTGTCACAGTATTTATATGCTGGTCTGGTTCAGTTTCTGGTCAATGCTAACCCAACTGGCCTGCCAATTATGTGGAGGCCAAATAAAAGAGGCAGAAATGATTAAGGAAAAATTAAGGGGTGGGGGTGGGGCAGAGGAAGGCAAAAACCCATCTTAAAAAACACAATTTTCCCTCACTGGAACTTTTTCACCGTAATTTACAATTCCACTAAGGTGCTCTTAATCCCTGCAAACTGCCTGGAAGAAATAAAAGGACTAAAATAACAGGAATAGCTGAAAGATGCACATTTATGCACAAAATTTCATGATGAATACAGCTCTTGTTCACATAGTTTTGTCTGTCAACTTCATATGCTTTTATAATGTGTTCCATCCTGTCACTACCCTCCTAAGATGAGACTTGGACACAATACTAAAGAATTTGATCAAAAAGCAAGTGAGGACTGTGCTAGAAAAGATGCAGCACTTTTCTCGTTCTTCAAACTTGTCAGAAGTTATGTAGAAGATAAAAAGAATTATAAATATAGAGAAGATAAAAGTCAAATCAAATTGGTAGCCAGTCTTGCAACCAGGCAGAGGCAAGGTCAAGTGGAATTTCCTGGGATTCCAACCCCCAGACTGCCCCAGCAAGAACTTTATAAATGACAATAATTTTAAAAAGTCAATAAAATTCAGCAGCAATCTTTTTTGGAAAATCCAGTAATGACTGGATGCAATACTGAAATATAATGAGTACATATTTGATTTTATTTTACAAGTTGCAGTTATTTAGATTAAAGACTTTCCTTCCTTTAATGCTACTTCCAGACATCAAGAAAGGCAGCTGGTTCAATTTCAGATTTAATAAATTGAGATGCCTCCCCTTACTTTGGTTGACCCTGCTCATATGGGCTGCTGCAAAACACACTAAAATAAAACAACCCACTATACTTGAAGTGAAGTTTCTGAATCATTACATGGGGAGGTTAACAAAACAAGAACCATGAGTACATGACAAAAAGTACCAGAATGGTGTCTGGATTTAAGATGAATGCAGTCACTTAAAGCAGATTTCAAACAGATTTTGATTTATTAAGTACAGTTAATGCCAGGAAAACTGTTATTTTTGTATCACTTGCAGTTAAATAGGTAATGCAGTGTCTTCTAATCAGTAGTTTTCACAGATGAACACTTAATGTGCAGGCAAAATAGTACATTCAACCAAAAAGAAGTCTTATTTAAATTATTAATATTGGAATAAGGCAAGTCACCACAATGTATCAATGACTTCTATTTATTACAGGCAGTCCATTTACTCAGGATGGAATATTAGTGCATATGGTTTGTTTAAACAGTATTAACTTAGGCAATGTTTTCTAAAAGGGTATGTTGTCTCTTCACATCTGAAACAACTATAGTGCAAGACCTAGCTTACAAATAGCATTTCTAATGTGCTTTATAGGATAAATCAGAGCTGCCCTTCAACTTTGGGTACAAATTTCTTCTCTCAAAGTCCAGTGCACTCAGACAAAGCACAAGATTTTCAAAATAGGGTCTGCAGGATTGTACAGTGTCCCATTTTTAATACTTCGCGGTTTGTTTTTGTTCTATAAACATACAAAACAAATCTCTCCACAGGACTGTAACCTAGACAAAAACACCTAGCTCGTATTTAAAAAATGATGCAAGGTGAAATGAACCAAAAATTATGCATGATGCTCCATCTCAGGAAACTGCTATCAAGTGACCTAGTTAATGTTATAGTGTTACAAATACAAAAACATCCCCCAACTATGAAATGTGGATACATTCCCATGGAGTGCCACAATGAATGCCAATACCAAACTCCACACTGTACAAGTTAGTCAGTCACATTATTCCAGCCAGTCCACTTCATCAAATTCAGAATCATCCTCAGAGTCACTGTACTCCACTGCAATACGTCGGGACAGAATGGTTGCCACATCATTTCCAACTTGTTCATGTTTTGCCTCCTGTTCACGTTGTTCTTCTACCTTGCGAAGTTGAATGCCTACCAAGGAATAAGAAACAGGAGATTTTCAAATACTTAATTTTGCTAAGAATTCATTCTTAAAAGGAAAGCTTTTATTAGATGCGTATGCTGTACATTCTGACAATACTGAAGAAAGCCTTAATCTTCAACAATGATCTCCTCTGTGATGCAAAATAGGGCATCATAAACCTGCCTCAGAGCATTTATAGCATTAGAATTTCAGAAACCAAAATTTGACAGAATATTATCAGAGTAAAATTTTAGTGTTTGCCATCTGCATTAAGTCTGTTGCATATATTTGTGCAAATTGAGGTAATAATTCCATCGTCTTCAAGGTACAACCACCATACCAGGCTACACTCACACCAATATATATCCTTAAATATAAGGTATCAAGAAAACCCACAAAAAGTACACATAAACCTGACTGCAATGACATTTCCCATATTTTCTAAAAACATCACAACTCCCAGTGGCCACTGAGTTAGGGTACCAATGAGGGCACAAACTGCCAGCTGGCTCACTTCACATGCAATCCATCAAGTTGACTTTTGACTAAGCTGCACAGGGGCGCAATTGTGAAGCAGCCTGGAATGTATCACGCAAGCTTTATTTTCTGATAAAATTAAATGGGCTGAGCACTGAAAAACTGGCTGTGCAAAGCGCCTAAAATTTAAAGGGAACACCCCAGACACATGTGCACGTTAATGAGTAATAACTTCTTGAACTTCTTGGACCAAGGAAATCAGAGTTAATTAAATCAAGCCAAAACATGGTTGCGCTCAAATTAGGAACCAAAACAACAGTTAAGATTTCCAATCAGAGCCCACAATGTGAATTCCAACAACAGCCAAAACCACAAAATAATACCTTGAAAGGTAAACTCTTTTGCTTCCTGCATTTTGTCATTCCCAGCCATTACAGCAAATTAGCATTGTGTACTATTCTGTAACCTGACCTTCATTTAAAGAGGAACAAATATTTAATATTGAAGAGATACATGTTGCTGAAGCTTTCGGTCTTGCACTCATGATGACAAATGTAACAAAGCCAAATTTCAATCAACATATACTACAGGACAAAAGTGGTATGATTGGTTGGCAAGTCAACTCTAGTCAAGGTGTTGCCATGGAGAAACCAACAAGGAACAATCGGCTCTCCATGCTTCCAGGTTTTTCAAAAAAGGTGCAAGGCCTGAGCATATTCCTTTTGTTTATGAAGAACAGGCCCTTGCATGTGAATGTATGTCACTTCTAGCAAATGTAAATGAGTCACGTTATGAGCTTGACTGATTAAGCGTAAATTGGTTGTTAGTGTAGCTATTAGCACACTCAGGATTGTTCAGCAAGAACTGCCCAGTCACAGAATCATAAGAGTAGATGTTTTGTTTTGGGTTTTGCAAGCATGGGCTGATTGAGTGCAGTATGTACCCTGCCTATTATGAATAACCAGAGGAACAGGTTGTTTAATACGATTAATGAGTTATTGGGACATATGACCTAGTTACGTGACATTGCACTGGCACTGAAATTCATACACAACAGTGCTCAATCATGTGGTAGGCAGAACATCACTTGGACTGACAGCAGCATTGTTAGTGGAAAATACCACTCAGATTGCCACTGTATAGGAGCAGTGTGAAACGGCTTGCTGAACCAAATTTTTGAACAACAAATATTTACAATTATCAAAACATATACAGCAATTTTATAGAGCTGTTTATTACATGTTTTGAAAACTTGTTCAGTTTTGGTCTCTATAATACAGAAAGGACACTTAAGTCCAGAGGAGGGCAATAAGTTTGATTCCTGCATTTAGAGAGGCTGTCATACGAGGAGGAATTGAGAGGGCCATAAAGGACATCAAGATTTTCAAATGTATGAAGAGAGATCCAGAAAAGTTCTGTTGGGTACAGGATTTAAGGATCAAAGGGGGCATATGTAACATTAAATACATCAAAATAAATTTAGGGGACCAGCGTAGGCAAGCACGGATGTGCTTGGTGAATTTTTGTATTCATTCATGGGATGTGGGCATCGCTGGCTCAGCCAGCATTTATTGCCCATCCCTAATTGTCCTTGAGAAGGTGGTGGTGAGCTGTCTTCTTGAACCACTGCAGCCTCTGAGATGTAGGTACACCCACAGTGCTGTTAGGGAGAGAGTTCCAGGATTTTGACCCAGCGACAGTATAGGAACAGTGATATATTTTCAAATCAGGATGGTGAGTGGCTTGGAGGGGAACTTCCAGGTGATGGCGTTCCCATGTATTTGCTGCCCTCGTCCTTCTAGATGGTAGTAGTCGTGGGTTTGGAAGGTGCTGTCTAAGGAGCCTTGATGAATTTCTGCAGTGCATCTTGTAGACGGTACACACTGCTGCCACCGTTCGTCAGTGTTGGAGGGAGTGAATGTTTGCAGATGGAGTGCCAATCAAGCAGGCTGCTTTGTCCTGGATGGTGTCAAGCTTCTTTAGTGTTGTTGGAAAACGGTAAATGAAGATAACTGAATGAAGATAACGGAATAGAAATAAGAACAGAAAATGCTGGAAATACTCAGCACCATCTTGCCGATTGCAGGTCCAATGTTTGCTTCGCTGCGGTTTTCAGAGGAAAAAAACTATTAGAAAAGTTGGAGAAATTGTGATAAAATAAATGAATACAAGAAAATGATATGGAAGGTACCCATGACGTATTTCTTAGACTGGAAGGTGTGCATTGCACATGTGTTGTCTACCACGTTGCTTGTTGGATTGTTTGCATGTGGGTGTTCATAATTGTTATGATTTCATTTGTGTCTACAATATAGTATCTGGGCGATCTTTAAATCACCAATATTGAAAAATATGAGTGAATATGAACCAAGCAGGAAATGTCCTCCAAAAATTATGACACTTGCCGAGAAAGTGACAATATCAGATAGGCTGAAAAACCACAAGGGGGACGATTGTGGTATAGTGGTGATGTCACTGGGCTAATAATCCAGAGGCCCAGGCTAATACTCTGGGGACATGGATTCAAATCCCACCACTGAGGGAATTTAAATTCAAATAACACACCTGGAATATAAAACTAGTTTCAGTGATGGTGACCATGAAATCATTTTTGATGGTTCACTAATGTCCTTTAGGAAAAGAAATGTGCACTTGTTACTTGGTCTGGCCTATGTGTGACTCCAGATCCACAGCAATGTGGTTGACTCTTAACTGCCCTCTGAAATGTTCAAGGACAATTAGGGATCGGCAACAAATGCGGGCTTTGCCAGCAATGCCCACATCCCATGAAAGAATAAAGAAAAAAACGCTGGCTAGGGAATACTGTGTTAATGATTCTATGATTAGGTGCATTAGGCAGTCTCAAGGTAAAATAAGGGCCAGTGTTAGTGTTTCTGGTAGTCATACTGCCAAGTTAACTTTTATAAGTAGGAAGAAATGGAGCAGTTACTTAATGTGTGGGTAGAGCACCAGCATCCAAAAATAAAAATCCCAGTTCATGGCCCAGTTATTAGAAATAAAATGCTTGAATTGTACCAGCACATGAAAAGTAGCAAAGAGAGTAGCGCTGGTGCCACTGGTGATGATGAAGAAGGGGACTCTCCTTTGCCTTCCAGGGGATTCTCAGCCAGCACAGGATGGTTTGATCGCTTTAAAAAGTGTTTTAGTCTTTGTAATGTGAAGTTGGTGAAGTTGCATCGGCTGACCATATCCCAAGGTACTGCACGAATGCATTGAGGGGAGGGGTTGTCAGCCAGAACAGGTCTTTAACGGAGATGAAACTGGCCTGTTCCGGAAGAAAAAACCAAATAGAAATTCCAAAGAGGAAAGGTTTTAAAGTCACAAAGGAAAGGGTAACGCTATGTTCCAATATGGCTGGTTTTAAGTGTAAACTAATAAAGGCTTATAGGTCAGAAAACCCACAAGTTCTTAAAAGGGAAAAATAAATCTCACCTACCAGTTTCTTTGGAAGGCTAAAAGTAGCGTCTGGGTTACAACAACATTGTTTGAAGACTGGTTTGAAAATTGCTTTCTGCATAAGGTCAAGGCTTATTTGAGGAAAAAGAATTTGTCCTTCAAGGTCCTACTTATCCTTGATACTGTTCTTGGACATCCACCTGCCGAGAAATGTTGTATTTAACCCCGAAATATGGGCTCACTCATCCAGCCAATGGACTAGGGGGTCATTGCAACCTTCAAAGCTTACTACACCCTTAGGAACTTTCAGACATATTCTCAACATTATGGAAGCAAACCCTTTAGCCACTGCCCATGATTTCTGGAAGGAATTTAACATCCTTATATCAATAGGGATAATTAAGAACGCATAGGAAGAGGTTAAAGAATCATACATAAATGCCTGATAGAAGAAAATTTGGCCTGAGGCTGAGGAATGATTTCACATGTTCTCCAATGTGGATGCTGAAGTGACCAAGATTGTTGAGCTGGCAAAACAAGTTGGAGGGGCAGGATTTGAAGGCCTGGCTACAGATAAAGTAGAGGAGTTGCTTCAGTCTCATCAAGTGGAACTCTCTACATAAGAATTGGTGGAACTGACAAAATCAAGTTAATGCAAAGAAAAGCCTAAGGCAGCTCAATTTGCACCTAAGATTGTGGCAGACCTCAGAGGATCAGATCAGCTGAATAAAAAAACAGATGACATGCTATGACACAAACAGGGAAAAAAGCATGCCTTTTATAGGGTGATTGAACTAATACTGGTCCTTAGAGAACTGTACAAGATTGAAAAGCAAAATACGAAGCAGTCAAAAATAACTCTCTTTTTAAATCTACGGCCACATCAACATCAGCTACCTCACCCACTCTCTCCACCTTCAAGTAAACTTCTACCAACTTCACCCCAAAGCCCATCACATTCTGCTGGAGAGTCTTAAGGGCAAGTGTAACTAACATATATTTCTTATTTTGTTAAACAGGACATCCTAATATTTATTAAAACATTGTTTTTATTGCCTTTTATTCTCTATACATATGAGTACATGGACTTACCCTTGCGTATTGCTTCAAGCAAAACACTCCTAGCATCACTGATCACTGGCAGAGAAGATGGATGCCGTTTGGCTTCAGATCCTGGATGTGCTTGGGAAGGAGATGATGGTGGGACCAAGGGCACAGGAGGTCTAGATCCAAAGGATGGTGGAGGAGGGGGTCCAGGTGGTGGTGGGACAGGTCCTCCAAGTGGAGAAAAGGATCGTGGTCCAGATGGGGGAGGTGGTGGTGGTGGAGGAGGTGGTGGCGGTGGTGGAGGAAGCCCCTGTCCTTCACTTGTCTGAGTTGGAAAGGTTGTCATATCAACCCCAGGTGCTGTGACAGAAACGGGAAGGGATGGTTTTATTAATGGAGGAGCTACGGGAGGAGCAGCAGGATGGAGTACTCCAGGGGCAATCTGAAGAGGCGTCGCTGGTGGCACAGATACCATTGGCTGTGGCAGCGGAGGGGCAAGTGGAGGTGTCGAGTTGATGGGAGCTTTGACTGATGCTCCTGACACAGTAACAGGAAGAGGTGGTGGTGGTGGTGGTAATGGGGGAGGTGGAGGTGGAACAGCAGGGCTCACAAAAACTGACGCCTTGCTTGTTGCTGGCGACCTAAGTCGATGATCCATTAAATCAGAGTTGGAACTGAAAAGAAAACCCAAATATATCTTTAGCAGAAATATCCATGACACTTTAACCAAATATAAATAAGGCAAAATGTAATTTACTCAACTTATAAATTGTTTTCATTTGTCAAATGGAACATAAAATCAACATGAGGAACCCAGGCATATGTAAAACAATAAAGTTGATCCCTAGCATCAACACATGAGCTTGTAAAGAATAAGGTTCTATCTCAACTTATGCACATGGAATTAATGAAAATTTCCATGTACCTGCCATTCACTGGGAAATGACCTTATGTTTTCAAGCAAAATTCCAGTTAAAAGAGGTTGGCAAACGCCAATTTCTACCAGATGGACTGCTAATGAACCAAATTGTAAACTAGTTGAGAAAACATTAGAAAGACTATCCTGGTTTTAAAAATAACCTTAAGATTTGAGTTTAGAATGACCCTCATCTCTCCCCCTCACCCAACTCAAATCACATAATATAGGTTGAATGTTGCATCAATAGAGGGTAAGTAAACGGAGTAGATTGAAGGAGCACCTGAATAGCATTAGCTTACAAATTAACAGCCAGCGTGGACTTAGAAGGTCCTGTTGGATGTTATAAGAGGATATTATAAAAATAAGTAGTGTGATTTCCCACAATATAGATTAATTGACATTACAGGTCTGTGATAACTAGCCGGAGCAGGCAGGTTTCATCAAGAAACAGTATATATTATAGATGCTTTCATGCTCGACCAGGACTCGTCAGGATTGGCTGCACTACCAGCTCACTGGTCGGAGCCCCCACAGTACATCACATGGCGCCTGATTGATAGAAGGAAGGGACTATATCCCCAGTTACACATTTCCTCTCCTTTAGTCTTTTTACAATCTCTATGCAGGAAAACATTTGAACAATTCAACAAACATATACAATTTCAGGTGATTATAAATCAAGGCTCTGAGGTGCTCTTCTTATATGGCTAGGGCAGCGTAGCTCTACCACTGGAGGTTCCTGCATGGGATTGACAGGGTCTGGAACTGCAGTATGAGACACTGGAACGTGACAATTCAGGATCTGAAAACTCTTCAGAGACATTTGATTCCAGGTCAATCAGACCCTTCAGGAATTGACAGTTTGACATTAATCACAGGTGGATCAGTTGATTGTTGGAATGCCTCTCTGGCACAAATATGATCTATGTGCTTTTGGAGTATTTTATCTCCCACTTGTACTTGGCAAGACAGTGGACCAGTCTCTGAGACAATGGCTCCAGGAGCCCAACAAGTCCATTGCCAAAATTCTGTACATAATCCATGTCACTGATGCTGACAGCGCAAGCTTTACAGTATATGTCATGATTAAACTTCTGACTATTCTGGTTCTGCGCCACATTCCCCTCCAAGTTTGGATACACGAGAAGTTGACGTGTATGTAGGTAGCATTTCATTAATAATTGCAACAGTGTTGAACCCGTAGTTGAACGATAACGGAAAAGAAACCGGGAAAGTTGAAATTCCAGAGTGCCTTCCAATAGCTTTTTCTTACCAGGCTTAAAAGTTTGTACTGCTCCCTCGACTAGACCATTCAATGAGGGACTGCAAGGGGCTATTTTAATATGTCGGATTCCATTCAGATCCATAAATTTCTGAAACTGTGCTGGTAAAATCAATGCCATTATCTGAAAGGATAATTTGAGGCAAGCTACATATGCTGAAACTGTGACGTAGCTTCTCGATCGTTGCATTTGACATTGGCAACTTGATTTCATTTGCATCCATCCATTTGGAATGTGCATCTACAATTAACAAGAATATGGTACCTAAGAATGGACCTACATAATCGATATGTAATCGAACCCAGGGTCGACCAGGCCACCCCCATGGATGCAGGGGAGCCAGAACTGGCAACTTTTGTTGATGCTGACAATGGAGACAGTGCTTGACTAAGTTTTCAATATCTCCATTAATGCTGGCCACCATACATAGCTTTGTGCAAGCATTTTCATTTTTTATATGCCTGGATGGGCATTATGGAGTTCTGTCAAGAGCGGCTCTCTGTCTTGTGGTGGGGCCACCATTCTTGATCCCCACAACACTTTTGATAATTGTGGATCTCGGCTTGTCCTAATTCTAATTTGTTTCATGCACACAAGCAAAGAATCTAAGAAATTCATTAACAGCAATAATGCCTGTGGAACAGGAATATGCACAATATTGTCTGGCAACAGGAGATAACTGAGTGCATCTGCATTCGCAGTGTGTAGGCCAGGAAGGTACATAAAAGTATACTCATACGCAGATAATGTCAGGGCCCATGTTGTATCCTTGCTGATGCTACTGGTGGGATGGCTTGTCCTCGCTGAATAAACCAATTAATGGTTTATGTCCCAACACAATGATGAAATGGCGACCATGCAGGTTCTGATGGCATTTTTTCACCTCAAATGCTACTGATAAACTTTCCTTTTCTAGCTGGGAATAGCCATTCTCGGCTGTGGCGAGGGTTCTTGAGACATAGCCAGTGGGCCTTTCAGGACCATTTTCCATTTTATGGAATAGCACAGCTCCCACCTTGTAGGGAGAGGCATCACGCTAACACCAGCTCTTTCGACGGATCATAGTGCACCGTAGTGCTTTCATGGAGGCTACTTGCTGCTGTGACCCCCAAGATCTATGGTGGTTCTTTTTTTTTTAGTAATGAGTACACAGTTGGTAGGTTTGGTAAGAAGCAGCTTTAGTAGTTGATTATGCCCAGGAAGGACTAGAGTTCTGTTACATTGGATGATGATGGAGCATCTTTTATTGCCTGCACTTTATCTTCTACCGGGTGCAATCCACCCTGTGGCCTATATAAGTTACTTCTGGTGCCCTAAATGCACACTTTTCCTTCTTTAACCATATGCCAGCTTCCATGAACCTCCTTAGCATCTCCTTCAGGTTGGTTAACTGTTCTGTCTCGGTTAATCCCATGATGGGGACATCATCTTGATATACAATTACTTGTGGGGTCCTTGCAAAAGGCTCTCCATTGTTCTCTGGAAGATTACACATGTCAATGAGGCCCCCAAGGGTGGGCAGGTGTACTGATAGAGACCCTTGTGTCTGTTAATAAGAACATAAGAAATAGGAATAGGAGATGGCCATTCGGCACCTCGAGCCTGCTCCACCATTCAAAAGATCATGTCTGATCATCTTGTGTTTCGATTTCCACATTCCCACCTTTGATTCCCTTGCCTAACAAGAATCCATCTACCTCTGTCTTAAAAATATTCAATGACCCCGCTTCCACCACCTTCAGAAAAAAATTCTCCTCATCTCTGTCCTAAAAGGGCAACCCCAAATTTTAAAACAGTGCCCCTTAGTTCTGGACTCACCCACAAGAGGAAACATCCTTTCAACCTTGTCAAAGCCGTTCAGGATCTTGCGTACTTCAATCAAGTCATCCCTCACTCTTCTAAACTCCAGAGTGAAACAAGCCCAGTCTGTCCAACCTTTCCTCATAAGGCAACCCATTCATTCCAGATATCAATCTAGTAAACCTCCTTTGAACCACCTCTAATGCATTTACATCCTTCCTTAAATAAGGAGACCAAAACTGCACACACTATTCGAGATGCGGTCTCACCAATGTCCTGTATAACTGAAGCATAACATCCTTACTTTTATGTTCAGTCCCTCTGGTAATAAAAGATAGCATTCCATTAGTCTTCTTAATTACTTGCTGTACCTGCATACTAACTTTTTGTGACTGAATTCTGAGGTGCAGAGGGATCTAGGTGTTCTAGTACATTACTATGTGCTCTATGTACTATCCAGCTCTACTTGCTGCTAAGTGTGGCTCATATCCAATTTTGTATAGGACTTGCCTCCAGCCAGTTTGGCATACAAGTCGTCAATCCTTGGGAGAGGGTACTTGTCTAGTTTGGTTGCCTTATTTACGGTCAACTTATAGTCTCCACAGGTCTGTATGGTGCAGTCAGGCTTAACCACTATAACTATGGGTGCAGCCCATTCCGAGAATTGAACAGGTTGGATAATGCCCTGCTTTCCTAGCTGGCACAGCTCCATGTCAAACTTTTCTTTCAATGTATAAGAAGCAAAGTGTCACCTGTAGTTTTACATGTATTTTGGTCTGCATGCCTTTTAACATCCCTAGTTCACCCCGAAAAACCATGTTGTATTTTATTAGAAGTTCTGGAACTCCATCTGATTTTAGATGAAATATCTCAGGCCAGTTGAGTTTGATCTTCTGTAGATAGTCTTGGCCTAAAAAACTGGTTCTTCTCCTTTCACAATTATTACAGGCAGCTGGATTGTCTGTTGCTTGTAAGGGACTGGGACTGAGACTGTTACTGACTGTCTTCTTTCAGTAAGGTGCCTGAAAGTGTGCTCTCCCACCACTGCAGTCGATGCACCCATGTGTGTCCACTTCCATTTTCATTGCTTTCCATTAACTTGTAATGTTACAGTAATTTGGTCTTCACAGCAGTCACATTATATAAGGAGTGAACGTCAGGAGTAGCAGCCTTAGCCATTGTTGTACCCATTACTTCTATCATGTTTGTTTGCTGTTTTGCAGACTGCTTTAGCTTTGTCCGGCATTACATAACCACATGACCCTTCTTATGATGGCAATGGCATTCTGCCTCTTTGAATTTACAGGTATCTGCTCATGGTCACCACATCTATAGCAACTTTGTCTTGAAGTCACTGCTGAACCATTTCTGTTAGGCTTTATAATGTTTTTCATAGTGGACAATGAATTGTGCTTCAATTCTGCAGGTCTGGCTTTTGCGCCACGCTTGGTGGCAGGTTCCTGCCCAACGTGAAGTACAGCGCCATTTTCCAAGCGGTGCAAAGCCTGTGAGTCCCACAGCACTTTCCATGGCAAGGTAGATTTCTAGGGTGCACTTAAAGTCGATGTCGACCTCAGTGAGTAAATGGCGCTATATGGCATCATCCATAACTCCACTAATTAATTGGTCCCGCCGTATGTAGTTTAATACGTCACTGAAGTCGCAGTGCTTAACTGCTTAATGTTTGAGAGATAGATCAAGATGGACTCCCCTGGGGCCCTAATCTTTGAATTAAATTTAAAACACTGCATTATTATGGATGGCTTTGGCTGGAAGCGTGTTTTCACGAGGTGCACTAATTCATTACAAGTCCTGGAACTGGGGGCACTCAGATTTAATCTCAGCCTGTTGCCAGGGAGGGGGATGGAGTCAGTAATTACAAAACAGAGTTTGGAGCAGGAATTGAAGACAATGTTCAACCTTCCCTATGTTTAATTGGAGGTAATTACTGCTCATCCAGAACCAGCTGTCAGGTAAGCAGCCTGAAACTTTATCAACAGTAGAGGAGTTGAGAGAGTTGGCATTGAGCTGGAGGTCTTCAATGTAATGTGAAAAATTAACACTGTGCTTTCAGGTGATGTTACTGAGGGATAGCATGGGCCAAAGATAGATCCTTGGGGGATACAAAGAGGTCATAGTGCAGGAACAGGAAGAGAAGCTATTGCAAGTAATACTCTGACTATGATTAGATAGATAAAAATGGAATCAGGTGCTGATTAAAACAATGCAAAGCAGTCCTTAACTTGCATTTGGCATCACCATGGGGGCTACTACAATCAGGTTTGATTCTGAAATCAGTCAATACTCGACGATAAATAGGACAGCAATGAACTTTTAATTACCTAAAAGCTGGTAGCACTGGCTTCACGTCAACTGCTGTCTGTACTGGAGGAGGTGGGGGTGGCTCATGTGGTCTTGAAACAAAGAGTTTGTCACTCATTCCACTGGTATGTTCGCTAATATGTCTAAAAGGTACTGTGGACTGTACAAGATGGTCAAGGTGGTCATCTGGATGATCAACACATGTTTCCATCCTTAAAGAGAAAGCAAGATTATCACTACAGAATTATTTTCTCCTTACATATTATGCATCACCTACAAGCAGTTCATTGTGCACAGATTGACCAATGGATGAGCCACAAGAATCATTGGACTAAAATTAACAGAATGCAAGTCTAGTTCATTCTCTGATCAGTCAATGACTTTATAAAAACAAATGAGCCTTGAGAGTTACAAACGTAGCATCTCAACCTACTGGAGCAGACAGGAAATAACTACACATTCACAGAATCATGTAGCACAAAACAGGGTCATTCATCCCATTGTGCTTATGTTGGCTCTTTTGAAGGAGTTATCCAGTTAATCCCACCCCACAAATCTTTTTCCATAGTCCTGCAATTATTTCCTTTTCAAACATATATCCCATTCCCATTGGAAACTTACTATTGAATCTGGATCAACCACACTTTAAGGCAGTGCATTACATATAATTATTCAAAGAATGTAACTGTACACATCACAAAACATAAGAATTTGGTTTTCATTCAGGAATGGCATTGCCATAACATTACCAATAGCTTTCAGTACTTTATCAGGCATGCTATTTTGTCTAACAATGTGTCAATAAATCCTACAGTACAATATCCTATTTTATCCTACATTTTGACTTACACAAGAATATGCAAACTTTATGCATGGATTCCAAATATTCAAAATAATATTGAAACAAACCTTGGTTCAGGGTACACTGGTGGTCCATTGATATTATCTCTGTGCTTCTGTGGAAAGTCTCCATCAACTGCAAGCTCTAGACCTGGTGCCTGTTTCTCCCATACCTTTCGCCTGTCCTGAGGTGCTCTAGGCATTTTGTCTGGTTCTCGAGGACGATCTATTGGTTTCTGCTACAAATGAAATTTGGTGAATGTAAGTGAGATACTTATGGAATTAAGCCCACATCAGCGTAAGAGTAGAGAAAGGCGTCAGATAATATTTTATTCAAAAATGGTTGCAAAGCAATCCAGCTCTGATAAAAGGTCATGGACCTGAAACACTAACTTTGTTTCTCTCCCCACAGATGTTGCCTGACCTGAGCATTTCCAGCATTTTCTGTTTTTATTTCAGATTTCCAGCATCCACTGTATTTTATTTTTGGAAAGTGATCCATTTGTTTAAAGACAAAGTACATATCTATTGTTAATACAAGATTGCGAAATACTGGAATGTGAAGTGACTGTGCGGATAGAATACGATTTCAGTAAAACCCAAGTTTTACAGATGCGTATTATAAAGGAAAAGGTGAGCAATGAGGTTCTTAAACTAAGCAACTGTGAGGTGGGCAAGTGTGACTTTCTTCAACTTGTCCAATTCTGGCAAACATTCAAACTGTGTTCACATTTCATGCAAACCTTGATGATTGAACAATATATGCCTGCATTCATTCTTTCAGTACATTTAAACTAATGCAAGTTCTATTTTAGAAAATATAAATTCAGTGAAAAGAACCTTTTGCTTCCGTTCTTTCCTCTTATCTTCAGTGTCCTGAAGCATTTTCTCTTTCCACAAATCAAAGAAATATGATGGATTTGTGTAGAATTTTAAGCCATCTTTACCATCGTCTCTGCAGCAAAACATATTCACAGTTAACATTAGAATAGTTTATTTAACATCATAGAAAAAATGTGGCACATTTAAGCCAGACAAACAGCCATTCAGGATAGACAATTAGAATTTTATAGCTCAAAGTATGCTTTATCTCATGGAATCATAGGAATTTACAGCACTTAAGGAGACCATTCGTCTCATTGTATACATGCTGGCTGTTAAGGAGCCATCTAGCCTTGCCCCACTTTCTAGCCCTTGGTCCATAACAGCACTTCAAGTGCATATCCAAGTACTTTTAACTGTTGTAAGTTTCTGCCTCTACCACCTTTTCAGGCAAAGTTCCAGATACCCCACTACCCTCTGGGTGAAAAAAATCTCCCCTCAAACCCAATCTAAACTCTTACTTTAGATCATTGCCCCCTGATTATGGGCCCCTCAAATAAGGGGAATAGGGCTTTTTTATCCACTATCTAGACCCTTCAACTTTAAGCCCTTTAATTAGGCCTCTCAAGGGGAATGGGATACAAAAAAAAGATGTTTCAATTGTGCAGTGTATTGGTCAGACCCCATGTGGAATATTGAGTGCAGTTTTGGGCACTTTACCACTACATTTTTTTTTGGGGAGGTACAGCAGATTCACCAGAATGTTACCAGAGCTTAAAAGGTTAAATTAAGACGATAGCCTGCATAAGCTTGATTTAGATTACTTTAAATTTTGAAGACGAAAAGGTGATCTAATGGAGGTATTCAAAATGATGAGGTGATCGTCAGTACATGTAAACTATTTTCTCTGGCGGGAAGTCAGATCAATGGTTTGTCATCTTAAATTAGAAACAGGCCATTTAGGAGTGAAATTAAGTAATTTACCACACAAAGGATACTGACATTTAGATCCCTCTCCCAAAACGCTGTACATGCTGGATAAAATGAAATATTTAAGACTGATTGATGGATTCTGTTAGATAAGAGTATCAAGGGTTATGGAGCAAAGGTGTGTAAATGGAATGGTAATTAGCTATGATCTAACTGAATGGTGGAATAGGCTTGAGGGACTGAATGGCCTATTCATGTATTCATAATCGCTCACATTTGTTATGATAAATGACACATTTAGCATTGGTCAGATCAATTATTGTGGTTCAGTTGCTCCATTATCTGGTCCCTGGCGCTACATCTTTCAACCCAAACAACTGGAGTACTAATATGGAATAGATTAGGCTTGGCTGTGATGTCTTTGGTGTTCTAATAACATCAATATTCCTATATGATTATTTGACCGAGGCGCTAGAATCTGCAGTATCTGCAGAACTGTATCCAATAAGGAGGGAAGGAAATCAAAGAAAATTGAGAGAGAAAAAAGCTAGTTAAAGAATATTTTCTGGGGAAAAACCCTCTTAGACCAATGCACCACAAGATTAAAACAAATGGTGAAACAAGGCCTTTTCTAAACCAAGATGGCTGAAGAAAATTATAAAGTAAAAGATGAGCAAATGTCTCCCTGGCTGGGCCACCTGGCCAAGACGGAACCAAACTTAATGCAATTGTGGTTATCTGCTTCTTTAGTCAGTTTCTGCCATCTAGTGGTTGAAATAGATACCACATGCAACTCTAACAAAACAATACTGCATTCCACACATCAAAATTTTAGCATGCTGGAATTTGTTTACATAATCACAGAATTGTTACAGCACAGGAGGCAGCCATTTGGCCCATTATGTCTACACTGGCTCTATGAATGAGCAATTCACCTAGTGCTAATATACAGTCGTATCAGTTTGCGACACTTATACAAAAAACTCCCAAACATTCTGCCTAATCTTCCTCATTAAGCATATATAGCTACCTTCATAGGATTCTCATCTATTTGGTGTGCGAGTGAGGGAGATAATCATCATTAGCAAACTTTAGGGGTTTTAAACTATGTGATCTATGTAACATAAAAGCCTCCATAGGCTAAATTAATTTTCAATAGGGTGCCTGCAGTTTAGGGCAGTGGTTTCCACAACTCTGTGTCGTTATTGGACCCCATGCAAATATCAATACACTTCCGGAGACCACTGTTTTAACATCTGAAAGATGGGGGGGAAAAAAATGTTATAATTACAGGAAACGTTTTATTCTGAATCAGCAACTGAAGGACAAATTCAAGGTCTTCATCAGAACAACAAGGAGAGTTGGAAGAAAAATCCTTTACGTGCAAGTTATGAAATGGAATAACCTACCTAAGATAACTTGTATTCATATAGCAACTTGAACATAAAATATCTTAAGGTGCTTCACAGGAGCATGATGAAATAATATTTAGTATTGAGCTACCCAAGGAGATATTAGGTCAGATGACCAAAAGCTTGATCCAAGAGGTTGATTTTAAGGAGTGTCCAAAAGGAGGAATGCAAGGTAGAGACATGGAGAAGTTTATGGAGGGTATTCCAGAGTTGGGGCCTAGGTAACTGAAAGCACCTCCATAGAGGTGGAGTGATTAAAAATTGGGGTTGCTCAACACACCAAAATTAGAGCAGCGCAGCTATCAGAGGGTTGTGGACTGGAGGGTAATGTCAAGATAGGGAGGGGCAGGGCCATGGAGACATTTGAAAACAAAAGCAGAATCCTTACAGCTTTTAAAATAAAAATAGACAAATATTTGAAAAAGAAAAATTAAACAAGTACAGGGAAACGATTGATAAGCGGATCAATTTTGGAGCTGGCACAAGCAAGAAGGGCAGAATTACCTTCTTCAGTGTATAGAAACAGGTCCCAAAATGGCTTGGCTGACCTGGGGGACTTGTGTCAAAACAGCTGAAAGCTCCCCTAGCTTAGGGCTTTCCATTTGGTTTGAAAGGGATAAGAAGACCTGTTTTGAGAAGCCCTGCGATCTTAACTTAGAAGGAACTCTTTGTTCGAAGACTGTACACCCAGTGAGGAAGCATAATGGCTTCCTCCATGGCAGATGTGGGTCCACCTTTGTTTTCCAGGCCTGGGAAGTGGCTTATAAATGGGGTCAAAAGTAACAGTTGCTGGGATGAGGGTAGGTTGAGTGACTTGACTTCACCTTGCAGCATCGCAGGCGACAAGTCTGCACCTGTAGATCACAGGCTCCTGCATCCCTATTTAGGTGACCTGCCATATATTCCAAAAAGGTGAGCTTTAGAGGTTAATTTCCAGGACTACAGCCTGAACATTTAAGCTCATTGTTTTAGTAACTTAACAAGAGATAGGAAAAATATAGCATACAGATTCCTCGAGATATTCTACTCACAGTGGGCAGCATGCTGTCCCTGGTTAGCAGAAATCAGACGATTTTACAAATCCCCTAGATCTAGATCTAAGATGTAGTATGTGTTTAATCCAAAAAGAAACCATGAAAATTAGCAGTCAAGGCTCCATAACCTGCTCACTGATGCTCTGTTCTGGTTCCGCTAGGGCCACTCAGCTCCTGACTTCATTACAGCCTTGGTCCAAACATGGGAAAAAAGAGCTGAAATCAGGAGGTAAGGTAGGCAGCATTTGACAGTGTGTGGCATCTAGGGACCCAAGCAAAACTGAAGTCAATGGGAATCAGGGGGTAAACTACCCATTAGATGGAGTCATACCTAGCACAAAGGAAGATGGAAAAACTCAGCAGGTCTGGCAGCATCAGCGGAGAAGAAAAGAGTTGACGTTTTGAGTCCTCATGACCCTTCGACTGAGCCGATGCTGCCAGACCTGCTGAGTCTTTCCAGGTAATTCTGTTTTTGTTTTGGATTTCCAGCATCTGCAGTTTTTTTGTTTTTAACAAAGGAAGATGGTTTGGTTGGAGGTCAATCATCTCAAAGTCCCATGATCTCATTGCAGGGGTTCCTCAGGGTACTGTCCTAGGCCCAGCCATTTTCAGCTGCTTTTTATCAATGACCTTCCTTTCACCATAAGGTCAGGGGTGGGGATGTTGGCTGATGGTTGCACAACGTTCAGCACCATTCATGACTCCTCAGATACTGAAGCAGTCCGTGTCGATATACAGTAAGACCTCGACAATATCCAGGCTTGGGCTGATAAGTAACATTCGCGCCACACAAGCAGCAGGCAGTGACCATCTCCAATAAGAGAGATTCCAACCATGTTCCCTTGACATTCAATGGCATCACCATCACTGAAGCTCCCACTATCAGCATCTTGGGGGTTACCATTGACCAGAAACTGAACTGAAGCAGCCATATAAATATTGTGGCTATGGCTACAAGAGGTCAGAAACTGGGAATTCTGCAGACAGCAACTCGTCTTCTGACTCTTCAAAGTTTGTTGACCATCCACAAGTCACAAGTCAGGAGTGCAATGGAATACTTGCCAATTGCCCGGGTGAACATAGCTTCAACAACACTCAAGAAGCTTCACACCATCCAAGACAAAGTAGCCCACTTGACTGGCATCCCATCCATCACCTCCAACAAACATTCACTCCCTCCGCCACTGACACAGTGGCAGTTTTGTGTACCATCCACTGCTGCACTGCAGCAACTCACCAAACTCCTTCGACAGCACCTTCCAAACCTGCAACCTCTACCACCTCAAAGTTCAAGGGCTGCAGGTGAATGGGAACACCACCAATTGCAAGTTCCCCTCCAAGCCACACACCATCCTGACTTGAAACTATATTGTCATTCCTTCACTTTTGCCATGTCAAAATCCTGGAATTCCCTTCCTAACATCACTGTACTTATACAACGTGGACTGCAGCAGTTCAAGGCGGCAGCTCAATACCACCACACCCGCTCAAGGGCAATTTGGGATGGGCAATAAATGCTGGCTTAGCCAGCACTGCCCACATCCAAAAGAAGAAAAAAAAAAACACTAAAAGTTCTCCTTTATAAGTGTAGGAAATAAAGAGGATCCAATCAATAAAGTATTTTGTGGAACAAACAGCAAAATCCAAATACCAGTGTTTAGTAAAGTTGTAAGGATCAATCCAGATGATCAACAAATTGCTTTTGAAGCTTCTGTTAATGCTGTTCAGTGAATGGCTTTCATTTAAGTCAAATAATTTCTAGTTTCTGAAATCCATCAATTATAACCATTTATTCCACAAAGTTAATAAAAAAAACCTCAATATATAAAACTCTAGATTTTTTTTTCACAACTGCTGAACTTGCTGCAGATCAGTGATAGATCAGTGATTTTGCTCTGGCTTTTTCTGGAAATGGGAATTTTAACACTGTCCAGTGTAGGTTTCAAGCACTATCATATTAGGTATAGTATGGAATAAATGCAGAGTAAGGCTCCCTCTGTGCTACCCTAACAAAACTTAAGTTAAATCATGAAAAAAGCACTTTCTAGTACAGCAGTACAGTAGCTCAGCTTCCCACATAAAACCTCCTTTGTGGTATTTTACAAGTCCAGTTGCCAATTTAGAGCCCAGTTAAGAGCAGCTTTGTACTGTGAGCCTGACCTCTTCATAAGAGTGCCAATGCTGGACTCTTCCAGTCAGCAAAGGAGACTTCACTCCAGCCCAGAGTTAGATCTGACCCAGGTGTTGGAGGTAAAAAGGGTGCCAACTCATTCCATCATTCACCCTAGCTTTACACACAAAACTTCAATAGTATGTCAAAAAACTTTGAAAAATATGTGAGGTGAACCATCCATTTAATCTCAAAGGAATGTTGTGACAGCAAGAACAGCAGCACTGTAATTACTTCAAGAAGTTTGAACACGGCTGAATGTTTATAAAAAAAACACTGGAAATACCAAATATGAAGAGAACCGAAAGGTCACTAAGTCAATACACTGAAGTTAAGACCAGGCATTATAATTGTTTTAAGCACAAAAGATTTAAGGTTACCAGATTAACATGGGGTAAATAAAAATACGTAAAGGTTTAAGGAAAATGAGATCAATGTTTCACAATGGTGTTGGAAATCGAATGGGTCCAATCTTAGGAACACAGGAACAGGAGTAGGCTATTCAACCCATTAAGCCTGCTCCACCATTCAATTTGATCATGGCTGATCAAATTTTAACCTCAACTTCCTGCCTACCCCCAACAAACCTGTTCACCTCCTTGTTCATCAAGAATCTATCTACTTCTGCCTTAAGATATTCAAGGGTTCTGCTTCAACCACCTTTTGAGGAAAAGAATTCCAAAGGCTCATGATCCCCTCAGAAAAGATTTCTCCTCATCTCGGTCTTAAATGAAGGACCCCTTATTTTTAAACTGGAGGGAACATCCTTTCCACACCTACTCTGTCAAGGCCCCTCAGGATCTTATATGTTTCAATCAAGTTACTGCTTATTCTTCTAAAATCCAATGGATAAAAGCCTAGCCTGTCCAGCATTTCCTCATAAGACAACCCGCCTGTTTCAGGTATTAGTCTAGTAAACCTTCTCTGAATTGCTTCCAACGCATTTACATCTTTCCTTAAATAAGGAGACCAATATTGTATACAGTATTCCAGATGGGGTGCCATCAATGCCCTGTATAACTGAAGCCTCATCTACCTCAATGCCACTTTCCCACAATATCACCACATCCCCTGATGTCACTGGTCTCCAAAAATCAACTGATTTCTGTCTTGAACATGCTCAATGATTAAACTTCTACAGCCCTCTGAAACAGAGAATTCCAAAGATTAACCATCCTCCGAGTGAAAAAATTCTTCATCATCTGAGTCTTAAATGGCCTACCCCTTACCCTGAGATTATATCCCCTGGTTTAAGGCTCACCAGCCAGGGGAAACATCTTACTTACATCCAACCAGACACGCCCTGTAAGAATTTTGTAAGTTTCAATGAGCTCAGCCCTCAACTCTAGGGAATACAGGCTCAGTCTCCTCAATTGCTCCTCAAAATAATCTGCTATCCCACCGTACCAGGGGTTAATCTGGTGAACCTCGGTTACACTCCTTCCATGGCAAGTATATTCTTCATTAGATAAGGGGACCAAAACTGTGCACAATACTCTAGGTGAGGTCTTACCAAGGTTTTGTATAACTGCTGCAATACATCCTTACTCCCCTACTCAAATCCCCTCGCGATGAAGGCCAGCATGCCATTTGCCTTCCTAATTGCTTGCTGCACCTGCAAGTCAGCTTTTAGTGACTCATGAACAGGGGCACCCAGGTCCCTTTGGACACCACACCTGCACATCCTAAACTCTCACCATTTATGAAATATTCTGCCGCCTTCTTTTTTCTACCAAAGTGAATAACTTCACACTTATTCACATGGGGAGGCGGTGGCGTAGTAGTATTGCCGTTGGACTATTAACCCAGAGACCCAAAATAATGCTCTCTTCGAATCCTACAATGGCAGATGGTGGAATCTGAATTCAATAAAAATCTGGAATTAAAAGTAAAACCCACCTGGTTCACTAATGTCACTAATCTGCTGTCCTCACCTCCATCTGGCCTACATATAGTTGACTCTTAAATGCCCTCTGAAATGGTCTAGCAGGCCACTCAGTTCTATGAAACTACTAAAAAGTCTTAAAGGAATGAAACTAGGCAGGCCACACGCCACCCTGCAAAGTCCTTCCTACTTACATCTGTCTCACAGACCAGTCAAGCAACAGCCTGACATTGTCTGTAAGGTATGATCCTGAGAGTATGACTATGTCCCAAACACCACCCCAGGGCAGGACAGATCCAGCAGAGGTGGTGACGTAGTGGTGGAAAAAGGCCCTGGGAGTCCTCAACATTGACTCCAGGCCCTATGAAGTCTCATGGCACCAAGTCAAACAAGTGCTGATTACTATGTATGGCCTGCCCACAGCGCTCTTCCTGCTTGGTGTTCAACATGGAGGAAGCACTGAAGGTGGAAAGGGCACAGAATGTACTCCATGTCCTTCAATGTCCATCACCCAGCACCACTACTGACTGAGCTGTTCGAGCCCTAAAGGACATACCTGTTAGACTGGATCTGCAGCAGATGTTGAGGGAACCAACAAGAATAAAAAACATACTGACCTCATCCTCACCAACCTGCCTGCTGCAGATGCATCTGCCCATGACAGTATTGGTAGGGTCGACCACCGCACAGTCCTTGTGGAGACCAACTCCCATCTTCATATTGAGAATACCCTCCGTCATGTTATGTGGCAAGACCACCGTGCTTCGAACAGATATAGCAACTCAAGACTAGGCAACCATGAGGTGCTATGGGCCATCAGCAGCAGTAGAATTGTACTCAAACACAATCTGTAACCTCATGGCTTAGCATATCTCCCATCTACCATTACCACCAAGCCAGAGGATCAGCCCTGGTTCAATGCAGACTGCAGGAGGGCATACCAGGAGCAGCACCAGGCATACCTAAAAATGAAGCATCAACCTGGTGAAGCTACAACACAAGACTACGTATTGCTTATGCTGTTTGGCATGCAAGTGATAAACAGAGCCAAGCGACTCCACAACCAATGGATCAGATCTAAGCTGGGTAGACTGCCACATTCAGCCGTGAATGGTGCTGGACAATGAAACAATGCCCTGGAGGAGATGGCTCCACAAATATCCCCATCCTCAATGATGGGGCAGCCTAGCACATCAGTACAAGAGATAAGGCTGAAGCATTTGCAACAATCTTCAACTAGAAATGCCAGGCGGATGATTGATCTCGGCCTCCTCCAGAGGTTCCCAGCATCACAGATGCCAGTCTTCAGCCAATTCTATTCACTCCACATGATATCAAGAAATAGCTGAAGGCACTGAATACTGCAAAGGCTATGGACCCTGACAATATTCCGGTAATAATACTGGTCCTCCAGAACTTGCCATGCCCCTAGCCAAGCTGTTCCAATGCAGCTACAACACTGGCATTTACCTGGCTATGTGGAAAATTGTCCAGGTATGTGCTGTACACAAAAAGCAGGACAAATTTAACCTGGCCAATTACCGCCCCATCAATCTGCTCTCCATCAGTAAAGTGATGGAATGGGTCATCAAAAGTGCTGTCAAGCGGCACTTGCTTAGCAATAACCTGCTTACTGATGCTCAGTTTGTGTTCCACCAGGGTCACTCAGCTCCTGACCTCATTACAGCGATGGTTCAAACATGGACAAAAGAACTGAACTCCCGAGGTGAGGTGAGCATGACTGTCCTTGACATCAAGGCCGTATTTGACTGAGTTTGGCATCAAGGAGCCCTAGCAAAACTGGAGTCAATGGGAATAAGGGGGAAAACTCTCCATTGGTTGGTGTCATACCTAGCAGAAAGGAAGATGGTTGTGGTTGTTGGAGGTCAATCATCTCAGCTCCAGGACATTACTGAATAAGTTCCTCAGGGTAGTGTGCTATGCCCAATCATCTTCAGCTCCTTCCATCATAAGGTCAGAAGTAGGGATGCACGCTGATGATTGCACAATGTCCAGTACCATTCATGGACTGCTTCAGTATCTGAGGAGTCATGTCCAAATGTAGCAAGGCCTGGACAATATCCAGACTTCGGCTGACAAGTAACATTCATGCCATACAAATGCCAGGCAATGACCATCTCCAACAAGAGAACATTGCCCTAACCATTGCCCCTTGACATTCAATGGCATACCACTATTGGGTCTCCCATTAACATCGTCCTGGGGCATTACCATTGGCCGTAAACTGAACCGGACGAGCCATATAAATACTACGGCTACGAGAGTGGGCTATTGGCGATTTGGGGGGTTGTGAGCATCCGTGTGAGCGTGCATGTGAGCGTGCGCATGCGTTAAGTGGATTACAGCCAGCTGGCCTAGAGGCCTTGATGTATAGAAGAGTAGGTGGTCTGAAACGGTAATTAGATAAACACAGGGAAATAAAAAGTCAGGTGTAAAGGGGGCAATTTGCATTTTTAAAAGATACCATTCAAAAGAGCGGGTGAAATATTACACCTAGCCAGGTGAAACTCAAACAATATGTTTATTTTTTCAAAGCTTACTTGTAAAGTGGGCATTATGAAACAGTTTTATTGTTAGAAGATTTAAAGTTAAAAAAGAAACCTAGTGACAATGAGTATTTGTATTTAAAGAGGAAAATATATATAAAGGAAGAGAAGGCTGTTGGGAAAAGGAGGAGTAATTCTATGATCTAAAGCCTCCACCCTGTAAGCCTCAAGTCTGTCTGCTAGGACCAGAGCTGAAAGAAATTCATTTTGAATGCGACTGTCCCAGTTGTGCTTTGCCAGGGGTCTGTTTAAATCCATGTGTTTAACTGTTGCCTTACCCGGGGTCTAACTAGAGTCAGATTAATTAGGGGATTTTTGTAGTTATTATGGTAGTAATTTTGTAGACATATATATGCGCTTACAATCTTTCTTGTATTAATAAATGTTTAATTTAGTTTTATAAAAAACCTCTCAAGACTTGGTGGTCTTATCACTACTGAATTCAAAGCCTGCATCTCGAAACATACAAATTGCAAAAAAGGGTTATGACAGTTGTTTCAAGTTTCCCTCTCGGATTTGAACTCAGCCTTTACCATCAGCTGTGTCATAATATGAGTAGCTCACCTCCTGACTCCCCAAAGCCTGTCCACCATCTAAAAGGCTCAAGTCAGGAGTGTGATGGAATAACCTCCCCTTGCCCGGATGAGTGCAGCTCCAACAACGCTCAAGAAGCTTGACACCATTCAGGACAAAGCAGCCTGCTGGATTGACGCCCCATTGACATTCATTCCCTCTACCACTGATGCATAGTAGCAGCAGTGTGTACCATCTACAAGATGCACTGCAGGAATTCACCAAGGCTCCTTAAACAGCACCTTCCAAACTCACAACCATTACCATCTAGAAGGACAAGGGCAGCAGAAAGGGAACACCACCAAGCACAAGTTCCCCTCCAACCCACTCTCAGCCTGACCTGGAAATATATCACTGTTCCTTCACTGTCGCTGGGTCAAAATCCTGGAACTCCCTCCCTAACAGCACTGTGGGTGTACCTACACCACATGGACTACAGTGGTTCAAGGAGGGAGCTCACCACAACCTTCTCAAGGTCAATAAGGGATGGGCAATGAATGCTGGCCTAGCCAGCAAAGCCCACATCCCTTGAGTGAATTAAAAATATTATATGCCATCTCCCATGTTCTAGCCCATTCACTTAGCCTGCCCAAATCCTCTTGAGGCCTTCTTGCATCCTCCGCACAACTTCCAATCCCAACCAGTTTTGTGACATCAGCAAATTTGGAATATTACAATTGGTCCCCACATTCAGATCATTTATATAGATTCTGAACAGCCGTGGAGCGCAGGTCCTTGCAGTACCCCACTAGTAACACCCTACCACTCTGCGAATGATCCGTTTACTCCTACTCTCTGCGTTATCTGTTAACCAATTCTCAATCCATACTAGTATGTTTCCCCCAATTCCATGCACCCTAATTATATTTACTAGCCTCCTGTGTGGGACCTTATCAAAAGCCTTCTGAAAAACCAAATACACCACATCCACTGGTTCTCCTTTAAAAATTCCAACAAGCTCGTCAAACATGGATTCTGTTGGATAAAGCCATGCTGACACTGTTCAATTTACCACTCCTTTCTAAATGTACATTTTAATAGATTGCAATATTTTCCCTATTACTGACTTTAAGCTAACAGGCCTGTAGTTCTCCATTCTCCCTCTTCCTCCCTTATTAGATAGTGGGGTTACATTTGCTACTTTCTAGTCCGCAGGAATCTTTCCAGAATCTAAAGAATTTTGGAAGATAAACACCATTCACTACCTCTCAAACCACCTCCTTCAACCCTCTAGGATAAAGCTCATCTGGTCTAGGGGTTTTTAATCAACCTTCATTCCAGTTACTTTTCAAGTACTACCTATTTACTAATACTAATTTCTTTTAGTTCCTCAGTTTCACAAGTCCCTTGGTTGTCTAGCATTTCTGGGAGGTTTTCTGCATCTTCTTCTGTGAAGATAGGTGTAAAGTAACTGTTTAGTTTATCCACCATTTCCCTTTTCTCCATTATAAATGCTCCTGTGCCCACCTGTAATGGGCCTGCACTTGTCCTAGCTAATATTTTCCTTTTCACGCACCTAAAGAAGCTTTTAGTCTGTTTTCATGTTGCTTACTAGTATGCACTCATATTCTATTTCCCCTTTCTTAATCAGTTTCTTGACCCTCCTGCGCTAGGTTCGAAATTGCTCCCAATCCTGAGGCTAACCACTTTTTCTGGCATCCTTATAAGCCATTTCCTTTAATGCAATGGAATCTTTAACTTATTTCTTTAACCACAGTTGATTTATCTTACCCTTTGGGTGTTTGCGCCTTAGAGGAATATCTGTTATGGACTGTGTAGTATTTCTTTAAATACCTGTTTACTGTCAAATCTTTTAGTGTATTTTCCAAATCCACCATAGCAAACATGCCCCTCATACCTTCATAATTTCCTTTCATCAGATTTAGGACCCTAGTTTCAGAAAGAACTACATCGCATTCAAACTTATTGCAAAATTCTATCATATTATGGTCACTATTTCCCAAAGGCTCCTTAACAGCAAAATAATTAATTAGCTCTTTCTCATCAGTAAGGAGCGCACGAGGAGACAGGCGACTACACCGGAGTGATATAGAGACTGAGTGAGTAGCAAGTTAGGTTCACGTGGTAAGTGCCAGTAAGTCCTTTACAGGTTTGGCTATATATTAAGAATCAAGATCTAACAATGTACTAACCTTCAATTAAGTTATGCTAGCTTGTTAATTGAGTAGCGAATTAGGTTCATGTGGGAATTCGGTGCACGGGGGAAAGAGGTGTGGTGTACATAAGAATTATTCTAAGTTAATTAAGTACTGGGCAAACTGATGGAGCTGCGGGCTGACAAGTTTCTAGGTCCAGACAGACTTCATCCAAGGGTCTTAAAAAGTGGTGATTAATGAGGTGGTAGATGCATTGGTGTTAATTTTCCAGAATTCCCTAGAATCTGGAATGATTCCATCAGATTGGAAAGTAGCAAATAAAACCCCTCTATTCAAGAAGGGAGGGATGAAAGAGAAGAGGAAAATATAGGCCAGTTAGCTTATTGTCTGTTATGGGGAAGGTGTTATGATCTTAGCTGATGCTACTATTGGACAAGCCAGATCCCAAGATGGAACCTGGCTTGATAGATCCTAGCTTTTTTTTTTGTTTAGATACGTGGAGAGTGGCTACAGAGTCCCCGGAGTCAGCTGATTAATTTTTAACAAAAGAATAAAAGAGTTATTAAATATACGAACATATATACGAACAAGGAGGAGTAGGCCATTCGGCCTCTCGAGCTTGCTCTGCCATTTAATATCATGGCTGATCTGATAGCCTTAAATCTGCAACCTGCCTACTCCAAATAACCTATCACCCCCTTGCTTACCAAGAATCTATCCACCTCTGCCTTAAAAATATTCAAAGGCTCTCTTCCTGAAAAGAAAGTACAAGCAGAGCTCCAAAGACTCATGACCCTCAAAAAAATTTCGCCTCATCTCCATTTTAAATGGGCTATCCCTTGTTTTTAAATAGCTTTTAAACAGAACCCCTAGTTCTAGATTCTTCCACAAGAGGAAACATCCTCTCCACATCCACCTTGTTAAGACTCTTCAGGATCTTATTTGTTTCAATCAAGTCGCCTCTTACTCTTCTAAACTCCAGTGGATACAAGCCTAGCCTGTCCAACGTTTCCTCATAAGACAACCCGCCCTTTCCAGGTATTAGTCTGGTAAAACTTCTCTGAACTGCTTCCAACACATTTACATCCTTCCTTAAATAAGGTGAATTATATTATAATATTCCTTCACCCACAACTATATCTTTGAGTTTATACACAGATTCGTAGAAGATTGGCTGACTGGCAGAAAGCAGAGAGTATGCATATATAATTCTTTTTCTGATTGGCGGGATGTGACGAGTGGCTTCCCACAGTACTGGGGCCTCAACTTTTTACAATGTACATCAATGACTTAGATGAGGGGAGTGAAGAAATGGTAGTTAAATTTGCAGATGACAGAGATATGTAGAAAAGTATGTTGTGAAGAGGACATGACGAGGTTGCAGATGGATATAGATAGGTTGAGTGAGTGGGCAAAGATCTGGCAAATGCAGTTTAATGTGGGAAAATGTAAAGTCGCTCACTTTGGCAGGATGAACAAAAAAAAGCAGAGTGCTACTTAAATGGAGAATGGCTGCATAATTCTGAGGTGCAGAACGAGGTGTTCTAGTACATGAGTCACAAAAAGTTAGTATGCAGGCACAGCAAGTAATTAAGAAGGCTAATGGAATGCTATCCTTTATTTCAGGAGGGACTGAACATAAAAGTAAGGATGTTATGCTTCAGTTATACAGGGAATTGGTGAGACCACACCTTAAACACTGTGCAGTTTGGTCTCCTTATTTAAGGAAGGATGTAAATGCATTGCAGGCAATTCAAAGAAGGTTTACTAGATTGATACCTGGAATGAGTGAGCTGTCTTATGAGGAAAGGTTGGACAGACTGAGCTTGTTTCCACTGGAGTTTAGAAGAGTGAGGGGTGATTTGATTGTAGTATACAAGATCCTGAACGGCCTCAACAAAGTGGACTTTGGAAGGATGCTTCCTCTTGTGGGTGAGTCCAGAACTAAGGGGCACTGTTTTACAATTAGGGGTCACCCTTTTAGGACAGATGAGGAAAATTTTTTTTCTCTGAGGGTTGTGTGACTTTGGAATTCTCTGCCTCAGAGGGTGGAGGAGGTGGGGTCATTGAATATTTTTAAGGCAGGGTAGATAGATTCTTGTTAGGTAAGGGAATCAAAGGTTATCGAGATTATGACACAAGATCAGTCATGATTTTATTGAATGGCGGAGCAAGCTTGAGGAGCCAAATGGTCTATTTCTGTTCCTATTTCATAGAAACATAGAAGCTAGGAGCAGGAGTAGGCCATTCGGCCCTTCGAGCCAGCTCTGCCATTCAATATGATCATGGCTGATCCTCTATCTCAACGCCATATTCGCGCTTTCTCGCCATATCCCTTGATGCCCCTAATATTCAAAGGTTTATCAATTTCTTTCTTGAATATACTCAGTGACCCAGCGTCCAGTCTTCTGTGGTAGAGAATTCCACAGGCTGACCACCCTTAGTGAAGAAAGTTTTTCTCATCTCAGTCCTAAATGGCCTGCTCCATATCCTGAGACTGTTCTTCCCCAACCAGGGGAAACATCCTCCCTGCATCCAGTCTGCCTAGCCCTGTTAGAGTTTTATATGTTTCAATCAGATCCCCCCTCAGTCTTCTAAACTCTATTGAATACAGGCCCAGTTGAACCAATCTCTCCCCTCATACAAAAGTCCTGCCATCCCCGGTATCAGCCTAGTGAACCTCCATTGCACTCCCTCTATGGCAAGTATATCCTTTCCTAGGTAGGGAGACCAAAACTGCATGCAATACTTCAGGTGTGGTCTCACCAAGGCCCTGTGTAACTGCAGTAAGACATCCCTACTTCCGAACTCAAATCCTCTTACACTGAAGGCCAAAATACCATTTGCCTTCCTAGTTGCTTGCTGCACCTGCCTACTTATTTTCATTGACTGGTGTACAAGGACATCCAGATCCCTTTGTACATCCGTATTTCCCAATACATCACCATTTAAATAATAACTCTGCCTTTCTGTTTATCACACCGAGGTATATAAGTTCCACATTTATCCACGTTATACTGCATCTGCCATGTGTTTGCCCATACACACAACTTATCTAAATCACCCCGAAGTCTCCTTGCACCCTCCTCACAACCTCGCCCAGTTTTGTGTCATCAGCAAACTTGAAATATTGCTTCCTCTTCACCATGGACGTCCAATCCCTCTACACCTCCATCTCCCACCAGGATGGTCTGAGGGCCTCGAACAGAGGCCCGAACAATCCCCATCCACCACTACTCTCCTCCGTCTGGTTGAACTTGTTCTCACACTGAACAATTTCTCCTTCAACTCCTCTCACTTTCTCCAAATAAAAGGTGTGGCTATGGGTACCCGCATGGGCCCCAGCTATTCCTGTCTCTTTATGGGGTATGTGGAACATTCCTTGTTCCAGTCCTACTCCGGCCCCCTTCCACAACTCTTTCTCCGGTACATCGATGATTACTTCGGTGCTGCTTCATGCTCTCGTCGGGACTTGGAAAAATTTATTACTTTTGCTTCCAATCTCCACCCCTCCATCATTTTCACATGGTCCATCTCTGACACTTCCCTTCCCTTCCTTGACCTCTCTGTCTCAATCTCTGGTAATAGACTGGCAACCAATATCCATTACAAGCCTACCGACTCCCACAGCTACCTCGACTACAGCTCCTCACACCCCGCTTCCTGTAAGGACTCCATCCCACTCTCTCAGTTCCTTCGCCTCCGTCGCATCTGTTCCGATGATGCTACATTCAAAAACAGTTCCTCTGACATGTCCTCCTTCTTCCTTAATCGAGGTTTTCCACCCACGGTCGTTGACAGGGCCCTCAACCGTGTCCGGCCCATCTCCCGCGCATCCACCCTCACGCCTTCTCCTCCCTCCCAGAAACATGATAGGGTGCCCCTTGTCCTCACTTATCACCCCACCAGCCTCCGCATTCAAAGGATCATCCTCCGCCATTTCCGCCAACTCCAGCATGATGCCACCACCAAACACATCTTCCTTTCACCTCCCCCTGTCGGCATTCCATAGGGATCTTTCCCTCCGGGACACCCTGGTCCACTCCTCCATCACCCCCTACTCCTCAACCCCCTCCTATGGCACCTCCCCATGCCCACGCAAAAGATGTAACACCTGCCCCTTCACTTCCTCTCTCCTCACCGTCCAAGGACCCAAACACTCCTTTCAAGTGAAGCAGCATTTCACTTGCATTTCCCCCAACTTAGTCTACTG
This sequence comes from Carcharodon carcharias, assembly GCF_017639515.1. Classification (NCBI taxonomy): domain Eukaryota; kingdom Metazoa; phylum Chordata; class Chondrichthyes; order Lamniformes; family Lamnidae; genus Carcharodon; species Carcharodon carcharias. The sequence continues at coordinate 45,336,037 of NC_054471.1, read as the reverse complement.
TATTCGTTGCTCCCAATGTGGTCTCCTCTACATTGGAGAGACCAAACGTAAACTGGGCGACCGCTTTGCAGAACACCTGCGGTCTGTCTGCAAGAATGACCCAAACCTCCCTGTCGCTTGCCATTTTAACATTCCACCCTGCTCTCTTGCCCACATGTCTGTCCTTGGCTTGCTGCATTGTTCCAGTGAAGCCCAACGCAAACGGGAGGAACAGCACCTCATCTTCCGACTAGGCACTTTACAGCCTTCCGGACTGAATAATGAATTCAACAACTTTAGGTCTGAGCTCCCTCCTCCATCCCCACCCCCTTTCTGTTTGTTCCCCCTTCCTTTTGTTTTTTTCCCCAATAATTTATATGGATTTTTCTTTTCCCACCTATTTCCATTACTTTTAAATCCTTTATGCTCCTCCACCCCCACTAGAGCTATACTTTGAGTGCCCTACCATCTATTCTTAATTAGCACATTCGTTTAGATAATATCACCAACTTCAACACCTCTGTGTTCTTTTGTCTATGACATCTTTTGAAGATCTGCTCCTATTCTAACACATCACCCCCCCCCCCACCACTGCCCCCTTAAACCTTATATTTCCCTCTCCTTGTGAAGAAAGATCAGATCTGTTGAAGGGTCATGAGGACTCGAAACGTCAACTCTTTTCTTCTCCGCCGATGCTGCCAGACCTGCTGAGTTTTTCCAGGTAATTCTGTTTTTGTTTTGAAATATTGCAGTTGGTTCCCTCATCCAAGTCATTTATATATATCGTGAATCGCTAGGGCCCAAGCACTGATCCCTTCGGTACACCACGAGTCACCACCTGCCACCTGGAAAAAGACCCATGTATTCCCACTCTCTATTTCCGGTCTGTCAACCGATCCTCAATCTGTGCCAGTATTTTACTCCCAATCCCATGTGCTTTAATTTTGCCCACTAGCCTCTTATGTGGGACCTTATCAAAAGCCTTCTTGAAATCCAAATACACCACACCCACTGGTTCTCCCTTTTCTATTCTACTAGTTACACCTTCTCAAAAAACTCCAGTAGATTAGTTAAGCATGATTGCCCTTTCATAAACCCGTGCTGACTTTGTCTAATCCCGTTAATGTTCTTAAGTAAGGATAATACAAGTTACAAAAGCTATTTTATACTCTAATGATCACAGTAAGTACACAGTCCATGTAAACCAATAGGCAACCTACAATCAGGCACCATCACACTCTGAAGCCAAGTGACAGATGCCACCTCAAATACACGCTATGGATTTCTGATCTACTCTGCACACCCGCCACCACTGCCCAGACGCTAGGCAGACTAGATGCAGACTGCCAACCAGTCTCACTGAAATCCATCTTTCACACAAGGGTTTCCAATCTTGACTCGAAGGCTCGCTTTGGAATTTTCTCCCAAAAGGCGCCTTTCATAAGTTCTCTTGGATCGCCACGTGCATTCAAGCTTCCTTTCGCACATACTTTCACTGACTCAGCCACGTCAACAGAACACCACTGCTTCACATGCCCATAGTAAAGAGCCATAGATCTTCAGCTGTCTCCTTGGACCTTCTGGCTACTCACAAGCTGATATTGCTTTAAATTTGCATCCTGCAGCTTCTCCCTTTAAGCTTGGAGTCTTTCTCTGCTCCTCACTCTTAACTTCACTTAAGGACCTTTTCTAGACTCCTGTTCTTCCTTTGACTCGATGGTCTTCGTGGGGCCTTCCTTCTTCTGTTCTTTGGGGAAACCTGCTTCCTCTGCAGTTCCCTCTGCCAGCAGGCTGCTAACAATTTGGTATCTCCCTTGGGATCCAGAACTCGCTTGGCATTCACTATTACTTTAACTATAGAGCAACCCATCTAAGATTCTTAAGACTTATTTTCCTCAGCAGTCTGCTATATGTCAGCTAGAGTGAGTCTTACTGCTCCCTTCACCTTGCAGCACAATGACCAACTGCCCTCAAACAGCTTTCAGTTCGTGTGTGTGTGGCCCCTGTTGCTAGGCAACAGCACAGTTTTTTCTACCTTGTGTTTGTTTAATCTTCCCTTCAAGAGTCGGAAAATCTAATTAAAAGTGCAGGCATCACTTAAAAGCGAAACTAAAATTCAGCTTCCCCTTTTTTTAAACATATTAAAACTTCATTCCTAACATCCACAAATACAAATATGACTTACATCATATTTAACCAATTTATTGGAGTTCTTTGGAATAATAACATGCACTGTGGATAAAGTGGAGCCTGCAGGTATGCTGTACTTGGATTTTCAGAAGACATTTGATAAGGTGCCACATCAAAGATTATTGTGGAAAATAAAAGCTTACGGTGTAGGGGGTAATTCTTTTAACCTGATTAGAAGATTTTCTGCCAGCCAGCCAACAGAGTATGCATAAATGGGTCTTTTTCTGATTGGCAGGGTGTGACGAGTGGAGTCCCGCAGGGTTCTGTGCTGGGGCCTCAGCTTTTTACAATTTATATCAATGACTTAGAGGAGGGGAGTGAAGGCACGATAGTTAAATTTGCAGATGGCACAAAGATAGGTCGGAAAGTATGTTGCGAAGAGGACATAAGGAGGTTGCAGATGGATATAGACGGGTTGAGTCAGTGGGTAAAAATATGGCAGAAGGAGTAAAGTGGGAAAAGGTGAACTGTTCACTTTAACAGGAAGAATAAAAAAGCAGAGTATTAGTTAAATAGGGAACAGCTGCAGGATTCTAAGGTGTAGAGGGATTCAGGTATTCTAGTGCATGAGTCTCAAAAAGTTAGAATGCAGGTACAGCAAGTAATTAAGAAAGCTAATGGAATGCTATCCTTTATTACAAGAGGCATTGAACATAAAAGTAAGGATGTTATGCTTCAGTTATACAGGACATTGGTGAGACCACATCTCAAATACTGTGCGCAGTTTTGGTCCCCTTATTCAATGAAGGATGTAAATGTGCTGGAGGCAGTTCAGAGGAGGTTTACCAGATTGATACCTGGAATGAATGGGTTGTCTTATGAGGAAAGGTTAGACAGACTGAGTTTGTCCCACTGGAGTTCAGAAGAATGAAGGGTGACTTGACTGAAATATATAAGATCCTAAATGGTATTGACAAGGTGGACATGGAAAGGATAAAAACAAAAAACTGCGGATGCTGGAAATCCAAAACAAAAACAGAAACAGAAATAGCTGGTAAAACTCAGCAGGTCTGGCAGCATCGGTGGAGAAGCATCGTTGACTACTTTTCTCCGCCGATGCTGCCAGACCTGCTGAGTTTTTCCAGCTATTTCTTGGACATGGAAAGGATGTTCCCTCTTGTGGGTGAGTCAAGAACTAGGGGGCACTGTTTTAAAATTAAGGTTTGCCCTTTTAGGACACAGAGAAGACATTTTTTCTTAGAGGGTTGTGCAGCTTTGGAACACTGCCTCAGAAGGCAGTGGAGGTGGGGTCATAAATTGTTAGGCAAGGGAATCAAAGGTTGTCAGGGGGTAGATGGGAATGTGGAATTCAAAACACAAGCAGCTCAGCCATGATCTCATTGAATGGCAGAGCAGGTTCGAGGGGCCAAATGGTCTACTTCTGTTCCTATTTCATATATTCGTATTACACAGCACAAAATCCAAAATCTTCCAAGCCCCCTTAAATAAACTAGATGCCAGGTATACTAAAACACAAACTTTCTATCTATAATGGTTTTGAAAGATGGAACAGCTAAAGTAATTCCTGTATAAGTTAGATCTGAGCCTCCAGTTAATAAAAAAATAAAGCTTTATCACCAGCATTTCATAATTAATGGTTGTAAAATATGGCTGGCATCATAAAGCAAACTTTTAATTTAGAAGCAGATTTATAGCACAAGTGATTATTTGGTCCATCATGTCTCTATCAGAGCCATCCAAAACTAATTCCACTGCCTTGCTCTTGCCATAGCCCTCTCATAAGCAGCTAGCGATCCAATTTTCCATTACAAAGGTGCAATGGGCTTTGCCTCAAGCAATCAGTGGTAAAACATACTATGCTCCACAAACTCTGCATCAACTAACTTTTCCTAAAACACATTCCTTATTCTCAGTGCTAATTTATGATGTTTTGGCATTGATGCCTCAGAGTCTTTCCCTATTCGACAATGAAACTTTTCATAATTAAAAAATCTCAAATATCTTCTTCACCTTGTTCCCATCATGCCAGTACGTCTTCTCTCCTCAACTATAATTTCCTATTCCTGCCAGCATTCTTTTGAATCTACTCTATATGATCTTAGTGGGCTTTAATGTCCTTTCTAAAATGCAACACCCAAAACTGTACACAACACCCCAACTTACACATAATAAGCCCCAAAAACATTGATAAATTCCAGATTAGCTGTTTTAGTGGATGATTTGGTTAAGGGGTAAATATTGGCCAGGGTGAAGTCCACTGCTGCTCTTTAAGTAGTGCCATAGGGTCCTTTGCAAACATCTGAGGGCAAACAGAGCCTTGGTTTAACATCTCAAGGAAGGACGGCACCGCTGACAGTTCAACAAGTACTTAGCCCTGCACTGGAGTGCCAAGAATAGATATCATGTTCAATTCTCTGAAGTGGGGCTTCTTACTCAGGGTGTTGGGTGCTACCATTGAGTCATAGCTGACACCAATGGTAGACACCAACACTTCAGTGCAGTACTAAGTAAGTATACACTGTCGATGGTGCCCTCCTTCAGATGAGATATTAAGCTTTTCGTTCAACCAACATTATTGAAAATAAAATTGGCAGTGTTTTCCTTCCACAGTGACACCACCTCAAAAAAACCATCATTGGTTGCAAAGCACTTCGGGATGTCTGAAACTATATATAAATGCTAATCATTTTCTTTCATTATTTCATATTTATTTACTGATAATTTCATACTTATTCATGCTCATTACACTGACTTGTCTATGTCTTCCCAAAGCCTTTTACTGCCCTCCTTGGTGGTGGTGGTGGAATTTGGCGATCCAGCAAAAAGCCCATTTACTTACAGCAGGAATTACCAGTCCTGCCTGAAAATCCCAAAATCCCAGCCGTGTTATCACAAATTTTGTGATCATGCTCCTGTGTCCAAATCCACACTGAACAAAAGTGGTTCAAACAGAGACCCATGGGATACATTATTTCCAATTATTCTCAAATCTGAGTAATGGCTTAACTCTTTCTTTCCTGTCATCCAATTTTCAACATTTACTCTTACTTTACACCCTTGAGTTTTTCTCATATGCCTTGTTAGCATGGTATCAAAAACTTCCTGAAAATTATTTCATGAAAATACTGCATTCTCTTTACCTTTACAACTGTTATTTATTCAGAAAATATTTTAAATTTGCCAAATAAGGCTCATTTTAAACAAATATGTGTTGTTCTCCTTAGTTAACCCATTTCAAAATGCTCAACCATTTTACCTCAAACGATGGATTTTAAGAGTTTCCCCATGACTAACAGACTCATTGCTTTATAGTTACTCTATTTATTCTTCTCTCCCTTGAAGGAACATGTCACATTGTTATAAATACCTAATTCATTGTTTATAGTAATATTTGAGGTAATTTTTAGATCTGGGAGGATTAAGAATTAACTGTAGAAAATGGGATACATGCAACTAATGCAGCTTGAAGACTAAGGATAATGTTGACAAGATCATAAAACAGCAGGTGGGCTTGCTTAGAGAATTAGAAATGAAGTTTCTACACTCCTTGCAAAGAAATACAGTCTGAAGAGTTGTTTTGCTTTGGGAGTTAGAGCTACAATTAATTTAAAAATATTCAGTAAGCCCTGGAAGGCTGTATCGTCGTGGAGTTGGGTGGAGCTTAAGAAAGTTCTAGGATTTCAATTTGTGTATGTTTGCTGGGGGAAGTGAGCGTTCTGCAGCCATTTGGAAAAGATGCTGCTGTTAGCTGGTTCTGTGTATTTGGGACTCAGGAGAAGTCCCAGGAATCACTTGATAGGTCTGTGCAGTTAGGGTTAAGTAGTAGTCCTGGGGAGCTTTGAAGATGGCATAAGATCACTGACTCCATGTTGGAATGGGTTAGGACTCAAACAGCCCTGGGAGCCATTTTTAGCTTTGAGTAGCTGGGGAGATTGAAGCTTGGTGAAATCCAGGGGCAGTGCCAGCCCAGTAAAGCTGGCCAGCCAGTAAAGAGCTGAAATTGCACAACTAGAGGCCACAGCCCAGACTCAGAAATCCAGTGGAACAGCGTCTCAGGAGGTGCGATTAAAACACTGGGAGGTGTTCAGTCATCGAGGAAGTCCAAATTGGAGTGGCTTTGAGCAAATTCAGAGGCTTGGTCTTTGAAAGTAAAAAGTTTGGAGTCACTCATGAGCCAGCCAGACAGAGTTTCAACATGATTGGGTGACTCAGTGCTGACTGACATCTAGCTGGTTTGCTAGGAAATCTATGGGGTTTTTTTATTCATTCATGAGATGTGGACATCACTGGCTAGGTCAGCATTTATTGCCCATCCCTAATTGCCCTCGAGGTGGTGGAGAGTTTATTGTGGTGTAGGTACACCCACAGTGCTGTTAGGGGGTTCCAAGATTTTGACCCAGCTTCAGTGAAGGAATGGCAATATATTTCCAAGTCAGGGTGGTGGGTGGCTTGGAGAGGAGCTTCCAGGTGATGGTGTTCCCATGTGTCTGCTGCCCTTGACCTTCTAGATGATAGTGTTTGTGGGCTTGGCAGATGCTGCCTAAGGAGCCTTGGTGAGTTCCTACAATGCAACTTGTAGATGGTACACACCACTGCTACTGTGTATCAGTAGTGGAGGGAGTGAATGTTTGTGGATGGGGTGCCAATCAAGTGGGCTGCTTTGGCCTGGATGGTGTCAAGCTTCTTGAGTGTTGTTGGAGCTGCACTCATCCAGGCAAGTGGAGAGTATTCCATCACACTCCTGACTTGTGCCTTGTAGATGGTGGACAGGCTTTGGGGAGCCAGGAGGTGAGTTACTTGCTGCAGGATTCCCAGCCCCTGACCTGCTCTTGTAGCCACAGTATTTATATGATGAGTCCAGTTCAGTTTCTGGCCAATGGTAACCCCCAGGATGTTGATAATGGGGGATTCAGTGACGGTAATGCCATTGAATGTCAAGGGGTGATGGTTAGATTCTCTCTTGTTGGAGATGGTCATTGATGGGCACTTATGTGGCCCGAATGTTACTTGCCACCTATCAGCCCAAACCTGGATATTGTCCAGGTCTTGCTGCATTTAGACATGGTCAGTATCTGAGGAGTTGCAAATGGTGAACATTGTGCAATCAAACATCCCCACTTCTAACCTTACGATGGAAGAAAGGTCATTGATGAAACAGCTGAAGGAGGTTGGGCCGAGGACACTACCCTGAGTGATGTTTTGGAACTTGGTTTACATTCAACAACCACAACCATCTTCCTTTGTGCTAGGTTTGACTCCAACCAGTGGAGAGTTTTCCCCAATTCCCACTGACTCCCGTTTTGCTCGGGCTCCTCGATGCCACTTGGTCAAATGCTGCCTTAGTCAACTGTTTTAGTCACTTTTGCTATTTATTGTAGAGTCTTCCAGGATCATTAGCTTCCCTCATTCTCAAAATTCTGTTCCAGTTTCAGTGCCTGAAACAACCAGCCCACAATATTTGTTTGACCATACTTTGCCTGTTAATTCACATGCACCTCATGTTAACCCTGAATGCTAGAGAGGATAAGCTGGATATTGGATATTGTAAATTGTTTTATCTTTTTGACTTTGTGTAGTAAAGCTTATTTCTGTTTGTTCGTAACCAGCGGAATATTGTGGCTTTATTCTCTTAACAACTGTCTTGAATCTCAAATTTTGTCTAATTTAAATAACCAGATCTTACCAAAAACCTGGGGGTCTGGTCTAGGATCATAAATTGGGGGCTTATCTAGGATTTCATAGATAAATCCATTGATATATACAAGTGCTGCTGCTTGCTAAGGTTAGGGTTGATAAGATTTCACAGCAAATTTTACTATACTGACTGAAAAGCAGAATTGCCTTGTCAATCGCTTTGACTTTTCTAGGCAGGGAAGTTTATCCCAGAGTGATTTGCAACAATTAATCAAGGTTAGGTTAGCTAGATTAGCAGAAAAGTTGAAGTTAGAGTTAAAAGCAGGGACCAAGAAAGCAGACATAATTGAGGTGATAGCACAGCAATTGGAACCAGAAGAGGAGAACCTCACAGAGGTATGACACAGCTTGAGTTAGCTAGAATTCAGTTGCAGATGAGGCAGCTTGAGATAGAAAGAGACAGAGAAATGAAAAAGTGCAAATAGGAAAAAGAAAGAAACATGAAAGTTTGAACTTCAAATCCAGTGATAGAGGTTAGCAAGGTGGGGGGGGTGGGGGGTGGGGGGTGGGCAGTGGGCAGAGATAAGGAAAGGGAAAGAAAGTTTCAAAAAGTGAAAGAGAATAGCTTAGGTTATGGGGTGAAAGAGAGTCCCACTCTGAGCTCTGACATAAAGACTCTTCACTTATTGCCTAAATTCACCGAGTTGAGAGATGGGTGGTTACAATGTTCAAGTGGCCAAAGCACACACGGCCTCGCTCTGCAAAGCATTTTAATTGGGAAGGCTGTAGATATTGTCATGAAATCCATTTTTACCTTGGTGTTCCCGTGTGCTAACTGTCGGAGGCAGTTAGTTTAGGGGAGTCAGCCAACAAGCTGACAGAGACAGGGTCAGGCAGAGATCCCAGTTAAGTTCAAGAGCGAGCAGACTTTAAGTAATGCAAGCCGTTGGGACAAAGGTACCCTTTTAGGACTGTTGTGTTCTGCTTGGCACGGCTTAAGATCTGAAAGCGTGCTTGGAAGATGAAGCTCGAGGGCACTCGAGAGATCCAGGGGAAAGGAATCTTGGAAGGCGAGACTGAAACCCTAGGAGGTGGGCCATTGTTGAAGCCAGCCAAATGGGAACGATTTTAAGAAAGAATTCCAATGAGAGATATTCAAATCTGGAGATTGGAAATCTTCATAGGAAAGATGAAGTTTCAGTGAGGTTGGTTGTTGAGAAATCTATGGAATCTGTTTTGATTGCATCTGTCATTTACTCTGTAGCGTGGTGTGTGTCCGACCCCCCAGTTTGTCTGTTAATTCACAGATACCTCATACAGTTCTTGTAAACTATTTTATCTTTTTGAATTTGTAGAATAGTTTGTTTTTATTCAAAAATCAATGGAATTTTGTGGCTTTATTCTAAAAAGGTGTCTTGACTCTCAAATCTGGACTACTTTAGACAAAAAGTTATTGGTCGCCAACTGGATTCTACCAAAAACTGAGGTGGGAGGGGATCCAAACAAGGATCGTAACAATGTATATTCAAGCCTATCAGAAGAACAATCCTCTGATAATGATGTAATTAAAACTGTGGTACTTAATGCATTCAAACTTGTCCCTGAAGCATAGGAGTTGAAATTTCAGACTTTAAAGGAAAAGACCGAATGAAATGTTTATAGAATTTCCTCAGGCCAAAGAAATATTGTGGGGCTGGTGGTTTCGGGCGCTGAAACTAGAGCAAGATTTTGAGAATGTGAGACAGCTAATGATACTGGAAGAATTTCAAAACAGCATCCCAATAGCTATTAGGTCGCAAATAAAAAGTGTTGAAAAACTCAGTGGGTCTGGTAGCATTTATGGAGAAAGAAACAGTTGATATTTTGAATCCAATATGACTTGTCTTCAGAACTGGAGAAAGGTAGGAATGTGATGGATTTTATGTTGTTGACAAAGTCAGGGGGTGGGGAAGATGGAGCAAAATAGGTGGTTAGGGATGGGTTAGAGGATAGGAGACAGTAAATGACAAAGATGTCATGGAACACAGAACAAAGGGAGGAGTAATGATGGGATTAAAGACTAAAGCATTGGTCAAAAGAAGATGTTAATAGCAGAATAAATGTCAGCATTCTCAAAGCAATATAGAAAAATGCATTGATAGCAGAAAAAGGGTCAGCAATGTGTGAAAGCAAAAGCATAAAAGATATAGATTGGCACTTGGGAAAAAAAAATCTCAAAATGGAGGACAGAGTTCATAGTAAGAAGTTGTTGAACTCAAATGTTGAGTTCAGAAGGCTGTAAAGTGTCTAATTGGAAGATGAGGTGCTGTTCCTCCAGCTTATGTTGGGCTTCAGTGGAACAATGTAGGAGGCAGAGGACAGAAATGTGAGCACAAGAGTCAGATGGTGAATTGAAATGGCAAGCAACTGGAAGGTAGGGGTCACGCTTGCAGACTGGGCACAGGCATTCCTCAAAGTGGTTACCCAGTGTGCATTTGGTCTCCCCAGTGTAGAGGAGGCCACATTGTCAGCAGCAAATACAGTAGATTAAATTGAAAGAAGTGCAAGTAAATTGCTGCTTCACCTGGAAGAAGTGTTTTAGGTTGTTGGACTGTAAGGAGAGACAAGATAAAGGGGCAGGTATTACACTTCCTGCGATTGCATGGGAAGGTGCTGTGGGAAGGGGATGAGGTGTTGCGGGTGTTGGAAGAGTGGACCAGGTGTCACTGAAGGAATGGTCCCTTCGGAATGCTGACAGGCGAGGGGAAGGTGCGTCTGGTGGTGGCATCGTGTTGGAGGTGCAGAAATGGTGGAGGATGATCCTTTGAATACAGATGCTGAAGGAGTGGAAGTGAGGAAAATGGGAACCCTATCGTGGTTCTGTGAAGGAAAGGAAGAGGAGGACAGAAGTGTTGGAAATGGGTGGGACACGGTTGAAAGCCCTGTCAACCACAGTCATGGGGGGAGTTCTCGGCTGAAGAAAAAGGAAGACATGTCTGAAACGTCATTGTGGAAGGTGGCATCATTGGAACAGGTGCGACAGAGACGGAAAAACCAGCAGAATGAATGCAGTCCTTACAGGAAGCAGGGTTTGAGGAGGTATAGTTGTGATAGCTGTGGGAGTCATTGGGATTGTAATAAATATTGCTAGACAGTCTATCACCAGAAACAGAGACAGGGACATCAAGAAGTGGAAGGTAATGTTGGAGATGGACCATGTGAATGAGGGAGGGAGAGAGGGAGAGAGATATGGAAATTGGAAGCAAAATTGATGGAGTTTTTCGAATTCCAGATGAGAGCACAGAGTGGCACCAATACAGTCATCCATGTACCGAAAAGAGTTGTGGAAGGGGGCCTGAGTATGATTGGAACAAGGAATGTTCCACAGACCCGTTAGGAAATAGAGAAAGTAAGTATTTGGGCATGTTAGGAATAATGTATATCTTTAAGCTCAAGTTTAATTTGTATTTCTGTATTTTGTGGGTTAAGAGGATGAATCCTGAGTTTTACTTCCACTTTAAAAGCCTGCATTTTAGTGAGATTTTATGACTCGGCGAGTTAAAACAAACAAGGTAGAGAAAGAAAACTATTGTTGCCTAGCAACATGGGTCCACAGATAGAGGCCATGCACACATACAAACCAAAAGCAGTTTGAGTTCAGTTGGTCAGTGTGCTCTAAAGTTGAAAGGAGTTACCAGCAGTAGCAGCATAGAAGAGGGACAGATAGCAAGTTCCAAACTAAAGCTGAAGCCAGCTGATAGGACGACAACATGGGGGAGGGAACTGCAAAGAGCAGGTTCCAAAAACTAAAGAAAGTTCCCAAAACCAGGGAGTGAAATGTGACAAAGTATTTAATTAGGCAACCAGGATCTGAATCAGTTAATTTTGCCTGCTACCTTGCTGGTTTCCTGTCTTTACTTTCAGTTGTATGAACAAGTTGCCTTTTAGAGAATAATAAAGATGTTGCCTTTTGAGATTCATCTCCATTTCTCCTGGAGCACCCTGTTTGAATCTCTCCAAAGAGAGGCTTCTAATCCTCTAGATACCAAAATGGCCCAAATCAAATGACACATTCGGTGGCTGTGACCATAGTTCATTATTCCTCCTCTTCTTATCTGGAACCTATGACAGAGTCAACCACACTATCCTCCTCCAGCACCCCTCCTGTATTGTTCAGCTCCCTGGGATTGTCCTTGCTTGGTCCTTTTCATAGCCAGACCATACCACAACATTTCTAGTAATAGCTAATACCTCTGTTCTATTATCTTTGAAATTCCCCAAGGATCCAATTCTTAACTCCCTCTTCTTTCTCATCCACATGTGACCCTGATATCCTTTGGCATCATCTTTAGACATAGGGTCAGATTCCACATAAATGCAAAAGACAAGGCTGAAGTATTTGAAATCATCTTCAGCTAGAAGTGCCGAGTGGATGATCCATCTAGTCCACCTCCTGAGGTTGCCCCCAGCATCACAGATGCCAGTCTTCAGCTAATTCAATTCACTCTACTTGATATCAAGAAGCGGTTGATGAGACTGGATACTGCAAAGGCTATGGCCCTGACAACATCCTGAATCCAGACAAGCTGCGGCTCTAGCCAAACTGTTCCACTACAGCTACAACACTGGCATCCACCTAACGTGAAAAATTGCCTAGATATGCCCTATCCATAAAAAGCAGGACAAATCCAATCTGGTCAATTACCGCCCATCTGTCTAGTCTCTCAATCATCAGCAAAGCGATGGAAGGTGTCGTCAGTAGTGCTGTCAACTGACATTTACACAGCTATGACCTGCTCACCGGTGCTCAGTTTGGGTTCACCAAGGCCACTCTGCTCTTGACCTCATTATAGCCTTGGTTCAAACTGGATAAAACAGCTGAACTCCAGAGGTGAGGTAAGAGTGACTGCCCTTTACAAAAAGCAGCATTTGACTGAGTGTGGCATCAAGGTGCCCTAGCAAAACTGAAGTCAGTGGGAATCAGGGGGAAAACTCTCCACTGGTTGGAGTCATGCTGAGCACTAAGGAAGATGGTCGCGGTTGCTGGAGGTCAATCATCTCAGCAGGAGTTCCACAGGATAGTGTTTGAAGCTCAATTACCTTCAGCTGTTTCATCAATGACCTTCCCCTCCACCATAAGGTCAGAAGCGCAGATATTCATTGATGATTGCACCATGTTCAACACCATTCACAAGTCCTCAGATACTAAAACAGTCAGTGTGCAGATGCAGGAAGACTTTGAGAACACTCAGGCTTGAGCTGATAAGTTGCAAGTAACATCCAATCTACATGAGTACCAGGCTAACCATCTCCCCTGGAGATTCAATGGCATTACTATGCCGAAACCCCACAATCAACATCCTGGGGGCTGTCAATAACCTGAAATTGAACTGGACCAACCATAAAAATATTGTAGCTATAACAGGTCAGAGGCTGGGAATTCTGTGGTGAGTAACTTGCTTTCCATCTCCCCAAAGTCTGTCCACTATCTACAAGGCATATCAAGAGTGCGATGGAATACTCTCTACTTGCCTGGATGAATGCAGCTCCATCAACACTCGAGAAGCTTGACATTATCCAGGGCAAATCAGCTTGCTGGATTGGCACCCTATCCACCATCTTAAACATTCAGTCCCTCCAGCGCTGACACAGTAGCAGCAGTGTGCAGCAAACACAAGATGCACTGCAGCAAATCATCAACCCTCCTTTGACAGCACTTTTCAAACCTGCAACCTCTACCATCTAGAAGAAGGGCAGCAGATGCATGGGAACACACCATCTGCAAGTTCCCCTCTAAGCCACTCACCATACTCACTTGGAACTATATTGCCACTCCTTCACTCTCACTGGATCAAAATCCTAGAATTCCCTTCCTAATAGCTTAGTTGGGTTGGGTTGGGTTGGGGGGGAGGGGGGGGGGGTACCTACACCAGATGGACTGCAAGCAGTTCAAGGCTCACCACCAGCTTCCCAAAGGCAGTTAGGGATGGGCAACAAGTGCAGGCCTTGCAATTTATGCTCACATCCCATGAAAGAAAAAAGACATGCCAATTACCTCCAGACTCTTGCAGCAACACTCTTGTAATCATCAGTCCTTCAGCCTCTATGAACCCCTGCGCCAGAATAACTTTAATACTCACATCCTGACCTACAACAAGTACCGCTAGTGCATCAGCTTTATTGTTGGTGATCTACATTGGATGCCTGTATCCTAACCATCAATGTTTAAAGTGGGCAAATAGCACAAAGTACTTGCTATTATCATTATCATCAAATACCAAGTCACCACTTAGAATGCTAAGCATGCTGTTTCAGCCAGAAATGTGTAGATGATGCCTTTCACGATCACTGCAATCACCAAAGTGCTTTCAAACAATGACAAACTTTAGAAGTATAGTCACTGATTTAAAGCATAAAGTAGTTTGTATTTTGTTGGGATTGAATTGCCTATCACACTTAAAGATAATACCATTCAGAGGCGATTGAAGTTAAGACCTTGATATTTATTTCAGAGTTGTTAGTGACTTAGAGTTACCAGATACATAACACACCAGCACATCTACCAATCTATCATTGGCATTGGTTTCAGTTGGGGAATAAGATTAAAAAAAAACAGGTCATTAGCATCAAATTTCTAATTCACACACATTCAGTTTCAATAAATTCAATAACTAATCAAAAATATTTGTTTCTAATCCTCTACAACTTTAAAAAGGAAGAGAAAATTTGGAAACAAGATTAGACACAGGACTTTATAGGTGGCATGCTCATGATTCCTTCCCCACTCACAGGGAAGTACAGAAAGATTAGGGAAATGAATACATGCTTCAGGTGTGATGTCAGAAAGCTTGATTTCACTTTGTAGTTCAATGGCGCCAGTTCTAGGATAGGTGGGAGGCTACTAATGTTTGAAAAATAAAATTATTAAAATTAAAAATAGTGAAAAGGTGTGACATTTAAATTAAGGAGGCAGCATGGGAATCTGTGCCAGAGGACTGGAAAATGATCAAAGCAGTACCTTTTTTTAAAAAAAAACATATAGAATCAATTTGTATAATTACCCGTTAGTTTAATATCTGCAAAATTTTAGTATCTTTAATTAAGGATGAAATAGCTACACATCAAAAGAGACAAAAATAGCTAGAAGCTGACAGTACCAATTTCAAAAGGGATGATCATATTTGACAAGCCTCATGGAATTATTTGAGAAGAGATGACTAAAGGGGAAAATGCAGTGGCTGAAGCATACAGGGACCTTAGCAAAGCCTTTGACAAGGCACCAGATGGGAGATTACTAGAGAAGTTAAAGGTACTGTAACATAGTAGTTATGTTACCAGACTAATGATCTGTAAATATAAATTCAAATCCCATTACAACAGCTGGGAATTTTAAATTCAGTTATATGGAATAAAAGCTAGTATCCATTATGGCGACCATGAAAATACCAAATTACTGTCAAAAACATCATGTTCAATGTTCTTTTGTAAAATGTCCTTTAGGGAAGGAATCTGCCACCCTTACCCAGTCTAGCTAATACGTAACTCCAGGCCAACAGCAACATGGCTCTTAACAGCCCTCTGAATTGGCCAAGCAAGCCACTTGGTTGCATTCAAGGCAGCAGCTCACTACTACATTCTTAAGGGGAATTAGTGATAAGCAGTAATGGCTGGTCCTGCCAGAGATGCCCACATCTTGTGAATGAATAAAAAGAAAAAAAGGGGTATGAAGTTAAGGGAAGGGTAGCAAACAATTAAAAATGGTTAGAAGGGAGATAAAGGAGAGCAGGAGTTAAAGGAAGTTTTTCCAGAATGGTTGGTTGGTGGTGGAAGCCATGAGGTTCAGTTCTATTTACCATATTGATCAATCATTTAGATATTGGCTAAGGGAGTATTGTTGACATTTGCAGGTGATAAATTAGGAAGGCCAGTTGATTTTAACAGTATAGGAAGGTGTTGAGGCTTTCAAGAATGACCAATGTAAATTCACTAGAAAGCTGTCTGGCTTTAGGGAATACAAATATGAATAGAGACTTGAAAAAGCATTTTTCAGTAGAACATTGCAGGTTATGAATCATTATGTGCTTAAAATCATGAGATAATCATGGGAAAGAGTAGTTGAGAGGTCCAGAAATAGGATCCATAGACATGAATAAATTTAACAGAAGAAACCCTTCTCCAGAGCTTTATGAATTTTTGTAATTCACTTAGAAGGCTAATGTTTGGGGCAAAAACTAAGTCACGATTCAAATTTGATAGGTGGATGAAGAAAAGGGAGATAAAGGGATGAGATCAGAATGTGTCAACATAATCAGATATTTGCTCCTGTGGAGAGTTGGACTGAATGTCTCGTTTCTACATTGTAACTTCTATTTATTTCTGTGTAAGTATTCTCAATTTATTCCCAAAGAATCAGTCTTAAGTTCGGCTGAAGATCCTGCGGACTAGAGATCACAAGCAAACAGGTCAACAGAGCATGATCTCTCACCTAATTAGCAAAAGTATTTTAAACATTATTTTAATTTTAATTATTATAGTCTGTATAAATTTTATCTACTAGTGAAAATACACTATCCCACACAGGGATTCAAATTATGCTGTCAAAAGATTAAATTCAAGCCATATAGTTGAGGATAAACTTTATTCAACAATCAACTATTCTATATCCCTCTTGCTCCAAGCAACCCATTTCTTAGAATCTTTTAGGAAATACAGGAGAACACATTCCGAGAGACTTTGCATGCTTCATAAAATGTGAAGTATTTATAACACAGGGGCCTTATTGCCCATTAGAAATTATATTTTATATCTTTCAAACTGAATCTTCAATAAACTTCAAAAAGGGTGTGGGAAAGGAACACCATACAATAATCTATGAGCGGTTGCAGTAGAATTCTGAAATTCTAGACAAGTATATACTAAAAGCTGATTGTGTTAGGATATCAAAAAAATCAAGAGATGTGCTCAATAGCAGCACCATGAGGGAATGGGTGCCTGTGCCCACAACCTGTGTTTTCAACGGTTTATTTTTTTAGCCACACTGATCTGAGGGAGTAAAATCAATCCTCCAGGATGAATATCCCACAGAAGGAACTATCTGAAAACTTAATTTGCTCAAAACATATCTTTGAAAGTACCTGTATTGGGTGAAAGGAAAGAAATAGTAAATTATTTCACGTCTCAGCTGTGTAATTTTTGTGGTACTGAAACAACACACTGTTCCTCTTTGAATAGTGAATTAAAGCAAAAGAAACCCATTTAATCAAAAGGCCAGCACATCAGACAATGTAGCACCCCTTAGTACTATACAGGAGTGTTAGCACTCAACTAAACTGTGAATTAGATTTTGAACCTTCTGACTTAAAAGCTAGGTGCTAACTGAAGCAAGATGTCAGTGGGAGATCAACACTGCAGCCCTGCTGTCAAATAATAGAAGAAAAAGAACAGAGGCTGGTCTTGTGGTAGCGCTTTTGTGCAGTGTGGAACTGGAGGAAATAAGATTCTCACATGAGTATAATAGAACCCCTGGATTTCACACTTGCTCAGTGATTTTTTCCTCAGTGGGATGAATTGCCAATACGAAGTTCAGTGTAGATAAACGAATGAGAAAAATGGCTTAAATGTCAGACTACTTTAACGCTGTCCCTTACTGCTGCGTCAGATCAATGACTTCATTCAAAAAGCAGGCAAACAGCAGTAAGTACTGTCAATTAGTTTGCCGTTTTGAAAAACAATTCATTCTATTTTTTCTCTGCTATTCTTCAGTATTTTGATCAATCTGTGAAAAATGTTTTCAGAAAGCAACTGAAAATCTTTAAAAGAGAAAACAGTTTTCTCTCTTTCCAGTCCATGCAATGTACTGTAGCTGGCTAATCATAAGTCTGCTCACCTGAACTTCTTTTATTAGCTTTAAAATAACAGTGGCAGGGAAGGCGGTTCAGGTGGTGGAAGACTTAGAAATCCAAATCCATTCCTTCACTGTCACTGCGTCAAAATCCTAGAACTCCTTTCCTGACAGCACCGTGGATGCACCTACACCACATGGACTGCAGTGGTTCAAGAAGGCAGCTCACCATCATCTTCTCAAGGGCAGCTAGGGATGGGCAATAAATGCTGGCCCAGCCAGCGAAGCCCACATCCCACGAATGAATAAAAAAAGGTCAAGGCAATGGAACAGTGTAGCAGTAGGGGTAAAGACAAGCCAAGTGGGATAGAGTTTAACAAATTGTGCTTCAGTGAATAAGTTCATTGCAGAGAAAAGAAGTAAAAAAATGAAATTAAAGGCTCCTTATCTGAATGCACAATGCATATGCAATAAAATAGATGAAATAGTGGCACAAATAGAGGTAAGTGATTCAGATTTAATTGGCATTAAAGAGGCAGGGTTGCAAGGTGAGCAAGATTGGGAGATAAATATTGCAGGGTACAGAATATTTTGGAAAGAAAGACAGAATGGCAAGCGAGGAAGGTAACGATATAAGGATGACATAATGACATTAGTGAGAAAGGATCTGGCCTCAGAAGATCATTAAGTTGAATCAGTATGGGTAGAAATTAGGAATGGAAAGAGTCATAAAATGCTGGTGGGAGTCATTTACAGGTCCCATAACAATAGTTATACCATTGGACAGAGCATTAAGCAAGAAATTATTGGAGCTTGTAACAAAGGCAATGTAATAATTGTGGGGGACTTTTGCCAATTTGATTGTCCCAATCTATACGAAGATTACAGTGGTCTAGAATCAGAGTAGAAGATTTTGTAGAATGTTTTCATGACAGTTCCTTGGAGTAATACTTTGTGGAACTAACCAGGCAGAAAAGCTATTTTACATCTAGTATTGTGTATTGACACAGGCTCAATTAATAAGGTTTAACAGATCCATGGGAAAAAATGATCATAATACCATTGAATTCCATGTTAAGTCTGAAAGTGACATGCTCCAGCCACAAAGAAAAATCTTAAACTTCAGTTCATAGGTATGA
Source organism: Carcharodon carcharias (assembly GCF_017639515.1). Taxonomy (NCBI): domain Eukaryota; kingdom Metazoa; phylum Chordata; class Chondrichthyes; order Lamniformes; family Lamnidae; genus Carcharodon; species Carcharodon carcharias. The sequence goes on along the minus strand of NC_054471.1, from coordinate 45,317,314 downwards.
GGGAGAACTGGCTAAGATTAATTGGGTAAGTAGGCTAAAAGGTTTGGTGGTAAATGCATAGTGATAAACATTTAAAGAAACAATTCAAATGTTCAGCCAAAGTACACTCCATTGAAAAACAAATGTTCAGCAAGACCAACCCATCCCCAGGCTCAATCAGCAAGTTAAAGATACTATTAGATTAAAAGAAGAGGCTAATAATGTTGCAAAGAACATTAGCAAGAGTGAAGATTGGTGTGTTTTAGAAACCAGCAAAGGGCCACCAAAAAGTTAATAAAAAGGAAATAAATGGAATGAGAGTAAACTAGCCAGAAATATAAAAACAGATTGCAAGAGTTTTTTTTTATGTATACAAAAAGTAAGAGAGTAGCTAAAGCAAACGTCAGTCCCTTAGAAGCAGAGACAGGAGAAATTATCATGGTAGAGGCAGTGAACAAATATTTTGTGTTTGTCTTCAGAGTAGAAGACCCAAATTGCATACCAGAAATAGAGGGTAACAATGGGGTTAAAAAGTGAGAAAATTAAAGATAATTAATATCAACAAAGGAAAAGTATTAGAGAAAATTAAGGGACTAAAATCCAACAAATCCTGGGGACCTGATTACTTACACCCCCAGGTTCCAAAAGAGATAACTGCAGAGATAGTGGATGCATTTGCAAAGATTTTCCAAAATTCCTTAGATTCAGGAATAGTCTTATCAGAATGGAAGTTGGCAAATGTAACACCGCTTTTCAAGAAAGGAGGAAGAGAAAACAAAAAAAAGGAATTATTGGCCAGTTAGCCGAACATCAATCATTGGGAAAATACTAGAATCAATTATTAAGGAAGACTTAATAAAACACATAGAAAAGTACAGTATGATTAGAACAAGTCAACATGGTTTAACAAAAAGAAAAACCTGTTTGACAAATTTAGAGTTTTTGAGGATGTAACTGGCAGGTTAGATAAAGGGGTACATGTAGATTTAGTAATCTGGATTTCCAAAAGACATCCAATAAATGTCACACAAAAGGTTAAAGGCAAGATACAAGTTCAGAGTTGGGAGTAATATATTAGCATGGATAGAGGATTGGTTAATAGAGAGAAAGTAGGTAGTGGGTATAAACAGGACATTTTCAAGTAGGCAGGCTGACTAGCAGGGTGCTGCAAGGATTAGTGCTACGGCCTCAGCTATTTACAATCGATATTAATGACTTAGATGAAGAGACAGAGAATAATGTATCTAAGTTTGCTGATGATCCAAAGCCAGGTGGAAAGGTAAGCTGCGAGAGGAGAGAGGCTGCAGAAAGATATAGACAGGTGAAGTGAGTGGGCAATGAGATGGCAGATAGAACATAATGTGGGCAAGTGTAAAGTTTTTCACTTCTGCTGTAAGAATAGAAAAGCAGGTTTCTTTGTAATAAGGTGTAAAAACTTGTAAATATCAATGTTCAAATAGACTTGGGTGTGCTCATACAAGGAACACAAAGTTAGCATGCAGGTACATCAAGCAATTAGGAAGGCAAATAGCTTGTTGGCCTTTATTGCAAGGAGATTTGAGTACAGAAATAAAGTCTTGCTACAATTGTACAGGGCTTTGACGAGACCGCATCTGGAATACTGTGTGCAGTTTTTGTCTCCGTATTTAAAGATATATTTGCATTGGAGGTGGTACAGCAAAGGTTTACTAAATTAGTCTCTGGGATTAGGCAGTTGTTCAATGATGAGAGGTTGAGTAAATTGAATCTATATTCTCTGGAATTTAGAAGATTGATAGGTGATTTCATTGAAACAAACAAGATTCTGAATGGGATTGATAAGCTAGATGCTGAGGGATCGTTTCTGTTGGTCGGGGAATCTAAAGCATTGAGGCACAATCCCAGGATAAGGGACTAACTATTTGGGACTGAGATGAGGAGAAATTACTTCATTCAAATGGCCATGAATCTTTGGAATTTTCTACCCCAGAGAGTTGTGGATGTTCCATCATTTAAAGCTGGGATAGACAGATTCTAGGTCTGAGGGAATCAAGGGATATGAGAAGCAGGCAGGAAAGTGGAGTTGAAGCCCAAGATCACCAATGATTGTACTGAATGGTGGAGCAGGCTCGACAGGCCATATAGTCTATTCCTGTTGAAGGGACTTGAAACGTCAACTGTATTCCTCTCCGCAGATGCTGTCAGACCTGCTGGGTTTTTCCAGGTATTTTTGTTTTTCGTCTATTCCTGCTCCTTTTTCTTGTGTTTTTGTATTTGAAGTTTGAGATCCTGCTTATTCATAACTCATTGTGGAAAAAATTTAGCTTTTTCCAAAAACTGATGACATTAATATTGTAAAAACCAATTTTTCAAACATCCTAAAGTTTCCTAACCTGTATGCAGAAAGGATGTTAAGAGGTGGGGGTTTCTCACACGTGCTATATGTTTCCAGCAATGGAATGGGCAATGATTTGCGGTCAAACAGTTGCTGATCCTGAACTGTGGAGCTTCGAAAGGCTTTCCTCATAGTTATATCTTGAAGTGAGACTGAAAAAGAAAACAAATGTGTAAGCAGTTTAAAACTTCTGCATGAGTGCCTTCTATACATTTTAGATTAATTGCATCTTATGTTCACAAAAACAGTGTAACGTTGCTCTCTATAACCTTTTAATAGCCACTGACATTCTCTTAAATGTTAAAACAGTTCCAGAATTACACACACAACTGTAAAACATTTAAAATTTTTTGTAATATTGCCAGAACCACTTCACAACCTGTGCATCAGTTTAGTTCCTAAATAACAGCCAACTTAAATTAGTTACCAAAGTAAACAGCATGTAGTTTAAATAGAACACTGAATAAGAAAGAATGGAATAGAATAATATTCCCCACTCCTGGCACTGATTATGACTCAGGTTATGGGTGCCATTTAAATAAGATCTGACATCTTGTCAAGCATTCTCCATTTCTAGCATTTTCCATTTCTAACAATAGGCATACACAGGCTGTAGTTTCTTCTAGAGCAAATCTAACTCAACTCTCAAAATCCTCCTGAGGATACTCTGCAACGCTTAATGCATAAGTTCCAATCTGATTTGTAGGAATGCACTCCTATTGCCCAGGTGGCTTCCAAAATAATGGGTAATAGGAGTTCATAATGATCTGAAGATGCATTAATCAAGTTAAGCAATGGACAAATTTATTAAAAGTAAAATACTAGCTTAAAATAATCAAAGTAACAAAAATACTAGAAAGAATACATGAACTAAACAGTTATGCACATTTTATAGCACATAGGAGTAGGTCCTTTTAGCCCCAACTTAAACAGAAAATTACCCAATTACTACATTTTATCAATACTAGGCCCTGACCAGCTTCAAGAAAAGAAACCGAGCCTTTTTAATTAAGTTGCTATTGCTTTGATGTTTCAGTAATGTTGGTTGCAGTAACTACAATGAAAGCATAGCAAAAGATCTACTATTTTATGTAGAAACACAAGAGTATTTCAACTGGAAGACTGATTTAAGCAAACTGACTTTTGGTACTTTTCTGGATGACTTTAGAATGCTCAGGCATTTTGTTAAACCATGTTTGAATAGCTCAGGATTTTTGACTGGGGTGGAGTAGAAACCTCAATATTGCATAAAGTATACTTCAAATAACTATGCTAGTAAAAAACACTGGAATGAAATTGCATCTGCTAGGTCAGTCTCAATAACTGAAGGAGTCACAACCATGATCATTAGTCATCCTGTACAAAATGTCAGAAGATTTGACCCATGCTAAATGACATGATACTGTACTGGGAATGAGTAATTGGATTAACCCAGAATGCTCACTGTGGTGATCTGAGACTTTTTGTATGTGTAGCAGAAGGTTTGTAGAAAGCACATTGTACTACATTGCAAAGATGGCTGCATAAACCACTGACGTACTTAATTTCACATGATGCACTTGGTTTTTCTCAAAAGTAAAAATGGTCTATAGAAAGTATTCAACAATTTGGTAAGTAAACGCTATGATCTTCGAAATGGAAGTAGTCTTAACAGGGTCACACAAACTCCAGAAAGAAAGGGGCAATGATTAAACTAAATTATAAATTTCAGGTTGTGAAAATACAATTTGGATTTTGAGAGCCAAACAAACGCAACTGGGCTTGGATGAGATGACCATACATGCAGAATAGTAATTTCACTCTATAGTGTACACCATAGCAGCATATTGCACTGCATGGCTTTCAAATCCATGTCAAATTTGATGTCCAGCTGAATTCTACTCTGAAAATTATCACCAGTGCACTTTTAACACCACCACCATCCTGGCTGGCTATACTTGCGAACATTGCATCACCATGCCTATACTGGGAATATGAAATCTCCAGAGAATACAACCAGTGCATTCGCTAAGACATGCTGATCCAGACCAACGATCAACCTGAAACAACCTGACTAGACAACCATTTTGGACAGTCACCAAAGCCCTTCAGCGATTCCCTCAGCCTTGATGATGGATGGTGTAATGCTTGGAAGTATTGTGAACGTACCAAATGGATTCCTTATGGAGGAGCCCACAAGACAATCATCAAACATTCCTTGCAAACACTGGACAACCATCAACTGCCTCACAGCCAGTCACAGCAGATTCTCCATAAATGAAAGATTAAAGCATCCCTGTCACATGACTATGGAGCTCCTAATCAGACCTTGGAGCACATCATCAAATGTTGCCCTAAGATAATCACACTATTAAACTGGAAGCTTTGGCTTGGATATCTGACTTAGATAATGATATTTGATTTGCTTTTTGCTACTCCATGAAAGAGGAGCAGCAATTTCAAAAAGGGCCTAAAGACAACTTACTAAATGCACCTTTATCCATAGCTTGTGCATGAAGTTCATTAACACTAATGCAGTTTTCTCAGACAGTTCAAATTTTTTATATTTAAAAAAAACTTACGTTCTTCCTCTTTTGGATCCAGTTGTGTCACACTAACAGAAAGACGGTCAACACGTTCCTGTAGAGAGTTAACCCTGAAGGAGAAACTATGAGCTTCATTGAAGAGTTCCCCAAATATATCTTCTGCATATTTACCTAAAGAGGAGTTTGGAAAAAATCTTAGCACAGATTCAAGTTTGGAAAAGGGTACCAAGATTGTATCAATGATAAAACTGGGGGAAACAATTGAGCTTAGACTTCAATCCACCAGCCCTAAAAACTCCTATTTGTGTTATCAGCTACAGAACTTAAGCGGAAATTAGTTAACGAAAAATCTTTTACTCAGAATTTAAAGTTTCAAAGAACATTGCAGCTGTGAGCTGTCCACTTAGTTCGATTTCTGTGATTTTCTACCCCATACCCTTTTAAATTTTTCTTTTAAAATACTTATTTAAAAGTTATTGTGGATTCTGCTTCTACCACTGTCTGATAGAATATTCCAGCAACTCAAGAAAAATCTTATTAATGATCTTGAATTTACGCCCCCTAATTACTGACTCATTAACCAATGGGAGATTTTCCTCTATTTATCTCACCAAAACTTCTCAATTTTGAGCACTTCTAATAGATCTTCTGCTGGCCTTCTCAGTTCCATTTGAAATAGCCAGTTTTACTAGTTTCTTACAGATGAATATTCCTCATATTAGTAGATCGCTTCAGCTCCCTCCCCATGGTCTTAATGTTTCTAAAGTAGGGCACCCAAATTGGACACATCATCCTAACTGTGGACTCAGTAATGATTCATATTACATTGCCTCTTCACTTTCTTATGCTATGCACCTTGGATCCAATTGTTTTTTTTTCTGTACAACTTTATGAATTGTCCTTCAACATTTCAAAGATGTATCTGAACCCCAAAGCTGATTTGCTCTTTTTTCCTTTTAACATTTTATCATTGAGAATATGTTTCTTATTCTTACTTCAAAAATGTTTATCATTTATCCACTTAAAAATTTTCTCTACCTCTGCAATCCACTAACCTATGTCCTTATGAAGTTGCTTACAATTCTTTTCATAAGTGTTGGACCCCACTGTTAACACCCCTCCATTTAAAACATTATTCACTATTCTGTTTTCTACTATTTAGTCAACTTATCTTTGTTGCAATAGTCCATTTCAGTATGAAGCACCTAAAATTTTACCATTTTACCAATAAGCTCTGAAATTAACACCTTTAAATGCTCAACAGGCACAATGCAATATATGTCTACAGCATAATGAAGCACTGTTGAATGCAGCCTTGTATTTCTCTTCATGATTCAGTGTATTCACTCAATTAAATAGGTGATGTTGCTGAGTAGTAGGATGAATAAAAGATTGCTTTATTCTGCCAAACTTAGCTGTACCAAAGCACCAGGGCTGCAGTTGTTCTTCATGGTGGAACTGAGCAAGGATGTATTGAGGGAATCAGTGGGAAGAAACAGATGTAAAGGGCCTATATTAATTCACAACCGGAGGAAATTTAATTAGTGAGCATAAATTCAAGGCAATTGGAAAACTTCCTAAGTGTGAAGTCCATGAGATTTTATCACGGATGCTCAATCAACATATTTGAATAAAAAAAAACCCTACTGGCTTCCAGTGAGTGTCCGTCATGCCTCTCAAAAGAGCAGGTTAAGACTGCAACACCAGGGAACGCACCAAGATTGGTGTGGCTTAAGTTGCACCAGTCATTTTAATTGCCTACCCTCTCCATTTTACAGGCGAGCCCTAAAGTCTCTATTGGTTTGTTCTCATACACTTCTGAGCAGCCAACCAAGAGCATCACTGGCGGCAAAATTGTTCCAATCTCCACAAGAGCTATATTGAGCTGAAAGGAGTAAAAATTCAAGTGAAGAAAGAAAATGAGAAAGGGGAGTGGGGAGGAAAAATGTCGACACAAAAGTATACAACTGTTTTTTAAATGCAAAAAAAAAATCCACCTAGATTGTATTTAGAAAATCACAAGTCAGTTTCAAGTGGGGCATGTTCAGTCAACTGCATACAGAGGGCAAAACCCTGGTGAACAAAAATTAAAAAGTTACACAATAGGTTAGAAGAAAGTATTAAATAACTGGATTGTAAATATATCAAATGAGAGTATAAAATCTTCACTTAACAGAAACTTGCGAATCACATGGTTCAGGCAATTGAAAGCACCGAAACAAGCACAGCGCTAGCAGATTTTTGCAAAGGTCAAATCACAATCATTTAATAGGATCTGACTAAATTAATGCAGAGAATCCTGTGCCTTTGCCGTGTAATTAGTTACATCAAGAAGGGGGTGAGGGGGAGGAAATTATAGATAGATCACCAGCTGAAGTCAATCTGCTAAGAATAAATCATATAAAATTTGTGTCAGTGGAGGACTGTAAAGAGGTATTGGCCCAAAAGTAAAGTGAATAATTTGCCACTGAGGTTAGTCTGAACCCACTTACCTGGATTGATAGCTGGTAGGCATCTTTTTGTAAGCAAGTGTGCATTAACCTTTTGTTAGTGCATCAGCCATTTAACAGGTGTCACATACATCATTGTATTTTAAGGTAAAGTCATGCATAATTTTTTTCAACTGCAGCTATAAACTCAAAGATGGAAATTATGTAATTATTTTGACATATTTTAAAAGAAACATGGCAGTATCCAAAAGGATAAAAAAATTAAAAACATGGAACTGCTCTTTTAAAAGATATGTTAAAGAATTTTGCAAGTTATTCAATAAACCACACAGCTAATTTCTATATTATCTACACCATGTGCTTAATGTTTCTATTAATTTGTTTCCATATTATGGTGCAAATGTTGTGATAGAATGTGTTAGTTTAAGCATCTGATTTATTGTTGCAGTGTCAAATCTTATGGAAAAATACTTTCAAAGTGCAATTCCAGTTACTTACTAAGGCTGCTCAGCTGTCGGATTACATTTGCTAAAGAAATGTTTGTCACGCATTCCAGTTCATTCCGGATACTTCCTGGCAGTACTGTATGGCACAAATATCTGGGCTCTATGTTCCTTTTCACTAATGGCATTCTGAATTAAAGTTAAAGAGTGAGAAACCTGGAACAGAGAAAAACAACATATCTGTCAGTGTTGTTTAGGAGTGGTTGGAATCACTGCTATACGCAAATATGTTACACATAACTTTTACTTTTTAGGAACCTATACCCAATTATTTTCACAGAAACTTGATTTCTCCAGGGAGAGGCACACAAGAGAGAGTGAGGACACTAAAACCACAGCAGAACTGCTTTTAATCCCAGAAAGGCAAAATAATTTCTGAATGTAAAAAAGTTAAAGCAGCATCATAATTTAGTGAATGGATGGCCTTACCACGAGGGTTTAAGTCCCTTTAATAAAAGAGAGTGTGATATTGAAACTAAGGTTCCATTAATGAGAATTTCTGTGGTAGAAGAAATTTCTAGCAATGTTTAAAAAAAATTACAATTCTACCTGGACATATTTGATTTCCTTAGAACACGTCAAATAATTCTTGCTGGCCTTGACCCTGAGTGCATTATTTTCACCTATCACTATGCGGGAAACTCAGAACTGAGTGGGTCACCGGTTTTACATCTTGTCAAATAATGTTACCTTTTGACTTCAGTGAAGAGTAAATTGTTTGAGATGTAAAAGCAGTGCTGCACCTGATCCCAATGGTTGGGTTAAATTTACCCCCTTAGAGACTGGAACATTAAATCCAGTGCCTCAAATTTGTACAAGAAATTGACAATGCTTTTAATTATCAGGATCCTGAACTAATTAGTTCTGCCTTTAACGTAAATGCATGACCAGAATAGAGACATTTATAAATGTATTTAAATAAAACTTTTGAAGTAACTACCATATTTTATCTGATTATCCACAGCTGAAAATTTCAATTTACCATCTATCTCATTTGACTGCAGTGGAATTAAGGTTGAGAGAAATGGGAACTTGTTTTCTTCTGTCCACAAGCATTCTCTCTTCTACTTCCTTTTTGTATCTGATCCCTCAATTTAATTGCGCAGTCTTTGATCTTCATACGGACAGTAACCATTTAATGTTTCCCACTGGCATAACATTTGGATGATCTCCACCATGTTTATGTACTGCCTAAAAAGTTGTGGATGCATTTTCTCCAGCTTATCAGTGGCAATTCTAAAGCCATCTCATTTAGATATTACCAGAAGCTTTACTCTGAAACTTGACTCGCACCAAGTCCTATTGGCTTCTCACCAATGCTCCCTTTAAAATGTTGTTGTTGTGCTGTTATCCCAACATGCAGTACCATTAAATGTTTTGCAGCCATTCTCATACAGTATTTAACATAAAACAAGGCCTGCTCATTATCTTCCAGGCTGCTGCACAGCCATGCAACCGCACAGCTTAGCCAGAACATTCCCCATGTAGGTCATCGAGCATATGACGAGCAAAGGTAGGGTAACCAAAACCAGAGCTCCCTGAATAATGCAAGAGGGAGGAGGAGCAGAGAGAGCAGGAGAAAAGGATAAAACAGGATAGCATATGACAGAATGTCAGGTTGATAATACAAGCGAGGGTCAGGCTGAACATGGAAAGTTCAGAGGACTAAAAAGAAGAGATTGGCGATACTCAAGTTGATAAGTCATTAGGGCCAAAAAAGCAGCATCTGAAGATACTGAAGCAAATAAGAGTGGAAATTGCAAAGGTACTGGCCATAATCTTCCAACTTTCCTTCGAGCTCTTGCACAGAGCTAACATGGACCTCCTTAGATACATGGGTGGCCAGTGGACTGGATAATTGCCAATATTATACCCTTATTCAGAAAAAGGTTTAAGGATATAGGCAGCAACTACAGGCCAGTCAGTTTAATCTTGGTGGGGGAAACTTTGCCCCGGACTATTGTTCATAAAAGTTAAACAGTCACTTGAATAAACGTGAATTACGGAAAGCTAGCACAGATTTGAGAGACAAATTGTGTTCTACTAACTTGAAGCTTTTGATGAGGTAATAGAGGGTTAATGAGGAAAATGCAGTTACTGGGGTATATATGAACTTTAAATGACATTTGATAAAGTGCAATATAATAGGCTTACCATCAAAATTGAAGCCTATGGAATAAAAGGGAAAGTGACAGCATGGTTAAGAAGTTGGCTGAGTGACAGGAAGCAAAGTGGCGAGGTACACTGTTTTTTTGAACTGGAGGAAAATTTTACATTGGGGTTCCCCAAATATTAGGACTCAGACCACTGCTTTTCTTTACATTTATTAATGCCCTGGATTTGGAGCTTAGGGCACAATTTCAAAATTTGAAAATGACAAAACTTTGAAGCATTATGAATTGTAGCAGAGAATAGTGATAGACTTCAAAAGGACGTAGAAAGGCTGGTGGAATGGGCAGGTATGTGCCAGATAAAATTTAATGCAGGGAAGTGTGAAGTGTACATTTTGGAACAATGAGGAGAGGCAACATAAACTAAAAGGAGATGAAAGGGCAGAGGACCTGGGGGTATTTTTGCACAGCTCATGGAAGGTGGTGGAGCATGTGAGAAAATGGTTAAAAAGTTATATGGCATTCTGGACTTTATAAATGGAGGCACAGGGGTTAAAAACAATGAGGTAATGAAGAACCTTACAAAACGTTGGTTCAGTATCTTTTTAATTCACTTTGGGAAAGGTGTAAAGAGCGTGGATTAAAGATTTATTAGAATGGTTTGTTATGATCCCAGTGGATGTTACGACTGGTCAAGCCAGATCCTGGATGGAATCCAGCTTGATAGATCCTAACTTTTATTTTTTGTTTAGAGTGGAGAGTGGCTACTGAACAGAGACACCAGAGCCTGCAGAGTCTATTGACGAACTTTTCAAAAGCATAAAACATTTATTAAACAAGAAAGGAAGAGCTATATTACAATACCCCTCCACCCACAACTATACCTTTGCAGACATACACAAGGATAACAAGTTACACAAGTGATCTTATAATCTCATCTTCACAGATTAGTTTACATAGTCCATGTAAACCAATAGGCGACCTGTGGTTAAGCACACAACATTCTGAAACCATGTGACAGATGCCACTGCAAACAGATGCTATGGATCTCTCATCAACCCCCTCTACACCAAACCCCCAGATGTTTGTCACACCATGAGCAAGCTGGTCTCACTGAACTCCATCTTACATGGGGGTTTCCAATCTCCACTCTCGAAGACCTTGCTTTGGAATCTTCTCTCAAACGACACTCTCTCTCGGGTGCCTTCCACAAGTGTTCACCTCCAGGGTTTCGAACCCTCCTACTGATATTCTTCTCCCCTGGACCATCACATGCTTTCAAGCTTCACCTTCCACACACTCTCTCCAACATACTCAGCCATGCCAACAGAACTCCACTGCTTCACATGTCCATAGCAAAGAGTTACAGACCTTCGGCTGTCTCCTTGGATCTACAGGCTTCCTGCACGCCTATTTTGCTTTAAATCTTGGTCCTGCAGCTTCCTCCCTTTAAGCTTGTAGCCTTCCTCTCTACTCCTTACTTTCACTTCCACTGAACAGGATCTTTTTCAAGCTCCTGTCCTTCCTTTGACTAGAAAGTCTTCTTGGGCACCTCCTTTTTGTCTCGCTCCTTGGCTTTGTGACCCTTCGGTTCTTTTGGGAAATCTGCTCTCTCTGCAGTTCCCTCTGCTGTGTCCAGCTTCTCCTGGCTCCAACTTTAGTTTTGGACTTGCTATCTGTCCCTCTGCTATGCTGCTTCTGCTGGCACCACCTTTCAACTGAACTGAAACAACTTTTCTGTTTTCTTGTCTCTATGGGTCCTTCTCTCTGGGCCCCTGTTGCTAGGCAGCAGCAGTTTCTGACCTCGTGTTTGTTTTAACTTCCCTTCAAGGGTTATAAAACCTTATTAGAATGCAGGCATCTTTTAAAGTGAAACCAAAACTCAAGTTTAACACACATACAGAAATACAAATTAAAGATATACCTTATTCCTAACACACAAATACACATATTACTTACTTAAAACTATTCCAGTTCCTAACACATTGCAGGGATGAAGGATTTCAGAAATATGGATAAACTGGAGAAGCTGGGATTGTTCTCTTTTAGAGAAGAAAAAGCTGAGGGGGGATTTGAGGGGAGGTATTCAAAATGGAGGGGTCTAGACTTGTAGATACAGAGAAACTGTTCCAATTGGCAGAAAAGGTCAAGAACCAGAGCAGATTTAAGGTGGTCAACAAAAGAGCCAATGACATGAGGAAAAACATTTTTATTAAAAACACAGTGGGTGGTTAACATCTGGGATGAGGGTGTGATGGAGGAAGATTCAATCATGGCTTTCAAAATGGAATTGGATAAGCATCTGGAGAAAAGAAATTTGCAGGGCTACAGGGAAATGGGTTGGCGAGTAGGACTAGCTGAAATTCTCTTGCACAGAGCTAACATGGGCTGGTCGGCCCCCATCTGTGCTGCAACCAATCTACAATTCTAGTTTTAACATAGCTTAATAAGATGATCACCCACTTGTGAATATAAATCGTAGCAATTCATGTTGCCCAATATCTGCATTTACAACACTTATTTAATGCATCAAGAAAAATTCTTAAGGTAACTGCAGGCTGCTCCCAGACTTCCAACTGTTTCCACTCTATGGTTAACAATGGATTGCAAGAGCAGCGCACATAATGCCCTCCCAGCTTTCCAGCTTTCTTATGGGTGAAAAATTTGCCAATCACTCTATTGCATTTTGTAAGGGCCCTTACTGACCCTTATCTAACTGATTAGAACTGTGAAATGCCATGAATAAGATGCTGTCAATGCGCATTTCCCAGCAGAAGATAAAGAAGCGAGTTCAACAGAACAGGAATCCAGGATAGAGACAAAGAGGGTCTAAATCTGAAAGACTAGGCTGGTGAGTGAAACTCAGTTCTAAGTCAAGGGTGACAAAGGGGAGGTTAGTGGCGTAGTGCTATTGTCACTGGACTAGTAATCCAGAAACCCAGGATAATGCAATGGGGATGCAGGTTCGAATCCCACCACAGCAGATGGTGGAATTTGTATTCAATTAAAAAAATCTGGAATTAAAAATCTAATGATGATGACCACGAAACCATTGTCAATTGTTGTAAAAACCCAACTGGTTTACTAATGTCCTTTAGGCAAGGAAATCTGCCATCCTTACCAGATCTGGCCTACATGTTACTCCACAGCAATGTGGTTGACTCTGTCATGAAGCTATTAAATGCATATAATATTTTGGGAAAATATTTTTCTTTTAAAATAGAGGTTTGGTCTGTGGGTGTGTCTTAATTGGAAAAAGCCAGCTAGCCTGGGTTCTTTGATGAGTGCTAGTTTTGTTATGTAAGAGAGATAGCGTGCATTTGCATTTTTTGAATTGAGTATACAAGAAGTGGGGTGAAAACTGATCCCTTTCTAGCAGCTACCAAGCAATATGTTTATATTACAAAGTTGGTACTATGAGAAAGGTTTTATTGTTAGAGAGATTTAGTTCAGAGGTTGTTGAGACAATGAGAATTAACATCCAATGCGGCTGGAAGGTATAACTTCAGTAGTTTTCGGGTGTGCAGAGCAGAGGCAATGTGAGATCAAAAGGCAGCTGCAAGCCTCCAACTGGCTCCACAGGATCCAAGTGAAAGAACCTCATTTTGAATTTGTAAGGTGAAAATGCTTTGCCTGGTAGTTTTGGCTAAGTTTATAGGTTGCTGCTGCCTTAATGGAGATTAGTTTGGGAATTTGTTAAAAATTATTAAAGTAGTAATTTGTAGCCATGCATATATCTATTTTAACCTGTGTAAATTAATAAAATGTTTCATTTAGTTTAATGTAAAGCCTCGAGAACTGGTGGTCTGATTCCTGAATTTAGTCGCATCTCAAATATAATACTTAAAATTATAGGTTATGATAGTTGTGTAAAGTTTCCCTCTGGAATTTTTAAATAACTCAGCTTTACCAACTGCATCGGTCATAATAATTCTTAAAAATGCCCTCTGTACAAGAGCAATTAGGAATGGGCAATAAGTGCTGGCCAGGCCAGCGACGCCCACATCCCACAAATGAATAAAAAAGATACTAATAGAAATATCAAGAGCGAAAGGTGATGGCCATAGCATGAATATTGATTGCCTTCAAATAGTACATTTGAGCTCCCCCTGAGAAATATTGTATGTGAAGGCAATCAATATTCATGCTATGCCCATCACTCCTCGCTCTTGATATTTCTATTAGTATCTTCATCTTTTTTATTCATTTGTGGGATGTGGGCGTCGCTGGCCTGGCCAGCATTTATTGCCCATCCCTAGCTGCCTTCTTGAACTGCTGCAGTGCATGTGTTATAGGTACATTCACAGTGCTGTTAGGAAATGAGTTCCAGGAATTCGACCCAGTGACAGTGAAGGAATGGTGATATACTGCCAAGTCAGGATGGTGAGTGACTTAGAAGGGAACACCACCACCTGAAAGCTCCCCTCCACCTGCTGCTCTTCTCCTTGTAGATGGTAGCTTAGTAGGTGCTTTCTAAGGAGCCTTGGTGAATTCCTGCAGTGCACTTGCAGATGGTACACACTGCTGCTACTGTGTATCGGTAGTGGAGGGAGTGAATGTGGATGTGGTGCCAATCAAGCAGGCTGCTTTGTCCTGGACGGTGTCAAGCTTCTTGAATGTTATGGGAGCAGCACTCATCCAGGCAAGTGGAGAGTATTCCATCACACTCCTGACTTGTGCCTTGTAGGTGGTGGACAGGCTTTGGGGAGTCAGGAGGCGAGTTACTCGTCGCACAATTCCTAGCCTCTGACTTGTTCTTGTAGCCATAGTATTTATATGGCTAGTCCAGTTCAGTTTCTGGTCAATGGTAACCCCCAAGATGTTGATAGTGGGGGATTCAGTGATGGTAATGCCATTGCACATCAAGGGGCCATGATTGGATTCTCCCTTGTTGGAGATGGTCATTGCCAGGCACTTGTGTGGCGCAAATGTTATTTGCCACTTGTCAGCACAAGCCTAGACATTTTTCAGGTCTTGCTGCATTTGGACATGGACTGCTTCAGTATCTGAGGAGTCACGAATGGTGCTGAACATAGTGTAATCAGCAGCAAACATCCCAACTGCTGACTTTATGATGGAAGGATGGTTATTGATGAAGCAGCTGAAGATGGTTGGGCCGAGGACACCACCCTGAGGAACTCCTGCAGTGGTGTCCTGGAGCTGAGATGACTGACCTCCAACAACTACAACCATCTTCTTTGTACTAGATGACTCCAACTAGCAGGGAGCTTTCCCATTGGTTCCCATTAACTCCAGTTTTGCTAGGGCTCCTTGATGCCACACTCTGTAAAATGCTGCCTTGATGTCAAGGGTAGTCAGTCTCACCTCACCTCAGGAGTTCAGCTCTTTCATTCATGTTTGAACCAAGGCTGTAATGAGGTCAGGAGCTGAGTGGCCCTGTTGGAACCCAACCTGATAGCACTGTTGATGACCCCTTCCATTACTTTACTGATGATTGAGAGTAGACGGATACTTGGTAATTGGCCATGTTGGATTTGTCCTGCCTTTTGTGCACCGGACATATCTGGGCAATTTTCCACATAGCCGGGCAGATGCCAGTGTTGTAGCTGTACTGGAACAGCTTGGCTAGTGGTGCTTGGCTAGTGGTGCAGCAAGTTCTGGAGCACAAGTCTTCAGTACTCAAGAGATAGACGGTACGTCATTGCCCAACTGCTTGGAGCATTCCGCGGCACGGTGGCCAGACCCATCCTTAAAAAGGGACAAACCTTGAGATACCATCTACAATACCACACACAACCTATGGGAAGCAAGAGAGAAAAAAGGCTGATTGGCTCGAAGCTAACATCATTGCGGCGCAACCTGTCATTTAAGCCTAGTGGTCTGCTCTCATTAATTACAAGAGCGGTCAGAACGAAAAGTCTAAAAGCTGCTCAAAGTTAAGTCCAACAGACTGCTAGGTAGTATGCCAACTTACAACTTTGTCAGAATATCCAGATGTCCTTTGACACAGGGAATGCTAGAGGCATGTACAAAAGGATCAAAAAGGCAACGGTCCACAGCAAAGAAAACAGCTGCTTTGAAAAACAAAGGGAGGGAGGTCATCAACTGCAATAAACAGTTGGAGAGATGGGTGGAACACCACCTCTAGTTGTACTCTGGGCAGGACATCGTCACCAAGGGAGCTCTAGACACAACAGAAAGCTAGTCTGTCATGGAAGAGCTGGATATCGAACCTGTAGCAGAGCAGCTTAGCAAATCTATTGACTTGCTTACCATGGGCAGAGCACCAGGTGCTGATACTATACTGCCTGAACTCAGCAAGCACAAGCAGCTGGCACTCTTGGAGCACCTGCATGAATTTCTGTCTCTGCTGGTGGGAAGGCAGTACCCCAGCATTTGTGAGATGCAAAAATAGTGACCCTACAAGAGCAAGGGTGACCACAGCAATTGCAACAAGTATCAAGGCATCTTCCTGCTGAGAACTGTGGGAAAGGTATTTGCCATGTTGCCCTGGTCACGCTGCAGGTCCTGGCTGAATGCATCTACCCCGAATCCCAATGTGGTTTCAGAACTAGATGATCTACATTTGACCTGAACTTCTCAGTCTGGCAGCTGCAAGAATAATGGCGTGATCAAAGGAGAGCACTACTACATTCCCTTCATTGGGCTCACCAAAACTTTCAACCACATGAGCAGAGGTAGTTGATTTAAGCTGAAGAAAAGCTGCTCAATGTCATCTCTTCTATCCATGACAACATGATGGGTAAGGTCAGCGACAATTGGGCAACATCAGAATCTTTTGAAATCTGCAATGGGGGTCAAACGGGGTGCCGACACTGTCTGGCATATTCTTCCCATTGCTGTTGTGAAATGCCTTCAGGTCATGGACAGAGGGTGTCCACTTACATTCAGAAGTGATAGAAAGCTGTTCAACTTTGCTTGCCTGAGATTCAAGACAAAGGTGTGCCAAGTCTTCAGAGTTGACCTTCATTGACGATGCCGCACTAACATTCCATACAGAAGAACACTTTCAATGGCAATGGACAGACTCTCTCACACCGGGAAAGAATTCAGTTTGACCATCACCATCAGGAAGGCAACTGTCATGGTCAAGGATGTTCCCATACTCTGATCTCTCAGCATTGGCAATGTGATGCTGGAGGTTGTTGATAGTTATACATATCTAAGGCTCCACAATCAACAGTAATTTGTCACAATGCTGAAATCAAAACAGCTGCAGTTTTTGCAATGCATGAATCTAGAACTAGGGGTCACTGTTTAAAAATAAGGGGTTGCCCATTTAAAACAGGGATGAGGAGAAATTTATTCTCAGAGAGTCATGAGTCTTTGGAACTCTTCCTGAAAAGGTAGTGGAAGCAGAGTTTTTGAACATTTTTAAGGCAGAGGTGGATAGATTCTTGATAAGCAAGGGGGGGTGATAGGTTATCAGGCGGCAGGCAGGTTCGAGATTACTATCAGATCAGCCATGATCTTATTAAATGATGGAGCAGGCTTGAAGGGCCGAATGGCCTACTCCTGCTCCTTGTTCGTATGTTGCATGGGATGTCCAAGCTAAGAGTATGGAACAACAACAAACTGACTGAAAATACCAAATTGCAAGTCTACCAAGCCTATGTCCTCAGTGCACACCTCTGCAGTAGACAGAACTGGACAACAAATGCTAGGCCAGATGAAAAGCTGAACAGATTCCACCTTCGCTGTCTCAGATGCATCCTTTGTATCTCTGAGCAGACAAAATACAAACTCAAAAGGTCCTGGAGCATGCTAATTCCATCAGCATACACTCATTGCTGAGCCAACGACATCTGCGCTGGCTAGGCCACGTTCATCAGATGGATGACAACCATATACCCAAAGACCTTCAGTACAGTCAATCGGCCATTAAGTCATGACCTCTCGAGTGTCCATGCCTCTGCTACAAGGGCACCTCCTTGTGGGATAAGATAGCGGACATGGATAATTGGGAAGCAGTTGCTGACAGCCATGGCCTCTGGAGGCTGACTGTTTGAAAGGGACAAGCAGAAATGAAAAGCTCAGCTGGTTGAGAAAAGAGCCCAGAGAAAACAGAAGCCAACATGTGGTGCACCTACTCAACCCACTGTCTTCCTCTCCGGCAAATGCAGCTGTAACGGCCATGCCAGGTGATGCTTAACACAGAATTGACTACCACAGCGCAAATTGTCTCTTACTAGACAGGAGGCTGCCAGCACCAACAGGAACAGCAAAGATGAATCAAGGAAAGGTTAAATCTTCAATGACACTTTAACTTCCAAGCATTGGGCAAAATAACATAGGCTGAACAAATTCTTATGAGTGAAAACATGTGGAAAGGGCTTCCAGATACAGATAGATGATTTTTGTTACTTTTTAAAATTCATTCATGAGATGTGGGCTTTGTTGACTGGGCTAGTTGCCCATCCCCAGTTGCCCTTGAGAAGGTGGTGGTGAGCTGCTTTCTTGAACCGCTGCAGTCCATGCGGTATTGGTACAGGTAAAAATCCTCGAAGCGTTCAGCTACTGCAATGACGGTGCGTCCTTCAGAATGGATGAATTAAGCACCTTTGGATATCCTAGAATGATTCACAGCCAAATGAAATATATTTGAAACATGGTCACTGTTGTTGTGATTATAAAAGTGGAAACTGATTTCTGCATACAAGGGTTCATGAAGAGTAAATTAGATCCATGACTAGCTAATCTGCTTCTTGGCCAAAGGTTGAGGGACAAACATTGTCTTGGGACATCGGGAGAAATCCATGCTATTCAGTCACTCAATTAGTCATACGAAGCCTCAGTTTAACAATTCATCCAAAAAACAATGCAGCACCCTAGAGGTTAGAGTCTAGATTACATGCTCAATTCCCTGAATGGAATTTGAAAATACTGTCTTAAAGTTTAGAAAGACAAAGTGCAGGCTAGATTTAATTACTTTACACAGAGGTTGGTGAACAAATGAAAGGATTCTTGCAGGGAGGGCAGAAGTTTACAAAAAAAGCGAGCATCAATCAACCAGATGGATTATGGTCTTTTCCAAAGTACAAATTCACATAGCCTCTAGTTGGATAAAACAGCTTCAACTGGGATCTATTAGAATTTCACTTTTATTACCTATAACAGGTTTTACCCAACTTGATTCAGCCATCTCCTCTTCTGCTAGAGGGCAGAAGGATCTTCAGCTGAATGCAACTAATCAGGTAACATAATACTGGTCAGAAGTTTGCTCAATGACATTGGGACTAGGTTAAAAAATGCAGATCTTTTCCTCCTATGGTTATCACCTTTGTCAGAAGATAAAACAGTGTAGAAAAGGCATCAGGTGATGATAGTGTCACACCCTTCATCGATTCACTCCATGCAATGTTAAGAAAAGCTCAAGGCACTGGATAGTGCAAAGACTATGGGTCCTGACAATATTCTGACAATAGTACTGAAGACTTGTGCTCCAGCAGCATTCACGACTCCTCAGATAATGAAACAGTCCATGTCCAAATGCAGCAAGTCCTGGACAATATCCAGGCTTGAGCTGACAAGTGGCAAGTAACATTTGTGCCACACAAGTGCCAGGCAATAACCAGCTCCAGCTAAAGAGAATCTAACCATCGCCCCTTGATATTCGCTGAATCCCTCACTATCATCCTGGGTGTTACCATTGGCCAGAAACTGAACTGGATTAGTCACATAAATACTGTGGATACTAGGAATTGTGTGGAGAGTAACTCACCTCCCAATTCCCCAAAGCTTGTCCACCATCTACAAGGGTCAAGTCAGCAGTGTGATGGAATACACTTTACTTGCCTGGATAGTGCAGCTCCAACAACACCCAAGAAACTTGACACCATCCAGGACAAAGCAGCTCACTTGATTGGCACCCCATCCACAAACATTCACTCCCTCCACCATCAAGGCTCCTTAGACAGCACCTTCCAAACCCACGGCCACTACCAGATACATGGGAACACCACCGCCTGGAAGTTGCCCTCCAAGCCACTCTCAACCTGACTTGGAAATATATCACCGTTCCTTCACCGTCACTAGGTCAAAATCCTGGAACTCCCTCCTTAACAGCACTGTGGGTGCACCTACACCACAGGCACGAGTTCAAGAAGGGAGCTCGCTACCACCTTCTCAATGGCAATTAGGGATGGGCAATGAATGCTGGCCTAGCCAGTGACGCCCATATCCCGTAAAATGAATAAGGTGGTAAACTACATAAGGAAATCACGTAATGGACGATACAGCTTTTTCCGATTCCATAATTTCTCATGTTCTTATAAAACTATCACAGAATAACAGGATTTTAGCAGCACAGGAGGCCACCATTTGCCCCATCGTGTCTGCACAGGCTCTCCAAATGAGTATGTTAAACTAGTGTCATTGTCCTGCCTTTTCCCCGTACCCCTGCACATTGTTTCTATTCAAATAATCATCTAATGCCCTCTCGAATGCCTCAACTGAACCTGCCTCCACCACATTTCCAGGCAATGCATTCCAGACCCGAACCATTTGTTGCGTGAAAAACTTTTTTCGCACCTCATATTTGCTTCTTTTGCAAATCACTTTAAATCTGTGCCCTCTCATTCTTGATCCTTTTATGAGCGGAAACTTCTCCCCATCTACTCTCTCCAGCCCCCTCTAAATATAGTAAAATATATATAGACTTGTAAATTTACAGTTAATTTCCAGGATGGTGGAAGATGACAAAGAAAGCCTTTACACTGCAAACTTTCAAGGTGTCCCAAACTGCTTCCAAGACAAAATGGGTTATTTTTGAAAATGTTGTCACTTTTA
Source organism: Carcharodon carcharias (assembly GCF_017639515.1). NCBI lineage: Eukaryota > Metazoa > Chordata > Chondrichthyes > Lamniformes > Lamnidae > Carcharodon > Carcharodon carcharias. Next base: position 45,296,602 of record NC_054471.1, on the reverse strand, counting down.
TTGTGTGATACATGTTTCAAATGATAGGTCCATACTGCATCTTGATTGCTAAAGAATTTTCAGCCAGGAAGAGTAATTTTGGAAGACAGATGTCAAAGGATTGGTTTGGAGCCCTTTAAAGCTATTTGATCTCATCCTTTAAGCATCTCAATAGTAATATTATTCCATCAGAGCATCTAGTGCTTCTTTACTGAATCCAATGTTCTGGTATCAGTTTTCATGGCAACTTGCTGCAGCCATTAGTCGACCTCCATGAAAATAAATACTTCCCAATGCCAAAATTCATAAATATATCTTCAAAACCAGGTTTTACACACCAACCAGCAGAATTCCACAGAAACGTGTCTTCCTGTTGAGATAATTATTCCTATCCATTCATGCTACTCACCTTCATTCCACCACCACCCCCAAGCATGGACCTGCAGGTAAATTATTCAAACTTGACAATACCTAAAGGACAACTCCAAACAATTTCTGTGATTACCTGAAAAGAGTCCTTCAACATGCATCCATCTCTGCCTACTCCCAAGGTCCCCACCATCACAAGATGCCAGTAGGGGGTTGCCATCCTGGGGATCACAATTGATCAGTAACTTCACTGGACCAGCCATATAAATATTGTGGCTACATCAGCAGATCAGAGGCTGAGAACACTGTGGTAACTCATCTGAAACCCCAAAACCTGTCCACCGTCTACAAGTCAGGAGTGGGATGGAATGCTCTCTACTTGGCCTGAAAGATTATAGCTCCAATAACACTCAAGAAACTCAACACCAGCCAGGACAACGCAGCCTGCTTGATCAACATCCCACCCACCACAATAAACATTCACTCCCTTCACCACTGATGTGGTGGCAGCAGTGTACAGCACCTACAAGCAACTTGCCAAGTCTCTTTTGGCCTTTACCATCTAGAAGGACAAGGGCAGATGCACAAGAACACTATCGACAAGTTCCCCTCTCCCCTCTAAGTGACACCACACCATGACTTGAAATTGTCACTGTTCCTTCACCTTTGCTGCGTCAAAAACTTGGAACTCCTTCCAAGCAGCATTGTAGGTGTACCTACACCACACGGACTACAGTGGTTCATCACCACCACCTTCTCAAGGGCAATTAGGGATGGACAACAAATGCTGGCCTAGCCAGTGATGCTCACATCCCAGGAACAAATATTAAAAAAAGCTCATAGATCATATCATTCTACCTACACAGATAAAGAAGTTACTAAATAAAGGTCCTCTGCCATGCAGAGATCAGTAACAATGCTTAACTGGTGGCTAAATAGATGAATAAAATAAGACAGTTGACATAGGCTTTTGCCTCTTTTCCAAACAACTTTAGAATGGAAATATTTTACACTGAAATCCAATGCTATTTTCCAGTCCCAGCAACCACATGACTCAAAAAGCCGCCTTTATATTGTGGAGCACTTCTGTAAACCAAAAATTGGTAAAAACAAGTCTTCAGTGTTGTTCAACCTACTACATAATTGTATTCCTCTACCCATCTATCCTGCTGCTTCATGTTTGACGATGCAAACTTAAAGGTAAAGAGTTTACCCCACGAGGTGTCATTTTATACTACTTTGAAAAGCTTCTACTTTAATTTTATTAGTTGAGAAGCAGAAAAATAGGTAGGTGGCACAACTACATGCTTTAGATTCAGATTGGGACTCAGTTTTGAAGTCATACTGTTACATCTGCATCACTGAAAAGTGAAAATTGCTGTCTGCAGCAGCACATGATGTTTAACATGTAGCTGATTTGACTCTCAAATTTTTAGCAAATTGGATTCCTGTTTGCTGCTATAAACAGGACAAGAGCTCATATTTCACCAAGCAACATGTTCTGGTGACAAAGACGTTAAGGATAAGAACAATGACTGCCCTCTGTATTTAATATAACCACTCACTTTCAAGATTGTTTGAACTGTGTAGATACAACAGGAGAAACTAAAACAAAAACAGAATTACCTGGAAAAACTCAGCAGGTCTGGCAGCATCGGCGGAGAAGAAAAAAGTTGACATTTCGAGTCCTCATGACCCTTCAACAAACTAAATTGGGTTGGCAAGTTGTAATGAGTGGAGTGTCATGGATTAGTGCTGGGGCCTCAACTATTTACGATCTATATCAATGACTTAGATGAAAGCACCGAATGTATGTTTGCTAAATTTGCTGCTGATACAAAGAAAGATAGGAAAGCAAGTTGTGAGAGGGTAGAAAGAACCTACAAAGGGATACAGCGGATAGGTTAAGTGAGTGGGCAAAAATTTGGCATATGGATTATAATGTGGGAAAATGTGAACTCTGCAGTACCGGGGGATCTTGATGTCCTGGTACATGAGTCAGGAAAAGTTAATTTGCAGGTACAGCAAGTGATTGGGAAGGCAAATCGAATGTTGGTGCTTCTTGCAAGGGGAATGGAAAATACAAGTAGGGATGTTTTGGTACAATTGTACAGGGCATTGGTAAGACCTTATCTGGAGTACAGTTTTGGTCTCCTTATTTAAGAAAATCAGAAATGCATTAGAAAACAGTTCAGAGAAAGCTCACTCAACTGATACCAGGGACAGGGTGTTATCTTATGAGGAAATGTTGGACAGGCTGCGCCTGCACCCATTGGAGCTCAGAAGAGTGAGAGGTGATCTTATTTGAACTTATAAGATCCTGAGGGGAAATGCCAGGGAGAATAATGAAGGGATGTTCCACTTGAGAGAGAGACTAGGACTAGGGGACAGTTTAGAAATAAAGGGTCTCCCATTTAAGACAAAGTTGATAAGAATTTTTTTCTCCAAGGGTAGTATCTTTGGAACTCTTCCCCAGAGAATAGCGGAGACAGTCATTGACTATTTTTAAGGCAGAGGTAGGTCGTCAAGAACCTACAGTTACCAGGATGGGGTGGGGCGGGGGTGGGGCTGCTGGTGGAGTTGAGAATATTATCAGATCAGCAATGTTATTGAATGATGCAGCAGACTCAAATGGCCAATTGGCCTACTCCTGCTTCTAATTCATATATTTGTAAGTAAGTCAATACCAGGAATATAGCCCCAAGGGCTTCGATACAGTGCCATATCCTAACAATTGCATCACGAGTCCCAGCCACCATTCCAAGCACCACATCACAATTTCTACTGGGCCTTATATCTAACATTCATATGCTTCACCTCACCCTCATACACTTAGCACTGTTGCATGCCTCAAACCCACACTTCACAGCTTGTGCACACTGCCAACGATTCAACCATAGCAGACACATCACCCAAACAGATTGCATGACACTCACCTGACACACTTCCCCCTCACTTGCAGGATAAGGTGGCGTATAACTAGAGGCAGCAAAAACTGCAATTGCATGTTCTAACCGCCTGACAATGTGGAAAGGGCCATTGCTAAAGCCATGATTAACGGCAGGACTAAAACTAACAATGACTAAATAATGAGTATGTCTGCATTATTATTCCTCATTCTCTCATCTCTCAGTCTCTTCTTACTGAAAAGCTGCTGCTGTTTAAACGTGAGCTTTTTAATTTCTCTTCTCCCCCTCAAAGAACTCTGTTGTCCCTTTTTCCTTACCAATGCCACTGCAACCTACCCAGGCAGTGGAGGAAGAAAAAGAAGACAGTACAAATGAAGATGCATGGTTCCTCAATTTCACAGTTGTAATCACCTGCTCAGATACTGACACTGTGATGGGAAGTCATGCACATGCCCCACCAGGGCAAGGAGCAAGAATAGCACAGGCACCAGCTTTCTGACATACAAGGTCATACACCGATTCTGCTGCAGAGGATTCAGATGATGACTTCAAATTGTCCACGTTACAGATAGCGGCTAATGGGTGAACACACTCAAATAGTTGGCGCACTGGAACATCTAGAACAGGTGGCTAACACCATTGGTAGATCATACCTGTGGAATCAATCACGATGCAGCATGTGATGTCCGACATCTTGGCTTCTACTGTAGCATAAGTAGCATTCATCCAATATCAGAGTGTTGGTATGGAATCTCAGATTGCTGTCATTATGGCTTTGGATACCTGTGTACAAAGGGGCTTCAGTGGGGTCACAACTCTCCTGCAATCGGTTCTGAGAACAGATCTGTCCCTAAAGACCCTCTGGGGGTATGGACTCCTGTGAGAACACTTCTTCTCCCTCCTTCTCCTAGCTGGTTGCCCTGCTCCGCACAACCTCTGCTCATTAATGCTCAATGCCAAGAGGAAGCCTTGCTAGGCCATCCATGACTGGAAGGAAATGGTTTGCACACAAGGCTTCAGGTTAGCAAAAAAAGTACTTTAACACCAGCCACTCTCAGTGGACTACTGAAACTTTTTAAGTATGGAAAACACCCAAATACTTAGTCAACTACCTGACAAGACAGTCCAGAAACTTAGTTAATAAGCTCTTTTTTAGTGCTGGTGGGGGTAGCTACATCCCTTGTTCAGCTGTAGTAAGTTAAGACACGATGTAGCCTGGAACGTGGAGCTCCAAAAGGTCAGCACTGGCATCAAATCAGCATTGCATGCTTATTGACATCCTGATCTGCTTGCTTTCCATACTGTCAGCAGATATTAGGTGTAATTGCTAATCCCTTTACTGATATGGCATTCGGCGCACTTCACATCAGAAGTACATGTGTACCCTGCAAATGCCATTTTGGAACCTTATGGGACCTTACAACATCCAAAAAACAGACGATATTAAACCCACTTTCCCCCTTATTCTTTCATTTCATCGCACACATTCTACAAATTCAGTCTGCCCATATCAGGAAGCTGCAGTAGATGCTGAAGCCAGAGGGTCACACTACTCATTTATTCTGATTTTAACTTGCAGCCAACCATACTTCACAATAGTCTAAGGAGATCATCAATTTCATGATCCTTGAATGATTCAGCTTAGTGCTTGCTGGATCTGCCCATCTATGGACAAAACAAAAAACTCTGCAAACAGCACACTAGAATAACTTGATAATTAGTAGCAAAAAGATATGTCTTCTCTCAGTGGTAGAGTACAGCCCCACTCATAACAGGGGAGGCATTTGCCGAGCAAAACAAGTGACATTTGACCCCTGTAGCTGAGAAAATAACATGCAGTCTGGAGTCCATGCTTGGAGACCCATTCATTACAAACTACTCCCATAGTGCAGCAACCCTTTCACAGGCTATGAGGAGCACCGACCTCAGCCAAGAGCACTGCCTGCACCTGTATTCAGGGTCCATCCCTACCAGTCAAAAGCCCAACAAAACCCCAGCCAAACAAGCTCCCTTGCCACTTAACCAGCACTTTTTCCAGTACAAGCAGCCTGATAAGACCATAAGACACAGGGAGGCCGTTCGGTCCATTGAGTCTGCTCCGCTCTTCAATGAGATCATGGCTGATCTGATAATCCTCAACTCCACTTTCCTGCCTTTTCCCCCATAACCCTTAATTTTCTTATTAATTAAAAATGTCTACCTCTGCCTTGAATATACTTAACAAAGAACAAAGAAAAGTACAGCACAGGAACAGGCCCTTTGGCCCTCCAAGCCTGCGCCGATCATATTGCCCGTCGACTAAAACATTTTGCACCTCCGGGGGTCCATATCCCTCTATTCCCATCCTTTTCATGTATTTGTCAAGCTGCCTCTTAAACACCACTATCGTACCTGCTTCCACCACCTCCTCTGGCAGCTAATTCCAGACACTCTCTACCCTCTGCGTATAAAACTTGCCCCGCACATCTCCTCTATAGTTTTCTCCTCTTACCTTAAATCCATGTCTCCTAGTAATTGATTCTGCCACCCTGGGAAAAAGCTTCTATCTACGCTGTCCATGACACTCAATTTTGTAAACTTCTATCAAGTTGCCCCTCAATCTCTGTCACTCTAGTGAGAACAATCAGGGTTTCTCCAAGTCCCCTCATAGCTAATAACCTCCAGACCAGGCAGCATCCTGGTAAACCTCCTCTGCACCCTCTCCAATGCCTCCATATCCTTCTGGTAACGTGGTGACCAGAATTGCACGCAATACTCCAAGTGTGGCCTAACCAAGGTTCTATACAGCTGCAGTATGACTTCCCAGCTTTTATACTCAATTCCCCTGCCAATGAAGGCAAGCATGCCATGTGCCTTCCTGACTACCTTATCCACCTGCGTTGCCATTTTCAGCGACCTGTGGACCTATACACCGAGATCCCTCTGCCCGTCGATGCACTTAAGGGTTCTGCCATTTACTGAGTAATTCCTGTCTGTATTGCACCTTCCAAAATGCATTACCTTGCACTTGTCCGGATTAAACTTCCATCTGCCATTTCTCCACCCAAGTCTCCAACCGATCTATATCCCGTTGTATCCTTTGACAATCCTCTTCACTATCTGCAACTCCTCCAACCTTGGTGTCGTCTGCAAACTTGCTAATTAGCCCAGTTACATTTTTCTCTAAATCATTTATGTATACCACAAACAGCAAAAGTCCCAGCACTGATCCCTGCGGAACTCCACTAGTCACAGCTCTCCAATCAGAAAAGCACACTTCCACTGCTACCCTCTGTCTTCTATGACCAAGCTAATTCTGTATCCATCCTGCCAGCTCACCTTAGATCCCGTGCGACTTTACCTTCTGTACCAGTCTGCCATGAGGGACCTTGTCAAAGGCCTTACTGAAATCCATGTATATAACATCCACTGCCCTTCCATCGTCGATCATCTTTGTCACTTCCTCGAAAAACTCGATCAAGTTAGAGAGACATGACCTCCCCTTCACAAAACCATGCTGCCTCTCACTAATACGCCCATTTGCTTCCAAATGGTAGTAAGTCCTGGCACGAAGAAACTTCTCCAATTATTTCCCTACCACTGATGTAAGGCTCACCGGCCTGTAATTTCCTGGATTATCCCTGCTACCCTTCTTAAACAATGGAACAACACTGGCCATTCTCCAGTCCTCTGGGACCTCACCCATAGCCAGTGAGGATACAAAGATTTCTGTCAAGGCCCCAGCAATCTCCTCCCTTGCCTCCCTCAGTACTCTAGGGTAGATCCCATCTGGCCCTGGAGTCTTATCCATCTTAATATTCTTCGAGACGCTTAACACCTCTTTTTTGATCTCAACATGATCCAGGCTATCTACACACTCTTCCCTAGACAAATCAACCGCTAAGTCTTTCTCTTTGGTGAATACTGATAAGAAGTATTCATTATCTCTCCCATTTCTTCTGGCTCCACACACAGATTCTCACCTCTGTCCCTGAGTGGGCCCACCCTTTCCCTGGCTACCCTCTTGCCCTTTACATATGTATAAAAGGCCTTGGGATTTTCCTTAATCCTGGTTGCCAGTGACTTTTCATGACCCCTTTTAGCCCACCTGACTCCTTGCTTAAGTTTCTTCCTACTTTCTATATATTCTCCACAGACTTCATCTGTTCCCAACCTTCTAGCCCTTACGAATGCTTCCCTTTTCTTTTTGACTAATCTCACAATATCCTTCATTATACAAGGTTCCTGAAACTTGCCATGCTTATCCTTCATCCTAGCAGGAACATGCTGGTCCTGAATTTTATCAGCTGACGTTTGAAAGCGCCCCCCCACCCCACATGTCAGTTGTTGATTTGCCCTCAAACATCTGCCTCCAGTCTAGATTCCTCAGTTCCTGCCTAATATTGTTATAATTAGCCTTCCCCCAATTAAGCACCTTAACCCGAGGACTCCTATTATCCTTATCCACCAGTACCTTGAAACTTACTGAAATATGGTCACTTTTCCCGAAATGCTCTCCTACTGAAACTTCAACCACCTGGCCGGGTTCATTCCCTAATACCAGGTCCAGTATTGCCCCTTCCCTAGTTGGACTATCCACATATTGTCTCAGGAAGCCGTCCTGGATGCACCTTACAAATTCTGCATCATCCAAACCCCCAGCACTAAGTGATTCCCAGTCAATATAGGGAAAGTTAAAATCACCCACCACAACAACCCTACTGCTTTTACGTATTTCCAAAATCTGCCTACATAACGGTTCCTCAATCTCCTGCCAGCAATTGGGAGGCCTATAGTAAACCCCCAACATTGTGACTGCACCCTTCCTATTCAGGAGCTCTACCTATATTGCCTCGCTGCAAGAGCCCAACAAGGTATCCTCCTGTTGTACAGCTGTGATATTCCCCTTAACCAGCAGCGCAACTCCCCCCCGTCTTCTATATTCCTCGCTATCCTGCCTGAAACATCTAAATCCTGGAACGTTTATCTGCCAATCCTGTCCATCCTTCAACCAAGTCTCTGTAATAGCAATATCATAGTCCCAAGTACTAATCCTAGCTTTAAACTCATCTGCCTTGCCTGTTATACTTCTCGCATTGAAACAAATGCATTTCAGACCCCCAGTCCCACTGTGTTCAGTAATTTCTCCCTGCCTGCCCTTCCTCTTAGTCCATATTCACTGGTTCACAGTCCTTTATTCCACCTGCTGACCTATTGCTCTGGTTCCCACCCCCTTGCCATACAAGTTTAAACCCTCCTGAGTGACACTGGCAAACCTCGCAGCCAGGATTTTAGTGCCCCTCCAGTTTAGATGCAACCTGTCCTTCTTGTACAGATCCCACCAGCCCCGGAAGAGATCCCAATGATCCAGATATCGGAAACCCTCCCTCCTACACCATCTGTTCAGCCACATGTTCAGCTGCACTATCTTCCTATTTCTAGCCTCACTGTCACGTGGCACAGGGAGTAATCCTGAGATTACAACCCTAGAGGTCCTGCTTTTTAACTTTCTGCCTAACTCCCTGAAATCCCGCTGCAGGACCTCGTCACTCTTCTTACCTATGTCGTTAGTACCAATGTGTACCACGACCTTTGGCTGTTCTCCCTCCCCCTTCAGAATGTCCCATATCCTATCAGAGACATCCTGGACCCTGGCACCAGGGAGGCAACATACCATCCTGGTGTCTTTTTCACGACAACAGAAGCGCCCATCGGAGCCCCTGACTATAGGGTCCCCTATGACAATTGCTCTTCTGTGCTTTGACCCCCCTGAACAACAGAGACAGCCATGTTGCCACTACCCTGACTACTGCTGTTGATTTCCCCTGATAGGCCAACCCCCCCCAACAGTATCCAAAATGGTTCATTTGTTAAAAGAGGGGGACAGCCACAGGGGATTTCTGCATTGACTGCCTGCCCCTTCTAGCGGTCACCCATCTATCTGTCTGCACCTTGGTGTGACCACTTCTATAAAACTCCTGTCAATGACACTCTCGGCCACCTGAATGCTCCTAAGTGCATCCAACTGCTGCTCCAACCAATCCACGTGGTCTGTGAGGAGCTGCAATTGGGTGCACTTCCTGCAGGTGTAGTTGTCCGGAACACTTGAAGCGTCACAGATTTCCCACATCCCACAGGTGAAGCACTTCAGCCCAGCAACTGCCATTTCTAGAACTATTTATTAAATTAACCTAAATCTAATAACTGCTTAATGACTCCTTATTAGCTATACGTTCCCTAGGGCTAGATTTCTACTATAAATGCCAAATTCTAAAAACAGTAATCACCTGATTCTGGCCTAGATACCCTCTACTTATTACTTAAGTGATTAATTTAAAAATCCCCAAGGTCCGCGAATCCCCGAGGTAAGGTTTTTATCCTCACCTCTCTGGAACGCCGCCCTCTGATCTGCTCCCTGGAACCAGGCCACAAATCCCCGAGGTAAGGTTTTTTATCCTCACCTCCCTGGAACCCCGTCCTCCAACTCTGCTCCCTGGAATTAACAACCCAGCCTCTACAGCCCTTTGCAGTAAAGAATTCCACAGATTAACTACTCTCAGAGAAGAAATTCCACCTCAACTGTCAATGGCAACCCCTTACTGAGATTATGCCCTCTGGTCCCAGACTCTCCCACAAGAGGAAACAATCTCTCAGTATCTACCCTGTCAAACCCCCTAAGAATCTTATATGTTTCAATAAGGTCACTTCTCATTCTTTTAAACTCCAATGAGTACAGGCCCAACCTACTCAACTTCTCCTCATAAGAAAATCCCTCCATACCCAGGGTCAACCTCATGAATCTTCTCTGGACTGCCTCTAATGCCAGTGTATCTTTTCTTGTTAAGGGGACCAAAACTGTTCATAGTATTCTAGGTGTGGTCTATTTAGTGCCTTGTATAGTTCGAACAAGACTTACCTAGTTTTATACTCCATTCCCTTTGAAATAAAGGCCAACATTCCATTTGCCTTCCTAATTACCTGATGAACTTGTATGTTAGCTTCTTGGGGTTCATACACAAGGAGTCCTAAATTGATATGTGTTGTAACCTTCTGCAATTTTTCTCCACTTAAATAATATTCTGCTCCTCTTATTCTTCCTGCCAAGTGCATAACCTGACATTTTCCCACATTATATTCCATCTGCCACTTTTTTGCCCACTCACTTAACCTGTCTCTATCCCTTTGTAGACTCCTGGCATCATCCTCACCCCTTGCCTTCCCACCTATTTTTGTATCATCTGCAAATTTGACGATATTACATTCACTTCCCTCATCTAAGTCATAAATATATATGGTAAATAATTGAGGCCCCAGCACTGATCCCTGTGGCACTCCACTGGTTACAGGTTGCCACCCTGAAAATGCCCCCTTTACCCCAACTTTGTCTATTAGTTAGCCAATCCTCTATCCCTGCTAATATACTAGTCCCAACACCATGGGCTCTTACCTTGAGTAGCTTTGCATGAAGTACCTTATCTAATGCCTTTTGGAAATCCAAATATATTACATCTACTGGCTCCTCTTTATCTACCCTGCTAGTTACCTCTTCAAAGAATTCTAATAAATTTGTCAGGCATGATTTCCCCTTCATGAAGTCATTGTGGCAATACATTCCTCCCACAGGCACCATGCAACATGTATAGTTCCCAAAGTTAGGGAAAATTAAGGTGGGTGCATGCTTTATGAAATGAGAGAGATTGCACACTTAACTAAAAAATGGAAATGTGCACCCATATTTATAATCATTTCATAGAAAATGAAAGATGGACACTCATGTATAACTGCTTCTATTTTTTCAAACATTTTATGAAAAATATTGAAAAGTACCATGAGTAAAAAGTCAGGATCATTTGGGTTTAAAGCAACGAGTTGCCAAACATCTGTTATGGAAAATCAAATAGTCTTCATCTCTTACTGGTCTTTATGTAGCAACATACCACCAGTGCTAATTATTTGATTGGGTCAAATTCCTTGACTCCAGCTTCAACGTGCAACAACACAACTGTATCAAGTATCCGGGGGAAGAAAAAAAAAGAAAACAAACACTCTTGATTGCAAATACTACTTGTTGAACAACAGATGCAAGCTTTCATAGCCATTCATTATATTACATGGCGTAGTTTACTACAAATTTTTAGAAACTGCTTCAAAAGGTTACTTTCTTAAAAAAAAACTTGTATTGAGTTTAAAAAGATGGTTTCAAAATAGCTCCAAGCTACCAGGCAGAATTGTGGATTTCAGACTGGGTCTCCTCTTTGGTGAAGAGGAAAGAGGATCCTTAATTTAGTTACAGTTTACTGTAGTCTCATCCAGGATATAACAAAGTTTTGTTGATTCCTCATTGTAAGAATTTAAATTGTGCTTTGGTCAGGACAAAAGCTAAGAAGGGTGGGAGAAGGGCTGTTTCCAGTGTTGGCACCTTATTTGGGAGAAGGCTTTGGATTTTGTACAGGTCACATGATAATAGCAGCCACCTTAGCTTACCTGCAAAAAACATTGAAAAGGGCAGCAAACAGTTTAAAGACAGAGATAAAAACAAAAAAACTGCGGATGCACAGGTCCACCTTGATCCAGAGAAGCAAATAAGAGTTTCAACCCAGGGAGAGAGGGAGACACATCCAGAAACAACTAATGATCTGCTGTAAGCAACTGGGCAACTAAGCCTGCAGAACTAAAAGCAAGGGACCTTCTCTCCTCCCTGTAAACCTGCAATCTCTGGCAATTCAAAGGTGGAAGCCATCACAGTTGTAGAGCTACACCTTGCCTTCAACATACATCAGGCCTGCACAGAGTATGGACTAATCTTGATTTAAGTTTATAGGTATCGTTTTATCCTTGTTTTTAACTAATCTGTGCTTCTTAGGTAACTTCAATAGAAAGTGTGAAACGAACTAACTTTTCTCTTCAAGTAAAAAGGCATTGTTGGTTTATTTTTAAACTGCATTACTCACTCCAAGGGTAAAATTATACACACAAAGATACATTGTTCACGGGCAACTTAGGGGAAACACCTTTGAAAGCGTCTGTGATAATTATGTCAAACACCTTAATTTTTTTTTTAAAAAAACACATGGCAAAATCAAACAATTATTCAATCATTGTGGGTGTGGGTAGGAGTGAATAATTTATTTCTCAGTTGGATGACTCAATGCACTGCAGTACTATTTTGCTGCAACTGAAAAGTCAGCATCACAAAATACCCTTCCAATTGAGGCAGATTTATATTGACATTTTATGCTATAGGTACAAATTAATCATTGCATTCAAATGCAACTTTTATTATGTTAAAGGTGCTATATAAATATAATATTCTAATGTGCTTCAAAGGAGCATTACAAAACTAAGTATGACACTAACACATTAAGGAGGTATTAGATCAAGAGGAAGGTTTTAAAGGACTGTCTTAAAGCAGGAAAATGAGGTAGAGACATGTAAGGAGGCAATTCCAGAGCTTGGGCCTAAATCAAGGCACAGTCACCAATTAAAATTTGAGGTGCACAAGTGGCTAGAATTTGAGGAGTGCAGATATGTTAGTGGGCTGTGAGGCTGGAAGAGATTACTGAGATAGGAAGGGTGAGGCCATGGAAGTATTTGAAAACAAAGGATGAGAATTTTAAACAAGGCATTGCTTGACCGGGAAGCTTTGTAGGTCAACGAGCATAGGGGTGATAGGGAACAGGACTTGGATGTAAGTTAGGGCATGGGAGCATTGGATGACCTCAAGTTTATGGAGGTAGAGTGGAGGAGACCAGCCAAGAGTGCATTGGAAGAGTCAAGTCTCGAGGTAATGAATGCATGAAAAAGGATTTCAGCTGCTGCTATGCAGAGGTGGAAATAGGTTGTGAGTAATGGCATGAACATGAGGTCAGAAGCACATCTTGGAGTCAAATATGACACCAAGGTTGCAAACAGGCTGGCTTAATCTCAAACTTTTGCCAGGGAGAGGGATGGAGTTGGTAGCTAGGAAATGGAGTTTGGAGCAGGGACTGAAAACAATGGTTTCAGTCTTCCTAATGTTTGATTGGAGGAAATTTCTGCCTATTCAGTATTGGATGCAGGATAAGCAGTATGATAATTCAGCAACAATGGAGGAGTCGATCAGAAATTATAAGTGGCTTATGAGAATTTTGGAAAATATTTACATAGCAGCACTGGAGCCCTGATGTGATGGAGTGTACTTCTCCAAAGGAGGAGGAAAGTCATCTCTTGTACATCTACACGTTGCCAGTTTCAGCACAGCTTTGGGTGATCTGAAACTCAACAGGAACTTATTCAGTTTCATTTAAAAATAAGTAATGTTATATAGCAGACTACTGATTGTGGAATAGGCTCAAGTATTGTCGCTGGATGAGTAATCCAGAGACCCAGGGTAACGCTCTGGGGACCTGGGTTTGAATCATGCCACGACAGATAGTGGAATTTGAGTTCAATAAAAATCTGGAATTAAAAGTCTAATGATGACCATGAAACAATTGTCAATTGTTGTAAAAACCCATCTGGTTCACTAATGTCCTTTGGGGAAGGAAGTCTGCTGTCCTTACCTGGTCTGGCCTACATGTGACTCCAGACGCACAGCAACGTGGTTGACTTTTAAATGCCCTTTGAATAAGGGCAATTTGGGATGGGTAATAAATGCTGGCCTAGCCAGCGATGCCCACATCCCATGAACGAATAATAAAAGTGCCGAATGCATATATTAATAATTATAACAGAATACATATTTTTTAAAATCAGCTAGCTCCTCCTTCAGCTCTGGATTACTGGAAAGCCCAGCTATGTACATTATAAACTTAAATAGATTAAAAAGATTGAGCTTTTGTACTAAGTATGGAGAATAGCCATAATTATGGCTCTAGAACCACACATCAGTCTGGAGCATGGATTTGTGTTTACAAGCACCAGAATGCCAATGGCCTATTATATATTAGAATAATTCTACATTTAAAAGTCATAACAGCTGCAAATTGTTTTGTTGACAGAATATACTAATTTATCTACATGTCCAGGAACTAGAATGATTATATTTTCCACCACCCACCCCCATCCGCATCTTCGGAGAATGCTCAAAGCTATTGCAATATATGCAGCTATCACAAATAAAATATAAAATTAGAGGCTATTGTTACTTTTTTCCACCATAAAGAAATGTGCAGAAGCCAAAGCCTGCTCCATCTATCTTTTCCTCTGCATAAACATATTTATCATTCAAAACATGGGTATAACCATGCATGAAATGAGATTCAGTTTCTTTAAATGCAAGTCAAGATATCTTCAGCTAGCCAGAAAGATTTTCATTAAAGCCTCATCACATTTGCATTGTTATTCCAAATATTCCTGTACAGGCTTGAAAATAAATCTGGTAGTTTGTATACTTTGGCATGTGCATTGTTGGGGGAGGTGGGGGGGGGGGGTGTTGATCAGTGTTGCGATCTAATTTTTGTTTCACTGCAATTTTATACGCGATGGCCCCACTGGTGGAATACTACATTAAGCGTGGTATGATCGATATTAACTTTGGATAGTAGAGTGTAGTGCAGGGACAAATGGGAAAAGCATGTACCGAACACACAAATTAACATGCACCGTAATCAGGTTGCCATTTCAATCCACCCAACTTCAGAATGCTGTGCCTGGAGACTAGACCCGGTCTGAATTAGGAGCATTCCACTGAAATTACAATATTAGAATCCTATGATTTTACAGCACAAAAGGAGGCCACACAACCATATGGACTTGCTCTCTGAAGCAGCTATCTGGTTCTATTCCCCTGCACTATTCAGTAGTTATTCATTTTGTTTATCCAATAGTTGGGATATCAAGCCTTCTCCCATAAGATAATGTACATCAGTGGAAGACAGGCTCCTTGTATTCTCTCAATGAATTATGATCAGAGAAGAAAGAATAGACTGCATTCTTCAATACAGATCTGACAAATTAGGTGCCTTATTATAGGTATTACAGCCAAACAGTTGAAAGGCATCACAGTTTTCTGATGTAGGTGAAATACAATCAATCAATCAAGGTTGGCTGATTTCAGGGCTCCCAAAAAGCATACAATCTGAAACTTGAGTCATCAAAAGGGAAATCTTCCATCATATAGATTTGAGATTATAAGTACAAAAGGATTCAAAAAGTACATTAATCTGTGCAAGACCCAAGTGAAAGCCTAGTATAGTACTAGAGTTGGTTAGGATGAATTTAGATTTCTAGAAACAATCTAATGTTGACACACCTTCAGCAAACATCTATCTGCCCTAGGAGTTCTGACACCAAGACTCCAAATAAATGCAAGTTACTGCTTTTGCTGACAATAAGGTTGTACAGGATTAGTCTTGAGTGATGCTTTAGCAGGTTGGTTAAAAACATATAACACAGCATGATGAACTCAGTGGGTGCTGGTTGCAGCCTTAAGTGATTGTAGATTTTATTCCTGACTTATCACCTCCTGCAATCTGTGGAGCAGGTCCCACCTGTGTCATGACTCACTGGGGGTAGTGCACTGTAATATCAAGCCCCACTGTTTCCCAAGACACGACAAATGTGAAAGAGTTTGATCAAACCACCAGTTTGTCCTAATTCTACCTGTTTAATTTAGGTTAACAGAATACGAGCACCAGGTTTGTAAACTTAATAAGTAAATAACTGTTTATGGAACAAACTGTCTTTAACAAGTGGCAAAAGAAATATTAACTGCCAACTTCTGACACTATAACTTAAACTCTACCCCCTTCTTAAATCCCTATATACACACACACTCAGGACACATAACATGGATTTTAAGGATGGGATAAAACAGTTCAATAGCACCGATCCGGAGTACAGGATTTGATGGGTTGGTTTTGATCGATGTCTTCCAAATTCCTTTCAATTCTTGTTGATAACATGAGGTGGTCTTCCAGCACTTTCAGTGTTTAGTTCACTGGTTGAGAACTTGTTTTTCAATGTCTCTAACAATGGTTCTCTCCTTTTCCTTTTTACAGGGGTTTCCTGAGAGAGAGCTGGTTTATAGAGAAATGAGGAAGAGATATTCTTAGATGTTTTCTCTCTGCAGGCCAGGAGCTTTCTGCTGCGTTGCTACCATGCAAAACTCTGGTCACCTGGTCAGGAGCCAATTAAAATGCTGTTGTCAGGCAGCTCCCTTGGTCCAGGACTCCTTTCTGGTACCATCCTGTCTTTCATGGCACACATGACTGCAACATTGTATACATCTCATCCTGTCCCAGTGGACATGTCTTTCAAACTGCAGCCATTGCAATCCCAATCCACAGTCCAACAGAAATAAAAAGATATATTCCTTACACCTGATGCAGGCTGACAAGACCAAAGTACTGTACAGAGCAGGCATCATACTTCGTGGATATGTTCCAGTCATTACCTTTATAACAATGAAGGTCTGTGAACATTGTATACTGTGTCTAAAACCAATGAGAGAGGTAGCTTTCAATATTTAGCAAGAAGAAACATTGATTTGACAGCATAACAAATATTGTGATCTCAACCTTCACAAAAATAACAAAACTTTGAAATTTGAAGTTGCTACAAGTGCTTGCTGTGAATCCGAAACTGGGAAAATGAAATGATGCACCAGATGGGGCATGCCATTGTGCACTGTACAGGGCAGGGTTGGGCATACAAATATCATAAACATTGTGATTTCACAAAACATCTGACAAGGAGGTCACCCTTTATATGCTTTTCCCAGTAAGAATGTGGCTTAGTTCCAAGTGTGTACAGAGCGAGATATACAAAAGAAATTTGATTTCCATCTTCTACCATGATGCTGTTCACAGTAAAACAATGACATTATAATGAAAACTAATATCACAATACAATATGCTGCCATATCAATAACTCTTCCCTCCCCCCAGTAGCCTCTCCACCTGGCTGCAAGTTTAAACACTTGCAGGAAAAGTTAAGTAACTTTGAGCTTTGCTGCAACAATTTATTTTGTTTGCAGTCATAATAGATTTTAAGACATATTTTTACTCCTGCCCTAATCTAAAATGAACACAATTTGTTGAATTGTAGGATGCAATTAGCAAAATAATTTTTGAAAACAATTTGTGTAATGCAATGCAACAATGGCATTGCTTTGTATTACCTTAAAAATTCACAAGGAACAAATGAAACACATATACATTCATATGGGCCTTCGAGTGACTGCAACTCTAATTATTAATGACACTGGGCACTTGAAGTCATTGGATAGCTCAGAAGCATCTTCTACATTCCCACACAGTATTATGATTCAGAGCACAGACTGCTATCATTGCAGAAGCTGGCCTTTTGTAAAAGAACATAGAACCAATATTCCCTTGT
Source organism: Carcharodon carcharias (assembly GCF_017639515.1). Taxonomy (NCBI): domain Eukaryota; kingdom Metazoa; phylum Chordata; class Chondrichthyes; order Lamniformes; family Lamnidae; genus Carcharodon; species Carcharodon carcharias. Next base: position 45,279,047 of record NC_054471.1, on the reverse strand, counting down.
GACCAGACCTTTCACTTCTGTTCAAGGAAAGAGAAGACAGCCACTGAGTACTTCATAAGGGGGAGTGGATCAAGAAATAATCAAGCATTCAGTGCCACAACAAAAGAACTAAACAGTAAATTATATTTATATTGGAGATGGAATAAATAAACTTCAATTAATTATACTCCAGAGAATTTTACACATAGCTGTATGTGGAGAAATTCTATATACTTCATTATAAAGCATACAATAAAAGAATCACCACGATTAAATTCTAATTTAATTAGACAAAAATAGTCTAAGTGTAAAGAAAAGATCCACTATATAGAAAAGGGCCGACAGCACAGAAAATACATAATTCAATCTTAAATGAAACTAACTCCGTTTGCATGAGATACAATTTACAGGAATAAAACAAAAAGACTCTCGCATTTATATTTCACAACTCAATGTCCCAAAGCACTCTGCAGCTAATTAAGTACTTTTGAAAGGCAGTCACTGTTATGTGAGAAACACAGCAGCCAACTTGCACACAGCAAGAACCCAGATAATGTGTGTTTTTAGTGATGTTGGGTGAGGGATAAATATTAGGGCACTGAAGAGAACACCTCTGCTCTTCTTAGTTATGGGATCTTTCATATCCATCTGAAGACAGACATGGCCTCAGTTTAGCAGTTCATCTGAAGGACCACCCCTCAGACAATGGAGTGCTCCCTCAGCATCAGCACTGCTCTGAAGTGTCAATCAGGACTATGCACTTTAGACTTTGGAGTGGGGTTTGAACCCACAATCTTCTGACATGAAGGCAAGAGTACTTCCACTAAATGACAGCTGACCCCCAAGAAGTGGAAGAAATATATCTGAGAGATAATAAGCTTATAATAACTCATTCTGAAGCCTTATGATTTTTCAGAGATACAAGCTGCATGAACAGAAGCTTGTGTACAATAAAAACAAATAGATGCAGTTTCCTCATCAAAGTGAAGCTGAGAAATACTTTCTGTATGAAAGGTGTTCCCCTCTGCTCGCAAATGCCAATTCTTGCTAAAATTAGAAACAGGAGCTGCAGGAAATCACCATTCTAAAGTATACAAACAATACCATTCACAATGTCGTGACAGGTTTAACTAAAGGTCACCAATTTGAAGGTGTTTGTAAAATGTAACTGTACTTAAGTTCATTTGTATAAAATTGTAATTACAAGCACAAAGTGCACAAGTGGGAGGGATGGTGGCGAAACGGTAATATCACTGGACTAGCAATCCAGAAGACCAGGCTAATGCTCTGGGGACACGGGTTCAAATCGCACCATTAATTTAAATTCAATTAGTAAATCAAGAAGTACCAGCTAGTCTCAGTAAAGGCAAGGATGAAACCATTGTCAATTGTCATAAAAACCCATCTGGTTCACTAATGTCCTTTAGGGAAGTCAATCTGTATTCCTTACCTGATCTGGCTGATATGTGATCCACAGCAATGTGGTTGACTCTTAAATGCCCTCTGCAATGGACTAGCAAGGCCACTGTTACATCAAACTGCTGCAGAAAAGTCAATAAGGATTGAAACCAGACCGACCACCAAGCATTGACCTAGTCACTGGAATTGACAAAGGCACACCCAGCCCTGATGACCCTGCAAAATCTTCCTTACTGACATCTGGAGGGTTCTGCCAAGTTTGGGAAAGCTGTCCCACAGACTAGTCGAGCAACAGCCTGACATTGTAAGGTATGATTGGGTGAGTGTGACTATGTCCCAGAAGCCCCATCACAATCTCCAGCTATGTTCTGTCCCATCAGTAGGACAGGACCAGCTGAGATGGTGGCACAGTGGTTTATGGTTGGGAGGGAGCTGCCCTGGCAGTCCTCAACATCAGTGCAAAAGATAAGGCTGAAGCATTCTATTGGCCAGGGGCTGCAACCGAACTGCTGACACAGACAAAAACAACTTTTGACCTGAAGTAACCTGATTCCAGTCACTGGCCTGAGCTGGCTGGAACCAGTTTGAAGTAGCTGAGTTTCTTGGAAAACAAAGGGAACGTGAAAAGTTACAAGTCCTTTTTTAGAAAAGGAGTAACGAGGTAATGCTACCTAAGTCCTTGGGACAAAGCCAATGAGAAGCTGCCACAGACAAGGCAAGCAGGCCTAAACCAATGGGAGAGACACAGCTTGGAGAGATAAGATTTCGGAATAAGAATGAAGAATTTCGGGTGTGGAGCCAGCGAGAACTCCGGAGACCAACCATCGAGAAGCAGAAGAACCTATATCAGCAACGTAGAGACGCAAGAGAGAGAGAACGAAATGCCTGGCCAGCATCAGCTCTCCTTTTCGGGTATTAGCTTTTATATTCTGTTATCACTCAGGAAATGTCAGAGAAACCTAGTGGGTGTGCGTTTAGATCCTAGTTTTGGGTATAAAACTGTATAACCTGCTGTAAACTGCATGTCTATATTTAACCAGACATATAAGCTATATGTAGATGATCTAACAACATGAATAAAGCGAATTTAGAGTTAAGAGAGAGAATTGACTCTTCTCCTCTTTGTACTAAGCCAACAACCATTACCGGTGACCTCCGGCAAGAATTTGCAACAACCTTCAGCCAGAAGTGCTAAGTGGATAATCCAACTCGGCCTCCTCCTGAGGTCCCCAGCATCACAGATGCCAGTCTTCAGCCAATTTGATTGACTCCATGGCCTATCAGGAAATGGCTGAAAGCACTGGATACTACAAAGGTTATGGGGCCTGACAACAGTCCAGCAATAGTGCTGAAAGCTTGTGTCCTGAACTAGCTGCACCCTTAGCCAAGCTGTTCCAGTACAGCTACAACACTGGCATCTACTTGGCAATGTGGAAAATTGCCCAACTATGTCCTGTCCACAATTACCCCATCAATCTACTCTCAATCATCAGCAAAGTGATGAGCATGCTTGTCAGCAATACTATCAAATGGCATTTAGCAATAATCTGCTCATTGATGCTCAGTTTGTGTTTTGCTAGGGTCACAACTTCTGACCTCATTACAACCTTGGCTCAAACAAAACAGCTAATGTGAAATGAGAGTTACTGCCCTTGATATCAAGGCAGCATTTGACCAAGTGTGAAATCAAGGAGCCCTAGCCAAACTGGAGTCAGCCAATGGGAATCAGGGGAAAACTCTCTGCTTGGAGTCATACCTAGCAGAAAGATGGCTGCAGTTATTGGAAGTCACTTCCCAGTCCCGGGACATCGCTGCAGAAGTTCCTCAGGGTAGTGCCTGAGGCCCAATCATCTTCAGCTGCTTTATCAATGATCTTCTCTACGTCATAAGGCCAGAAGTGGGGATGCTCACTGATGATTGCGCAATGTTCAGCATCATTCACAACTCCTCAGATACTGAAGCAGTCCATGCCCATATGCAGCAAGACCTGGTAAACATTCAGGCTTGGGCTGATGTATGGCATGAATGTTACTTGCCACTTGTTCAATGGCATTACCACCAGTGAATCCCCTATCATTGCCCTGGGATGGGGGGGGGGGGGGTTTACCATTGACCAGAAACTGAACTTGAGCAGCCATATAAATGCTGTTTCTCCAAGAACGTCAGAGACTGGCGATTCTGACTCCCCAGAGCCTGTCTGCCATCTACACGGCACAAGTCAGGGGCGTGATGGAATATTCCCCACTTGCCTGGATGAATGCAGCTCCAATAACATTCAAGAGCTCAACACCATGCAGGACAAAGCAGCCCGTTTGATTGCCAATCCCATCCACCACCTTAAACATTCACTCCTTCCACCACCAACACACAGTAGCAGCAGTGTGTACCATTTACAAGATGCACTACAGCAACTCACCAAGGCTCCTTAGGCAGCACCTTCCAAACCAGTGACCTCTACCACCTAGGAGGACAAGGGCAGCAGATGCGGGGGCATGGGCAACACCTGCAAGTTCTCCTCCAAGATACGCACCATCATAGCTTGGAACTAGACGGCCATTACTTCCCTGTCACTGGGTTAAAATCATGGAATTCCCTAACAGCACGTAGGTGTACCTGGAACAAAAGAAATGCTGTGGACGTCTTCAAAAAAATTATGGATAGGCAAGAAATGCTGGCCTAGCTAGCGACGCACTCATCGTGTGAAAGAATAAGAAGAAATACAAGAGAATATTTCCTCTTGGTGGGAAAGAGAATAACTAGAGGCAAACAACTTAAAATACTCACCAAGAAATCCAATAGGGAATTCAGAAGAAACTTCTTTACCCAAAAAGTGGCTAGAATGTGGAACTCACTATCAGAGTGATTGAAGCAAATATCATTTAAGGGGAAATTAGACATTTATAGAGGGAGAACGGAATAGGTGTTACAATGGGTGACTTAGCTGAGAAAAAAAAGGAGGCTTGAGTGGAACATAAATGCCAGCATGGTTTGGTTGAGCCACACATCCAATATTACCCTACTTACGCAATTTCCTTTGCAACGGTTTGGACGAGAGAAGACAGCATGATTCTCGGTGACATCTATGTGAAGACGACAGTAGCTGACTGGACTCTTTCCCTTGAAGGCAAAAACTCCTCTTGGATCACAGCAACTTGAGATGGAAACTTAATTTTCTTCCTACGTAAAAGCCACAACACAGAAACAGAATAATCAGTTCAACCGATCAGCTGGTGTTTATCCTCCTCAACGTCAGTAATCTTAATCCAATGTGTCCACCCTACCTGTCTTTTCATCAACCATCTATCTAAAGTATCCTTAAAAGATTGTTACAGTTTCCTCAATTTCAGCTCTGGTAGTGCATCTTGGCCTTATTGATGTAGTGGTGTGAAGCGTGTAATTAATGAGAGTGGACTGCTTGGCTTCAGTGAAAGGTTCCATCAGTGATGTTAGCCTTAAACCAGGCAGCAGTTCAAGGGAGGGAGCTCACCACCACCTTCTCAAGGGCAATTAAGGATGGGCAATAAATGCTGGCCTAACCAGTGACGCCCACATCCCGTGAATGAAAAAAAAATTGGCTCTTGCTTTTATGTTGAGTCCAGTATTGTAGATGGTGTCATGAAGTACATTCCATTTTGCTTTGTGTGGGAATGCTTGAGAGCACCTGCGCAATCAAATCAAGGAACTGCTGGTTTTCATCTGGGTAGGCAGTATCGCTGACATTGGCATGAGGGCAACATTCCTGCTTTAAACGAAAAACTTCAGGGTTGCATCCTAACCTTGGTTCACACCAAGGAATGATCTACATCACAGGCAGCAATGTGGTAGCTTAATGTGCTGAGATTGCTGTTCAGACTGTTACATCTGGTCACATCAGATCCAGCTGGTCCAATGCCCCGATCTTGGATTTCTCTAGGACCCCTTGTGGCATGGTTTGCTCTGAAACGGTGTCAGTTACACAAAACTCATGGTAGCAGCAAAGCTCAAGTGGTCTCTGTCCATTCTCACTTATCTTTCCCAGGCCATAATGCCCAAGGCAGGAGGGCCTTGCCTCATGGTCCACGTCCACTCTTTTTGAAATTCTCCAGTAGGTAAAGAAGTTGTGTCTTAGGGATTTTGCTGATAGCATGCCAAGCTCCTCAAATATGTTTTTTTTCTGCCTGTGTTGGAGCATCTATCAGCATTGATAATGCGACGTTGAAGGTTCACATATATGGACTCCACAATCACCAGCAATCTGTCATTTGATGCTGAAATCAACAAGCATCACAAAAGATGCAGCTGTTATGTCCATGCTGAGTGAGAGAGAGAGAGAGCAACAGTAACCTGATTGAGAACACCAAAATGCTAGTCTAAAAAGCCTGCATCCTCAGGGCATCCTCGTACAGTGGTGAGCCCTGAACAACATATGCTAAGCAGGAGATAAGGCCGAACAATTTTCATCTTTGCTGCCTCAGATGAGTCCTTGGCATTTCTTGGCAGGATAAGGTCACCAACTCAGAGGTCCTGAGCTATGCTAATTCCATCTGCATACACTTACTGCTAAGCCAACAATGTCTATGTTAGCTTGGCAACTTTCATCAGATGGATGATGGCTGTATACCCAAAGACCTTCTGTGCAGCGAACAGGCCACCAGGTCATGATTGCCTGGACACCTATACTTCTGTACAAGGGGACCTATAAGTGAGATATGTAGATGGCGGACATTGACACTGACAACTGGGAAACAGTCGCTGACAGACATGATTTCTGGAGGCTGTTTGGAAGGGCGTTGGAAGAGGTGAGGAGAAACGAAAAGCTGACCTGACCGGGAAGGTGGCCCAGAGAAAACAGAGACTCACCAATAGTGAACCTTCTCAGCCGATCATCTTCCGCTGCTGCAAATGCGGCAGAAACTGCCATGGCAGAGTGGGGTTCCCGAGTCACACTAGGCGATGCTTAACAGAGTTGACAACCACATCCATCTTAAGAGTTGGAAGGCTGCCAAAACAGCAGCATCAAATACTTCTAAGGTCAAATCTGCCCCTTCTGAATCATTGTTTAACTGGTTATTATTGTACAGATAATAGTTTATTTTTGGTGATTGATTCCATTCTTTTAGACAAAAGAGTCTACAGCTCTTATTTTCAAAGTCACAACAATAATATTTTAATGCAGGTAAATTTCTTCAATCAGGCCTTCTTGTTTTCAAAAAAAACCACACAATATACGTTAGCCGTTTTTTGGAGTAAATAAGTTCCTTTTATTCAGAAGATCTGGAACAATTTTTGATATGCAAACAGAAATCATGCTGGTTGTATTAATGGGCGAAGAGCACCATTAGCATTTATAAATCACATTTACTGCAACAAAACATCTGCACAACTTTCTTTCTAATTATTCATTCTTAGGATGTGAGCATTGTTGGGAAGAGCCCATCCCTTGTGTGCTTGAAGTTTGACACAATTGGGTTATTTACTAGTCCCCTTCAGAGGGCATTTAAAATGCAACTGCATATGTGTGGGACTTGAGGCACATACAGGTCACAACAGGAAAATACAACAGATTTTATTTGCTTAAAAAAAGTGACATAGTTGGGGTTTAGGTGAATGATAAAGGTCAGTGGTCCACCAAAGCAACTCTTTCCAACAGGCCATGCATAATTTTCATGTCATTCATATAAAATAGCTTTCTTGTAAGTCTCAATAAATTAAACAACAGCTGGTGAGTGTTAGAGGATGATGAATACTTTTCCTTAATTTTCACTTAACTTCCTAACTATATGACAAATTAAACCAATCAACCTTCAATGGAAAGACTCAGCAGGACCTCACTACCATCTCTTGATCCCTCCACTTTCTCTAAATTTTCAGACTGCTTGTCCAATATTCAGTACTGGATGAGCTGGAATTTCCTCCAACTAAATACTGGGCAGACCAAAGCCATTTCCTTCGGTCCCCGCTACAAACTCCATTCCCCATCATTCTTCCTAGCAAATGTCTAAAGCCGCGTCAGACTGTTCAAAATCGGCCTTATATTTGACCCTGAAATGAACTTGCAATCATATAACCATGTCATCAATACAATTGTCTTTTTCCACCATCTTAATATAAACCATACCACCACCACTGTCAGCTCACCTGCTGCTGAAACCCTCATTCTTGCCTTTGTTACTCTAGACATGACTATTGCAATGCAACCCTGGCTGGCCTTGCCCGTTCTACGCACCGTCAACTCGAGTTCATCCAAAACTCTGCTGCTCATATCATAAATGGTATCAAGCCCTGTTTATCCATCATCCCTGTTTTTATAGGCCTGCATTGGCTCCTGGTTAAGCAATGCCTCAATATTAAAATTTTTAAATTGTTTTCAAATTCCTCCGTGGCCTCCACCCTCCCTATTTCTGTAGGACAGAGATACATATGGCATTGTTACATCATAGTATGACAGTATCTTTACAGTGAAGGAGGCCATTCGGCCTACTGGGTCTGCACTGGCTCTCTGAAAGAGCATTCCATCTAGTCCCACTCCCTTGCCTCATCCCCATAACCTTGCATGTTCTCTTTTTCAGGTAGCAATCCAATTCCCTTTTGAATGTCTGATCAAACCTTACTCCACCACCCTTTCAGGAAGTTTGTTCCAGACTCCAACAAACCCCTGGATGAAAAAAAAATTCCTCATGTCACACTTACTCATTTTGCTAATTATTTTGAACCTGTGCCCTCTAGTTCTTGATGTTCTCTTGAGTGGGAACAGTTTCTCACTAATTTACCCTGTCCATACCCCTCAGGATCTTGAATACCTCTATCAAGTCTCCTCTCAGCCTTCTTTTCTCCAAGGAAAACAGTCCCAACCTCTCCAATCTATCCTTATAGTTATATTCATATAACTTTTATAGTTCTTTATCCCAGGAGTCATTCTTGCGAATCTCCTCTGTACACGCTCCAATGCCTTCACATCCTTCAACTATGGGGCCCAGAACTGGACGCTGTACTCCAGATGAGGCCTAACTAGTGCCTTTATACAAGGTCAACATGACCTCCTTACTCCTGTACACAATGCCACTATTAATAAAGGCCAAGATACTATATGTTAACTAATTAACTAATGACCTACGTATGAACACAATGAGGTCCCTCAGTTCCAGCACCTTTTTTTTTTTGAAAGAGGCTCCCCCTTTATTTTATACTGTCTCGCCATATCTTTCCTGCCAAAATGAGTCACCTCACAATTCTCCGCATTGAAATTCATCTGCCACTTGTCTGCCCAATCCACCAACATGTCTATGTCCTTTTGCAGTTCAAGTCTATCCCCATAACAGTTGGCAACATTTCCAATCTTCATATCATCTGCAAAGTTTGAAATCATGCCCTGCACACTACAGTCTAGGTAATTAATAAATATCAGGACGGGCAAGGCTCCCAAACACTGACCAGAGGAATTCCACTACAAACCTTCCCCCTTCATCTAGCCCCACAGTCCAAAGATATCTGTGCTTTTCCAATTGAGGCCTCAAGTATCCAGGATATAATCACATCACCGTTGGTAGCCATGCCTTCATGCCTTGGCTTGAAGCTCTGTAATTCCCTCCCTAAATCCCTTGCTCCCTCTTTCCCCCTTTAATATGCACCTTTAGACCCATATCTCTGAAAGCTTTTCATCATTTATCCTGATATCTCCTTTTGTTGCTCCTTCAAAGAGCCTCAAGCTGCTTTATATTAAAATACTTTATAAATACAAGTTATTGTTGTTCCATGCTCGTTTTCCACAGCTGATTTTCATGTTCTGAATGTGACTTGGACCACAGTGGTTTCTTCATCTTGGAAATATGCTTATCCTTTAAAGTCTTCAAACAATTCACAATGATGTTTATTCACCTCCATTTCAAACAGTGAAACAGCAGCATAAACTTATTTTGTTGACTATATTCCACTTATCCCTAGTATTACATGTGTGTGTTTGGGCTTGGGGGAGAAAAGGGATTGTAATCAGTGTCAGCTGTAGCTCAGATAGTAGTACTCTCGGCTCCAAGTCACAAGGTTTCGGGTTTATTTTCCATTCCGAGTGCTGCGTTATCAGATGGTGACATCTTTCAGATGAGACATTAAGTTAACCGGGCCCCCGTCTGCCCCCTCAGGTGGATTAAAAGATCCTGTGGCACCGTTTTGAAGAAGAGCTTTCCCTGGTGTTATCCTTAGTGTTCTGGCCAATATATATTCCGTACCACAAAAACAGATTATGCAGTTGTCACATTGCTGTTTATGGGAGGTTGCTGTGCACAAATTGGCTGCCATACGCCTACATTACAACAGTGGCTACACTTCAAAAGAACAACATTGTAAAGCGCTCTAACACACATGGTGGTTGTGAAAAGTACATTGTAAAAGCATGTCTTTCCTTTTCCTAGCTTTTCCATACATATACTTTCTACTTCCATCTACTGAATGTCAGCAATTTTTTTCCGATGGATATTTAGTTCTAAATATCTCTCCTGACAACAGTGCAACAGGGCCTGGAATCATTCCAGTAAGTCTTCTCTTGAATACATCAGTGCCTCAATATAGAAAGGTGGAGGGGAGGGCAAAATAAAGTTTCCAATCAGTTACACTGCTGTTTTCAGCACAATTTGCCTGAAATTAGTATAAGCAGGGTAAAAGATCACAGAAGTTTAAACATAAATTGAGTTGTGACTTTTACAAGAACATTGCCTTGCCCACACGATGAATTAGCCAAATTCTGCTAATTATGCAAGTTTGCAGGTCTTCGAGGAGCTTCTTTTGGTCATAAGGACATGAATAGGCCCAGACTAGTGCGCTGGAGACATGAGCTCAAATCGTACCATGGCACCTGGGGAAATTTAAATTCAATTAATCAATCAATCAGGATAAAATACTAGTCTCATCAATAATGATCTTGAAACTACCCTATTGGCATAAAAAACCTATCTTTTCACCGTTGAAGCAGCCAGAATGGAGGTTCGGCCGTGCTATCCCACAAAACCTTCAGGATCAAGCGATTCCTCGCCAAGGTAATGAAAATCAGCCAATTCCGCAATGCAAAAGCACAAGCATTTCTTCAAAAAAAAATTACATTTTAAAACACTGTCCAATCACACTGGCTCATAGCAAATTGTGTGTTCGACACCTGTGAAAATTTGGAAAAAAATCTTTACAAAAGGTGTAATTTTCTCCTGGATTGCCAACTGCACTCAAAGTAGAAACTCTACACAAGAGGTTTAAAACTGTAAACAATATTTCAATTATGGCCTTAAGAGGTATACTGGGTTAAAATAAGATATTTGCTGTCAAAAGCCCAGGTAACATTTAAACTCCTGGAGCTGGCACTAGCCATTTTCAAAAAAAAAATCAACTGATTCACTTTGTTGAAATAAATGAAAACATGATGATGTGCTTTTGGGGAAATCACACTATACCTGTTCTATGCCGTAGAACTTTAATTAGAAGGTAGACTTCAAGTTTTTCATATTTTGATTTATTACTCAAAAAGAGGCAATGCAAGGAAATTATAAATTCAATTTCACAAGTGGCACATTCACACTTTCACAGAAGTGCAAGCGTATTCTGTGTCAAGTTCTATGTGCCATACAGAGGGCTGTGGAATCCAAATCACTAAATATATTTGAGGAAATAGATAGATTTCTGGACTCTAAAGGCATCAATGGGTTTGGGGAGAGTGTGGGAGTACAGCGTTGAGATAGAGGATCAGCCATGGTCATACTGAATGGCAAAGCAGGCTCGAAGGGCCAAATGACCTACTCCTGCTCCTATTTTCTATGTTTCTATGTTACACACAATTTACATCTGGTGTTTACCAGTTTTACATGGCAGCGTAAGGGATATCACCAAATGCTACTCCTCACATGGAATGACAATTACTCTATTTCTCTTGAAAGCTTTTATGTGCTTCGTCAAAATGTGGCTCTTTCCCATTCTTATTTGGCCACCCTTGCTAACATCAGTATAGTCACAAGGTTTGGTTTTGTCTGATCATTTTGTCTGATCACACATCCTAAAGGCACTGGAATATTTTTCTACATTCAAAGATGCTACATAAATGTACATTGTTAATCTGTTCATTTCTTGAAACAGCTTCTAAGGGTTCCTACTTTGGTTTAGTTTTTGTTGGGGAAGCCATGTCTTCACAAACTGGATTTTTCATTTAAAATATGAAAAGGCATTATCTGGACATTTGGATGCTGATCTGGAGTTTTTTTTTTAAAAAAGGGTCATAAGTTCACCTTAGAACTTTGAACAAGCATGCCTTTTCCAAGAAATCACCTGGCCAGCATGTTTTTTTTATTATTCATTCATGGGATGTAGGTTTTGCTTGCTGGGCCAGCATTTATTGCCCATTCCTAGTTGCCTTTGAGAAGATGGTGGTGAGCTGCCTTCTTGAACCGCTGCAGTCCATGTGGTGTGGGTACACCCACAGTGCTGTTAGAAAGGGAGTTCCAGGATTTTGACCCAGCGACAGCGAAGGAATGACGATATAATTCCAAGTCAGGACAGTGAGTGACTTGGAGGGGAACTTCCAGGTAACTCACCATTCTGACTTAGAAATACATCGCTAAAAAAAAAAAACCATGCTGGTCAGGTGCTTGAGGAAGAACTGTTTATTTGTTTTTGAGTGGCAATCACTTTAATTGATGGGAAGGAAGTAAACAGATAAAAGCACACACAAATGATTTACTGGAAATCATATGCCAGCAACAAGCTTTTAATTTTGAACCTGTTGTTTTGTGAATTCAGTTTTGTGGAGAATAAGCTGAGCAGGAAAGCTGCCCTAGCTGATTCTTTCTCTGCCTTGGCTGAAATTGTGTGCAGTTATAAACTTGTAGCCAGAGAATCCTCACCTGAGCATAACTTGCCTGCATTTTGGACCTGCAAAACTGACAAGAATTAGTCCAGCTCTACATTCGCCTCCATGCTGAAACCCCATTGGTGAGAATCACCAGGCATTTACTGGGACCAACATGAGGGAGCTCCAGATTGACAGCGTAGAACCTCTGCGAACTTTATCCTTTTCTTATAACGTTTGTTCCAACCGTTCTCCTCTACAGAGGCTACTTGTGTGTCCTTTGGTTGGCTGGGCACGTGAACGCACGCGCACAATGGGGAATTTTTAAGAAGCGATAGTTATACTTCCAGATTATAATTATGTTAACCAGTTCTTGCAACCTATTAAAAAGTTTTGTTTCATGATCAAACCAATCATTGAGTTTATTGAAGAAACCTGGTTAAAGTCTCTTTAACTCTTGGTACCAGTAGTGAAGGTAAACAACTGGCCATTTTAGTTAGTAAATTAAACTTTTAAACTAATGGTATGACCTGCAGAGTGGTGAGGCTAAATAATCCGCGCAATCTTCCCATCCCATATTCCTATATGGACCATGTACACTGTAATTACAGACCAAACTTCAATGGGAATTGCAACCTCAATTGATCAACTAATTGTTCAAAATGGAAACATTAGAAAATGAATAACAAAACCAGAAAAAGAGCATAGTGAAACTTTAGGAGAAAGAAGAATAGATGAGGGAAAAATGTACAGATTGTGGAAAATAAACCACTGATTATATTATGCGACTCATTTACTTTGCTTTGTCCACTATCTCTAGCAAGTTTATGCAGGAATAAGTAAAAAATATGAGGAAGGTATCTACAATTTATGGAAACAAAGTCTCCTATGCTTCATATTTTAACTAGTTTGTTACTTCCTGGTAAACATTCTCCATTGGGGAAATTTTTCCATGTCCCAACTGTAGCAAATTTGCAAATGTGTATGTTTACAATTGCTAAAAGTCTCCTTGCGTGCCAAACCTCCATTTCTATTCAACTTAACCTATAATTAAACATCTGATATTCAACATATAAATGCAGGCTGAAAACACAGCAGGCTTCAACTTTTAACACTAGCTTAAATAGAATATAATGGCAAAGATTTTACCCAAGATCTCTCTACTATGTGTAGCTCCTGAGTGAGATACCACAAAAATGCTGGCAACACCTAGTATTACCTCTCCACTTTTTTGATCCCACCAACTGCTGTATATCTCAAAGCCCTTTTTCCACTCACTTTCTCTGCTGCTCACTCTGACAAACCAATAGTGTGCAATTGCCACGTCTTATTTGGCTTTGCAAACAGCTTCAATTCCCAATTCAAAATATCAAGGTATATACTTCCCACCATTGGTGCCCACTATCAGGACTTGGCGCATTCAAACTTTCTTCCTAAATTCTTCCACCTAACGGTATCTCAAGTTTAGACAAGGGTATTGAGCTTACAGTACCTGACAAGTAGAGACAACAGAAATTAGCAGATGGAAAATGCAGCACAGGCTCTAACAGATGGTAGTAGAATGCTCAAGTTCTTTTATCCAGTCAGTCAGCCAACCCACTCTAATCAGTCAACACCAAATGTATGAAGTTGTTTCCGCTAGACATGAAAATGGGGAGATTATTACCAGGAACAGTAGAACAGGAGAAGAATCAGCCAATCCAAGAAGAGAGCTATCAAAAGCAGGGGATCCATGATAATCCAAAATAAGGGAAACAGTGCAGCCCTCTCAAGTTTCAAAGACAGCCCAAGACTTTATTAAATAAATGGCTTACTATAAAAGTTGTGTTTTTCTTGCTCTCAGGTCTTGTATTTCTTGTGCTTTTGATCATGGTGAAACATGGTAGAAGACATCCCTTGCAGCAATTTCCAAAGAATAAAGCTTTGGGTACAGCACAAAAAGCAATAATGCTTTTAATTCTTCCTCAATCTCAGAAGAATGCGTTCACTGTACTATTGTGATAGTTTCATTTCCCACACCAGCCATCCTCATGATCTATTGTGGAAGATTGCTAAATTTAGTCCCAAATTAGGCATTTGTACATTGTAGAGTTATGTTCACATAGCTGGATTCAGACTGCGGCTGCAAATATTAACAGTTAAAAAAATAGAAATTTCTTGTTTTCACCAACAGATATTGGGAGGACAATATTTACCCAACACTTTTTCTGGGGTGTGGAATTTGATCCGGTTTGTAGAGCCTGTGTAATTTCATCCACTCATCATCAGGCAGGCTATCATGTTGAGCAAATGCACAGCACCAACACTACCACATACAGAAATTTAGAGAAACACAAGTACAATTTTGACTCATCATCCTGCCTTCACCCTTTTGTTTAGCTATGGCAACTCTTTATATTTAATCCCAATTCCCTACCTTACCCTATATTGCATAAAACTCATTTTTCTACAAAATCTCACATTTTAAACACCGCAATCGTTTCTGCCTCTTTGCAGTGTGTTCCACATTCTCTCAACCCTTGGTTTGAAGATTATTTTTGATTTTTTTTTAAAAACTGGTTTAGCTCAAATTATACAATTAAACCCTTTGTTTTGGATTCTCTCAATAAAGATTCCTTTCTCATCACTATTACTTTCATTTTGAAGCAACTTGATCAAAGAACCCCTAACCTCCTCATCCTAGAAAATATAATTCAAGTTTACCCAGTGATTATAGCCCAGTTCTTTCAATTATGTTTCTGGTTGATTGTTCCTGGGCACACAATATATTGTGCGTCAAAATTGTAAACAATAGCCCAGAGTTCTAAACAATGCCCTCAATTTCAGTAACACTTCTTTACTCTCATATTGTATATCTTATGTGGTGAAGGCCAGTATCACATTCAGCTTTGACTTTTTTATTCATTCATGGGACTTGGGCTTCACTGGCTAGGCCAGCATTTATTGCCCTGAGAGGGCGGTGGTGAGCTGCCTTCTTGAACAACTGCAGTCCATGTGGTGTAGGTACATCCACAGTGCTGTTGTTAGGGAGGGAGTTACAGGATTTTGACCCAACGACATTAAAGCAATGGCAATATATTTCCAAGTCAGGATGATGTGTGCTTGGAAAGGAGCTTCCAGATGGTGATGTTCCCATGCATCTGCTACCCTGGCCTTCTAGATGGTAGTGGTCATGGGTTTGAAAGGTGCTGTCTAAGGAGCCTTGGTGAGTTTCTGCAGGGCATCTTGTAGATGGCACACACTGCTGCTACTGTGCATCGGTGGTGGAGGGAGTGAATGTTTGTGGATGTGGTGCCAATCAAGTGGGCTGCTTTGTCCTGGATGGTGTCAAGCTTCGAGTGTTGTTGGACTGCACTATCCAGGTAAGTGGAGTGTATTCCATCACACTGTTGACTTGACCCCTGTAGATAGGCTTTGGGGAGTCAGGAGGTGAGTTACTCACCGCATGATTCCTAGTAGCCTAGAATTTATGTGGCCAGTCCAGCTCATTTTCTGGCCAATGGTAGCCCCCAGGATGTTGATAGTGAGGGATTCAGCGAATATCAAGGGGCGATGGTTGGAATCTCTCCGGTTGGAGATGGTCATTGCCTGGCACTTGTGTGGTACAAATGTTATTTGCCACTCGTCAGCCTGGATATTGTCTAGATCTTGCTGCATTTGCACATGGACTGAGGTGTCGTGATGGTGCTGAATATCGTGCAATCAGCTAACATCCCTACTTCTGACCAGAGGATGGAAGGAAGGTCATTGATGAAGCAGCTGAAGATAGTTGGGCCTATGACACTACCCTGAGGAACTCCTGCAGTGATGCCCAACCAGTGGAGAGTTTTCCCCCTGATTCTCATCGACTCCAGCTTTGCTAGGGCACTTTGATGCCACACTCGGTCAAATGCTGCTTTGATGTCAACGGCAGTCATTCTCACCTCACCTCTTTTGCCCATGTTTGGATTAAGGCTATGAGATCAGAAGCTGTGTGACCCTGGCAGAACCCAAACTGAGCACCAGTGAGCAGGTTATTGCTAAGCAAGTGCCGCTTGATAGCACTGATGATTCCTTCCATCACTTTATTAATGATGGAGAGAAGACTGATGGGGCGGTAATTGGCCAGGTTGGATTTGACCTATGTGTACACAGGACATACCTGGGTCATTTTCCACATAGCTGGGTAGGGGCCTGTGTTGTAGCTGTACTGGAACAGCTTGGCTAGGGGTGCAGTAAGTTCTGGAGCACAAGTCTTCAGTACTATTGCCAGAATACAGTCACAGCCCATAGCCTTTGCAGTATCCAGTGCCTTCAGCCATTTCTTGATATTGTGGAGTGAATCAAATTGGCTGGAGACTGGCATCTGTGATGCTGGGGACCTCCAGAGGAGGCTGAAACGGATCATCCACTCAACATTTCTGGATGAAAATTGTTGTGAATGCTTCAGCCTTATCTTTTGCACTGATGTGCTGGGCTCCTCCATTATTGAGCGATAGGGGATATTTGCAGAGCCGCCTCCTCCAGTGAGTTGTTCAATTGCCCACCACCATTCATGACAGGGTGTGGCAGGACTATACAACTTAGGTCTTACCCATTGGTTTTGGAATCTGTTAGCTCTATCACCTGCTACTTATGCTGTTTGGCTTGCTAGTTGTCCTGTGTTGTAGCTTCACCAGGTCAACAACTCATTTTTAGGTTTGCCTGGTGCTGCTCCTGGCATGCCCTCCTGCACTCTTCATTGAAACACAGTTGATCCCCTGGCTTGATAGCACTCTTGGCGATGGACAATTGAGTCCCCCACCCAGAGTACATTCTGTGCCCTTGCCACCCTCAGTGCTTCTTCCAAGCGGTGTTCAAGATGGAGGAGTACTGATTCAACAGCTGAGGAGGCGGCGATACATGGTAATCAGCAGGTTTCCTTGCCCATGTTTGACCTGATGCCATGAGTCTTCATGGGGTCTAGAGTCAAAAATGGACAAGGATGTGTCCTATTTTTATCCTTCTTGACTGTTCTTTTCCTCAGTTATCGCTCTCCCACTACAAGTCTCAACTTCTCCTGTCATCAAATGTTTCTTCTCTCCTCCTATTTTAAAACTATTATAATAATTTAGCACTTTTCAATTTTTTGATCTGCCTTTTGAATTCCAAATACACTGCCCTACAAGCTGTGTTTCCTATGTTTTAATTTAATCAACAATCAAGATTCAGACTAGAGGCTCCTACTCTAAGCCACACTTTCCCCAGGGACTCCAAACATTGTAACTCCTTACCAGCAATCTTTCTTCTTACAATATTCAGACTTTTAGCATCACCTCTATTTCTTCATGATTCACCTTGTCTTCTAGTTTACTGTTTAACATCTGCGCTGTGCTACATGACAAGCTTCAATTTAATTAAAATATTGAACCATAGAATGATATAGAATAGATGACCAATCAGCCAATTGTGCCTGTGCTGGCACTTTGGTAGATCTTAAGAAATGAGGCGACGGCCATTTGGCCCATTGAGCCTGCTCTGCTATTGAAGATGATTGTGACTGATCTGATTGTGGCCTGAGCTCCACTTTCCTGCCTGCACCCTTTCTACCACCACCCCCTCCACTGTCTCCCTTGTAGATCAAAATTCTGTCCAACTCAGACTTGAATAAATCCAATAACCCAGCCTCTGGGGAAGAGAATTCCAAAGACTAACAACCCTGAGAAGAAATTCCTCCTCATCTCCACCTTAAATGGGAGACCCCTTATTATTAAACTGTGCCCCCTAGTTCTAGATTGCCCCATAAGAAACATCCTCTCAGCATCTATCCTGTCATGCCCCCTCAGAATCTTATGTTTGTAATAAACTTGGAGTGTAGGACGGGTTTCTTATAAGGAACCTTAGAGCTCCTGATGAAGCAACATACTTGTTCCAGATCCCAAGATTACCCACGCTTAGGGCTGATTCGTCTATACAGTCACATGATCTCCTTAATATGAAAGGTTTAATTTACAATTACTACATTCCTCCCTTTAATTTTGTTTTATCACTTATTTACAAAAGTATCTTAACCCAAATCATATACAAATATATACATTTCATGCAATTATACATTTAGTCTTTGAGGCGGTTTCCTGATTTGGGTAGAGCAATGCAACTCTACAACTTGAGATTCTTTCATGGGATCAGTTTGACCAGGAACTGCAGTATCTGGCACATCCTTCGACAATGGCAGTTCAGAATTATTTACTTCAACAAAAGACATCAGGTATGTGTATTCTTTGTCAATCTGGCACCTCAGGGATCAAAGGTTTGACTTTAATTTCAAGTGGATTAATTGGTTGTTTGTGTGTCTCAACACCCGAGATGATCCGTGTTTCCTAACAATCCCGTTTTCTACTTGATAGGATGATGGTCCGGTTTCAGAGACGATTGTACCAGGTACCCATCTTGGTCCAGTTACAAATCGCACTAAAACACTCTTCCACAGTAAATTCTTGACCTTTGCTGTGAACATCATGACTCACTTTGACTACTCTGGTTTTTCTCCACCTTCCCCTCTAAGTTAGGGAATACTAGACTCAAATCTTGCACCAAGTCGACGTTTCATTAGCAATTCAGAAGGTATTGAACCTGCGGTTACATGAGGGGTTGTGCAATAGTCGAACAGAAATCTTTAAATTCATGTTTCTAATGTTCCCTCAGATAGCATCTTCATGCCCGTTTTAAAGGTTTGTACTGCTCTTTCTGCTAACCCATTGGACGAGGGATGATACAGCACTGTTTTGACATGTTTAATCCCATTTAGGTTCACTAATCTTTGGAATTCAGTACTGGTGAAAGCAGTATCATAAATCAGACATGATAACTTCTGGTAGACCATGTACACTAAAACATTGGCGCAGCTTTTCAGGAGTTGTACACAGTGCAGGCGATCTCACTTCATACACATCCATAACAAGGTACCATGTTGATAACTCAGTTCAGATTTACAAGCATGGAATGGTTTTAATTCTTCAGAGACTTGCGTTTTTGACCATCCTTGCAATACCTGTTCACAGGCTTTTGATAAAGAATTGGACAAATCGGGATCCAACTTTATCTGTTTTGCACAGACTGGTGAGGAGTCCAGGAAGTTCAAAACAAAGAACCATCTCCCGAGGTACTGGAGCATGCAAGATGCTATCTGGCAGAGGGCACCTGCATTTGCTATATGCACACCCGGATAGTGCATAAAAATGTATTCACATGCCGACAAAATTAAAGCCATCTTTGAATTCTAGCAGATGCTATCAGTGGGATTGCTTTATCTTCACTAAACAAACCCAACGGTGGCTTGTGATCTGACACTACGATGAAGTGTTGACCATGCAAATATTGATGGAACTTCTTCACTCTCAATACGACAGATAAGCCTTCTTTTTCAATTTGGGTAAACTTTCTTGGCTGCAGAAAAGGTTCTGGATACATATCCTATTGATTTTTCAGATTTGATTTCTGTTTTTTTCTTTTTGCATTTGCCACAGGGTTTGTTTCATCATTTTGATTTCACAGTCAGCCAAATTTCTCTCTGGCGAAATCTTAACTTGGAGCAATTCTGGGGTTGAGCTACCCATTCACATCTTGCAAAGTTCCATGACTCTTCCTTCTAATGCCCCTTTTGTCTCAATCAACTGGTTCTTCAGTTGCTTGAAAAGTGCACTTCTCTTTTTTCAAACAAATGCCAGCCTCCAAAAATCTCTTCAGAACCTCTTTTAGGTTGGCCAAATGTTCTGTTTCTGTGGGTCCTGTGATCAGAACATCATCCAGGTACACTATAACTCAGGGAAGTCCTTGTAGTATGCTTTCCATGATTATTTGGAAAATTGCACAGGCAGGTGACACACCAAAGAGTAGGCATGTGTGTTGGTACAGGCTCTTGTGCGTGTTTACAGTGACATGCCCTCTTGATGTGTTGCCCAGCTGTGGCTGTTGATATGTATGGCTCATGTCCAGTTTACATAGGATCTTCCTCCTGCAAGTTTAGCATTCGGATCTTCAATCCTTGGGGCTGGGTAATTGTCTAATTTCACAGCCTTGTTCAGTTAATTTATAATCTCCACAGATGCGAATGGTTTGATCTGGTTTCAGCACAGGGACTATGGGTTCTACCCATTCTGAAAATTGGACTGGCTGGAATATTCCTAACTTCTCCAAACAACGATTCTGCATCTGCCTTCTCCATAGGGCGTAAGGCACAGGTCTTGCCTTAAAAAACCAGGGTGTTGCTTCAGAGTCCACATATATTTTAGCTTGTAGACCTTTTACTTTCCCCCAAGTCATCTTGCAATGCTCCTTCACATTTTAACACTCAGGAACTCCACCTGTTCTGACTCAAAAAATTTCTGACCAGTTGAGTTTAATTTCTTTCAACCAAGGCTGGGACCTTCTTCTGTTACAACAATTATTGGCAGCTGGGCTGTCTGCTGCCTGTAGGATACAGGTAAGGTGATGCCTTTCACCTGTATTGCCTCTCCAGTATATGTTTTTAGCTGAGCGGTGGTTTGTTCCAAACTCAATGGCTGGGTACCTTCTCTGAGGTATTTAAAGATGTGTCCTCCCACCACTGATGCTCCTGTGTCAACCTCCATGACTAGAGGCTTTCCATTTACTTGAAGGGTTTGGTTGATTGGTTCGGTTTTCCTGGCCTTCAGATTGTATAGGGAATAGATATTAGTATAAGAGGCTTCTTGTTCATCTGTATTGTGCACTTCGTTCAACTTTGCTTGCTGTCTAGATGGCTGTCTTGATCTTGCCTTTAACCATTTTATAACATGCCCTTTTTTACGACAGTAGTGGCACCCTGCCTCTTTAAATCTGCAGGTTTCGGGTACATGATTACCCCTACATCAGTAACACTAATTTCTGAATTACTAACGAGCTGCTTCCAGTATTTCTTTTTGTTTTTCTGACAGTAGAGCACTCCCTGGTCTCCGCGCCAGCCTACCGGTCTCTGCGCCAGCCTCCCCAGTCTCTGCGTCACACCTGGTAGCAGGTTCCCACCCTAACTGCAGAACAGCACCATGTTGCACACTATGCAAAGCCTGTGAGTCCCTCTCAGCACTCGCCATTGCTAGCGCTATCTCCATGGTGCGCTTTAGGTTTATATCAACTTCTGCAAGTAAATGGTGCTGAATGGCGTCGTCGTGTATGCCGCAAGCCAAACAATCTAGCAATGTCGTTTAGAGTATCACCAAAGTCAGTGCTCCGTTAACTGTTTTAACCTCACAATGTACGCTGCGATCTACTCACTGGGGGCCCTTACTCTAGAGTTGAACTTGAATCTTTGCATGATCACCAATGGTTTAGGGTGAAAGTGGGCCTTCATTATGTCTATTAGCTCGGTGAAGGATCTGAAATTTGGCACGTTCAGAGCTGTCAGATTACGTATTAGGTTATACGTTTTGCTCCCACAGACACTTAGAACTAAAAACAAAAAAACTGCGGATGCTGGAAATCCAAAACAAAAACAAAAACAGAATTACCTGGAAAAACTCAGCAGGTCTGGCAGCATCGGCGGAGAAGAAAAGAGTTGACGTTTCGAGTCCTCATGACCCTTCGACAGAACTTGAGTTCGAGTCCAAGAAAGAGTTGAAATATAAGCTGGTTTAAGGTGTGTGTGTGGGGGGCGGAGAGAGAGAGAGAGAGAGAGAGGTGGGGGGGGTGTGGTTGTAGGGACAAACAAGCAGTGATAGAAGCAGATCATCAAAAGATGTCAACAACAATGGTACAAAAGAACACATAGGTGTTAAAGTTAAAGTTGGTGATATTATCTAAACGAATGTGCTAATTAAGAATGGATGGTAGGGCACTCAAGGTATAGCTCTAGTGGGGGTGGGGAGAGCATAAAAGATTTAAAATTTTTTTTTAAAAAATAATGGAAATAGGTGGGAAAAGGAAAATCTATATAATTTATTGGAAAAAAAAAGGAAGGGGAAAACAGAAAGGGGGTGGGGATGGGGGAGGGAGCTCACGACCTAAAGTTGTTGAATTCAATATTCAGTCCGGAAGGCTGTAAAGTGTCTAGTCGGAAGATGAGGTGTTGTTCCTCCAGTTTGCGTTGGGCTTCACTGGAACAATGCAGCAAGCCAAGGGACACTTAGAACTGTCTTCTATTTCTCCTCTGCCGTTATTTCATTCACCATGAAGTAGAAACCCAGGTGCTCTATGTGCTGACTCCAGTCCTCGATGGATGAGTCATACGGGTCAATTCTGCTAAAGAGGGGCATTGCTGCTGAGTATATTTACTTTTTTTCTTCCCTTAAAAAATCGCAATACTCGCATTCAAGAGGCGAGGTGCAACTTTGGAGCTATTGATCCTCGTCGCCAATTGTATAACCTTGGAGTACTGGGCAGGCTTCTTGTAAGAAACAGTAAACTTTAATTACAGAGCTCCTGCCGAAGCAACATGCATGTTCCAAGACCAAGGCTAGAAAGCTCCACCCCTAAGATTACCCACGCTTAAGGCCGATGCGTCTATAGTCACATGATCCCCATAAGAGAATGAATGATCCCTTTAACAGCATGAAAGGCTTAACTTGCAATTACTACAATGTTTCAATAAGTTCACCTCTCATTCTAAACTCCAATGACTATAGGCCTAACTTGCTCAACCTTTCCTCTTAAAACAATCCCTTCATCCCAGGAATCAGCCTAGTGAAACTTCTCTGAACTGCTTCCAATGCACATATATCGTTCCTTAATTGAGATCAAAAGTGTACACAGTACACCAGATGCAGTCTCACCAATGCCCTGTACAGTCGTAGCAGGATTTCACTTTTGTACTCCATTCCTCTTACAGTTATCCCTCGCTCCTACTCTTTCCCCATCGTCTTTTTTTTTTAAGTTATTTATCCAAATCTCTTTTGAATGTTACTACTGAAGCTGGGTCCATCAAACTGTCAGGCAGTGCATTCCAGTGCATACAATTAACTATGTAAACATTGGCACATGTGGAAACCTATCATCTTAAATCTGTGTCCATAGAAAAGTTACAGCACAGAAGGGGGCCATTCGGCCCATCTTGCCCTTGCCAGCCTGAGGACACCCTGGTGCCCTTTCTAGTCCCACCTTCCTGCACCTGGCCCATAGCCCTGCAGCTTACAGCACTTTAGGTGCAGATCCAGGTACTTTTTAAAACAGTTTAGAGTTTTTGCCTCTACCACCAACATGGGCAATGAATTCCAGACACCCACTACCCTCTGCGTAAAAAGTTCTTCATGTCCCCCCTATACCTTCTGCCACTTATCTTGAACCTATGTCCCCTGGTTCTAGAATTCTCCACCAAGGGAAACAATTTTACCCTGTCCACTCTATCTATTCCCCTCAATTTTGTACACCTCAATCAAGTCACCTCTCAGCCTTCTTTGTTCTAAGGAAAATAACCCCAACCTATCCAATCTCTCCTCGTAGCTACACTTTTCTAACCCTGGCAACATTCTTGTAAACCTCCTCTGCACTCTCTCCAGAGCTATTACGTCCTTCCTGTAATGTGGTGACCAGAACTGCACACAATACTCCAGTTGTGGCCTTACCAGTGTTTTATACAATTCCAACATTATATCCTTACTTTTATATTCTATACCTCTGCCAATGAAGGAGAGCATTCCATTTGCCTTATTTACAACTTGAACTGCTGCCTTCAGGGACCTGTGTACTTGTACGCCAAGATCTCTCACTTCATCTACCCCTCTTAGTATATTCCCATTTATTGTGTAATCCCTGTAACTGTTTGACTTCCCTAAATGTATAACCTCACACTTCTCTATGTTAAAATCCATCTGCCACTTTACCGCCCACTCCACCAACCCATCTATATCGTTTTGGCTATCTTCTACACTATCCACTACTCGGTCAATCTTTGTCATCTGCAAATTTCCCAATCGTGCAACCACTTTCACGTCCAAATCGTTAATATATAACACAAACAGCAAGGGTTCCAACACCAAGCCCTGTGAAACACCACTTGAGACAACTTTCCATTCGCAAGGGCATCCATCGATGATTACCCTTGTTCCCTGTTACAAAGCCAACCTTTTATCCAGTTTGCCACATTACCCTGAATCCCAGGGGCTTTTACTTTCCTGACCAATCTGCCATGTGGAACCTTGTCAAATGCCTTGCTAAAATCCATGTACACAACATCCACTGCATTACCTTCATCAACCCTGCTTGTCACTTCCTCAAAGAATTCAATCAAATTTGTGAGGCAAGATCTTCCTTTAACAAATCCATGCTGACCATCCCTGACTAGTCCACGCCTTTCCACATGAAAGTTAATCCTATCTCTCAGGATTGATTCTACTAATTTGCTCACCACTTATGTAAGACTAACTGGCCTATAAATTGTTTGGCATTTCCTTTGAATCCTTTTTAAACAATGGAACAACATTTGCATTTCTCCAGTCCTCTAGTACCTCCCCTGTACCTAGTGCAGATTGGAAAATCATTCTCAGAGCATCTGTTATCTCTTCCCTGACTTCCTTCAGCAGCCTCAAAAACAATCCATCTGGCCCTAGTGACTTATCAACCTTCAAGGATTTCAACCCTTCGAGTACTTCCTTTCAATGACTATCCCATCCAATATCTCACAGTGTTCCTCCTGGACTACTATATCTACATCCTCCCATTCCTTTGTAAACACAGAGACAAAATATTCATTCAAAACCCTTCCCACAGCCTCTGCATCTACACACAAGTTTCCATCTTCATCTCGGATAGGTCCCACTTTTTCCTCAACTAACCTTTCAGCATTAATGTATTGGTAAAACATCTTTAGGTTATCTTTAACATTACTTGCTAATCTTTTTTCATGTCCTCTCTTTGATTTCCTTCGTCCCTGCACTTCCTATATTTGTCCAGGCTATCTGCAATGCTTAGTGCTTCCCTTTGGTTTTCCACTGTTTTAACCTCCAGCAGTGCTGTCCAGTCCACCTCTGTCAAGACCCTTCGCATTTCTGTAAAATTTGCCTTCCCCCAGTTCAAGACTTTTACTCCTGCCTTATCTCTGTCCTTTTCCATGGTAATGCTAAATTTAACTGAACTGCGATCACTGTCCTAGACATGGTCTCCAACTGTCACTTCACCCACTTGCCCTTCTTCGTTCCCCAAGCCTAGGTTTAGAATTGCATCTCCTCTCATTGGGTTTGTCACTAATTGGTTGAAAATAATTTCCTGGACACACTGCATGAATTTTTCTCCCTCAATGCCCCTTATATTGTTTGAATCCCAGTTGATATTAGGGTAGTTGAAGTCTCCTACTATTATTGCCCTCTTGTTCTTACAAGCAGAAATTTGCCTACATATTTGTTCTTATCTCCCTTTCATTATTTGGGGGTCTATAGTATACTCCCAGTAGTGTGACTGCCCCTTTTTTATTTCTAAGCTCAATCCATAAAGCCTCATTTGTTGACCCATTTAGTATATCATCCCTTCTCACAACTGGAATTGAATCTTTAAGCATTAGTGCTACGCCCCCCTCCTTTTTTATCTCCTACTCTATCGTGTAGGAAGACTCTATAACCAGGGATATTAAGTTGCTAGTTTTGTCCCTCCTTTAGCCAGGTCTCCGTTATAGCAATGACATCCTGCTGCCATGTGTCTATCTGTGCCCTTAACTCATCTACCTTGTTTGTAATTCTCCTTGCATTGAAGTATAAACAGTTTAACCCCGTCAAGTTCCCTTGCTGGACACTTTTTAAACTTTGCTTCTCCTGTAACTCCGTGTCTGTCACAACGTCCCTAGCTAATGTTCTACCTCCATTTTTCTGATCTGAATCTGACCTATCTGATCCTACTCCTGGGATCTCATCCCCCTGCCACACTAGTTTAAATACGCCCCAACAGAACTAGCAAAAGACCCTGCAAGGGCACTGGTCCCAGCTCTGCCTGGGTGCAGCCCGTCCGGTTTGTACAGGTCCCACCTTCCCCAGAACCGGTCCCAGTGCCTCAAGAATCTGAATCCCTCCCAGCTACACCATCTATCCAGCCACGTGTTCATTTGGTCTATCCTCTTATTCCTGCTCTGGCTAGCACGTGGAACTGGGGGTAATCCTGAGATTACTACATTTGAGGTCCTGCATTTTAATTTATCTCCTAACTTCCTGTACTGAGCGTGCAGGTCCTCATCCCTTAGTTTACCTATGTCACTGGTACCAATGTGTACCATGACCACTAGCTGTTTATCTTCCCTCCCCAGAATGTCCTGCAGCTACTCCATGACATCCTGGACCCTGGCACCAGGGAGG
Organism: Carcharodon carcharias; assembly: GCF_017639515.1. Taxonomy (NCBI): domain Eukaryota; kingdom Metazoa; phylum Chordata; class Chondrichthyes; order Lamniformes; family Lamnidae; genus Carcharodon; species Carcharodon carcharias. The sequence goes on along the minus strand of NC_054471.1, from coordinate 45,252,611 downwards.
CAACATACCATTCTTGATTCACGTTTGCGGCCACAGAAGCATCTGTCTGTGCCCCTAACTATTAAATCCCCTATCACTATAGCCCTGCCACTTGTTTTCCTCCCACCCCTCTGAACAGGGCAACCCACGGTGCCGTGAACTTGGCTGTTGCTGCTTTCCCCTGGAGGCCATCCCCCCCCACCCCCCCAAACAGTATCCAAAGTGGTATATCTGTTAGAGGGGGGAATAACCACAGGGGACTCCTGCACTACCTTCCTGAGTCTTTTACTGTTCCTGATAGTCACCCATTCCCATTCTGCCTGTGAAATCTTCACCTGCGATGTGACCACCTCGCTAAATGTACTTTCCACAACTTGCTCAGCATCGTGGATGCTGAGTCCACCCGCAGCTCCAGCTCTGAAATCCGGTTAGCTAGAAGCTGCATTTGGACACACCTTCCGCACACATGGCCACCAGCGTCCCTCATTTCCCACATCCTGCAGGAGGAGCATCTCACTGGTCTGAGTTCTCCTGCTATGATGTCCCTCTCGATTAAGCTAGTTACTCTTTTAAAAAATACACTAGCTTGGGGCCTTATTTATGTTAGCTAGGAACCTGTTTCTTGACTAATTATACTTGTACAGTACTACTCTATACTTTTTTTTAGCTCCTACCTCAATGTTAAGCAATGAATTACTTTAATAGATTGAAAAAAAAAGCTCACCAGGATTTACTCACCAATCAGCTGCTTTTTTTAAAGTCCACTTTCAGAAGAGTGTCGCTCGCAGATCTGGTGCACTCCTGAAGGCACTGCCTCTCCCTCTCTTTTTTTTTGGTTTGAGGGAGGGAGGGAGGGATGTAAACACTACAGCAATGTAATGTTTGGGGCTATTCCGTTCTTTGACAGTGGGTCCTCCTCGATCCCCTTCTGAGTTGCGGTGACTGTGCTGACTTCTCCCAGAAGACTTCTCAGTCACTTCTCACTACCACCCTCTGTTGGATGTCCACTATGTTATGACAGCAGATGGTAAATACCAAGCTGTTCAAATCCCAGAGGGAAACGTGAAACAACTGCCACAACTAATTTTCAATTTGGATAAATTTCAAGATGAATGCCTTGAATTAAGTAGT